>NC_024320.1:12709688-12735664 GCF_000523025.1 Cynoglossus semilaevis
CGCGGCGGCAGCCGCAGCGGCCTGTGTGAAGTCTGACGGAGGCCGAACACCCAGACCTGCAGCCCCACTGTTACCTGAGTAACTGCTGAGTAAAGAGGCAGAGGGAGAGGTGTGTGAAGCCAAGTGTGAATGGAGCATTAATCAGACAGAGACAGGTGAGCAGGAGACACACTGATGTACTGTAGTGTTGAGATCCTGATGTGGCAGCAGGATAAATAACAAGTTACATCAGTATAACACACAGGAAATGAATGGGGTCAAGGACTGGCATGAGCAATACTTTTTTCAATGTTAAACAAAATTGTTTGTGGTCATTATATTAGATCTTGGATTATATTTATATTAAAAACTGTAGCAGAAAAAGTATTTTCACATCTTGAAATATCGAAAACAGATACAAATATTGGGGGTAGGAGATGGTATGGGGGTAGGAGATGGTACAACAATAAAAAAAAAAAAAAAAAAAAACACAGTCATGAACAAAGGGGTACCAAATGAAGTAGAACTGTAACTGTTTATATTTGACTGTGTCTGGTCCATAAATCTTGTACTCATCTTAGTTCACACCTACAAATGTTAGGCAACATTGATGCAGCTCGATGCGTTCTGGTTTACTGAAAAAACAGCAGGTCTTACTTTCCACCATAGGCCGAGGCAGGGTTGTACGTGGGGCTGGGACGTCCGTACATGACTGGATGTCCGTAGCCTTTAGACACAGCTTCTCTATACGACTGTGGTCCCATGAACTGAGAGGCCATGGCAGAGCTCAAACCAGGGCTGCCACCAAGCAACATGTGACTTCCAGAGCTCTCACCTGGACCCATGGGTGCAACCAACACCTGTGTACACAGGAATCAATAACAAGAAAGTTAAACAGCATGGAACTTCCTTCACGGTCCATTCATCATATTTAAAAACACTAACACACAAATTTAAAATGAAAAACAAAAAAAGCTTCACAATTTTCTCCATTTTTTTCACATGTCAGACAATTAACCTAATTTTTGAAAAAAAAAAAAAATCATACACAGGATAACATTTGTTCTACCTGTATAACAATCCTGTGACAAATGAAACTCATGAATCTCGAACAGTCATGTGTTACCTGGCTGTGTGTGGGATTGGTCACGCCCCACACTGTGGTTACTACAGAAGGAGATCCTGCGTGCTGATTGGCGTCTGGTTGCCAGGAGACTGGGTGATTTAGTAAGGGCTGTCACTGCTGCAGAAGGATACAAAGAGGAGTCACAACATGTTCTTATGGAGGTTATGGACACACACTTCATTCACACATCACATTTGATCACACCTCACAGTACGTTTCCAATACACTATATAAATCCCATTTCAACTCAGTGGAGACTAGGAGAAGAGTGTGTTTAGTACAAAGACATTATTCATTCTTTTACTGTCCTGTGTTACAGATTAACCGATCGTGGTTACTTCGTCTGGCAGTTGAGGTTAAAACCCACTTCCTCAACGGGAACGAGTCACAACAGTATTGCTGTAACAGAAGGTTATAGTGGAAGACATTTCTACAACCATAAATGACTGAAAAAGTGGTCCAGACATGTTGGAATGGATGAAGGTGAGGGTCAGGGGTGATTTGTGGCAGAAGAATAACAGCAGATTTCTAAGCAAATTGTTTTAACATGGCAGTGAGACCTGCTATGATGTATGGTTTAAAGATAGTCGTGAAAGATTCAAGACTCAAGATTCAAGATTCAAGATTCAAGATCGGGTTTATTTGTCATATGCACTTTCAACACAGGGTCTACAATGCAATGAAATGCTTGGGATGGGGGAACCGTAGACTCGCTGGGGTAACATAGAACACACAGTACTAGCAGCATGCGATACTACTACAGGGAATAAGGTAAGGAATAGAGGGAGAACGGGGGAATAGAACAGTGCAGGCAGTGCAGGAGTAGTGCGACACAAGATAAGGACATCTAAGTACAACACAGGTAAGAGCATTAACACACGGGGTAGGAACTTGTAGAAACACCGGGGCAAAAACATAACACGGGATTGGAACATACGCACACACAGGGACATAGGTTATTGCACATATTGACGTATATGTGACGTATAAAAGGAAAAAGCTCGAGGTGGCAGAAATGAATACATTAATGTTGGCTTTGGGGACAAATGAAGAGACCAGCCAAAAGATTAAGAAGCAGATGCTGCTGTCTTTATTCGACTTATATACTCGTCTGTTTGTGTGAAATCCATGCCTGTACAGTCCTCCACAATCCTGAGTAAAAATGAGGACAACACAACCTAAGTGTTTACATTTATTTATTTATAAGTAGTGAAAAACAGCTACACTGACAATACACTCCACTTCTACCCTCTAGCCTTCTAATGAAAGATCCACCCACAATACACTGCAGATGGTTTCTAGTGAAACAGTAAATGTTGACCACACCGTCTCTGGTATTTTTACTCGTCGACTCGTTTGCTGACTTGTCTATTATCCTCTCTTCAGGGGGATCACAGTGTTTTAAATAAGAAGCTGTGAATGTTGCCATCTGGTGGATTCTACAATAATCCTATCTACAACAGGGGGCGCTGCAGAAAAAGTATGGGAACCACGGCCTTAGCAATTTCATACATTTAAAGGGGGCAGAGTACATTATAAATATAGAGCCTTGAAATACACCACATGCCACCCATTCATTTACTCAAAAAAAGACAAAATGTAAATGATTTAATACAAAGATGCTGAAAGTGAGTCTGTCACTCCTGCTCAACGATGACCAGACAATCATTTGTCAATCAGCTGATTCAGTTGATCTGTTATAGTGTAACAGTCCACATGTTTAAATCATACACTGACATCACTGTGCATGCAAGCATTCCTAATGATTGGCCCACACTGGCAGCAGCCACCAATCACAGTTGTTGTAAAACCTACATCTGACATGAATAACTGCTTTAGTGTTGCAACAAGGCAGCCTGCAGTGACTGTTAGAACGAGGGACCATCCATAACTATTCAAAGCCATCATTAAATGACTGTTTAGAAACAGTGTGGTTTTATTGAGTAAGAGGTGTGAGCTTTTCTTCACTACAGTATTTACAGCTTGTGACTGAATGAATACTGGGGGAAAAAAGTTTAATTCAAAGAGAAACTGCAGAAGACCATAGTAATACTATAGCACTACTCAGGGTAGATTAGGGTTCTTAGACCTTCATGTGTTCTGAACAGGGTCAGAGTCTGACCTTTAGACATGGAAGACACTGGATTCTCGCTTGTACGGAGCTAATGGAAGAATTTCTTGCTACTGTTTCTGATTTATTTATGTATTAGTTTTACACACATAAGTTGGATATAGTCATTCTGAGCAGATCAGATGGCAACTTATCACCAGACACATCTGGATCACTGCATTTATTCTAGTGGCATGCACCGAGTAAGTTTAAAGCCACTGAGAAATCATTTCAGTCGATGGGACAGGTTACTGTTAATGGAACATTTAATGACCTGCATCGGTGATTCACTGTGAACTTCAGCAATACTTCAGAAACCTGGCTTTTGCTCCCAGGCCTCGTGACGTTACTTGGAAGCCGATTGGTTGATCAAAGACCTGCAGGGCCACATTCCTGACATATGATATTCAACTAAACTACTGTTTACTTTTCTATAGCTGGTGAGAAAAGCCTTCGATTAGCTCCCACCTGAACTGGACTTTCAGGTACTCTATCTAATTCACGTGGGACAACTGGTTCAAAAAAACACGCACAAGCAGAAGTACCAGCAGGTGCTACGAGTTCTCACACTGACTCAGTGAAAGCACCAATAACAGGATGCTGCCAAACAGTTTCAGTAGACAGTCCTCTGCAACTGACAAAAAAAATAGCAAATGCAATAAAATCCACCTGAATGGACTTAACATCTTAACATCAGGCTGAGTGTGAGAGTTAACTCATTTAGTCTGGCATACACTCAAATTAGAGACTGTTATAGACTGTTCTCGTGCAAAGACAATTAAGACAATTGAATCTGGTTCCCGTCTTTAGATCATCTAACTGACACATTTGTCATATATTAGTTTTTTCTTATTTCCTAATGACGCCTCAGCCACACATCAAGCCTTGTGATCACAACATCTTCCCCCTTTATGGGTGTGGTCACTCCCGTTTAATCTCTACCCTCTCTTTCAGGTGTTCAGCCTCTACTAGGTAGCTTAAATACCAGAAACTTCCCAGCAGTCAGTTAGAGCTGAAGAAGCTTTTTGGATGAGAGTTGAAACATCTTCAGAAAAACCTCCCAGTCCAGGGCAGAGCAAATGAACACATTTAGAAAATACGTAAATTCCTATTGAATCAAGTCTTGCTGAATGACAGTGATCGTTCCTGGCACAGTTGGGCTAAGCTCCTGTACCTAAATCTCGTACTAGGTGCTACCTACACAGTGACACATACACTTTAACAATGCCAAACTTTGCCTGTGATGTCATCCCTGTAAACTAGGAAGGTGGGCAGGGTTTAATGGAGTTAAATGAATTTGGACAAAGACAGCATCATCAGAGAGCCCACACTGTCATTAGTGTCAGCCCCATAACAGCAGGACTCACTCACACACACACACACACACACACACACACACACACACACCATTAAACACATATGCAAGCACGCACGCACGCACATGAACAGACATGTTACATAAAGCTCTTTGGCTGCACAGCAACAATTTATCACCGACAACCCTCACTCTGTCACAAAGACACAGTGTGTGGACTGTGCACATCAAAAATGTTAGCCTATCACAGGCTGCAGCAGCTCTGATACCTCTCAAAGGAAAGGGGGAGGGGTGCTGGTTGCTAAATTTAGTGTACTGATTTCAAAAGGAATTTAAGAGAACAGAGATGTGAGGAGACACAGATGCTCCACCCAGGAACACCGACACAGTCAGTCAGTCACCAGTGAGCACACTCTTCTCCTTCCTGCTGGTTTTGGCACATTTAAAAACATCCCTTTGTGTTTACCTTTCTCTCCTTTTAAGGATCTTTTCTTTTCGTTTGCTACACATTTCTTAATATAGCTCGGCCCCCACCCTCACTGCTTTCTCCCCTCTACCTTCCACTAATGATTTTCTCCTGATCTAACAGTTACCAAATGAAAGCTAATTTCATCTGAGTATTGCTTCTCAAACCCCTTCCCCTCAGCTCTTCTGTTTGCCCATTTTGCACTTTAGCCAACCCACATATTGTACAGAAAGACTAAAGGGGAGGGGCTATGTAGATCACCTGACTGCAGCACCTGTGTTTTTACCTGTTTAGAGTCAGTCATCCTGGCACCTTGTAACTTACATCAGGGCCGAGCAGATTAACCACACATAAAGGTAGTGGAGGTACAACGGGGGGCTGGGTGGATGTTCTAAGATGTGTGTCTTTATCAGCTGCTGTAGCACAGTGTGTACCTGCAGAGCCAACGCTGAGACAAACTGTTCTTTTTCTCTCTCTCCCTCTCATGACCTCAGTGTTTAGATCACAGCTCCTCTTGCTGCACGTACATCTACTGCACTCTCCCTCCTTCCACCGCCATCCAAACAGTGCGAGCCCTCAGTCAAGCCTCTGACCCTGACCCTCTGCTCCCACAGCCACTGGCTTGTTTTGATAACACTCCCTTCAGTTTTATGTAACAAAAAACACACCACAGAGGGCCACTTATTGAGGGAAGGCAATAGTTAGACATAACCCAGTCTCATTTATGAAAAGCTTTTCCTTGGAGTTGAATTTATGTGTTTGTTAACGAATGTAACCTTTTTAAAACCTATTCCACTGCAGCTGAATATGTCTATAAGATGCCAGTTTTATTTTTACTATAGAAACAAATGGTTTGTGAAAGCTGTTAATTCTGCAGCTCAGCATTTCTCAAATTCTAGAGAAAATACCCCCACCAGACTGTTTATCAAGTCTTGGTTGCAGGCTACAGTCTCATTTTTCTACTGTGGCTGACATTTAGTAGGATTCTTGACTACCATGCAATAAGTTTTGGGTTCAAATCCAACTACTCAACTTGACTTACGTAACATTAGTAAACCACAGGGAAGTTTATGTTTATGTTATGTTAGGAAGGGCGTCCAGGTTAAAAACTGTGCTAAATCACTAGACAGACTACTGCTGTAAACCCCTGTTGTCTGTGTTAATGTCTAAAGCCAAATTCACACCACAGTTTTTGTCATGGACTACAGGACTAAAAAAACCCATGCCATTTACTGTTTAGATTCGCCTCATCACAACAATGACAGTAAATACATGTTATTGTCACCATCTGTGTTCTTTCAGGAAAACGTAGGCTTTGTTTTTGAGCAGCAGCCTGAATTTATGGATGTAATCAACATTAGTTACATTAAGAATTATGGTTCAAGCTGCCAAATAAATAGATACATATAAAGTTAGTATGCTCCATAGATTTCTACTTTATTATCTGCAGGGAAAATGTTGTTGTGTTTTCTTACAGTAAAATGATGGACATTTTTTCAACTGTTTGTATATCCATCATTAAAAAATTAAAAGGACCTGCAAACCCAGAGCATGTAGCAAATAAAGCGAAACAACTTATTGAAGCTGGAGGACTTATTTATCAACCAAGGTCTGCGCCTCTGGTACCAGGGTGCAACAGGCACAACACACACAGGGTCCAGTGCATGTGGCGGTTGACTACCACGTGCAGTTCTGGGGGCATCAAGTTCTTCGTGGATTACCAGCTGGTCAAATTTCAGCGATGTTCAGCATGTCCTTAAACCTCTCATTCTGACACTCCAAACCTTGCTGCATTCTTCCGCTCTATTTGCTACATACTGCGGGTCGGCAGGTCCTTCTTCCACAGTCTGTGCTAGATCCTAAATGTCTCTCACCAACTCCCTTGGAAGTTCATAACCGTCCTCTATCGTGTTTCTCCAGACATGCTAATTTCAGACCAATGGATCACACTAGATCATCTCTTTTTTTTAAAATGCAAACATTATATTTTTAGTTACTCCAAATATTGAATTATAGCCTATTTCCATTTTTGCAATTTATTTTATATTTTGATAAAAACCTTTGTGGAGGTAGGAGTTTTTGTGTTTTTTACTGGCTGGTAAACATTATATTCACTGTTAACAATTTTCCTAAAAAAGCACCGAGAGACAGCACATGTAGCAACACAAAAGTCCACAGTAATGTGCCTCAGTGATTACTAAATGATTACACTAATACCTTTGATGATTAAGTGCTTCAAGAGTTGGGTGAAGGGCCACATTATCTCCATCTCCTCTCTCCGTGGACCCATTCTGCAGCCTGTAGACCAAATTATCTACAGAGGATGCCATGTCCTCTTCTCAGTCAGAACAGCTTAGCAAAGTGTATGCCTCCTGCTCAGATCAGAAGTGTCCTTCATCACATTGTCTTCATCACATTCTTTAGAGTGGCCATTGAGTCAGTTTTGCCCTCTACTTACAGTATACGGTCACTATTATACTCTACAGAATTATATGTATATACACTACATATATATTCTTTTTATTTTGTATTTGAATTGCTCATGTTCTACCAGTATTCCCTTTGTGATCTACTGGTAGATCCTGACCTACTTATTGGGCATCCCTGGACTAGACTGTCTTTCTAGTCTAGAACTGTAGAAACAACAGGTATTACGTCAAATGTTACTCCATCCTCAACTCAGATTACAGTGTGTACTGTGTAAATTATCATTGACACCAACATATGCAGAAGATTAAGTCAACTAAACAGAACCTAGCTCATCTTCAGAGACTCAAACACAGAGTAGAATGTTGACAGGGGGATATACAGTATATATAGAACAGTAGGTCTTCTGTGTTTGTTAAACAACATGCTACTATAGCAAATGTTGTCTTCAAGTTACATTTCAGTAAACAACATACGCCAGCATCTACTGGGACGTAGCACAAACACTGACAAAAGATCCAAGTATGTTCTACTTATTACTGCATGTCACTGAGCCCAACCTGAATCAGAATACCATGTTTAAAATATTTGAAGTGCACCTGAATCCACTTGGTAGAAACAGGTCCTAGGGGACTCATGTCTGGGTTTCTGCACACTAACACATGTTCCTTTACTTCCTGCAGCTCTCTTCAGGGGTCGCCACAATGAATCATCTGTTTCTGTCATTCTACTCATCTGTAGCTTCATCTACAACAACCTTTGTCCACTCTTCTTCTTCTTCTAACATAAACAAACAATCTAAACCTCTCTGTCTCATTGACCTGACCGTGTCCAAGTCTGCCACCTCCAGCTCTGACACCTGTTTTTACCACAGCTCCACTGACTTCAAGCCAGACATCACAGCAGTTCTCACTACCATCTGACAGCCAGCCTTTCTGTGCAGCCACTCATACATCTCTTCAAAGCTGCTACTATCAATCTGTCACACATCTTACCTGACACTTGCTCCAATTCTTCCACCCTTTCTGCCCTCCTCTCACCTAAGCATTGTCCATTGTTATTGATGGTTGACAACTGAAAGCTGAACATATCAAACTTTAATGCCTTCTTGATGGTGGAATCTCAGCTTTCTCCATGAATCACTCTCATTCACACACAAGTATTCCGTCTTACTTTCACTGCTCTTCTCTCAGGTGCGGACCTCCATCTTTTTCAGTTTTCTTCCATACAGGACTTTATCCACTGAGCCTTCTGCAACATGTCTATCACTAAAATAAGAGGCCCATCCCTTATGTAACCCTCTGATCACCCAATCACTTACTCGGGCTGGACACTTTCACCTTATTTCCCTTGTGAAAAGCTAAAAGCAAGATCACATACTTTTCAGCCACTCTTTACTTACTTGTGTTTGACTACCATTTTTCATAGAATTACTTGCTCTTTTAATATCCAGAGAAATAAGGTAAGTTCTGTTAACTGTGAATTTTACCAGAACTCAAAACAAATGGCTGCTCACTGTGCTAAACCTCTGGCCTTAGCCTTGATTCAATGTCTCTTTCCCATATCTGCGTGATATACTTTGTCATGGTTGTGTTAAACAACCTGGTCCTTAACTCTTACAGTTTTCCTGGTAGACTGCTCTAAACATCCAGGTATCACTGTTGTTTATCACTGCCCTTACTTCCTCTCTACTAAATTTCAACACTTCCTGATATGCCATTTGTCCTCCACTTGTCTTCCTTACTCCTTCACTCTCTGTATCCATCAGCTTCTTCAAATACCTCTTTCACCTTTACAACACACTTTGTTCGCTCACTGGTACATTTCCCTATCCTTTATCGACCTAATCTGCTGTGCACCCTTGCCAGCCTTATCTCTCTATTTAGCCAATAGAAATCACTTTTTAATCCCTAATGCTCAGCCTTTTAAAGAACTCATTTAAAGTGGTCCACTTTGCCTCTACCCCACCATCTTTATCTAATTTACCGGTACTGTCTTTATCTGCCTGATCCACCATCTTTATCTAATTTACCGGTACACCTGTCTTTATCTGCCTGACGACTTTATTTTTAATTTATTGCGTGCTTTCTGTAAACGCAGTCCAACTTTCCTTTTTTCCCCCACACATCCAACCTGAAACACCTGAGACACCAAACACCTTTGCAGTCAGACAGTACATTCACTTCAACGCAACAATAACAACAACACCCAGAGCAACGCACTGTGTAAACATGTAGATGACAGTGAAAACCAAAGAAAATGAACACTGAAAAAGCTGACAGTACCTGCACCTTATCCTGTAACAGAGGAGAGCAAAGCTGCAGCTCGCATCTGAGGCACAACAACAAAGCATTTAAGTCTGGGGTCCAATCTTCCTCTGTGTGTGAGAGAGAGAGTGAGTGTATTCAGTGTTTCCTCTTGAAGAACCTCTTCTAGTATGAGACACTGACCCTGTCAGAACTAAAGACTAGTCATGATGAGGCAATGCCTCTGTTTCACAATGAAGAGGTGAGAAGTTTAAAGAAGAAAACATTAAATGTCAAAAACAAAAGAGCACAGTTGTTCAACCACGTGTGTGTGTGAGTGTCTGTGTGTGTATCAGAGACAGAGAGAGGATGAACGGTGGCTTCTTACCTGACTCAGCTGATAAACTGATGAAACGCTGAACAAAAATGATGGTAAAATTAGTTGGGTTTTTTTTTTTAAATAAAAATAAAAAAGAAGCTAGTGCTAAGTTGGCGAAATCTCTCCCCGTTTGTCTGGAGCAGCCAGTGGAAACGGAGCAGTGTGCTGTTCAACACAGGCTATCCACTGACACACACACGGCTCACATCAGCCCAGCAGCTGTCTGTCTGCCTGTCTGCCTGTCTGTCTGTCTGTCTAAACGGCAGCCGCTGAACACAGAACGTGTGAAATAAATACATTTTTCAAAGAAAAGGCTGTCGTTTCGGTGTTATCCTAGCCTACCTACATGCTCCTGTCGCCGCCGTCGCTCTCAGACAGTGTAGCCGCTCGGTTGTAGACACTTGTGTTTATCTATGCGACATTAGCTTCGACTGGTGTCGCAGTTGTGTCACCGTGCGGACGAAGCCGCTCTGTTCCAGCTCTGGTGACATCTTCACACGGCTGTGCAAAAGTTTTAGGCGGGCGTATACATCTGCTGTGTTCCCTCCCTTTGTTCCCCCTTTGTTTTGTAAATATTTAAACAAATATCGACCAACTGAAGTTGGTTCTCGGCAACAATAAACGGCAGACGGTACGGCCGTTTTTTGTTTGTTTTTTTCATTAAAAATATTTGGGCGACAGACTTCTGACTTCTACAGTGATTTACCAACCATAAATGTAATTACATTTGGAAAAAAATGGAGTGTACAGTACTGGTAATATATGTTACCAATTAACTGACTTCCAGGTCTTCTTGTTTCAACATTGTTGCAAAGCAGACGTTAAAATTTTCATCAGACTGATCAAAAAACATTTTCAAGTTAAGGCAGCAGTAATTTAATAATTCATTATTTTCCCATCTTTTTATTCGCTATTTACGCAGAGTTTGTGTAATAATGTAGCAACCAGACTTTCTATTATGTTTTGTTGAAGGAAACTGTTTTTTTGTTTAAATTTAGTGCAAAACTTTAAGGCGATTTATTTATTATTTTTATCTTTATAAATTAAAATATATTTTAATGGCACCCTGGAAGATGTCACTCTCTATGGACCAGATGCAAAAAAAAAAAGCGAGCTGCGCCTTTCGCAGTTTAAAGGTGTTAAAAATAAGGCTTGTGGTCCTCTGCATTTGCTTTGCATTTCTTGAAATGGGCTGCTAAGAAAGTAACATTTATACCAAAGAAACATTTATACCTGTATAATAATGTGTGTTTGACCTAATCATAACACTTCTCATCTTCCCATCAGGTGCTGTGAAAACATGTCATGTAGGCCCAGTATTATACTGTCAGCTAGGTTCCACTCAGATGCTACAAACGAGCTAATTAATGCTAATAATCCACAGTCATTAAGATACAGCACATCTCACTTGTTGTGATCTCTGTTGCTCCAGATCACAGCTCGTGTTCTTCATATTCCCTGGAGGTTTTTATTTCACTTTTGTTCTAAGGCCTTTGAAGTCCGCCTGGGACCAAATCCAGTTCTTAAGAAGGCAGAACTGCACACCTTATGTAACAACGACTGTCGACTGTCATTCAAACATACTATAGTGTCGACTCATATTCACACCTACATACACTTGGGGGTACTTTCTGAATCAGTAGTTCTGCTGGTTTGACTGAGAGCTGAAAGGTTCTTGTTGTTTTAGAAAAAAGATGTAGGGTGAAGTAAGAGTGAAGATTAGGCAGTACAATTTAATGGAGCCCAGAGTCCTAGCTGCGATTGACTCACTTTGTGCATTTGTGAATGTGTGTGTGTGTATGTGTGTGTGTACCATAGTGTTTAGGAGTCATTAAAAGTGCAGTATCTTGCCTGAGGCCAATTCAGTGTGGAAAACACACACACACACACAAAAACAAGCAGCCCATGTTTTTTCAGACCTGTGTTGCCCTGGAAACAGGTGCTGAGATTTCCACCACTTTCTTCATATCTCTCTGCACTCACATCAACCCCCCACCTCCAACTGCACACTCCCCACACGCAGAGTAGAGACAATCACACACACATGCAGAGACTCTCTCGGCTGCAGTCATTTCACATTGTCACAGGACAGAGAAGATCCTCCTCCTCCTCCTCCTCCTCCTCCACCTCCCCTTCTTCCCCCTTCACCCACTCACGCTTCACAGGAGGGTCACGCACATATGCCTGACCCTGCTTCTGCTGTGGGGTTGAATACCACCAGCACTGGAACAATCTGACCTCCAGGAGAAAGACTTAAAAAATAAATGAAGTGTTGAAGAAGGTGGTGTTTGTTAGGAGAGGGAACAAGGATGAAAAAGGAAGAGTGAAAGTGGAAGGAAACAGACACACACACACACAGAAACACACTCACCTGCTGGAGGGCGGCCTAAAGACAATGACAATGGTAGAGAGCCATGGTAACTTTTCCTCTCCTTTTTTTAATTGTGCCCAATAGAACTGGTCAGACGGGTCATAACTGTAGCTGTCTGAGCCCAGCGCAGGCTGAGGGTTCCTTTTGCCTGTACTTCATATACTGCATCTGTGTACCTGTAGGGCGTTGGCAGAGGCAGGTGTCTCCCTCTGGGTGGTTTGTACAGATGTTAGGTTTGGTCCAGTCACTCTGTCTCTACACTCTCAAATCTTTTTTTTTTACTCATCTTTCTGTTTGTGTGTGCATTCCTTTGGTGTGACTTTCTTTTTGGCGAGAAGCACAACATTCCAGGCTAAATGTACGACCCACAGCAACACACATGAAAAGGGGGGAGAAGAGGGGGAACAGTGCAGTGAACTCCTCCGCTCCACTCGCTGCTGGGAGTTCTTGTTATTGGTACTGCATGATTTGAACCGATGGACGACTCCTCCACCTCAGTGCGGATGTCGATGATTAAGCTGTTAGCTACATGTCAGTAAGAATTGTAAGAAAAGGGTACGCTAATGTGATCAATTTGGAGTCTGCGTAGATCAGGTATTGATTACGTCATCAATACTATAACGGCTTTATGATAATCTATTCTAACTTGGCAGTTGGTGGACTCGAACCCGAAGCCCTCCCGACCCAATACCACTTCCTTAACCACTAAGCCACCACTGCCCCTAATATGGTCTCACATATACAATAATGTGACACTGAAACAATTGAGAGGCAAAAAAATAAAATAGTTCCATTAAGGGCTTTTAAGCCTAGCCACCCTCTTCCCTGCTCTGAAATAACTGGTTTTGGTTGAAGACAAAATTCACAAACGTCTTGTCATGTGATATTTGGTCGTCCACAGTTGTTTCTTGAGAAGTTAAAGCCTTCTGTATTTTTGAAACAGCCGATTAAAATTAAAATTTGCTACAGTTTTGAAATACTTCAAGTGAAGTGAATGAGAAGCTTTGATTCTGATGTCTCCACCTGACACACACACTCACACGCACGCACACATCATGTGTTCAAAGACAAACGCAGCCAGATGAAGCGGCAATAGCAAGCAATACATACACAACGGTTATGATAATATCTCATGAAACAAGCTGCCCTTGAGCAACACAACAGCCACACTGCCTCAGTGTCAAACCAGAGGAAATCCTCATTTTCAGCCCACAGCCAAACTTCCTGCTACTTCAGTGTGGAGACCAGTTCCCCACAGCACAACAATGACCCTTGTTCTTTTCTCTACCTACCTTATCATTCACTACTTGACAACAGGTACTGTATATAAGCAGCCTGCCTCTTTGTTCTGAACTGAAATTTCCATGGAATGTTTCGATTTTTATGTCTATTCCTTTTCATGATTATCATTGTTAATATTATGGATATTAAAAATAAAGTAGCTGTAGTTGTGGTAGTAGCAATCATTTTCCTTACCGTAAACTCTCATTTATTGTGGAGAAAAAAAATAAAGTGTCTTCTTGAAGACTAGTCAGACAGTACATCATTGTGAAGCCTGCCTTTTTTATTCCAAAGGATGTTATGATATACTTGAAAACAACGAATAACAGTAATAATAGCAATAATATTAATCATTACACGAATATTATTATTGTTGTTATTATTATTTTGTAGCATTACCTTTACTGTGTAGTAATACATGTAACACTAATTTCTGGTAGAGATATTGAGTAAACAAAATCGCTAATCAGCTTGGAGTTGGCTCTCTGCTGCCATCTCGTGTTTAAATATTGAAAAATACATTTAAAAGGTATTTTTTTGACGCTTACTCGCGGTTTGAGGTTTTCTCAGTATAACATTTGGTTGAGTAGTCGTGGACATTATTATTCTCTGCTCCGAGAGACCGGTCTGGCCATTGATCTATTTACGGTTTACCCCTAAAACTGACTCTCATCAGCTATGTTTGTTTACTTAGCACCACCTGTAGGCCAAGGAAAGGAAGGTCGATGCTGATGAACAGTACTGATTTAATCGGGCACAAATACACAAGTTTACTTTAGGCACATACAAGAGATGAAGGGAACAGGCAAATAATTTAAAAAAGAAGAAAAATTAACTTGTAATCAAAACAGGAGGAGCACAACTATAGTTACAGTAAGATATCAGTTAAGTTTAGTAAACAGTAGGTCCTGTCCTGTTGACTCTATCAACAGAACCAGGAACAGGATAGAAATAAAGCCAACAGTGAGTCAGTGAGACGTGGGAAATGATGTCAAGACCTAGAATTTAAAAAATGTACCTGGACACGAAAAGTAATTTTGATTTATTTTCTTATTAAATTTGACATGAAGAACATTCTCTGCTTTTCATTGCATTAAAGTGGGAGTAAAACCAAAACAAACACGGCCACAGCCTGGTTATTTGAAGTAATTTATGAGGCTTGGCGCAGTCTCCTGGGTCACTTACGTATACAGCAGCGATGATTCACAGTAAATGAAACAGGTCGCACTGCTTTAACAAGAGTTATTAATGTGTGGATGTAGTGCTGCTGTTACAACTTCTTGTTGTGCTTTCACAAAGCACTCCATCATCTGCAAACATTGATCATTCAGTCTATTCTACTCAACTGCTCGGTACTTTCTTTTCTCTAAAGAAATATTAAAACAACATCCAAGAGGATTTATTCACAGACCTCCTCTGTCTTGGCTTGAGGTCATCAAAGACATCAAAGTACATTTACTCAGCACAAGTGATGCTGAAGAATACCAATCGTGTGTCTTTTATCCTATAATGTTATTTCCAAAAAAGCTAGTAAAAAAGGTAGATGAGGAATAAACTGCAAGAATTCACAGAAGCTGGATAACTCAAATCCAAAAATGAGGAAAGACTTTACAGATGTTGTAACACCCAATCAGAGTTTGGATGTTGAAGAGTGCTAATAATGTTTCCATCATTAGCACAAAAATGACAAAATTAAAGAATAAATCCAGGAGCAAGTCTGGGCCTGTTCTAACAAATCACGGATGCAAAAAGAGCTCAAAATCAAGTTAAAATCACTGGATAAGTTCAGAAAAATCCAGAATACATCTCTAAGCAGACACACCACCAACGATAACGAGTTGTAGTCATGTCAAACCAGAACAGCAAAGGAAAGACGGAGACTTTGATGAGGATCCAAGCCTTTCCAGGGAGCATAGATGAGGAGCATGCCAACGACATCTGGAACCTTCTAAAGACTGGCATACAGGACATTCAGAGAAAGTCCCCCAGCGCGCTAACGTTTCAGGAGCTGTACAGGAATGCTTACAACATGGTGGTCCACAAACACGGAGATAAGCTCTACACAGGGCTGAGGGAGGTCATCACTGAGCACCTGGTCAATCAGGTACAAGAATGTCTCCTCAAGTCTCTGAACAACAACTTTCTGCAAACGCTGATCCAGGTGTGGAAGGACCATCAAACCACCATGGTCAAGATCAGAGACGTGTTGATGTACATGGAGCGGGTCTACGTGCAGCAGAACGCTGTGGAGACTGTGTACAATCTGGGCCTCATCACCTTCAGAGACCACGTGATTCACTACAGCACCATTCAGGAGCATCTACAGCGCTTGTTGTTTGACATGATAGCGTGCGAGAGGAAGGGAGACGACGTGAATCGAAACATTATCAGGAACACCTGCCAGATGCTGATGACTCTCAGTAAGGACGGCAGGTCTGTGTACGAGGAGTGCTTTGAACGGCCTTTCTTAGATATGTCGGCCGAGTTCTATCAGACGGAAAGCCAGAGGTTCCTGGCGGAAAACAACGCCAACGTCTACATTAAGCGGGTGGAGAACAGAATCAGCGAGGAAATAGAGCGTGCCACCAACTGCTTCGACAAGTCTACGAAGGAGCCGCTGGTGGAGGTGCTGAAACAGGAGCTGATTTCTAAACATCTGAAGACCGTTGTAGAGATGGAAAGTTCCGGCCTCGTCCACATGCTGAAGAATGGTCAGACGCAAGAGATGGCGTGCATGTACAAGCTGTTCAGCTGTGTTCCAAATGGTCTCAGGACGATGTGCGAGTACATGAGCTGCTATCTGAGAGAACAAGGCAAAGCTATGGTGTACAGGGACGAAGGCAGGAACCCCGTGGAGTACATCCAGGGCCTGCTGGACCTGAAGGCACGATTCGATGACTTGATCCAACTGTCTTTCAACAGTGACATACACTTCAAACAAACAGTTGCAGGTGATTTTGAACATTTTATGAACATCAACTCGAGTTCCCCCGAGTACCTGTCACTCTTTTTCCATAGTAAGCTCCAGAAAGCGGCCAAAGGAGTGACCGAACCAGAGCTGGACGCTGCCCTCGACAAGGCCATGGTGATGTTCATGTACTTACAGGAGAAAGATGTTTTTGAAAGGTACTATAGGCGGCATCTGGCACACCGTCTGATCAGCCAGAGGGCTTTCCTGGAGAACTCTGAGAAGAACATGGTCTTCAGACTCAAGACAGTCTGTGGCTTTCAGTTCACATCAAAGCTGGAGGGCATGTTGAGAGACATGAACATCTCCAACACCACCATGGAGGAGTTCAGGCAGAACATTCAGAACATTTCTCTGAGCGGTGTGGACCTCAGCGTCAAAGTTCTGTCAACAGAATGCTGGCCGACACATTCTGCGATCCCAAAATGCATCATGGCCGCTGCTCCTCGACATGCCTTTGAAGTCTTCCGACAGTTTTATTTGGCCAAGCACAGCGGCAGACAGCTCACGCTGCTACCACACTTGGGTGTGGCAGAGCTGAGCACAACATTCGAACCCACTAGAAGGAAGCACACGCTGCAGGTGTCCACCCTTCAGATGGCGCTGCTCATGCCTTTTAACAACAAGGGCAAGTTGACTCTAGCAGAGCTGCAGCAGGAGACTCTCATCCCTGAGCAGGACCTGGTCAGAGCGCTGCAGCCGTTAGCCTGCGGAAGGCCCACACACAGAATTCTCTTCAAGGAACCGAATTCCAAAGAGTTTGAAAACGGCCACGTGTTCACCGTCAATGATCAGTTCACTTCCAAACTCCAAAGAGTTGAAATACACTCCACCCACGTTAGGCCGATGGAGTCTGACGCCGAAAGGAAGGAGACGCGGCAGAGAGTGGATAACGACCGGAAGCATGAGATTGAGGCGGCCATCGTTCGGATCATGAAATCGAGAAAGAACATGCAGCACAACGTCCTGGTGGCCGTGGTCACGCAGCAGCTCAGAGCGCGTTTTCTTCCCAGCCCTGTACAAATTAATCAGCGAATAGAGGAACTGATAAAAAGAGAATACTTGACCAGGATGTCAGAGAATCATAAAGTTTACACCTATATTTGGTAGAAATCGGTGAAAACTTGGATCACTTTTCTTTGGAATGTCTGCATGGCATGGAGAGCACAAACTCAGAGGGAATTTATGGTACTTGCTCATCACCCCCCTCCCAACTGACACACATCGCACCTTAATGGCCCCCACCCCACAGTTTGGGGACCACTGGTTCAGATTGCATGTAGTTTGAAACTACAGTGAGTGTGAATGGTGTTTTGTCTCTGTATGTGGCCCCCGAGTGAAGAGTGAGTATAGTGTAAAACTGTATCATACAGTGGAACAGAGGTAAAGGTGAAGTCCTTTGACAGAGGACATTGTAGTTTGAGTACAAAGACAGACTTTTGAGCTGATTAAAAACAAGGTTTTGAGATTTCTTTTTTTCTTGATGTGATATCACATGATCGGCAACCACAGAAAACAATCAGACGACAGAATAGATGTCAATCACACCCAGTGTTCCACTGTACCGTGGAACCATAATTCACAAAACTGAAACTTTAGCTCATGAAAAAATCGATTGTGACTTAGACCACGAACTGTTTGCTGTTAAAACATTCAATCAGATGCATGTGGAGCTCTGGGCAGACTGGTGATAATAACATAGCTAGACTTTGTGTTTGTCTGTTAAATACAAACTTTTAATTGAAAACACAGGTTTTGTCACTTTTGCTATTAACGCCACGTTCTCATTTTTTTTTTGCACTAAAATATGCAATACAAACAAAGTTCCCTTTAAAAAAGTGTCCAAGTTGTGACGTGCTGTGCTGTGTTTGTGTTTGTGTCCATTCAAGTTTGGTTAAAAGTTTAAATTTTGTCTGATTTCTAAGTGTTCGTTTTTTTAAAGGAAAAACCTGATTTAATAATAAAAAAATAATAAAAATGTGTCAGATTTCTGTTTTTAAATGTAGACACATTTTGTTGTCAAATAAACTTTGAGTTACGATAGTCTAGAAGAATTCAGACAAAAATACCAAAGCTTTTCATTATTAAATCTAAACGTAAAACCATGTTGACCCAGGATGTCCACAGATTTAGACGGTGTTGAAGAACAAAAATCGACAGAACTGCTTCCTACAGCTGACTTAAAACAAATAAGCTCATTACCAAAAAATATAAAACAAATCTATGGCTCCTGGTTTCTCTTTCTCTCACTTATGCCATTATAAATAATTTAATAATTTCCTTTTTTTTCCTGAAAATATTCAAAAGTTCATAGTAACAACATTTGAAAGCAGTCATTGTGCGTAAAGCGTAAAGATTGCACGTGCCACCAGGTCAGGTCCAGTAATAGTTTGAGTCAGCAGTACATGCTGTAGGCCACTGGTGAGTGTGTGTGGTGTGTGAGGGTTGGGTTCCAGCGAACGACTTCTCACACATTCCCTGAGAACGCCTCCAGGTCAAATGCTGTGTCCAGTAAACGCTGCAGTTCCAGCAGGTGAGTGTGTTTGTTCCCTGTAGCTGGAGCTGCTGCAGGCTCACGGCCAGCATACCTACAATAACACACACACACACACACAGAGACATCACTTAAACATGCCTCATTTGGAGAACTGCCGTAGACACTGATTGTTAGGGCTTTGCTGATGCCTCATCAGGATGGAGTGCGTACCAAACCGGTCTTGTACAGTTGAGGGCTGTGCGTATGCGGGGCTTGATGTAGCTGTAGTAGCCCTGGTTCTTGTGCTCCTCCTGACACCACACGACATCAGCATTTACAAAGCGGTCAGTCTCTGTGTGCACCAGGTCAAAGGGGAATGGTGAGAGCTGAAAGACATGCATGGATATTTGGATCAGATAAATGGTTTCTTTTTGGTGCCTTTATCAGCCATCTAAGCTGTTTATCATGTAGTTCAGGGGTTCTCAAACTTTGGTACGCGTTTGGTTTACATTTTCAATTGAATAAATCTGAAACATACCATGCACAATTAATAAGAAATTTAAACATAAACGTCTGTTGAATAAATTATAAACATCTCTCCTGTGGTGGAAGCTAACAGGGAAGGCCTATGGTGCTGTACTCTAATGTTGGTCATCATGGTGGTACTCAGAGAGATCAATGTTTTCTCAGGTGGTACCCTCCAAGTCCGGTCTTGAATGTGATTGGTTGTTTGTCTCTGTGTGGTCCTGTCATGGACTAGTGAACTGTCCACAGTTTACCCTGTACGTTACAGCTGAAGAAGATGATTTACTATTTTTACAGATATTCTTTACTCTTTTATTCCTCACATAGTGACTGAAAACTGACTCTCTGAGGTACCTGTTCAATGCGGACAATAACTACACCACTGTCCAGGCCTCGGTTCCTGCGTTCCCGCAGCAGCTCGTAGTAGATCTTTCCAGTACAGAAGATGATTCTCTTCACCTTCTCAGGCCTGGCAGCTGCAGGTCCGTCGTCAGGGATTAAACGTTTAAAAGAGGTTCCTGCAGATTAGGACATTATTAATTATTAAATTAAGATTCTTATCATTTTTTTTTCTGTTAAATTTTCAGTCTTTTTAATCTGAGAGCTCACCTGGCAACATGTCATCAAAGCTGGACCTGGCCTCAGGGTGGCGCAACAATGACTTAGGAGTGAACACTATCAGCTACAGGTCGGAGACAGAGACCAGAGAAGAACATGTTAGAAGTGGGGACCAGATGCAGCTGCAGCACTGAATGACAGTTAACGGTGTGCGTCACTGACAGGTTTCCTAAAAGGAAGCAGGATCTGTCTGCGCAGAACATGGAAGTAGTTGGCTGGAGTAGAACAGTTGACAACGATCCAGTTACTGTTGTAGACCTGACGAACTTCAAAGTCATCTGTGTGCTTCTAAAAGACAAAGAACAAGAGCGGAGAGGTGAAGAAGTGACTAACAACGTTATACACGTAGTATTTATGGAATACTTATCTATTATGGCAATATGATATGATATGAGTCTGTTTAGGAAACAGTTATTCCAAAACAATGACAACTAAATGTCAACAAATGTAGCTCTGTGTATTAGCACTTTGGCTACGTCACACAGTTGAATATAGGAATTTTATAAAGTTGTGCAGTAGCAGAGATTCAGAAAATATGCCAGTAAAAATGTGAACGCTCATAAAACAGCACTGATCAGTAATGTATTTACGTCAGTGCGAGAACAAGTTGATCAACATCCAGATTGAATTCAGGTTATTGTGCATGGATAGCATTTTATAATTCCATTGTGTGGAGCAGTGTCTGTTCAAATGTGAACCACTCTGAATGAATGATACAAACTCACGGGAAAAACATCCGGGTCATCATTGCACATCTGCAGAAACCTTTCTGGACGTGCAGACGAGTGCTCTGGACCCTGAGAGGAGAAAAACACAGGACTAAGAAATGAAGGACTAAAAAAGAAGGTGAAACGTAATTGGGTCACGTTCTCAGGGTTCATACCATTCCCTCCAGGCCGTGAGGAAGCAGTAGCACGATGCCATTGTATCGAACCCACTTGGCCTCCCCTGAGCTGATGAACTGGTCAATGATGCACTGGGCTGTGTTATTGAAGTCTCCAAACTGGGCCTCCCACAGGACCAGTGCGTTGGGACTGGCCATGGCAAAGCCCAGCTCAAAACCTGCACCGGGGACAACGTCTCTGTCTTAGAATGTCTCACAGAAAAGATGACACGTACTGTACCTTCACTCTCCCACTACTTGTCCCACTCACAGTGTCTCCATGTCGGCTCACTGTAAGGCACCTTGGCCTGTGGGTCTCTAGCCTGAAAAGGTCAATACCAGCATGTATGGTTTTTTTAATGCTTGTTGTACAGGAAGTGCAGTCACTTCTTCACTGTGGTCTGTCTGGAGCGACCTTCAACAACCAAACCTGACACTGAAACGTATGCAGAAAGTGGTGGTATTTTGGCATGTCTTTCACTGACTGACCACCGGGGGCTTATGGGTAATTCGCAAAGTTTTGGTTTTAGCACAACACCTGCAGGTGAGACGGTTCAAGAAAAGAAATCTAAAATTCTTGCCCATCGAGTCACAAATACTTCAGGTTAACATTTAGATTAAATCTCCTCAGACTGAAATGTGAAGTATTTATTAGAATAACAAGCGGAGTGGAAACATGGCAGGGTAATGATGTGTCAGCAGGTAGAGTAGTTACTACGAGAGTGTGTAGTCTTGGCACTGCACTAATGAAGGTGAATACGGAGCTCCCACGTCTACAGCTCTAATTAAATCTAATACAACAGCAAAGTAGCCAATTAAGTTGAACTGAAACATGAATCAACTTGGTTGCTAAACCCAACACAAAGAAGTGTCTTTAACAAGTTTGTCAGGAAATTGTGAAGCTTTTAAAATGACAGTAACATGTACACCTTACACTTCTCTTCTGACGTTGAAACAGAAGACTCACAAGTAACAATACTGAGTTACACTTGATGAATCTTCAGGAATCTCCTTTAGTCTGTAAATGCGTTTGTTTCATTTTATATTTCAGGTCAGGAAAATTCTAATGAAGACTTTATGTTGTTTTTCCCTCATTGTTATTGGAAACTATGTGGTGTGAGGTTTAGTGATCAAGAATCTTTTAGGACATGATTAATTAAGCTTATGTTAATGTGCAAATTTGTTTAGTAATGGAATGAAAAGGCTGGATTTGAACCAGGAACCTACTTTTGGAAGAGCAAACACCTTTCTAAGCCATGGCTTATATTTGGATTTTTTTTTTTAAAGTTTTGAGTCCTGAAAATGCAAATGTGGCCAGGAATCTGTAAACTGTATTTATAAAATGAAACCTTTCCTTACACAGTGTTTCTGTCTCGATCTCTCATGTGAGTTGGTATATGTTGTAGTAGTTGTTTATACTAGTAGTATATATGTATTCTATGTTTCTTTCTTTGCTCCGTTGGCACCTGAAGAGCTCCGTTGTGAGGCTTGAATTCCAGGGCTGCTAATGTCTATGTTTCAACACATTATTTGAATTTTAAGGAGTGGGAAAAAAAATCAGTCCACATTGTGTGAGCTTGAGACTCACCCAGTACTCCATATTCAGACAGAGAACTGTTGCACACAGTGTAAGGAGCTTGATCAGGTGAGATGTAAGTCATGGGGACGCAGACCCTTTTATCCACGTTCTGATCATGAAGAACATGGTGCCTATGGCTATGGAACAAAATTCAACTGTTGAGGTAATACACTTAAATGCTTCCATTCTCATCTACTTATGCCTCTTATTTCGGTGGCTGTACCTGAAGGTTCCCCTCTCCACGTCTTGTCCACTGAGTCGCACGTGGATTCCTTCTTTGAGCAAAGAGCCAAAAGCCATGTACTCCCCGAGAGCCCAGTCACAAACTCTCTGAGTGACCATGTCGGCACGGCCGTTCAGGATTCTGCGTAAACCTGAGACGTGAACACAGCGATGTAGATGAGCCGTCCAGAATGTCTGTTGCATAATCCTTAAAACGAAAGACGCAGCGGGACACACTCTACCTGCATGTATGGTGAAGTCAGGAACAGGAACTGAGGCAGCGACGCCACCAATGTGACGAAGCATCTCTTCACTGATGCCAGTGGAAGGACAGCTCATGCTTTTAGGTCGACCGTCCTGTGTGAAAAAACCTACGAAAAACCAGAAACAGTGGCTGCAGGAAAAATGAGATGAAACCGTTACTGGAACAGAGCTGAAGTTTAGAGTTTAAAAAAAAGATGATTACAGATGACGAGATCAGAGGATCCTGAGTGAAAGTAGAAGAAATAGTTAGAAATACATGATCTTGGAGTTAGTGATGCCATTGAGAAAAAGAAAGAAACAGCCCAGAAAAAAAAAAAACATTAGTAGTAAGGAAAAACAAGTAGAAGAGGCAAGAGCTTGAGGAAGATGATCTGCTGTAGTGACCTCTGAATGAAGCAGCTGGAGGAATACGTTTGCTGCACCTGGTCTATACATGTATTTGTTTTTGGGTTTTTTTTTTTTGCTTACGTTAACCTATTACTCTTTCATTCAAGAATTACCAGGCCATGGTGAGTCCAGCCAATGCTTGATGTGAAGGATCCTCTCGTCTTTGGACAAAGCATAAGCCTCCTCGCAGATTTTGTCATACTTTGCCACTTCCTCCTGAAACAAAAGTTGGCTGTTTTTAGAACAGGGCACCTCTGGAATAAGACATGGTCAAAAACCCTCCCTTTCTCTCGGGTTGGTTTGTTTCATCCTATTGCACTACATAAACCACTTCTTAGCTAGCTTTTTTGGCCCTATTTTAACTAAACGTTTTGTTTGACAATGAACTCAAATAATCACTTTTGATATTGAGTATACTACACCCTCACAGGACCCTCATTAGAAATGAACACCCTGAGTCAGGTTAAGTACAGTATGTGTTCCTGTGAACACTAAGAAGGTTTTTACCTTCTCTTTGCTCCTCACTTACAATTGGTTGTTCAAAAAAAAGGGATTTTTTTACCATAGGGCTATAGCCAAAAAAAATTAGGCAGCCAGCGCCACCTAGGTTCCGCAAATCAAATTCAGTTTTGCTCCTGTAGGCCACTGCATGTGATATCAGCTGAAGTCACAGAGCGTTGTTATCTGTGAGAAGCTCAGTTACAATGTGGCCTTCGACCATGTAGTGGCAGTAATGCATCAGTTAGTTCTTCAACAAGCTCCAATATACAGAGAAAAAGACTGTCTGCTACCCTAGGCCAGCTGTAGCAAAAAGTATGCACAAATATTTGAAATGATAAAATAGAATACTGTACATAAAATAAAATCACGATTAGTAGACAAACAGTCATCCACCTAGATCTGTTTAGTTTCAGTTCAAAGTTATGTCAGCCCTCCGGTTCTTTCATTCCTATCATTGTAGCTAAATACAGTGAAATGAAAAGTCAACAGAGCAGGGCCACCAGGAGGTGACAGACACACCGACAGTGAAACCTGTTTGTCCTCACTTCCTGTGTTTGACTAAACCAATATGACTATTTACACTTCCAGTAAAAACATGCTGCCACCAGAAGCATACACTAAACTAAACTTAAACTAAACTAAACTTATCTTTATTTGTCATTGTGACACAGCACAGCACAGCACACCATGCACAACGAAATTTAACCTCTGCATTTAACCCATCACCAAGTGAACAGTGCGCAGCCGTGGTCGGCGCCCGGGGAGCAGTGCTTGAGGACGATGCCACGCTCAGTGCATCTCAGTGGCAACCTGGCAGTTGGTGGATTCGAACCTGGGGCCTTCCGGACCGAAGTCCGCTTCCTTTACCACTAGGCCACCACTGCCTCCTAGGCCACCACTGCCTCCTAAAAACATGCTGCCACCAGAAGCATACACTAAACTAAACTTAAACTAAACTAAACTTATCTTTATTTGTCATTGTGACACAGCACAGCACAGCACACCATGCACAACGAAATTTAACCTCTGCATTTAACCCATCACCAAGTGAACAGTGGGCAGCCGTGGTCGGCGCCCGGGGAGCAGTGCTTGAGGACGATGCCACGCTCAGTGCATCTCAGTGGCAACCTGGCAGTTGGTGGATTCGAACCTGGGGCCTTCCGGACCGAAGTCCGCTTCCTTTACCACTAGGCCACCACTGCCTCCTAGGCCACCACTGCCTCCTTACATTAGAGCGATCTGCTAAAACTCAAACTGTTGTTTAATGAAAACCACAAGCACCACAGTAACTGCTGTGTTTTCACAGATGTTAGACATAATAATAGACATAATAAGACATAAAGACATAATGACACCACTGGTTATTACCTTATTACATTGTAATGCAGTGGAACCTCAGTTATGGAAAGCCTCCCGTTCCAAACAATTCGGTTCATGACATTTTTTTGAACCCAAAACCCTTTAACCCTGCCCTGGTTGTTGTACCGTGACTCTGCTGCCAAATAAGCCAATAATATCACACAAGCATCTGATCACTGAGTGTGTGGCGTCAGTCCGCTCTGGGGATACACACACTAAGAACTGTTGTCTGATTCTGCTGCTATTTCATCTGTTTTTTTTTAAATTCCATAAATCACCATGGGCCCTAAAAAAGCTAGTGAGAACAGATTAGTCCATTTTACATTGATTCCTATGGATCACGGCCAGCCTTCACGGATGAATCAGGTTTGAAAACCAATGTTCCACTGTATTGGTCTTATTAGTATTTTTAGTTTTACAAACATGATGTTCAGCAACAGTGTCAGTGTAGATATATTTACTTGGTACATTTGAGTAGTGAAAACTCCATCCAC
>NC_024320.1:12735695-12757102 GCF_000523025.1 Cynoglossus semilaevis
CTCTTCTGCTTTTTGATCTGTTTGTACATCAGTGGCTGTGTAAACATGGGCTCGTCCATCTCGTTGTGGCCATTTCGTCTGTAACACACCTAAATATACAGATGCAACATTTAAAACTTCATGTTGAATCTGTCCAGTGTTTACACAGTTTACGTGAATAAATGCTTTTTTATTTTGGACATTTCGGCACAAGACTAACCAGATCTACGACCACATCTTTGTGGAAGGTGTTCCTCCACTCAGCGGCTACTTTGCACACATACATCACAGCCTCTGGGTCGTCTGCGTTGACGTGGAAAATGGGGGCATTGGTGACACGGGCTACATCTGTAGGATAGGGTGATGAGCGAGCCATCCTCGGAGCTGTGGTAAAGCCAATCTGTGGGCACATACAGAGGCATGAATGGAACTAGTGCTAAACACTTGGAGTGAAATTCTGTTCACTGGAAAGCCGGAGACAGTGTTTTGAATTGTATTGGCTATTGGTGTAAAAGCTCTGCTCATTTTCTGTCCAGCTGTGCAGAAAGTTAGATTTTATTTATTTATTTTTAATGTTTAATGTTTGTTTTTAATTAATTTTGTCTTTATTTTGTTGATATACTGTCAAATGTGCCAACAGCTTCTGTTTGGAGACTTTTTGTTTAATACAAAATCATTTGGTTCCTTGTATTAGCTTTTTGTTAATGAGTTAAGATAATAAAAGTGTTTGTAAACATTTCCCGCTCGGTGTGTCGTCGTGGTTTGGCTCGTGCTCAAACACACACAGTGCCAACACTACTTCATACACAGAGGTGTGACGTCTACACGACACTTCCTCACAGGTCAGTGCAAATGTATCCAAATCCAACCTAAAGAAGTACTGCTGGTGGGACTCTCCTTCTGCGGGTGAAAACACTAAACACAAATAAAATACATACGTATAAAACCCATAGAGTATCGGTTTGTACCAAATGACACCAGGACAAGAGTGTATAGAATGTAGAGTGAGACCCCTGGGTTTGGTAGTGGTCAGAAGTGTAGTGTAAAAACTTGTTTTTGCCAAATCATTATTTTAAACGGAGAACATTGAAAATCTATTGTCATATTCTGTGGACCTGGATTAAATCTATTGTCATATTCTGTGGACCTGAGATGTGGAAGTGCAACAGGATGGGAGGAAAACTCTCAATACTACAACCTGGCTTACTATTACTCTAAGATTAAGTTTTAAAAAGCCATTTATTCATCCCATTATGGGGTAATTCACAGAAAAGGGAATCAATAGAAACACTGCATACCCTAACCCAGCGGTCAACATATTAGAGTTGTTCCCCGAACACAACCTCAGAATTCAAAAAGGCCATCACTGACAAAAAAGACCTTAGTTAGGTGGTTTGTGTGTGTGTGTTTAGAGTAGGGGGACGATTGAGGACAACAACTTGGAGGCTTTAGAGCATCATTTTAACATGTGAGAAACCTCTCCAGAAAGACAGAAGATCAGAGAAGTCAAGTGCAGTCTTCAGTGACATCACAGACACATTTTCTCAGTATGATAGGCTAACTTGTTTTCCAAGGTTTAGATGGTTCCTGTGAGCACACACCTGATTGTTGACTATCACATGTATGGTTCCGTGGGTTGTGTACGAGGGCAGGTCGGACAGGTGGAATGTCTCGTACAAGACGCCCTGTCCTGCAAATGCAGCGTCCCCATGAATCAAGACAGACATCACCTGTAAAACAATGAAATAACCGTTGGTAAATCATGTAGAATAAACAAGTGTCTGTTCCCCATCTATATAATAATATTTACCCTCTTGCCCTCAGTGTCTCCACTGTAGAACTGCTCCGCTTTGGTTTTCCCCTGCACCACAGGATCCACTGCCTCCAGGTGGGACGGGTTGGCCACGAGAGACATTGTGATGTACTTGTCACTGACTCTGTTCATCCTCCTGTGATACATCCCCAGATGGTATTTGACGTCACCAGATCCCTGGACGCATTAGTAGACAAGACCATTAGGATCATCATCATTTTCTACCACAGACAGGGCTGACTGCCTCATCAAAACAACACAGTCAGAACGTTCAGGGCTATAAAAAAAAAACGTTCTTACTTCATCGGCTGCCTGCAGCTTGGAGTCAAACTGGCAGAAGATCTGTCCGAGATCTTTGCAGATGACATTGGCGAGTACGTTCAGTCTGCCTCTGAAAAGACACCGGGTTATCAGTGATCAGTGCGACTGAACTCTACCCACAGTGTCACGTGTTGCTGCTAACGGGTGAGTGAACACTTTAGCTGTTGAATTCAGCTTTTTGTAGAACCCCAAAAAATGTTTAAAATGATAAACAATCTCAATAAACAGGGAGTGGGGACGCCACTCTGGATGTACAGTATGTTCACCTGTGGGGCATTCCCATGATCACACTGTCCACTCCACTCTGACTGGACTTGTCGATTATCGTCTTCAGAGCTGGGATGAGCACTTCACAGCCTTCCAGACCGAAACGTTTCTCGGACGACCACTTCCTCTGGAGAAACTCCTCAAACCTGTGAACAGGTGGAGGTACTGAGACATTTTTCATATCATTTTCTCATCATACAACACAACAGCTCAGCCCTAAATCCTTCTTTTCCGGGGGAACACAGAGGAGCGCTCTGTCAGTGCAGACAGACCTTGTGGACTGGATCATCCGTTTGATGACAGTTCTCTTCTCCTCCAGACTGAGGTGCATGATTCCCGGAGTCTCAAACTTCTGCCTGATCCACTGACACTGCTCTAAGTCGTTAATGTACATGAACTCCACTCCGATATGTTGACAGTAGGCCGTCTAGTCAACAGAGAGAAGGCATAGAGGGTTTGTCTCAGTTAGCCATCAGCTTGGTAATTCTGACTCTCTCATCGTCCAAAGTTAAGTCGAAAAGTTCCAGGACAGATGTTATAACTTCAAAGTGTTACATTTTAAAAAACTGAAACTGTTAATATTAGTTTTGAGAGCTGTGTAAACTTTTGTCATGTGATTGTTCATCTCCCCTAAACTGGTTAGTCTACATCCTCGGGCCGATTGATCAAACTGACACTGAACAGTGGAAACAAAAACACACTTTGATATTCACGACCCCTAAACACTTACACTTCAACTCAAGTGGAAGTATTTAAAGTGAATACTGTTACTTATCTTAATTTATACAAAAGCCAGATATTTTTCCACTCCACTAATGAAGTATGTCTGTATGTTGATCTTTTTGAGAATTTTACCTCTAGGCGCTGAATAATCTCTCTAAGAGGCAGAGTGTTCTGGCTGCCTCCGATGAAGGTGTTGCTTGGGAGGCGGAACATGTTGTTCAGGTCAGTCTCAGCTAAACCATAAAAACCTGTTGGGAAAGAGAGAAATGAGTGTTTGCTCCAGGTCAGTGTGGGTTTGGAGTACAGACACAATGTGGAAGAGAGTGAGGTGAACTGAAATCAACAGACTTAAAACTGTTGACATTGTTGACGTTTTGTCTTATATTGAAAACAACTTATTTATTTGGTCTATTTAATATCAACTGAGTCTGTTCTCTGGTTGTTAAATGATGTACATACTGTTTATGTGTGTATATACAGTATGTATATATGTATGTATGTACATATATCTATATATGCACATATATACATACGTGCACGATCCGTTATTAGGAAATATATTTAGGATTGACGTGTGTTTTGATGATACATGCACAGTTCATCAAAGTAAAACACAAAAGAGAGTATTTTCACACTCCTGGTTTGATAAATCTGAATGTTAGTTGTGGTTATTTTGATTTGAAAAATAAAACTAGCATGAAATATCTGAGTTCGTTCACAGGGAAAATAATAAACATAATTGGATATAGATGAGCCCGTTTAATAAACGGCCTATGTTGATTTTTTTACCTATAGTTGATAAAAATTGACTTCATAACGTCAGTAATTCTTAACCAGAGTAGACGGTGAGTTAATGAACAGACAGAGAGAAGAGGTCGTATGACAATGCTGTATCTGGGCCTGTCTTGAATGATCAGAATCTTCAGTGAATACCCTGGTATGAGTGAACAGAGGTGAGTCACAGAGTGGAAAAACTCTGTGGATGTTCTGTAGCTGCTGGAACATGTCTGACAAAATGCTGCTGCAGTTCCTCTTCTCTTTGTGGAGCCGCCGTACACAGGCAGGAGGCTTTTTTGTTGATCCAGTACTGTCTGTGTGCAATCTAATCACAGCAATATTTTGATGAAGCACACACTGATAAGCCTGAGTCCACCCTGCGTGTCCTCTTTGATTGCTGAGCAAAGGTGAGGCACAGAGAGAGGCAGCGAGGACACGGCCCAGACACCACCGTCTGTTTACACTTCTGCTGCTCACACACACCTTTTATTTAAAATAACGGGGTTTTTTTACTTTCAAAATCAATAGTAGCTGATAACTCATTGACTTAAACAGTTCTTCGAGTTTTCCCAGGTGGGACTACATTGACAGTCGGACCATCAGACGGTCAGCCCCCCCCCCCACCTTCAGAGGAACTTGGTCTGTATAAACATGTAATTAAAAAACAAAATCAATGAATAACTCATCACAGCCTCTTCTTCCTGACAGCTTACACACAATGTACAACTTATCTGATAAGGAGATTAATTATATATCAAGGATGCAGCGTCACTACAGTAATCCCTGATCACCCACTCTGTTCTTAAGTTTTGGATCAAATATAAATCGACAGACTAAGGCTCAACCATCAGTTATTCAAAGCAGTAATGTAAGTTGTCCAAATCTGAGCACCACCTGCAGTTGGATGTGAACAATGATGTAACAATGAGGAACTCCAGGAGGTGTCAATAGCACCGACCAAGTTCTATGGACTCCTACAGTACTGTTTAATCAAACAACATCTGGTGACAGCAAAAAAACCAATGCTGGAGTGTGAGCTGTATCACTGTCCTCTTCACGGTTTGGGAAACTAGGAATATTTCTTTCAGCTAACACTATGGGCTACCTGTCTTTCTTGTCGCCACACTGTGGCTATTTTTAACATACAGTATGTACCGTGGAACTCTCACTTTGAAAAACCACACAAGATGAAAACAAAGCAAAAAAAGCTATTAAAAAACAAAAGCAAAACCTACTTTATAAACAGACGTAGGTGTGTGTTTGGGGGGAGAGAGGTTATGTCATGTGTTTGAATCCGCAGTTATTAAAACTGACATTCATAAAACAGTTGAATATAATACATTTCCAAGTCCAAGGTACACATACTCCTGTGGCACTGAGTTTGATCACTAACAGGCAAAGTCTCTCCCGCCCCATATATCATTTACAGGAGTGTGAAACTATCAACCGTAAGTGTCTTATCTGGTGTCCACAGAAATCATAAATATCTACAGACGGTGTAAACATGAATTTCAGTAGACACACAGCTACACTCACACTGCAGTGACAAAAAAAACGGTAGGTATTTTTTTAAAAATAATAAAGTATTTTTGTGTTTAAAACACTGTGTAGTACAAGTTTACTTTTTTACTGTGTTATTAACTAGTAATTACTTAACAAGGAGCTGTAAAGAGGCTCAGTAAAACTTTTATTGGTGACCACGTTAATAAATTCAACTTCTTAGAAAGTCACAAGCAAATGACCTTTAACTCTTTCTATTAAGTCGTTAACTGAAAAATCCTGTCGTATATATTTGTGAATAAGTCCTTAGATAAATGAAGTTCAGTATTGATGACGTGTCACCTGCTAAACACCAGTTTGTCTTGAAAGGAAATTTAAAATGTCTACGCTTATATATATATATATATATATATATATATATATATATATATATACTGTATGTATATAGGCATGATATGAATTGACCTTTTTACCATATTGATAATTCCATTTTGATAACTCACAAATAAAAACAGGGTGAAACAGACGAAACACCTACCTGCTGTTATCTGTCTTTCTGTTCCAGCAGCATACAATATTTTTCACATGATTTGTTTACATATTTTATATATATTTTTTATTTTATTTTTAATTATTCCTAATTATTCATGTTTAATGTGCAGCAAACGATGATAAATCAGACAATACCTTTAACACAATTACATTTCTGTACTTCGTCAATAATCGAGCTGTTTCTTTGAAGCTGGGAAACGAGACACTGTAGTCAGTGAATGAGATAAGGACGGGAGATAGAAGGAAAAAAAATGATGACAACAATGTGAATCTGTATCAGATCGAAGATTCTTACCCACGTTCTGGACTCCAAGGGTACAAGGAGCACTGCTGAAGTCCACGCAGCTGATTTCCAGAGGGTCCAACTTTGCTATGTGATGACCTCTAACCTATGTAAACACAATGTGAAGTCAGCTTGAGATTAAAACATTGACTCCTCTGTTTTTTTACATTGTAGACATTTGCACAGTGACAGACACAGTTGAGGTCAAAGGTAGGAAAATTGCTGGTGTGTTGTGTTCAGGATCATCTCATCAGTGTCATCAGGTGACTGAAGACACTGATGAGGGAGGTCCTGGTGCAGCAGGGACTTTAAGGTCCTGGGACTTTAAGGCAGTTTTCTAATAATAATAATAATAATGATAATAATAATGCTGTAAAGAAGCCTCAGCTGCAGCTGCACTTCTTTCGTGTTCTCAGGAAGAACAACTCAGACACACAGCTGCTGCTGGCCTCTTTGTCACTCCGTCGTGAGTGTGTTGACGTACGCAGGCTCCACTCATGAGGACAGGAAAGTCGTGCAGAACGAGACATCTCACACCCTGCCAGACCCGTTTTTTTTTCATCATTATTCTCTCTACTGTATGTACAAACATACAGTAGAGTATATCTATATGTCAAGCCTTTTTATCAGTTATAAATGATGACAAAAATGTGTAAAATCTGTGTGTGTGTGTGTGTTACCTGATAAGCTCGAATTAGTGAGTGAACAGCCAGATGATCCTTCACCACCTTCTCCACATCAGGCCGAGCCTCCAGAGAAGTGCCAGTGTAAGGTTGGTGAGGAGTTCTGGCATTGCGGAATAATTCATCCCAGGACTTGAACAGACAGAGTGGAAAAAAGACTAATTTAGTCCCTCTGTTGTAGTATAGGAGATAAGACCATATCCTGTGTCTAGTCCCTTGACTTCAGATTTAATTTTTTTTTTTAAAAATGACAAGCAGAGTATGTCTAACAATTTCACTGTCCGTTTACTCAGCGTTGTTTCAACGCTCAGTGTGTTCTAATGTTTGGGATGATTTAAATTATACTTAGTCAAAGTCAATGGTTTTGATAACTGTCAAATACAAACAGGTGTGAATCAGATGAAACACATTCATCTCTCTGAGCTCCTGGGTCTTTGTTTTACTTACACATGTTTTTGTCATATTTCGGAATTTTGATTAATCATGTTTAATTATCAATATCAATATCAATATCAATTGTCAATACCATGATTAATCATGAATCATCCGCTAATGTGTGATTAATCTGTCAATTCTAATTGATTGATGAGTTGTAACACATATATGTATAAATGTCTGTTTGGCTGACAACATCTCAGAGGGGATTATTGTTAACTCACAGGATATTATTTTATCAGTTTTGCCAAAAAATAGTATAAAAAATAGTATTGTATAAGCTACAATGCAGTATTAGATCCACACTAAGAATTAAAAAAAAGATTATGTGAATAAAACCCAATTCATTTAACCTTTTCATCATCTAAATCTAGACTTTCATCTTGTAGAAATTATGACTTTATTCTCACATTAATACATTTTGACTTTATTTCTGTAGCATTTCAACTTTATTGTCATACATTTGTGACTAATCTCGTAATTTAATTGATTTATTTTAAATTTACTGTCTATATACACAAAGTTTCGTTGTACCCCTGCTGTACAATGACAATAAAGACTATTCTACTCCAAAGTGACTTGAATCTAAGTCAGGATGTAACCTCATCTTAGGTGAAAAGATTCCAAACAGACAATGTTTATCGACCAAGTTCGGCTGCTCAACTAATGAGAAGCTGTCATGTCCACACTGAAGGATTTACCTTGTGCACATTTCTGGGGTTCTCTAGCCAGGCGTAGTACATCTCCTCCACATAGTTGCAATTGGTTCCATTGAGGAAGGGCTCAGTAACCAGTGATGTGCTGAAACACCTGACCAGCGGAAACGTCCTTGACTTGGCATGAAGTGCCACTGGTCTGGGCTGTGAGAGGCTTTGAGCTGTGTGCACAGCAGTTAACGGCCGAAGTTTGGCTACTGTAGTCCTTATGTGATGCATAGCTGAGACATCGGTCTTCTCTCCACTTCCTCTTAGGAATTTAGCCTAAACAAGAACTCCCTCTGCAGTCCGTTGTACTTCCAGCTCCTACTGAACAGGTCAGGCCGGTTTCACCAGTGGTCCTTAAATCTTGTTTTCGTCCTAGAAATCCATCGAATGCTGTTAAATAAATGAAAATAATGCCTTTTATTGGTGCATTCTTTAAAGAGAGAACAGTTAAATGTTCTATTTTTGTTCTTTTAATTCTTTCTCAGGCTTGTGTCACAGCTGACTCTGGCAGTACTTCACACGCCTGAGGTGTCCTGTTCCCAGAATTCCCAAATTTTGATGTCCACAGATGTCATCAGTCTATTTTATTCTAGGAATGTTGTCAATATTACTCTGTACACGGGTTCCTCACCATTCCACTCCTTGGAGAGAACTGCTTAACACAACTCTACAAGTACCCATGTTAGTCACCCACGCTAACACAGTCGCAACATCATAATCTAACACAGACAGACATTAAAACATCAAAAGAGTCTGACTTTCGTTTGGGAGATAAAATGAAGGGGAAAAGGTTTGTAAAAAAAAAAAAAAAACACATTTTCTCCCTATTTCCTTTCCCGCTTGCCCTGCATTGAAAAGTAACAAAACATTTTAATTTGTTTACCCACGACATGATTCTTAAGACGTGACAAACCAGAAAGGAGGAGAGAATAAACTGGGAGAGGAAGCAAAGACAAGTTTATATTTGGAGAAAATGTAATGTTTTTGTTGTACATAAGGTAGGAAGACACATATTTCTCATCAGGAAGGGACGTGTTCCTTGTTCGCTCTTCGTGTATATACTGTATGTGCAGTGGAGGATTTTCCAATCTTTTCTAGTCAGGAAACCTATAGATAGGTCCCTCGAGTAATATGATCCTGTACGTTCTTGTCCTGCAGAATTTTTTTTTCCTGACTGGGGGCTTAAGACAAACTTGTTTGAACCTCCTGTCTGAAAAGAATTTCAGCAGATCATCAAGTAGTGACGGCAGGCACCTGTGAGGTATGTAGTCGGGATGTTTCTAATTCTCAAATGGGCTAACAAAACAAATCAATCCTCGACAAATCAAAAACGACGTCTCACGTTCCTCACAGTGAAACTAACGACTAAAATCTCTTCTAGATTTTTACAGCTGTTGTGCTCTGTGCTGTTATTACAGGTGAGATGTTTTCAACTTTCTAATCTAATCTTACACAGATTTAATAACAGACCTAACCTTTGGAGTAGACTGGCTAGAGTATTAGAGGAAAATACTCTGCTCACCTGCCACTACACTGACTAAGGCTTGGAGTTATCGATTCATCTGCCTCCAGATTTTGCAGAATGTCTCAAATGTTTTGTAATTAGAAATATTAGCAGCTTTTGCATCAGTTTGATGACAACACTGAGCTCAGTAGAAGATCTGATCTGTTCTTACATTTGACATGAATCCAGCTTCTAGTGACCAAGTCTACAGGACTAAAGACGAGGTTATGGAACTAAACTAGACGGAGAGGAACTGAACAGAGGGAGGTTGAGGTTGAAGTTGAAGTTGAAGACCAGACTTGTCCATGACAGCTGTAGGTGAAGTCGTTATCCTGCAACATTTTCACTTTATAATCTGGTAGGGGGAAATGACTCTCCAGATTTAATCCATCTCAAACAACGCTCCAGTGATACACTGACTGAACCTGTGTGCTGCACTTTTTAATGTGGCCTAACAAATCAGAGGAGTTTGGTGTACACATCATCTGCCTCCTCCTCCTCCTCCTCATCATCATCATCATCAGCAGCAGCAGCAGCAGCAGTTACAGCAGCTCCATGTCCACAACATATGTGATACTATTATCTAGATGATTGTCTTCTCTGTGGCTCCTGCTCTGGTCATGATCTGGAGCTGGAGTTGCTAAACTACTTTACAAACAAACACAAATGAAATATATCCAAGCAGTAAATCTGGTTTATATGTGCTATAAACACAAGATTAACCACACATACAATAAGGTAATCCAGAGAGATTAGAAAAGTTAGTGTTACTTTCAGTCACACTTTTAGTCGTTCTTAGACAGCGATGTCAAATGTCTGGTTCATGGGACAAAATCTACCAGACATAATGTTTAATCTGACCTGTGGGAGACATTTTCAAGTTTCAGGTTTTGATGCTTAAAATAAGTTGTATTCAACTTCCATAACAGCACCGTCAGCGTTACAGTCACACAGTCATACATGGAAATAAAGTCATATATTAAACTTCTCCAGGAACCCCTGTCCCTGCTGCTGGTTTCTTAAGACACACCATTGCTACTTGTTTAGCCATTGGTCTTCAACGTCGTTTTCAGAGGATATTTGTTACGTTAAGGTGGTAAGAAATATAATATATGTTAAACCAGTTTAGCGCCATAGAGTAATACGTCCGATACTCATGGGTATTAACTTTGTCAATATACACACGAGGCGTTTTTAAAAGTCATATTAAAACAAGTTTGCAGGTGAAATGTTTCATTTCCTCCTCACCGCGGTAGCTGAAACTCTCTTACCTTCTTCACTCTTCTCTGACAGGAGTTTTCTCTCCGAGAGGAGCAGCAATGTCGTCCTAGCCGTACTGTCCTTAACTACTCTTAATAGCTATACTACTATTGTTATCGTTCTCTCACGCGCTTAAGTCACGACGACGGTGATGTCGTCACCAAACAAACTGGTTACTTCAGACCAATGATTGTCAGTGGGTTTTTTTCGATATTAGTGTATGACTATAAACATGACAGATATGACAGAGCTAAACATAAATGATTTACTAATTAGCACCGTAATTCAAAATAGAAAGTTGTTTTTATACTTAAAGTCTCTATGTGTTTACATTAGTGACTTTTTTTGTAGATGTTTTACTAAGAATCAGGTACTACATTACTGTCATTTTCATTTTTACAAAACAAAATTTTTGACTTTATTACAAACAAAACAACAGAATTGTTGGGTTGTATTACTGCTGCAAGAGAATTGTTCTAAAAATATGGGTTTCTCTGGAAGCACCAGCCACTTTAGGTCTGCCAGCCCTTAGTTAATTTTGTAAAGATGTTTGACTAATCAAAGTTAAAATAAAAAAAAATGAAGGAAACATTTGTTAAACCATGGAACAACAAATTTCGTCTTTCAATAATAATAATAATACGTTTAGGTTTTTAATCATAGCGTAAAATTAACATGAATTCATCAACGTATAATTTACGACTTACCACGTCCTGCTGCTGAGTCGCTCACTTTTGTAATTTGAAGTACAGTACGTCTAATTTAAGAGTTGGACTTGCTTTATTGCTTGATTCTGGTGCCCTCTTGTGGTCATATTCTTCAGATTTGTTTCTGTCTTTATATTATCTTGTCTCAAATACCTTTACGTTCCAATTTATTTTAGATTGAGAGATCGGAACTATGTATTATTGTATTGTGTATTGCATGTGTAAAAATAATTTCTGTTACATTGAAGAATTTAATGAAGCTTTTCACACATGTCAATTATAGATTTATTGCTTTAACACAAGGGATAGGGTTAGGGTTGCCAGTCCAATAACCCCATAACTGTTGAATTAATGGAGCAGGGATTCCCTGATAAATATTGTATAAAATTAGAAAACACTCTAAGTGTAAAATAAAAATTGTATCAATCAAAACAACAACAAAAAAATCAGGTCACAGGTTCACTACTCATGTACCTCTGAAGTACCACGGACCAAGGGTTTAAAGACCAGAAACACATTTTTGTTGTACTGTGTATTTTTGCATGCCACTTTATTATGAAAAGTTTGATCACAGTCACTTCATATATTGTGTATTTTTCCATTTGCGTTAATATTATTCTTTCCTTTTTAATGGATAAATGATATAAATGAAGAAATTAGCTGATGAAAGTTACTTCACCTTGATGGATTTTAAAAGTAAATGATGGGTAGTTCTTTTAATTTACATGAAACTACGTTTCTCTTTGGATGTCTTATTTCAATTTGATTTTCTTTTGCTGACATGTCAACTGTTAACTGATTTCTGATAGTTTTTTACTTTTCTGCAAACCACAAAAAAAGTACATACATGTTTCACATTTATAGACAATTTTAGTATTCATGACCTTTCAGGTAACAGTTATGTTCTAAACTAAGCAGCTGCTGAATGAAAAGTTCATACGTTAGATCTGGATTTACACTTTTAATAAAAATTAAATAAATAAATACTCACATTTGCATGCTGCCTATTACAAAAACACAATTATTTAACTGACTAATCAAGTATATAAATAAATCACATGGTTTGGTTTAAATAAAATAATAATTTGAAAGCAGCTGCCTTTGTTAGTAAGTAAAAAGGAAATCAAATAAAAACATAAATAAAACAATATATTTCACTTTTGTTTTGTTTTTTGTCCTGTGGCTTTAACTTTTTGTGACTTTCCTTTGAACATAGCTTGGCTTTTATCCCAGATGTACACAAACAATGATTAATCATCACTCAAAATAAAAATTGCAGTATTTCTTATGAAGTCTGAAATGACCATATAATCCTCTAGAATTTTCCACATGTTCTGTGGGTGATTTGCAGAAAAGTACAGTGGCAACAGACAGACCATGATCTCAGACATCCCAAACAGAAAAAGTCATCACTGGGAGGAAAATAAACAAGAGAAAAAGAAAAAAGAGGAGCAGAATATCCCTGTGTTTATATTCCTCTGTAACCTTTAACAACTTTTCACGTAGACCTTTTATTTAGTGGTAACTAAACACCTGGTTTAATATGTATGTGATATGAAACTTAAACTAAGCTCTACCTAACTTTACACCCTCACAGTCATCTATACGACGACATTAACATCAACCTTGCAAACAGTGAATTAAGTAGGTTTATGTTGTAGTATTTTTAGCCACTCTCTTCCACGAAACTCCCGGAGACAATGAATTAAGTCATTTCCTCTGGGAGTAAAGCAATTAAAGTCTGCCCATGCTGAAACCCAACTGGTCTTCTTACACACTCTCTCTGCCATGCATTCTTCTTGTTCTAGATCAGGCATGTCCAAACTTTTTTGAAAGAGGGCCAGATTTGATGAAGTGAACACACGTGACATTGTTTGAACCGTTTACATCAAATGCAAATGAACTATGTTTTACTGCAAGGCACATTTTTTAAATTTCATTAACTGGATTTGATCATTATATATTATTGGTAATTTTTGTCGTGTGAGCTTGGCAAATACGTTAGCGTGACTTGACAGGTAGTTTCTCTTGACATTGAATTCCTCATAAACAGGCAGTTGTTGTGTATTTCAGGGTAAACAGATACTGTTTCCAATTGTTTTGGAAGCTGATCCTGGCAGATCAAAAGTGATCCACTCTATGAGATTTGTTCATGGGCTGCAATTGATCCCCATGTCCCCGGACTGTGGACATTCCTGGTCTACAGCCTTACTGCTGAACACTCCAAAAGACTTGGGATGTCTGAGATCTAAAACCAATACAGGTCATCATTCACATCTTCATCATCTTAAAGTATTCTATAAAATAAATGATAACAGGGGGATGGAGGCAACAGAATAGCTCACCAGCAGTAGAGTCCAAAAGAAGAGAAGTCGACGTATGATATGAACACCCCACATATACCAACATATTCACTTGGAATTCATGCATTTAAATACCATCGACAACAGAACTGCAAGTCACCACAGGGAAACTGGAAATGTACATAAACATGGTGATAGCATCATATCAACCACTGTCATCATTTCAACGGGTAACTTGCATTGTTGGGTACACAAGAGCGTGGGTTGAGATCCACAGAAATATGTTAGCATGCTGCATGGTTTGCACTGTCTATCGGAGGCTGGTGATAGCATCATATCAACCACTGTCTATCGGAGGTGAACACTCAGAAGAGAGCGGGGTCAACTACACTAGAAAAGACGGGGAAAAGAAAAGGGAGGGAAAAAACAAACAAACACCAAAGGGTGTAATTAAAAACACCCACTGCTCTCTCTTGGTGGGAGACACGTGGCTCTGATTGTTCAGTTCACTCAGGCGGGTTGAGTCGTGCAGAAACAACAGCTACTAGTAATAAGAACAGCTATGGCAGTGTATTAGTGCCACATGAGAGTTTGTCAATGTCAATTCTGAGGTTAAATATTGTCATCATTCAATAAGTTTTATTTCCTGACAGTGAAAATATTAATTATTAATATTAATATTTCATACTCTGATATGTTTTCTCTTAATACAGGGAGTACTGTAGAAGCTCTTATTAAATGTAAAAATATAACAATAATTTAAAGTATTTGATGCAACAGTATTATTTTTACTGATAAATGATTGTATGTAAGAATAACGTTAAATCATTAAGATATAAATTCGATTTATCTGACACTTGATTTCTGTATATTTCTGTGTGGCAGCAATACACTTCCATATAGTACATATATATATATATATATATAAGAGTCATGCTTGTCATTAGAAAAGAAAGAGAAGAAGGAGATTAGAATACTGATTATTCATACTGATACTGTACAGTTGAAAAAGCACAAACACAGACTGCAGCCATAATGATAATAATATTAATTAATAATAATAACAATAATAATAATGATAACAATCACCTAAGTATCAATAATAATGCTAACGGGAAGGAACAGTAAGGTTGTTGGGAGGGGAAACCTTCAACAGGAGCGAGGCACGCTGGAGAGCCGGGTGGAGGAGAGGAGGATCCCAGGACTGACAGAAGCCAGGACGCAGGCTGAACAGTTAGTTTTTATCAGCTGACTGACGGTTGATCAGCGGCGCTGTCTGAATCCAAGGTTGTAGTTGAGACAGAGACAGAGAGAGAGAGAGAGAGAGAGAGAGAGAGAGAGAGATGAGCGAGGTGGGTATGCAGAGTATAAGGGGCCCAGGTTCCTGAAGTCAGACTCCTTGGACTCCTTCTACTCAGCCTCCATCTACCTCTGCCCTTCTCTACCACTCACTCCACCTTCTTTTGATTATCCATTGATTTTCATTTTCTTCTTTTGCCTCCTTGGTGCTCACATACCTAAAGAAAGAAAGGTTTTTGTTTATTGGCTTCTTTTCTGGAAAGTCCAAAACACACTAACAGAAACTGAACTCATCAGCAGCAGATGTTGAAGGGCTCAGCTGGTCACTACCAGAGGCAGCCTTAGATGTACGTATATGATGTATCTTTACACTCCCTGGTTGTTCTGTAAATGTGGCAGTAGTAGATAACAGGGTTTTACCAACTGTACCCCATCAAAAGAGGACTTCATTTATCCTACCCTGGGGCAATCGTTGTAATAATAGCAGATCTGCTGCAACAGGCTGCCCAACAAGAGTCACCAAGAATGTGGGTTCTTCTGGGGCTCGGACCCAGGACCTTTTGCATGTAAGGCAGATGTGTAAGCAGGCGTGATAACCACTACACCCTGGAACCACCACGAAAAACATGTGATTTTAAGGCTTGTATATCCATGACTCGGTTATTATTCATATTCACTAGTGGAGTGTTTCACAACCTGTTCTCAGCCACAGCAGATGTTTTACATCACAAAAATCCCACCACGAAACCCAAACAATTATGTCCCAAAAAGTAAATGTAACGAAATAATCTTCTTATTTGCTTCTTATAACCCAGAGCCTGTTTAGTTGAACACAGTGCTGTCATATTCACAGAAACTGAAGAAAGCCATACAAGCAGATGTATAAAAGCTGAGTCTCTTTTGTTTTTATTTTTATACCTATCTGCTACCACCTAGTGGACGGGTGGACGAGGTTGTCTCTGTCGCAATAACAATAATGACAGACAAATTATTTAAATTTCACTAAATAATAGTTTTCAGACCAATGAAGTAAAATGTAATCCAGTGGTTGTGAATCATTGCCCTGGTGCAGTGAGTGAAACAAAGCAAAGAGTTTTGAAAGAAAGTTTTTCAGGTTTTTCCACAGCGCTCTCGTGCATGAGTGTGTGTACAGTTTTTCTTTTGGTGGTTTTTATACCTCATCCCTGCAGTGGGGCGGCAGGAGCTCCTGAGCAGTGGAAGTGAACATTTTGCCAACGACTGTCCCTACGGTGCCACACTCTAGTTTCTTCTGATTGGCTGGAACGAGGCCGGCCCTGCCCGTCCACAAACTGTGTCAGGCGGATGTAGGCAATGCAGGCAGCATCTTCTCCAATCATGTGCACGTGAGGGTTGAGGATGGTGGTGTGAATGGGTTTGCTGTTCTTAGACAGGACTGATGGGAGAGAAACAGGGTCACGATGTGGCTTTAGAATTCACCAGTCTTCATTAGGTATATTAAATTAAAAAAACAACTCACGATTGTCAAAATAAAATCTGTGGAAGTCCATTCCCTCCACCAGATTACCAAGACCCTCGGGCTCAAACGAGGTCAGACCAGGGTCACAGATCTTCCTGTAGAAAAGGATTAAAGAAGGAAATATTTGGCCACACCTTAACTATAAGATAGGCTCAAAGATGGCAGCTGTTGCATGCTGAAACATATCCAACAAATATTTTTCACGACTCTGTCAAAAGTTATTTTGCTCAGGCTTTGGTCTAGTGGCAAAAGGAACAGGCTTCACAGTTTTGAGGTTTGTTGATCGAACACCAGAAATTCACAAAAAAACCCACTGTGCCTCATAACAGTTGTCTTTTTGTTAAACCCAAGTGGCAGATTTTTTTTTCAACTTCAATACATTCAGTCATCTTTTCATGCTGAGTTTAACTTGTTGGACAGTAACATTCACTGACATTCTGTTTTTAGGTCAATGGAAAAATGGATTTCGATCTTTAACTTTATGGCTGTGTAAATAATTGACTTTGTAACTGTTGGTCCATTACCACCACAAGCCTCGACTCCTCCATCTGCCAGGCATTAATCTTAATTGTGCGGTAGGGAGTGAGTGGGCTGGGGAGGGTGGGGGTAAGGGGATAAAACAATGGCTGTAATTACTCTTTAATCTTTAAATACAAAGGCAGAGCACACTTGCACTTTGTTGGGATTATGGCTGATGGATATATTGTTAAAGATCATACATTACAGTCTTAAAGTCTACGCCTGTAAATGTAATAAATGCCACGGTGATGAAGTACAGGTGGCGTACTCACGCGTAAGCCTCAAAGTCTCCGTTGTTGACTGCCTCGATGAGCTGCTCTGTGATCTTTATGATCTCCTGTTTTCGGGCTGTGGAGATAAAACACAGCGTTGGAGAACAGGTGGACACATTTAACTTTAATTTGTCCCGACTGAAGCCAGCAAGTGGTTTCTTTAGGATGAAACCCATTCACAAAGTGACAAAGGACAAAACGGCACCTGAGAGCTTCTTGCTCATGTTCATCACCTCTCCGTCATCTCAGTGTCTCTCAGTGAAAGCTTCTCCGTAAGTCGCGTAGATTCTCTTTAACCCACAGTAAAGACCAACATCTTCTTGTTTGCACATCCCAAATATTAACAAAATAAACTGAAGTGCTCCTTCCTTCTACAGTATGTAGCTTTACTCAGTCACTCTCCAAATCTCTATCCATGGTCCATCATATCTGCTGGTTGCATGTCAGGCAGCTGGAACTCATCCTGCTATTCTTGGCCTAGCTCTTTATCAGATTTACCATGTCCTCTTCCCCTTGTATCCTCAGTGCACTAAAAGGAAGGCTTAGCTCGCTCTGATTCTCTCTCTCTCTCTCTCTCGTGTCCTGCCACTCTCTAACAGAGATCCCAACCTACAAAAGTAATTTCCGGGAGACCAAACACCGCCTCCCTCCACCCACTCCCCCTCCCCACATAAAAAAAAGTATAGCAGATTTGCATGTCAACAAAAAATATTTTGATTACTTTTTCTCTTAGTGACTTCTTTACTACTTTACATATTACACTCTTAATAAAAATAACTTAAGTGTAGATTTTCGATCATGTGCACATAAAATGACAAGTGTTGAACTCCTCTACCTGCCTTCTAGAGTGATTTGCTCATTCCTGATTGGTTACTGGTCTAAAATAGCCAATCAAGATGCTCCATGTCAGTGGTTCCTAAACTGCTTTGCAGCATCGCTCTTTTACAGATCAGACCTAAAGTCACTATATTTAAATAAATAAATATATTTTACCATATATATGTTTATATATATGGCATATAGCTATATATATATATATATATTCGTGTTTTGAAGTAACTTGTCCAACACAGATCGTTGGCCTGTGAATATGCACAGCTGCGGTGTTTTTATAGTTATTGTTTAATTCTAACGACTGTGTATCTGTTGTGACTTCACGGCCGTGTGTGTCGCTCCTACCTTTCATGTCTTCATCCTCGATGGTTGTGTTGCTGCTGTCTGTGGATTCCTGTAAAAAGAGCATTGCTAAAAACATGTATATGAATTGAGGTGTTTTTTTTTTTGTTTTTTTTACGTAAGCATACAGATCTATAAACATCGGTACACACAGCATAAACACACACTATTACACTGTTTTAAATCCATGCACAGTTAGCTGGCTTTAATTTTGTTTGTGCTAGATTCACTGTGCAACACCACAGATTTACCAAAAGACTCAGCAGAACGGTGGCTTAATCCCAGGTGTGGATTGAACCAAACCAGTAAAGATGGTCACAAGTCACTGTACAGCACAGGATGTTGTAGCCATAGAAACTGTCCAGGTGACAGTGGTACGTGGTGAATGGGGATGACAGAAGCACTCAGAGGAAAACAAGACTACTGTGCTCTGTGTACATGAGCACAGAGGCGGAGGAAGGGGTCAGATACCTCTCTATTTGTCCCTCCGACTCCCTCATGCATGAATACACTATACATATATATATATATACTATATATGAATATATATATATATATATAAATACACACTCAAGAAAAACCACAAACCACAAACACGACCTGTACAACAACTGTTTCGTTTTGAACTACAGCACAGATTAATCCAGACTGACGGTAAAGTAGGTTAACAATAGGAATGACAAGAGTAGTAACAGTCAAGAGATGGAGAGATGGGAAAAGAGAGAGGGGTGATGTACCTTGGTCCCATCTATTGGATTATGGATAACAGTAGTCTGAGGTTCCTGGAGGGAGAATGGAGAGAAAGGCCAGAAAGGCAGCGCAGAGAGAAAGGAGTGGTTGAAGTAAATGTATGTCAAGGAGTAAAAGACTGGAATGTTAATGATGACAACATGAAAGTTTGACAAATAAGAAAGGGATGTGAACTACTGGAAACCTTTCTTTCTGACTCTAGTACCATCGACCACTGATTTTTCTGGTAGTTTAAGTTTTTTTAATTTAAATCTCGTTCACTAATACTTAACCTTGTCATAGAACTGAGAGCCAGAATTTTCATAATGATCAGAACATTGGCGCTTTCAGTCAATTTAACAAAAACGTTTTAATCTTTTTGTCATTAATTGGGAATTCAATTGTTTTTACACAAAAAAATATGTGACATTAACAAGTAAATATAAACTATGGAGTTCATTTCTGGTTACTAGTAAACAACAGGGCCTGTTAGTCTCATACTCCATATATAAAATTAATACTTAATTCACAATAACACTGCAGTAACTTAAACACTACCTGGACCCATAATGCATTTCAACAATGCCTAAAGAGGTCCTTTTAGTCAGGAGCCTTCATCATGTTAATTGGGGATAAGCAAACTCTTCAAACTGTCACGTAATGTCGTTAAACGTTGAACTTAAACACCTAATTATTACAATACGTTACAACAATGCTACACAGATCTTTCATCCTCTCTCTCTCTCTCGCTCTCTCTCTCTCTCACACACACACACACACATGAAGACTGACAGACAGAGACACATCACTATATACCAGTGCAGCAGAGGCGATGTTGCCTTTGGGACTGGTGACTATGCTGTTTCTTGTGCTGTTAGTCTGGGGCTGTTCAGGAAACACAAAGTGCTACATTATTTCAGCTGCAACAGTAGAGTATGCTGCTTGTAGGGGAGGTGGGTGAGGGGACGGGGGGTTTGGTGGTAAAAAAAAACAGATAAAAACCACAGACAGCAGCAGAGTAGAGAAGAAAAGATAATGAACACAGTGGGCCAGCGTCCAGGTTTCTCCCACATCCCTGACTGGGATGTTACCAAATTAGACGAAAACCCCTGACTGGGATGTTACCAAATTAGACAAAAACACAACATGTTCACGAGTCGGCAACTGGACCTTGACCTTGATGGCTGACCAAACTGCTTCACCACTGAAAGTCCTCTCTTTGATCGCTTCTTTACCAAACCCATGTCCACAAATGTTTCCTTAAAGTTAAACCACACGTAAACACATTCATACAAACATTAGGAAAATGTTTGAAGAAATGCTTCTCACTGTCAGTCACTCAGTGTCCACTCACTAAGGTCATTCTCATGCTACATAAAGACACAGGTGTTAGTGCTCATGCCTCACAGCAGGAAGGTCAGCAGTTTGATGCCTGGCAGTAACTGATGCTGTTTACAGACCAGAGGGATTTTATGGGATTTGTTTGCCCCGTGTCAAACTCTTTACTGTTATTTAAAAGATTAGATAAAGAACTCACTGACATTATCCTGTTCTTGTCACCACTGTCTCTGTTCTCCAGCCCTAACTTCTCCAAGTCTGTTTTTACTCGTTACTTTTTAATTTGCTGCCGTCTAAAACCAAGCCTCCTGACAGTTGTGGGAAGAGTCGTTTGACTTCCTGTAAAAAGCATCGGTGGATTTTTGAAGGGAGTGCAAAACAACTCTGACATATTAACTGTCTAATAAAGATATTGAAGCTAATGTGAAAGCAAATACATTTCCTGCTCGCTTATGTAACACTCTGTGCTCTCTGCTTTGATTCGATTTTAACCCACCCTACAGGGAAATACCAAACGTTTTAACTGCTGCATGTTCCACTTACTTTACTGGCTTGTAGCCAACTGGGTATGTCTTTGTCATCAGCTCGGGTGGCTAGTGCTACTGATGGAAATGATGGAGGTTATATAAAGATGTCACAATGAGTTTGCTTCATGAGATGCTAATTGGCTAGGCTAATTCAGTACCGTTTTGGTAAAGATGTGTGGATAATTATCATCCAAATAATCTTTTCAAATGTCCCTAACTTATTGTAGTTAAATAAGTA
>NC_024320.1:12757148-12769547 GCF_000523025.1 Cynoglossus semilaevis
ACTGTGACACAGCTCACCACTGCACACAACCAAATGTGACCTCTGCTTTAACCCATCACCAAAGTGAACAGTGGGATTTAAGGACCAGGGGAGCAGTGTGTGGGGACGGTGCCTTGCTCAGAGCACCTCAGTGGCAACTTGGCAGCTGGTGGACTCAAACCTGAAACCTTCCAGACACAGGTCCACTTCCTTATCCACTAAGCCACCACTGCCCCAAAAACTGTTCAGGGAACAACATTTTTTATTTATTTTATTTATATATATTATACATATATAATATAGATATATAATATATATACTATATTATTTTTTAACATTCCATAATTGCATGGTACAACTTTTTCTACTTTTTTCCACTATTTATTTAAATAAAAACTTGCCTGCCACTGCCATTCAAAAGTGTATTTTGAATAGCAGCGTCTTGTGATGGATGTCCCATTAGGGTTTTTTAATGATTTTTTGGGATGTTTTGTACAACAGTGGATTTTAGTACAAGCTATTTGATGTATTGTCATTCCCAAAGAAAACTACAGCTTTACTAGAGTTATCACAAAAAGTTTTCTGTTGTTCCTGGTGTATGCACAGAGGCCATAATGTAAATACTAATGTGTTTTTGTAGAATCCTGCAGCGTTCTAAAGAGTCATATCTGCTCTAATAAAAGTTTCAAGAAATAAAGTGGAGATGCATCATTGACATGCAAAGGCATTAACACGTGACTGTAAAACAGTGAGGGTCTGCACTAATGCTAAAAATGCTTAAAAAAAAAAAAAAGTGGTATGACATCAGGGTGCATCAAGGGACAAGCTGCAGTTATGTAATAACAGATAAATCATCTGGTAGGAAATAATCTGAGATTAGCACCAGGCCATTCATTGGACAGAGGGCAGAGCTGTGCACCAAAGATATAGGCATGAAGAGGGAGGAGAGGTCGGAGGTGGGAGAGTCATGTGAGTCTATCAACACGTCTGAAGAGACTCTTAAAAAACAATTAACACATTTCAGAAAATTATATAATCGATTATATTTATCATATAATTGATAATTAACCAATTATTATGGAGTAAAAAAAACAACGTGGCCTTAACTCTGGTACAGCTTACTTTGTTTTACTTCAACACATTCTCTTATTCTGTGGGTAAAACAGTCACTGAGCTACATGCTAATTATTATATCCAACCTCCAAAATCACATACACAAAAACACTGGATATGAACTCAAGGTTAATAATGACAGTCTCTATCACTGCCAGCGACAGACTGCTGATGTCACTGAGACTGTTCTCAGAAGACACTTCTGCCAACGCACTGTTTTTAAAAAAAATAGCCCATGGTCCAGACCGCAGCAGTCTTCTGTGTCTTATCTTGCAGTTGCACCCTTCAGAGGTCACCACAGTCGACCACCACCCTCCTCCTCCTCCTTTTCATTGGTCTTAGGCCAAACATTCTAATACTCTGTATTACACAAATACATTAGATTGGTGGTTCCCAAATTGTGGGGCAGGCCCCCAACAGGGACATATATCTATCACTGGCAGGGTGCAGACATTCTAATTAATTTCAATGTTTTCTTTAGTTGTTTCATTTGTTTAAATGAGTGTCAAAACAGTGGCCTAAAAAACTGAAATAACAGCCAAAAATATTAGCGATTAATTAGGTTTGAGGACATGGAGAGAGCGCTCACTGAACTAAAGTTGTAGCTGCAGGAACAATACATCTGTGAGTATGAACTTTAGGAATGGAATTACTGGTTTACACCAGTGAACACACTTTTCTAACTCGTATTTAACAATGGGCTCAAAGAGTAAAAAGCTGGGAGACATACTTTTACTAGACAGATGTACAGCTTGTATTTTCACACACACACACACAGAAACACACACAGAAAGTGGTCAAATGGTCTTCATGCATCTTTGAGCTGCAACATGAAATGAAGAGTGAAGAGCAGGGAATGACACAGATATTACAGCTGTGCTCTGTCTCTGAAGCCAAAAACATTAACATAATAGCATTAAAACGAATGCTTTTAAGTCAAATTTCCCCAAGACCCTTTACATATGAGATATTAGGGGAATAACATTGGTGGTCCTGACTGAAGAGCAGTATCTGGAGGTAGATGAACATGTTAGAGGACTGTGGGGGTAAATGGAGAGACGGGACGAAGAGCTGTCTTACCTTGACATCAGCCTTCTTGTTGAGGAGACTCTTGGCTGCTGCAGAGAGGCAGAACGACACACCCTCAGATGGAAGCGTACACATACTCATGCTCCTTCACAATGACAACTGTTTTAAACAGAAAACAATCGCAGCCACCCGAGGGTGAGGTGGTTCACGTTACAAAAATGAGCATGGATGATAGAAATGGAGCGACTGTGCGGTCTCTCTAACATTCCCTGCACATCACTCTTAAAGAAAACCCCATCCCTCCTGTTAGAGAAATGAAAGTCTCTTGTCTGTCCCGTAGAAAGACATCACAATCCCCACAGATAAACAAACAACTGCAACTGACAATTCCCAACCAGGAGCCACTGGCCAAGGCATTAGATATAAGCCCAGGGCATGAAGAGAGAGAAAAAAATCTAACTAATTCTGCATATAATCCAAACACACTCACACAGATGCACGCACAGGCACAGACTGAGAAGGAGGAGGATGTGGTGAAGGAGGAAGAGACGATAATTAAAAAGCATGAGGAAAGTAGAAGGGCGACTCAGGTGTGTAGTAATGGCTTTGTTCATCTCAGGAGCAGAATAACATTCATTGATGGGTAGGAAACACCCAGACATTAGAGGAAGAAATAAACATTACCATTGCCATCAAATGATTTGTAAAATGCTTTTATCATTTAATCAGGGAAATGGTTTTAGGATCAACACTAAAACACACTTTTCCATTGATGTTATTTATTTATTTATACCACTATCAAGGATAATGCCATTTGAAAAGTAGCACTACACTGTTGTGTATGATTTTGCAATAAAAATTAAGAGCACGACACTTGACAATGATATTATTATTAATAAAACTCGTCAGATCATTTGAAGACCATTGAGAGACGTTTCCTCACGTGTTTTAGTTATTATTATTTAGTTATACTTTTAAAGTCATAACATTTTTCTTTGACCTTTTTGATTTGACTTCCCCTGAGGTTACATGGTTTAGAGTGTTTGTACAGATCCTGGATCAGGTCCAAAGCTTTCACATATGTGCCTTATTCAAACAGATCCAAAAACTGAAAACATTATTCCAAATCCTTACATAGAAATGATAAGAGGTGCTTACCTTGGCAAACATTTCAGAAGCGTTAGGAAAAACAGGAACAGGATATTGGAATTAGAAACAGGTTTTAAACTAAACGTGTGGTTATGAAATGTTTAATAATGGAGTGCTTCTCAGAGTGTGGGGTTGGCCCTGACAGGTGGGGTGTGACAAATGGCAGAAAATGTTTAAGGTTCAAGTGATGATGTCACAACTTCACTTTTATTTTCTCGTTTTGAACTTTGTGTTATTGATTTTGGTTCCTTTAAAATCGCAATGTTGTTTGGTATTAGTTCAAATAACATAAAATGACGGGGTCGCTGTCATGGGGTGGGGCTTGAACATTTTAAAACGATTAAAAGTGGGGAATGACAAATAAATAGAGTTTCCTGGAGTGAGAGTAAAGGGTGAAGTGAGAAAAGAACAGGAAGTAGTCATACAAACATAAACACAAACACCTGCATCTCAGAGACACACTCACCTTGCTCCACTATGCCTGCAGTGGTTCCAGGCACAGAACTGACGGCAGCAGGAGCCGTGGTCTGTCGACCCACTGAGACACACACAGGGAAGACAGCAGATGAACGGAACCAGAGAAAAAACTCAAACTTATTTTTGCATTACACAAAGAAGGACAAAATCATTTTCAAACAAATAAAAATGTTGAGATGTTGAGGGCTGATCACATTTATGAGATCTGTGGTCTGAGGGCCAAGCACTAAAGTCAAAAAGGCCAGAACTGATTTATTTATTATAGTTTGGCTAAAAAGCCACTAACACCTCTCTGGAGTATTTCCTGCTCTCACTGACACGGTCGTCTATCATCTTCCACTGTGTTTCTGTGTGTGCGTGTGTGTGTGTGCAGCAGAGCACAGATAGGATGTCATGCTGTCCTCCCCCTTCATCTGCCTCTAAGGACGTGGTCATGTTTCTTTGACTCTCCCTCACATCTTTTATGAGTAGCACTCACCAGAGAAGTTCCTGGAGACCAGCATGGTGGTCAGTATGGCCCCCTGTTGGTGGAGATGACAGGACACCAGTGAGAGTGGAATTTTCTAGGCACTCATTTCTACTTAATTTATCATTAACTGCACATTGAGGGAAAAGAAAGTCTCCATATCCTTGTGAGTCTTTCGGACACAATATTGAATATGAATTAGATTGTGCCATAATTTATCATTAAGATCAGTGTTCCGAAAACACCAATTAATTATTAGTAATTATGTATTATTACAATCTGTAGACTCAGGTGAATATAACCAATGTGAAATGTGAAAACAAAGTCAGGTTAAAGTGTACAACAGATTGATGCAGCAGATGACAGCGATGATGTAATTGCTTTTACAAACAGTGAGGAGTTTTTTTTAGGATTTTCCTGACCTTAAGTTTCCTCCTGGCATTGAACTTCTTCAGACACTCCACCGTCTCCTGCCTGTGCATCATGGAGGCCACTGTGGATCGTTGCTGTGGGAGACGAGGACAGACCGAAGGAGCAGAGGTCAGCACAAAACGGCACCGGCAATAACAGCCATATTAGAACAGAAGCTGTCATCACAGCTGAGTTTATGATTTTGATGGATGAAGATTGTGTTGGAAAACATCAGTCTTTGTTTAAATAGCTGTAGAAATAGCAATTCAGAGTGAACAGAGAAAATCCTGATGGACATGAGGAAGACATGCAAACTCCATACAATAATTCAATATGTGCAATAAGAAAAATATTGCATCCCCTTTGTCATGTTTACCATCACATTTGTCACCTTTTCTATTAGTCCCTCCGTCTTCAGTCCTCATCCAGCACAGTGTTCTCTCCCTCCTCTCTCTCATTATCAAAAGTCTTCTGCAACACTTACAGGCCCAACCAACCCCAAACCCCAAACTGCCCACTAAATCCACCCAATAAATCAAGGTTAATTAATTACAGAGAGGGCAATTCATTGGAATTAATTCTAAATTGACTCTCCGTTCTCACAGTGATTACAACAAATGTCAAATTACAGACAAGGTATTCTCTCTTCTGTCGGAACAACGCTGCTACCAATTATCATTAGCAGGTATATAGTTGATCTCAGTCACGACTTCAACACAGGATTCACTGATTTGTCTCAGAGGAACCACTGAAGATCCGATGGTTGTCGATGGACCAAGAACATTAGATAAAGCTGAACAATTTCCAACAAAGGTGGAGATTTTTAACAGTGATTTATACACCAGGCGGAGATCGACTAGGGCCAGGACAATAATCAGGAATATCCACCACCCCAGCAGTAAACTGTCAGGGTGGCTGCGCCTGGGTAAGCACCTCCCACACAGAGAGACTGAAGAAGAGCTTCTTTACCCTCCACAGGACAGTACCAACACTCATTTTAAATTCCCAGTTCACAACTGGGAAAAATATGGACATGTTGTCTTATTTTTATTTATTTTTTGTTTGTTTTACTTAAAATTTAATTCATGTTTTTTTCTTACTTGCAAAATCTGGGTCGTTTTCATTTTCATTTCACTGTCGAGGAACTTGTACATGTGACACGTGACAAATAAAGGGATCTTGAACCATGAATCAAAACAACTGAAATATGTAAAGATGCATCTCAGTTGTCTTCAACAGCTTTGATGACTTTTATCATTATATCTTTGTGTTGAGCTGCGTGACAATTTATTTGAACAGGGTTTTTTTAAACTGATTGAACCCTCAAATGTGGCTCTGTTGGATTGTTTTTATCAAAGGTAAATGAACTGGATTTCAGGCAAAGAAGCAAGTCGGGACCTGGTGTGAATTCCTAGAATTCTACAAAGAAGGAATTCCCTGGTGGAAATACCTTTTGCAGAAGTGACTTAGAACTTAATGACCTCCACTCATACACTTGAGTTCAAAAATGAACTGTTTAGAGATAATCTCAACCATTTATCAGAATATATTTTAGAGATGACTCCTTTGGAAAGAAATAAATGGACAGACGTGATTAGAAACTTGCTCTGAGTGGATTTAAACCACAGACCAGAGTCTGTGTACCATATGTATGAGTATGAGCGTATTTGGTTTTTCAGATTTGTGTGTGTACTTACACAGACCCATGGATGCTTCAGAGCCTCCTGGGCTGTGATTCTCTTTCCTGGGTTAATGGTCAGCATCTGGTTGATCAGGTTTTTGGCCTCGGGGGTCACTGTGTCCCACTCAGGGGAGGGGAACTGACATGTAGACGAGCATGTAAACACAGACATCAGAGGCAATGCTATGTTAATGTAGCAAACATTTCATTTCTTTTGTGACATAACCGACAGAGAGGAGTCCTCACATCATAGGCTCCCGCTTTGATCTGCTGGTAGAGCTTGTGCTGGTCCTCATCCCAGAACGGAGGGTATCCAACCAGGAGGATGTACAGGATCACACCTGTGCAACACACCAACACAACAAGTGTCTATGTGACAGGACAAGTGTGAGGAGGGGGCGCAGTGTTGAGACAGACACTGACAAAGACCTCACCACATGCCCAGATGTCCACAGGTTTTCCATATGCCTCCTTCCTCAACACCTCTGGGGACAAGTAGCCTGGAGTTCCTGCAAATCCTGAATGTGAAAACCAAAACATAAATTAGAGATGGATTTTCTACCAGCGCGTGTATCGCCTACACGTAATTCAGTACAACTGTTGGTGGACAATGATGAATGACTTTTTAACATTCTTGCACCAAACCTCATAATCAAGATGGTTTGAAACGGAATTGCTTGTGTGTTGCTGCTGTTTCGGGTTAGACGTAAGATTTCAAACAGTCATGTAGAGAAATAGCAAGGACAAAGACATTTAAGCTGACAGCATCTGTTACTGCAGTATGGAGAGATCTGACGATGTACCAGCCACCGTTCCATGCACAGCACTTCCTACACCACATCTGTACCAGGTATATCAGACAGTCTGTGACACTGGCTCTACTAACTCCAATAAAGAACTGTATTTTGTGCATATCCTGCATCTTGGGAAGTAATTTGTTAAAAATATCGACAATGTATTGTGCCCAAAGAAAGGGGAGACTGCAGTGAGAGTGTCACCCACTGCTCAGCACAGAAGCTCACACCAAAAGTCTGAGTCTACATTATGGAGAGAACATTCTGTGTGGGTGTGAATGTGCAGCTATTTCAGACCCAGTCTTGAAATACCTGCGCTCAGTACATTATGGAAATGTAGTTTAATGAGAAGTCAGAGCTTTTAGCCAGCTGCAGTTCTTTTAAAATAGATTTAGCTTTTGGCATTTGGTCAAAGCAAGTATTCAGAAAAACACATTGACTACATTCAGGTGAGTTTGCAAAAGTAACTCCAGGAGAGACTGTTCTCACACCTGTCTCCATTAATCTTCTGTTATCAACTGAATAAGACAAAAATGTCAGCCGCTGGTGTGGCTGTTCAGACGAACACGTCAGCATAACAGGAAGGCCAAATTAGTTCCTAATGTTAAGACCTGGCTTTAAGGAGGCGGCCATCTTTGGATGTTCCTGCTGCAGCACAGAAGACACACATTGAGTTAATCTGTTGTTTCTTGCATGTCGGACCCTAGATGTTACTTTTCTACCGTCTCTACGGTGGCTGGTAATGTTTCCTTTTGTGGTTTTAAGTCACAGACTCATATTCTTTTTGTCTAAGACCTAGGTAGTTGTTTCATCTGCCTTCCTGAAGTCCTAAACACCTATCAAATGTCTTAACTCAAGCTATTTCTCTGCTTTTGGGATTTATTTCAAGACTATTTGTAGATATGGAATGTCTTTAACTGTTCAAAGACAAAGATGAAGGAAATACCACAAGGTGACAGAATGGTGAAAACTATAAAGAATGTTTACTATCTTTTCTGGTATTGTTACTGTATCTGTTAAACTTAGAGAACAGATGTGTCGACAAGTTCTAATTTGTACTCATCACCAACTCCTAAACATTGGGGTTTTAATGTGCTTTCATTGGTCCTTAAATAAAAATATATCTTGAATAAAAGTATTCAGGACAAAAACCATTTTTTAAGACTCCTCAGTTTTGAAACACTGACCAACAACATGTCTGCCTTTCCATATATGTCGAGTGTAGACAACGTACCGAACCAAGCCTGCTGGTCTCCTTGAACCTCGATTGCTAGTCCGAAGTCAGCCAGCTTCACCGCTGCGTTCTTGCACTTGCTGGCGAGCAGCAGGTTCTCAGGCTGCATGTGTGACACAGACACCAAACACAGAGAGTTACGACTTATCCAACGAGTAAAGAGACATTTTGGAGCACCTCTCCTCATTATCCAGAATAATGGAGTGAGATAAATACGTTTAATTGTCTAGAGGTTTTTGCCTGTAAACAAGTGGAGAATATGAATTTGCCGCGTAGGACAATGAGAAGTCTAAAAATCCCATTTTCCATCAAATACATATATCACAGTCAAAACGAGTCTTGGTTTAAAAATATAGCACCTTAACAACTGCTAGAAATTAATTATAATTAATAACAACAATTAACAAATAAATCCGTGTCGTTTTTTAAAAGTAAAATACTCGGAGCCAGTTAAATGAAAACCTAGGTGTTAGCATTAGCATTGAAGTCGAGAGGCGATTTTAATGAGCCTTTAGTCAAGACCTTAAGTCTGTTTATGGCGGTGCTCCAGTCGAAGACAGTTGTGTATCTGTATGAGAAAAGCAAAAATAACGTGGACACACATTTAAACTTAAATTCTAATATACATTGAGAGGCTCAGAAGGACAGATGGGAGCGTAAAAAGTTTCTGTACATTCTTACTTGGGAAAGTGCATCACACCATGTGTCTGTCCTGCACAGAGGCTGGTGTACAGTAAGGCTAAGATAACGAACAGCTGCCATATGACAAGCGCACTGTCCCGTGAAGTTAAGGCAGACATTTAAAGATTTGAGTTTTTGAGGCTGGAAATAAATCATTTGTCCGGGCAAAACAACTCTGGCGGCAAAACAACTCTGGCAGAGTTCTCGTGTCACCCTCTGCTGGCTGGTCATAGAACTACAATGGGCTTTCAATTTGTTGCAACAAAGACAGAGCGATTGTCTGAATTATGCATTGTGACAAATAAATAAATAAAATTATACTATAATGCAGTTCAGTAAATGCTAGGATTTCTATAAAAGCATCACTTACAACTATTGTCAAAAAAACTCAGAGTTTGTAACAAGGTTACATGTCACTCAATCCCACTTAGATTCCTCGGGGGGAGAGGGGGAGGAAGAAATAGCTCACATTTTGGGAAGCACATCTATGTATCATTATGTATTTATAGAATTCAGATTTCATTTTACAGGAAAGACTATTAGCTAAGTGGATGTACTGTGACTTTAACATTGTACCAAAATCTCAAAATTACCAAAAAGGGTGACGGGACATCTGGGTGTGCAAATGACTGTTACTATTTAAATAAATGTCCCCATACCTAAAACAACTTTTTGCATACTTTGGACTTTCCATGGCATTGTAACTAACCACCGAGTATAGACCTGAATAATATAAAAAATAAACAGTCTTTTAACCAGATTCAATGTCCAATGAGGAAGCCCTCAGTCGCATGACTGTTATATATTTTTTATTATACGTTATCAAGATCAGAAAGGTAATTTAACTTTACAGTGAAAATGTGTTCATATGTATGACTGCAACAATTATTGAATGAATAATTGTTGCAGTCAGAAACTGACTTAAATTAATTAAACACCGAACACAATTTACAGACATTCTCTTCAAATTGCAAACACATGCACATGTGTATACATAAAGACACAAAGACGTGCAGTGGCATGATGCATTTCATGATATTTCACCCAACTTACCATCAGAGAATCTACTGCACAAGCCAGAGGCAGACAAACACACCGTTGAATCCCTCCACACACCAACAGACTCACAGACCACACAGACAGACACACAGCTGCACAGACAGACACCTGCATTTGACTCACCTTCAGGTCCCTGTGTACCACCCCCATCTGATGGCAGTGGAGCACAGCCTCCAGGATCTGCTGGATGCAATGACTGCATGCAAACAGCAGGGGGAGCAGGTTAGTCTGAACACATTCAGCACCCCCAGTATCCATGCAGCGGCAGCCACCTGCCACACGCACACACGCAAACGCACGCACTCACGCACGCACACAAACATAATTTTCGTGTACTCTGAGAATATCCAACAGTCTGATCTCAGGCCTAACTCTGATCACACTTCATTTATCATACCTGAACTTTGACCCAACCCAAAGTCACAACACAGCTCTAGTATTAAGTAATAAAAACACATCAAGACAAAAATGATGTGAAGAGTGATCATCAGTGTTCACTGTTTAATAGGATGTTGCACAGTTTCTGTTTTCAACACAGGGTGTGTTGGCAACTGTGTTATAGACACTTTTCCTAAACCTGTACATTTACCTGGGTAATTTATTCTGATGCAGAAAGAACACTGTCTTCCACTAAAAAAAAAGTTTAGTCTAGAAGCCTGTGCTATAAATCCATTGAACACCGCTGACATCACTCACTCACTCTCTGCACTCACTGCACTCACTGCACTCGTGTCTGCACAGACCCACTGGGAATTACTATTCTGGTACAGAACCTAAAAAGCAACAAAAGTCCCAAAAGCAAAATCTGGAAACAGGCAGATATGCAGGAAGACAGACAGAGGGACAGACAGACCGAGGGACAGACAGGAAGACAGCAGGCACCAGGCAGTTGTCAACAGAGCACGAGCAATGAAAAACACGGGCATGTAGGAATCATCGTTTGTGCAGAGGGTGCAGGACAATGCAACACAATGAGGTGCACACATACACACACACACACACCTTGAGGTCTCTGTGCACTATGTCATGTTGGTGGGTGTAAGACACACTGTCTAGAATTTGATGTATACAGTGACTGCGGAGACAGAAGGACAGGGTGAGGAGCAGACAAAGGAGGGGACACAGGGAGGGAAAGAAAATATAGAGAGTCAAACAGAGAATTTAAGGGAGACGGCAGGTTCTGGGCTTCAACTCGTTACATAAGGGTCTGTGTTTGGTTCACCATTCCTAGTTCTGCGATCGGTGCGGTAATGAACAACGCATCAATAACACCCTCAAATGTGTGGAACAGAAAAAGTAAATAATTTGCTTTCAAAGTCTTGGTTACCTTTCTGTCTCTAAAGACCAACTCTGGACATTGACATTCACTTAACGCTGAATTCGTTGTAGGTAAGGATGTCCGTTACTTCTTTCAGTCAGTCGTGGTCATATTTAAAACTGTGTTTTCACGTTTTTGAGACAGAAGTGAAACCCATTTTTAATCGTGTGTGTGTGTGTGTCCTGTATGTCACAGAGAGAGAGAGGTGGGAGGCAAGCGTTAGACTGTAGGTTCCATGGAAGATACACCCGGGAAAATGTTCCTGGGACTTTTCCAGAGCCGTGTTAGCTCACCTAATCTTTGTGTACGACAGACACAAACTGCTCCGTGCTGAGATGTCCCTTGAGCTTTTCAAACATTTCCATTTCTTTTAAATATCAAATCTTTAAACACAGATAGATGAAAAACAACTCGAAGAATGAGAGAGAAAATGTGTATCCATGTAATCTGGGATGCAGGTAGAGAGAAAGCCAGAAAGAGACAAAATGAATAGGGAGAGAAGCAGGGAGAGAGAGAGAGAGAGCGGGGAGGACAGAGAGATACAGTGATTCTGTGTGCAGATGGTAGAAAAAGTCAGCGAGATACAAGACAGTTATTAGGCCATGCGAGTTATACACCCACACACAAACACATAGAGTGACACACACACACACACAAAGATACACACATAATTTATGCAGAGAGAAAAGGCCAATGACAGGGGAGGAAAGCAAATAATTAGGAAAGTAAAAACAGACAAGAGAGGAGAGAATCAGGACATGATTCACACTGACCTCATCAATAATAAAGCTCTGAAGAGCAATCACTCTGGTCACACATAATTATATATATATGTGTATATATATATATATATATATATATATGAACTATTTATTTTAAGTCAAAATATAGTCTTGGAGCATAGAAGCAAGAAGACCTAACAACCCCTTATTTAATATATATTTGTTTAATCCAACCACCATGGAACAGCAACAGTTGTACTAATAAACTCCACATATACGTATATAC
>NC_024320.1:12769561-12813099 GCF_000523025.1 Cynoglossus semilaevis
TAGGGGTGTTGAAAATCACATTATTTAATTTGTAGATTAGATTAATAAGATTTTAGCCCCATGTCACATGTGTATAGATACAATATACTTTAATATATAAATTATATATTAAATTATATATTTATATAAAATATATATATATTATACATATATAAGTGCATGTGCATGCGTGTTTTTGCATTTTTTCATACAGTATATACATGTGTTTTTATACATAGTTATATATGTGTGTGAACAGTTCTCTTGTAATCAGATTACATACTGTATTTTAATTTGTTTGACACAACTAATACGATATATTTATGTATGTACTTGTAACCATACTGTATGTTTGTATAAATATATGTATTATGTATACATATGTTTGTACATAAAAAAAAACAAACTAATGTCGTAGTAGTTAAATGGACCCAAACGACCTTGATACCAGCTGTCAATTTTATGTAACTTCACCTGAGGCTGCATTCAGACTCAGATTTGTTTTTACTTCACTGCTTGCAGCAGCAGAGAGAAATAAAACCAAAACTAATTAGAATTAACATCGTTTTCTTTATTTATTTACTCATTTGATTAAACAGCAGCTCCCATCCCTCCTTCTCTTTCTCACTATTTTCATCCCTGTATTTTTTTTTCTCTCGCTCTCTCTCCCCCACAAACCTCCTCCACATTCGAACGGCTTAAAGTCAACCTCCCGTGGTGGGGGGTGGGTGGTGGACCGGGGGGGTACGATGTGGGCGTGCATGAATGTGTGCGTTTCCATATGTCAGTGAAACTCTGACTCTGACTCGTGGTAGAAAAAAACCCTTCAATCTTAATTTGTTATTCATTTCACAGAAAGCGAGACATAATCCATCAGAACAACTGGCCGCAGTGTTAGACTTTGACTGTGCGTGTGTTAATAAGAAGCGTCCAACTGTGCTGGAGGACTGCAGAGGCCGGGCAGCTGACACATGGAGGGGAAGAAAACAAAGACGACGGGGGGAGGAAGCAGCGACTGTTTACCTGGCATCGGCTTCACTGTAGTATTCTCTAGCCACAATATCCTCAAACAGCTCTCCTCCTGTTACCCTGAGAAATGGAGAGATGTTGGTAGTTAACATGCAGGACGGTGTACGCCTCTTTTTGTCTTTCCGGCTGCACACACACATTGACACAAACGCACACACACACACACAGAGAGACAGGAGGGGGATGTCCTCATTAGGGGGAAACCCCGGCTGCAGGATTCACTCCAAGTGGGTTGCCATGGAGACTGGCTCCATGCGTGGGAGTGTGGATGAATATGTGTGTGTGTGTGTATGTGTGTGTGTTTGTGTGCTAAAGTGAGATCCGCAAGGGAGAATGTAGGGTGGAGGGGTGTGGTTATACTGTTATGTAATGGGGGGGACTGCCTTGGAAGTGTGTGTGTGGGGGGGGGGGGTTAAAAAGGAGGAAAACGAAGACGACTAGAAACGGAGGGAAAACAGAAAATGCAAATCTAGACTGGGAGAAACAATATATTTAAGACAGAGTAGAGACGACAGGTTGAAAGAAGAGAGCGGAAAATGAAACGTGGGGGGAGCAGAGGGAGGAGGAGGAGGAGGATGAAGAATAAGGGGGAGGAAGAAGAGGAGGATGAGGTAGAACAGCAGAGTACAGCCAATAAGAGGAGGCAAATAGGAAGGGAGAGAAAAGGGGAAGCAAAGAAGGGGGAAGAAAGGAAAGAATAGAAGAAGGATGGAAGGAAGGAAGGAATGACAAAATAGGGTTAAATGTGAAGGCAGAGAGGAAAGAGAGAAAGCAAGAAAAGAATGATAGAAGGAAGGGAGAGAAAAAAGGAAAAAGGGAGGAAGAATGGAAGCAAGGTGGGAACAAAGCAAGAAAGAAGGACAGACGAAAGGAAGGAAAGAAGGAAAGGAAGGAAGGAAGGAATGGTGAAAGTGAAAGTCAGAGAGGGACTCACAGGTCAAAGATTAAATAGTGAAATCCTTCCTCAGAAATACTGTCATGGAGGCGAACTACAAAGAGGTAAAGAGAAAGAAGGAAGAACAGATATCGAAGCATAAACAAACTATGAGTAAAAAATTATATTTAATAATTCATATGTTTGTGTCCTCTTTAAAAAGTACGACTGAGAAGTTGTCCCATGTGTATGTGGTCCAACAACATTATTTGGAAATCTGACCCCTGTGGCCAATCAAAAGCCAGGTCTGTCCAAACATGCTTTTACCAATATTCATGTTTTTTCTATTCTTTCCTCAGTTTTACTCAGTTCTCTAGTGATTTCTGCTCCTCATGAAGCAGTGGTCAAAAGTCAATTATGCACTTAAGCATATATACATTTATATATATATATATATATATATATATATATATATATAAAACTTAAAAATAAAAGACACTAACAGAGCTCTTTAACCCTAACTTCTGCAGGTGGTGTTTCCATCACAGAACTCCTTTGTAGAATTGTGGGAGTGTCTTTCAGAGCTGGTCACAACTTGATTCCATACAGGTTTACAGCATGGGGTTTCAAACTCCATTTCTGGCCCTTTTTTATTATTTATTTGATCTATTTTCAATACATTGAATTATTTTCTTAAATGTCTCAGTTTTTCTGTGTTGGACAACAGCAGCAGTGGCCGGCATCTCATTTGGGTTTGTGGACCCTTAGCCTTAGAGACTGAACACAGTACCGAATAGCTAAGCGTAGCTTCAAGGAACTTAGCTATGCTAGCCTCGATTAGCTTGTATCTTTTTTATATATGTCTATATATGAATGCATCATCTTTGTTGTTAGCCAAACAGTTGTACAGAGCAGTTGAAATAAGGCTAGACAAGTTTGTTTACAGAGACTGGAAAAAATACTAAATCTTTTTAATAAACAAGGCATGGTCACAAATGATGTTAGCAGACTGCTGTCTGTGTGCTCGTGCATACAGTCTCACCAATATTGGAGTGCTTCAGCAATCTGCAGATACGGGCTTCCCTCTCCAACTTCTGATGGTCTGCAAAAAGGATAAAACCAGGGTGTGAGTGGGAGGGAGAACATATGAAAGATAAAGCAGAAACACTAGAAAAATATATAAAAAGAGAATGGGAAATGAATGAAAGAAAATAGGACAAGGCTTGATTTTTTTTTTACATTTCTTTACAAAGGCAAAAAGGGAATGTAAAAAAAAATTACATTTTACAAATATGTTTATTTCTTTTGTGATTGTGACAGCATCTAGAAATGTGACATCAGGCCCATATTTTGTGACCACTAAGGCTATTAATTAGCACAGAGCTAACCTCCACATCATCACCACTGTTTCTCCACGTATCATTACTACTGTTAATATTAACACAAATCACAAACATGTTGCACTACATTTATGCCTGTCTTTTTCAGTATTTTGAGGCTGCTGTGACTGTTAGTGGAGGAGAACAATGAAATTAGTGGTTGGGTTTGATTAAAGAGAAAGTAATTAGACATGCTTTACTTTACTTCTAAATTTAAGGAGAAAAGTAAGTAGCCCAAAGACTTTTTTATTCTTCCTGACGTCATAATTTTTTATAGACAATTTAAAAATCCTCCTAAACGTAGCTCATATAGACCTGGACAGTCCATCAGACTGAAGCTATCATCTGTCTCTGTGCAAAGAACAGACGTGACTGTTTCACACTGGAATCATACAAGTGCTAAAATATGCTAATTAGCTTTCAGTCTGGGAAACCAACATTAACAGTGACAAAAACATAATGCCTCAGACAAACACAAGCCTCTGAAGCGGAGGCCAAACACCAAAGATTTTGCTCTCACCTCTGGCCGATAGTTTTTTGGTGTTGATGATTTTGGCGGCGTATTCCTGGCCTGTGCAGAGTTTGACACAGCGGCGCACCACTGAAAAGGCCCCCCTGGAAACAAACACAGGAGTTAGGGACAAGTCAGTTGTACCTTTCAGCTAAAGACTAAAACTCTAATTTTATTTTATATATATGTATTTATATTTTAATCTTTATACGTCATTTTCGACCCACCGCAGTGAATATGACATTAACTGAAGGCCTGAACACCTGCCACATACACAGCTGCTTTCACACCTGCAGGTCAGAGACTACTGATGACATGGGTTTAGTTCATCACTGTCAACATGAATTAAAGCTGTGACTGGAGTGAACTGTGTGAGGCGGAGTTCATCACAGAGCCACATATAGATTCAAACAACCACACACCAACATTCACACCTACAGTCAATTTGAAGTGTTGAATTTTTCTAATTGCACACAGAGGAAGAAAATGCAACCTCTCTACGGAACGACCATCAGTCAACACCTGAAATCAGACAGGTGATGTTCTTGCTGTGAGGCAAGAGCACTAACCTCTGGTCCAGTGGTTGGCCAGAATGTGTTCCATTTTGTCACGGTTGTCACAATGTGTTGTCAAGAAGTAGTTAAATCCTAAGAAATCCATCGAATTCAAAATTGAACAGAATTACAGCACAAACATTTCTTTGATTACTGTTGATAGACAGATAGAGAGACAGTCTCACAACTGGGATTTTATTAATCCCTTAGGAGTTCCCTTTGGGAAATTTAGGAATATCCAATTAAATCCAACTAAAGTAGACTGCTAAAGCAGCTAATGTGTTTTCTAGAATAAAAGTTGATTTTTGTTCGTCTTTTTTATGATCAAAAACCAGGTAAGAAAAGGACTTTTTCATCTGAACCAATCCATAATCACAACAACAAGGCTCTCAAAGTTTCTTTTCTTTATGACTGAAGTGAGTGGAATCAAGAGGCAAGAAATGACGGCTTTAATGGATAAGCACTGTTACTGTGTGGAGGCGAGTTTTTAAGGCCACATTTCCCCGTCAAACCCAGGAGAGTCAAACAGAAATAGCTACCTCTGTCTCTTCTCTGGGCTAATTATATCTCACCTCAGCATTGTTACGCAATCAGACACTCATACATCCCTGCACAGAGCCGCTGCTTCCCTCCAAAGCTCTCCGACATGCATACATCATGAGCAGATGAGGCTGAGTAAGCATGACACTCCCTGACATCCCCGCCGTTTGTCAAAGGAGGCAGGAGAGCGAAGACATGACAGGTGATGTGTGAGGCAGGTGGGAGTCGGGAGGTGGGCTGGATCTTCATCCAAAACCTGCTGATGAGCTGAGCCGAGACTGAAACTAATCCTCCAAGTGCTCCTCGTTTCTCATTGGAATAAACTGGGGTAAAAATATAATATTTATGGCATAATTATGCAGCATGCAACAAATAAATATTGTTCTTTTCTCAGAGAAGAAAGAGTAAAAAATGTTTAAAATCGGAATAACAAATGAGTTATAAGGTGGTGTTGCGTATTTTGGCTAAATTAAAAAAGTGGGGTTCGGTGGTGTTGCGTATTTTGGCTAAATTATTCAATTGGAAAGTACCTTATTCACCAAGTTAAAGTCCAACATGTAGAAGTGAATTCTATCTGATAGTGAATCTGCAGAATGTGACAAACCGTGGGTTCATCTCCTCGCTGTCACGTCAGGAATAGACTGTACCGTGGCCCCAGCAACCAGGGAGAACGCTGTTCCTTCTGTTTCCTCAAGCCAAAAGTCCAGCTCAAAAGCTGACCGTGGAATTTATGTGGTCTGTAATTTCCTTAATTAAAACCATTACTTACAGCCGGGGAGATGAGGAAACACTTTCTTTTTTTAGAAAAATCATACAAATTAATTTAAGAACTCTTTGAAGGTTTGGAAGTTTCTCATGTCGACGGGAGAAAAGGATTTCACTTTCTGTACGTACGAGGCATGAAATTAGCTCAAATGTTGGAACAAATCAGTATCGACACTAATCACATTAACATTAGAATAAAAACAACTCTTGTGCTTTATGAACATGGAGGCTGTACGGAAGGCCCTTAACTAAACTGAATTATAAAGGTTTGATCCAAGAATTTAAAACCAAAAGGTTGTTTTTAAGAATCAAAAGAATTATACTAAAATACCCATTCTAATTCTTTTTAGGTTGGCCAGTACATAGATAGTTTAATAACTAATTCATATATTTTTTAATATTTCTTAGAGCATTTCAACAGACACAGAAGAAGGTACAGGGAGAAATAGGAGCTGGACTAATATTTTATTTTTCTCTGTTGAGACGTGATGTTCCAAGGTTTTCAACTGCTGCATCATTTGGATCATTCCTGATCCTAGGGAGTTTGTTCTTTTTTGGTAACATAATATTCGTTACAAGGTTGACCAATCTCCTTATTTCTGCTGCTAAATATAGGCATCACCACAGAGTATAATCTGTTACACCATCAGCCTCCATGTCCCACTGCCTCAGCCCTGTGTCTTCAAACCACAGATGTAGTTTCTGCTCATTTTGACTTTACTACCTTCCTTCCTGAAGAATCAGGATCTCTTTTCTTCAAGACTGTTTCTGTAACTATTACAGAGACAGAGAGTGAGTGTGAGAGAGAGACAGAACGGACAATTTTCAAAAAAACTCGGAAATGAACTCCATTTCAGTTCCGACTCAAAGACGCAGTTTGTGACGTGGTGTGAAAGACAGCCATCAGAATTCCACCAAGAAGGGATTCACTGATGGAAACACTCAAGTTTTTAGAACCTAAACGTAGAGACCTGGACTACACCATGTTTCAAAAAGCTGCACTGATATGTTTTGTTGAAAAAACATTTAGGACAAAGTTCGATGCTTTAGAAAAATAAATGGGTCACAGCTATAAAAGTGTACTGTATGTCTCTGCCATTCTGGGCGTTGAGCATCTGTGATTGGTTAAAAAAAACAACAACCAGCCATTTACTTGACACAAACACACAGTAAAATGAACAAACAATAATGAAGCCTGGTTATCAGTACAGGCAGCTGCTGCTCTAACCGTGTCTATTCTGCTTCATTTATTACACACACACAAAAGGTCCACAGATCAGTACCACCACAGAAGAACCTGGTCTTATTAATGGAGCCAAGAACCATCAGTGGTGGCAAACAACTGAGAACATCCCCTCCTCCTCCTCCTCCTCCTCCCCCCTGGAAAGAGACTGTGAAATAAATGCTCCTGTGAGAGAAACGCTGCAGAGAGATCTTCTCTGCCCACGCTCAACTTGACAAAGACACCACCAGAGTCCACTCTGCCTCTATACCCACTGTGGCACCTATACAGCCTTTAGTCCCATGATACAGTCCAATACAATCCACATCCAGGTGCAATTCTCACTCCTTTTTCCTTTTAAAAACCTACAACTCTGTACAAATCACAGCATCATCATCATCATCCTCATCATCATCCTGATTCTCCTGCTAGGCTGTGTTCCAGATGACGATGATGAAGATGATGATGATGAGGGCAGCATTATTCCAGCACATAAGTTTTCTCACCGACATCTAACAGCCCCGTTTGTCCCTCATTAGCCCCGGGCGGTGGATGTTTGTAATGAGGAGGTGATGGGAACAGAGGGTGGGGGTGGAAGGTGGATGAGCTCAGAAGTGCGCCCCCAAATATAACTATCCTCAATATGTTGGCATGTCTCACGGGGTCGTTGTGCCGCAACAGAAGTGCAAGGATAACTTCTGCAGTGACACTGGTTCGAGGACGGCAGCTCCGAGGCAACGTGCGTTTTGTTTTGAAGCGACGCACCGCGCATCCGTCACCGCAGATGCTGCATGTGCTGAGCTCCATCAACCCCGGAGCTGCTGCTCGGGTATCACGCATGCAGGGCAGGGGTATATGTGTAAGGATATTAAAGTAGAGCGCCTTACTTGCCAAGCTCCTCGTACAGCTGGTATTCATCGGTAAAGCGTGTACAAGTGGTGGTTGCCATGATGCCTTCTCCTTCCGCTCGGACTGAAGTGCACGGTGCCGAGTCTGAAATGCGCGGTGCGTCGCTGCGGACTGGAGGTGGACCCCGGCTCTGAGTCTCCGCCCACCTCACGTCCTTCGGGGCTGAGTAGTTTATAGTTGCAGCCAACTCGCAGTCTCACATACACGCGTTTGGCTTCACAAATACATTTACCAACGACACACACGCTGCTGCGCAACCGTTACCCCGAAATTATGTCAAATTATTGCCAAACTGAGGGTCATTTTCAAGCCTCGGGAATGAATGTTGACTTTCATTCAGCTTCTACTACCTGTTCCTGGAGCCAATCCCAGCAGTCATCCAGTGAGGGTGGGGTTCACCCTGGTCAATTCACCATTCCACACTCAGCAACAAACAAAACCATTCATGCCTGTGGTTAAAGTAGAGTGATCGATTAACCGAATCCTGCATGTTTTAAACAACGAAGACCTATTGAGATTAAAATATCTTAAACAACAGAGGCCTAACCGAGGTCGCAGCCTTGTAACTGGACTGTGGGAGGGAACTGGACGCTGGTGGTTATCAGACTGGGCTCTTCCTACGAGGCCATGGCCATCGGTCTGTGGCTCCTTGGTCTCTTTGCACTGATTCCATGGACCATCATCATCAGACCAGTGTCATTAATAAATATCAGACAACCACAAAAGTGAAATGACACAATGGCTCAGGTGTGTAATCTCAGGTAGCACGCAATGTTGACTTACAGCAGGGGCTAACCAGTCAAGAGGCTAAGAGCCATATGGAGTACATGGGCACATGTGAACTGCCCTTAAAAAAATAAAATAAATAAAACTCTCCCATTCTTTTAAAACTTCCTGTGTACATCTTTTCATCTTTTCATCTGTGCAAATTGAGTTTTCCCTGAGTAATTTGCATCAACGTCCATCAGCATGAGATTCACATAGCATAAAACCCCCCCCTGTTATCCAGCCCAGTAGTAGCACAATAAGGTAGGTCTACAACATGTATCAAACCTGTGCTACCAAACCAATGAGAATGAGCATGAAGAATGCTCAAAATGTATTTTTACAGCACCACACATTTCCTGTTATTTCTGATGGTGTCTAAGACACCATACTGTGATTCATGGTAGTTGCTTTGTGACTCACTGGTTATGCTTAGCTTCCCCTGGCACCTGCAAACTGCAGCATGTGGACAACAAGATGGATTCAGTCAAGTATCAGGAAGTCCTTGGAGTAAACACCACGAAGACTATTACAACCTTGGATCTCAGGCATCATCGTTCCTTTAAAAATGAACGACACATCTAACTGCAAAGCTCACATATGTGGATTTAACGCAAAGTCATGAAGACCCATATTGGTCGAATCGGCCTGACTTGACACCTATGGAAAAGTCTAGAGTTTGGGGGCAATGGCAGCAGCACCAAGAGGAAAACACTTCAGAATTGGAGTGGACTCCTCAACATCTCTGCCAGAACCTATTTTTATGCATCGATTTTGCAGCACTGTGTGGCAGGAGACCCAGAGTGTGCTTTACTGAGACAAAACTGTTGGTCTTGAAGGGAATTACTGCATTAAAAAACTGCTGCAGGCATTGGACTTGAAGAAACCGCACGTGATTTTACATGTGTTTGTCAGATCCAGTTATGTTTGTCCTTCGGCTCCTTCTCTGTTCTTTGTTCCAATTTAATTTTGTATTCCCTCCTGGACTGTCACCCACGTCTGTGTTTCCCAAAGTGGGGGGCAGGGCCCCTAAAGTGTTGCACACAGCTACTGCAGGCAGGGTCCAGCATGGCAAACACATTTTAAAATCAGTGTTATTTTATGTCCCTAATACAACATTATTTTTGAGGGAAAAAAGCTGTAAAATTGTGTCGGGGAAGGAAGGGGAGCAATAGTCCTATCTACAGACAGGGGGCGTCGTAGAAAATATTTATGGCTTGCTATTATGAAACAAACTCACCAGCATTTACTGTGTGTTTCTATGTGACATCAACCGCCCCTTTGTTACAGGAGTTCCCTCTGAGTTTCTCTGCTGTTTTACTTTTTATATTTGATCTGTTATTTTTCTCTGCTGTTTTACTTTTTATATTTTATCTGTTATTGTCTGGAGTTAATAAAGTGTATCTCTGTTTTAGCTCCTCATTGACCACTAGTGGACAGAAATGTTGCAAATATATGTCCATGTACTTGTACTGACCTGGAGAATTAATCTGTGATACTTCCATGATTCAAACAACAAAGAAGATAACAATAATTAAAATGTCCTTTGCCTGCATGTCTGGAATCTAAGGCTAAATGATACCGTCCGACCCCCCACCGCCCCCCCCCACATGATGTGATGCAACAGATGAGCAGAGAAAAAGAAAGAACAAGTGAAATCAGAGTCTGAGAATGTGCTGATCAAAGAGTGCGCGGGGAACACTGCATTTGATTACACATGATTATAAATCATAAAACGAGGAGACGCCCGCAGCCGATAATGTAATTACTTCACTTGTAACTTACTTGGGGCTGCCTGGGTGCCGTCTATTTTTAGGATTTCATCAGAGAAGCCTGCACTCTGCAGCAGAGGCCTGTCTTTATGTGTCTTTTACTAAATAGCACAAACAATAAACATAATGGTTTGGGCACAGTCTCATTTACCTGTCAGACGGCCACCACACTATTATTTACTTCTGGGCCCCGAAAGGCATTTCCCACAGAGGATATTTTGCCCGATGATGTTCCTAACACCAGAAAAAAAAAAAAGATCCCTAGTCTAGAAGTCTAGACTAAAAACCATAAAAACATGAAAATCAGATTTCCTTTTACAGATCTGATCCAGATTATTTAAATTATTTTCTGTGCAGTGACTTGAATCCCCTGGATGCTCCACTGTTTAACAAACTCCTTTATTCATACTCAGACTGGAGACGTTTCCAACACATGGGATGATACAGAGAGACAGTAGAACTGTAAAGGTCAGACAAATATTATTTTAAGAGGTTCCTCCACCCGCATGAACAACAGACAAAGCCTTGGACTTTACAAGCAAGAATGCGTTGCTGCTCACTGCGGGGGTGGTGGAGGGATGTCAGCCGAGTGCATCCTCTGACTCTGGCTCTGCCAGAAATCTCTGGTTAAATGGAAGTTATTTTCATCACATGCTTCTTGTGGGATTTAAACTCCTTCACAGAATGATCATTTAAGTGTTTCATATATACTTTACATGCAATCTTAATACAGCATAATAAATACTAGTAATGTTTGCATTTAACTTTTGTTCCACAACGGTGGCCTGGTGGTTGGTGGTGCAGCTGTACCACAGTCCAGGCAGGAACAGGTTAATTGTTCACTGTAAACTAAAAACCTTAGGTGTGAATGATAGTGTGAATAGTTGTTTGTCTTTGTTTCTGCGATTGACTAGTGAACTGTGCAGAGGCCCCCCCCCCCCCCCCCAGATTCCTTCAGCCATGGTGCCAATGGACCGCTGTGATTGGCTCCAGCTCTTTCTCTGACCATGAAAAGGCTGAGCTGGTAGAAGATGAATGAATGAATTAAATGTTTGTAGAAGCTGTTTTTAAGTTTTGTCTTTTCATGCACAGATTGCAATTCCCACTGAAGTAAAAAGTGTTTTGTCAGGTGAAACATCAAAATGAATTACTTTGGTGTATAATTGTGCTTGGCCCACAAACAAAGGCTGAAGTGGAAATTGATCGATGGACCAACAAAGACTGTAGGCAGATTCTGGGTGGCACCGGCCCTATTCCGTAATGGATAGTGTTTGTAATTGGGGAGTTGCTGGTTCGAATGCCAGCATGGGAAAGACAGTGGTGTGTCGGGCAGGGCAGGGCAGGGTGGGGTGGGGGTGGGTCACTGAATGTTAAAGAAGGCAAGATACAAAAGAATAGATCACATGATCGCAGCCATCAATCAAGATGCACCAGCTCAGATATTTTTATATGCTGCATTTTATTTGAACAAATTATATTCATTAAGTGATAGAACACAGTTTTCTTAAGATTGTATGTGGTGTTTTATAATTCCAAAAGGAATAATTAGATGAAAAGTATTTTTTATCAATATTTGTTTTATCAATAACTACACATTTCAGGTAACTACATTTGAATTCCTGGCAGCCCCACAACCAAGGTTGAAACACTCATTTCAGTGTTTGCATATTGTTCAAGCTCATCTTAGAAGTACAGATTTGTTTCTTTAAGTGAAACTGATGAACTCAAGTAATCACGCTTGACTTGATGCACACTGATACTGTCTCACGTGATGGGTTTGACAGTGGAAATAACACAAGACAGAGTCGCTCAGTGAGGCAGACAAACGTGTATTGCGGCCACATGATAGTGGACACTGTGTGTATTCACCAGCGAGTTATGGACACACCTCCAACACAGCAGGTAAACATCGTCTTTATTACAACCGGCTCCATAAATAAACTCATTGTCCAGTTCCTTGGATTACCTGAGCTTCATCTACGTCTCAGAACTGTACAGCGCTGGGCGGGATGTCAAACATGGACGGGTCAAACTGCTGCCCTTTAAAAGGTGAGCCTTCAGCGTCCCAGCCCTTCTTCAGCATTTCATGCACTTTCTGCAGAGGAGACACAGATAGAGTCAACAATAATGCACATACATGCAGTGCCAGTCAGTAGTCCAGTTAACTAGTGAGTTAACTAGACTGTAACTAACCAACACTGCTGTTCGGGAATATTACATCATGGTTGGCTGCCTTTCACCTCCAGTACATTATTCAGCATCTTAATAATGTGACACTCTCAGTTTTAATCTTTTTAAGTGTTGTGTCAGTCACTAACAGAAAATAAAAGTGCGCACGCCCTCTGCTGGCTCACTGTGTCTAAACAATCAATACAGTTTGACGGACAGACAACAGCAGCAGCAGCTCCATCTTTGTTCCTGCATTAGTGTTTGTTGTATTTTTAAGGATGTGGAAACATCTGGAAATTAGTTTTTTTATTTTTTTGATTAAGAGAAAATTAACATTTGGATGTCAGTACAACTATTATGATAACAATCTGTGACACTTTAAATACTCTAAAAAACTAAAAAAGAGAGTGACTGAGAGGTTTTATGCATGCCTTTCTTAGATTCCTGTGAGTATATCAGCATGGTTATTCAACTAAACAGGGTCATGTTTCACACTGAGTCATGGGTTTGAACTGATTGAACTATAAGATCATTATATTTCGTTACATATACTGTACTGTACTCACCATTTCATGGCTCTGAGGTTTGCCCTGCAGCTTCTGATGATAGTCAAAGTTAAGTCTGTCCAGAACAGCGTGCTCCTCTTCATCAACTGTCGCCATGGAGCGCTCACGGTTAATCTGGTTGATGTCAATCTCTTTCTCTCCCTTCAGCACCGCACTCCACCAAACATCTGAGGACTTGTTGAGGGACAGCTGAAACAGGACACAGTTTGAAGTACAGGAGGCGATAATTATAGAGACATGGCGGATTTAGCTCATCAGGAGAATACAACTTTTTATACAGCTTTAGTGCATAGAGGTGTGTAGCATTTGGGAACCTAAACAACTAACAAAACAACAAGACAGGGGCTCAAGAGCTACTGAACCTTTCAACAGCCACTTTTGACTCAATGCCAAAGAAATATTCAGTTTCATGTTGAGAACATGAAACCTCTTCTTACTAATACCCCAAGCGGAAATAACCCATCCATGAGACATTCCAGTGATTAACATCAGACCCTGTCAAAAGTTGTAAAATATTTAGCTGTAGGAACTGTAATTTTTTCACACTAATAAGTATAAAAAATTAAAAGCCCATTATAGTCATGCTGGCAGTGATGAAGAAAATTAACAACCGTAAGGAGATTTTTTTTAACTTGCTAAAAATGTCGGTGCCATGGTTGATTTGTGACCCCTTCACTGTTGTGTTGGCCCGGGAAAAGATTTGTTAAATGGAAGAGGAAAAAAGCAGCATTTCGTTTTTAAATCCTTCATCAGTTGAACAGTTCAACAAAAAAAGGTTTTCCTAATAATCTCCCTGGCTAGAGAAAATGTGACTCACAACCACACAGCTGCCAGGTTCGAGGCTCCACAGAGAGTTTTCTGTGTTGATCTTGTGTTGGAACTCGCCCTCCATCAGTGTTTCCTCTTTGGCTCCATCCCTAACACACACTCTTAAGCTGCTGGTCTGCAGGCTGACGCTGACCTGAGGAGACCACAGCAGCAACAATAAGCATCAGTGATCAATGCGAAAGTGATGTTCCGTGTTGTTTTATTGGATGAACACACGATTACCTGTCGCCCTTTAACAACTGTCTTGGGTACAACCACACGGATCTCCACATCAGTGTAGTCCTGAGACCAGCTGTAGGTTTCCCTCACTGCTCCATTGTAGCTGTCGGGGTCGCACTGAAATCTCTCCTGAGTCCTTCAACACAACACAGATCCAGGATAGAGTTCATATATTCACTGCTGTTACCCAAACTTTGACATAAAACTCATGTGGTGTGATCCTAAATAAAAACCGCACTGCGGGGCAATAACTAAGAAGAATAAGAAGAACGTGCAAATAATGTGCGTTCATTCTACCCAGAGTGAATATTAACTTAGCTTTAATGCAATGTGGTTAACCCGAGTCTTTTCTCTTTTACTTGAGAACGCAGGTGCAAAATGGTCTGTTGACAGATCATTTAAACAGCAGCCAAATTGTGCCAAGAGCCAAAAATAAAATATACATTTGTACTGACCAAGGTTAAAAAAGTAAGCATTAAGTGAGGGTAGTGGGTGATAATTATTGTAAGCTAAGTCACTCCTAATATTATTTTATAATAATAACAATAACAATAGTAGTAATAATAATATTAATAATAGGTGTAAATGATACTCACCCCTCTGACGAGGTTGCTGCAGCTGCCTGGTCTCCTTGTTCAGGCGTCCCAGAAACTCCATCACTGCTGCTGTTGCTACTGTCAGGCTGAGGGTTGACGATCACATCTGAAGCTGCAGGGGCTGGAACATTCCCACCATCATCTGATGCACTCTCCTTCGGTGCCGTCTCTGGGCTGGGTTCCTCCTTCCCCTCCTGCGGCTCAGTGTTGACCTCCAGTTCCTGAACTGCAGCAGGAACACATCTGCTCTCTGCTCTCTTCTGCATTTCGCTTAACTGTCTCTCTCTATCCTGCTCGGCCAACTTCTCAAACAGCTTAAATGTCTGAGAAAGAGGGAAAGGGTGATAAGTACATTTAAGCACTTCGGCTTCACTTATGTTTTAATAACTAACTGGTTAGTTCATAACTGCATATGAACGTACATATTTCAAACCTTAAATATTAAGGAAATGGCTTAAGCTACTCTGCTAATGCTGTATACCGACTTCAGTAATGAAACTAAGTTAATATGTTATTCGTCATTAACGTATGTCAAGTGAAGAATGGGCTCTGGGAGGATAAGTGGGGAAGTTGAATTACACACTAACATATTTTGGCGGCGGATGTTAATATCAAACTTCACCTTGTGTACCATCTTCTCCGCCACACCAGGGGGGAAACCCATCTTGTCATTGGGACTCGACAGCAGGCGATAGAAGTCTGTTTTTCTGTACAAAAACCCGAAGTAGATCTGAAGGAAGTCCTGAATGTTTCCAACATGCTGCAAGATTCCTAGCAGCGCGTTGTCGTACATCTCAGTCATCTCCAGCGGCGAAGCCATCGCTGCCTGACACGTTTTACTCGACAAAAAACACTTACAAAATAAACTTCAGTACAAAAGTAGACGCTTTGGCTTTCGATGGAAAACAAGACGGGTTTATTATGACTCTGATTGCAGTGTTTCCACTACGCGGAGCAGTTGCATTACTTCCGGTCCTGTATTTAAAAAATAATTGCACAGCAGTTGCATGAAAGTATATTAATAAATAAATAAATAATCACATACACAAAAATAGACATGAGCTATGAGAAACTTTATGAAATTACTAGTAATTGCAATTACTACTTTAAATTGAGCTGTAGATAATAACTGCAAATATGTATGAAATTTTATTTGTCCTTATCCGGTTTGTCCGACACATCAGTCGTCCGCTAGAAATAGCTAAAAAAAATAGTTCCAATTTACAGTACGCTTCGTAGATTTTTTCAAGTATACATGTTGATTTACATTTACCACTAAATAATATTTTTAGTCTGATAATTTCCATCATAAATATTTATTTATATTTGCAGGAGTTACAAAACTAATCAACACACGCAATAAACATACCACTTTAACCAGTAGATGGCAGCCCAGAACCTTCGAGCTGTCCAGTCTTGGTCGATACAAAGAAAAAGAAGAAGAACATTCGGGAAACATGGCGGCGTCCTTGAATGGTGCGACTGGCGTTAGGCTACTGGTATGAAAACTGTCATAGTTATATTTTAAGTTGACCTTTATTCAGCAACAATTTAAGCAATGTTCACTATTTCATTGTGGTAGAACGAATGCTGATTTTGTAAGCGAACTCATGCGGAACTCATGCTCCTCGTTTTAAAGAATATGTGCTTCTTTCGAGGCTTTTGAAACCGTACACCGCTAATTATTTTCATTATTTTTGCATTAACGTCACCTAACTACTGACATAAGTGTCTTTTTGCAGGCCAGTCAGTAATATTCACTTTGGTCCTGTCATGAACATTCTTCTCCAACCTTACAGTTAGTGTATGCCTGGTTACATTTGATTTGATACAACATTTGATTCTATTGTCGTTTATTTATCTGCATAATATTTGGACCATTTCAAGAATTACAGTTTAAGATCAAATTAAACATTGTTTTTTTTTTCTGGTTTATGTTCAGGGATCCTGGGTCAGATTGGGATCACAGGGCTTTTTCCCTGGAAGTAAAGGCCTCCACACCACTGCAGTTTGCTGCAAGGTAAACATTAGTCATCGTTTGTACTACATAATTCACAATAGATTCTAAACATGATCGGCAAAGAATGTCAAGAATGAATATAGGTGAATATTTTAATTTCTTTCACATCTGAATGAATTCCTTCAGTTCAGTTCCCATCAGTTTTTTTCAGTTTTTTTACTGTGGTCGTCTGATAAAGTCTGTATTGTCTGTGTTTTGGCCATGAATTGAATTCAAATAGAAATTGTTTAAATTTTCTAATGTCTGGGTTGACGTAATTCACATTTTCATTTTGTCTTCAGAATTTTGCCGCTCGCATCCGGGTGGGAAAAGGAGAAAAAGCCGTGACATACGAGCAGTCGTTTCACCCTCATCACATTGGCCATCGTAAAGGATGGTTGTCACAGCATCCCGGTAAGTATCACCTGAAAAAAAAACCTTTTTTATCAGAAGTAAGCGAACAAACTTGTAGCTACTGTGTGAAATACTTAGGTCTATAACAGGAAATAATGCAAATAATAACGTTAATCTGCTAATCTTTACACTGCGGGTGTCGTCGCCCTATATTAGTCATTCATATAAAGTAAATGTGTAACTTTCATACTGCTGTATTGATGACTGAGGACAAGCCCACCTTTCATTTCTGACAGGTAACCTTCATGGGGAAGATGGAGCAGCTGAACGAACACTGGAGGACGTCTTCATCAGGAAGTTCATCTTCGGGACCTTTCAAGAATGCCTGGTCGATGAGATTGTGATTAAAAGGAGGGGAAACCTGTTGGTTGTGTGTGCGCTGATGATCAATGTTATTTCACCCATCAAGTTTTACTTTTTAATTGGCTATTCAGAGACGCTGCTGTCACACTTCTACAAATGTCCTGTGAAGATTGAGATTCAAACCCTGCCGAAGAAAGTGGTTTACAAACGCATCTGATGGCGGTGAATCCAAATGGAGTCATGTGTTAACTTTTTGATTTGTGATTAGATTTGTTTATATAAACAGTTGGTATTTAATAAATCATTTAAGTGTCACTAAACAGGAATAGCTGACCTCCTTGTTTGGTTCTGTCTGGTTGTTTGAAAACAGCAGAGATTCTTGTTTTCTGTCTTGTTGGTTTTGCGAAGCATTACACAGACATACAGACCACAGAGACACAGACAGAGTGGTCAGTACAGAAAGTCAAAAGTCAAAACTCAACCAATTCAGTAAAGAATAATTTACAGATTATTTTCTGTGATGTTTAAAATGGACTTCCCTAAATTCACACAAACTTTGACACAGTTGATTAATGTAATCCACATGTCTATCAAATGTATTCAATACCATCTTCATCAATATCTACAACCATATACTGTACTGTATTTATATATGTATATATTGTCCATTTATTGTACACATTTTGTTTCAGTGAAACATGTGTTTCACTGATGCAGGGCAGTCAGTAAGACAATGACTTACAGGCTGACTGACAGTTGTGAAATGAGGGACTGTGGACTTCATTGTTTACTTCACTGAATCATTTACTTCACTGAAGTTTTGAAATCATCTGTTGATGTGTTCTAGAGTTTAAGCCACTGTTGAGATAATCAGAAATGACTGAAATTCATAAACTCTGCTATACATTTCTGATAAATAAATAAAAACGAGACACTTTACTTTCTTGGTGCAGCAGATTGAGATTGTTAGTGAACACTGAAAGACTAAAACATAATCATGAGATGCTTGGAATTTTCTTGTCAAGTTCAAGGATTCAAGAATTTGAATATTGTCCTTGTTTGCCTTCTCTGTTTGGGAAATTAAATGTTCTTAATAGTATTAATACAACAGGGCTGAACAAATGATCTGAATGAAAACACACATGACTGAACGCTCTGTAATTTAGAGCCACTTGCATCTAAAAAAGACTGGTAGGCAACTACTGTAAAAAAAATAGGTTTGAAAGTTGACATGGCGCAGTTCAAATCTATAATGTTTCTATTTTTGTGTGTTCTGAAATCCACACCCTTTAATAACTGGATACTTTTCTCTGCATCTTCTGATGGTTTTCAAGCATGAGCTTGTCCAAAACAGCGTGCTCTTCGTTGGTAACCGTCTCCATGGAGCGCTCGCGGTTGATCTGGTTGACGTCAATCTCTTTCTCCCCACGCAGCACCGCACTCCACCAAACATCCGAGGTCTTGTTAAGGGACAGCTGCCAGGTACAAACACGGTGCGTGACACAGACCACAAGACACAGCTGACAAACGGCAGACGTGTGAGTCAAAGTTCAACTTACATTTACACAGCGACCAGGCTCCAGGCTCCACACTGAGTTTTCTGTGTTTATCTTGTGTGTCAGCTCTCCCTCCATCAGAGTTCTCACCTCAGTTCCGTCACTCACACACACTTTCACACTGCTGCTCTGTAAACTAACTTGGACCTGAGGGTGGTAAAGCAAACAGGAAACCAGGCGGTAGGTGTAAATGAGGGAGGCCTCACACTGTTAATCACCATGAATGTTAGCACGATGATCAGCTGAGGTTAGACAGGTTTTTCTCTTCAAAATAATTAACTATTTTAATTACAACAAACAACATAAAGTGTTTGGTACTTTGTTTTTAGAAAATATTGAGCTTATATGTGTGTGTGTGTGTGTGTGTGTGTGTATATGTATAGTATATATACATATATTTTCTATATATATATATACTGGGTTACGTATGCATGTAGCTGTATGGTACAGTGTGATTCATTCTTCAATGGTCACTACTACACACTACCGAATTATAATTATATGATATCACAAATTCAAATGATTTTATAACCAAAATGTTTCAAAAAAGTCTTGTCATTTTACGTGAACAAATTTGGTCTGTTCCTAAAAAATACTCTCTTTTTGAAGTTAGATTTTGTGATTTAGATGTTTTTTAACTATGTGTAACTGAGTAATTGGAAAAAAAAAACAACTAGTAAATTATTATACACTGTACATGTATTTGTCAAGTCACCTGAGTTAGTTAACTTGTTTATTAGTATGTCAAGTGACCGTTTCACTGCACTGGTTGATGGTAATCAGAGAACCAGGTATTCTGACGTGTTGTACAGTGTTCACCTGTTGGCCTTTGACAACTGCCTTTGGCACAAACACATGGACCTCCACATCAGTGTAGTCCTGAGACCAGCTGTAGTTTTCTCTCACTGCTCCGTTGAAGCTGTCGGCGTCGGACTGAAACTTCTCCTGAGTCCTTAAACGCAACATGTCTGTATTAATTTTATTTTTCCAATGTGTTTTTAGGCAACCTTTAAATGGCAGAGCAGGTGAAGAAATGGTTAATTCACAAGTACAAGATTTTTTTTTTATTCATAACTCACTCCTCTGAGTTGGTGCTGATGTCTGCTGCCTGGTTGCCCTGACCAGAGGGTCGAGGAACTCTGGCAGTCCTGCTGCTGCTGCTGCTGCAGTCAATGCCTGGTTTAGGGTTGGACGTTAGTGCTGAGGCTGCAGGTGCTAAGACGTCCCCAGCATCTACAGAACAGGCCTCCTCCATCTTGGCCTCCTCACTTCTGGGCTGTTCTCGGTCCTTGTGCAGCTCCGTGGTGACCTCCAGCTCCTGAGCTGCAGCCAGAACACATCTGCTCTCTGCTGTCTTTTGTTTCTGGCTCAGCTGTCTCTCTCTGTCATGTTCTGCCACCTTCTCAAACAGTTTAAATGTCTAGGGAGGCAACGGGTGAGGAAAAGGGGTCAGGACGTGATGTTCACCTAACTTAAGATCCATATCTTGTGTTTTGGTGACACAATAATAAACAATATTATCTTTTAGTAGAATTAAACATTTATTAGACATTCTACTGTATAGACCTGTCCTTTAATCAGGGTTTTGTAGTTTTTATTTATCCTGACACAACCTAACTCTGAACTGGTATCTAGGTGGCATTGTATCACCCAATATACTAAGGGGTAGTGGTGGCTTAGTGGTTAAGGAAGTGGACTTGGGTCCGAATCCACCAGCTGCCAAGTTGCCACTGAGGTGCTCTGACCATGGCACCGTCCCCACACACTGCTCCCCTGGTCCTTAAAGCTGCCCACTGTTCACTTTGGTGATGGGTAAAAAGCAGAGGTCACATTTGGTTGTGTGCAGTGGTGAGCTGTGTCACAATGTTTCTGTATAAATGCAAATCTTCCAAAAGTTGTTTAGTTATATATATTACTATATATATATTATATATAGTAATATATAATAGGAAATTAAATCAAATATTCTGGAATCTAGAGAATACAAACACAAACACACAAGACAGAGGGTAAACCTGATTGTTGGGTTTGGCGAAGAAGAAAAAGAAGAAGATTACACATACATTTACAGTATGTACATTGCAATGTGTATGTGTGGGTTTTCCGACAAACGTCACCTTGTGCACAATCATCTCAGCCATTCCAGGGGGGAAGCCCAGTTTGTCACCAGGACCGGACATCAGCTGATAAAAGTCAGTTTTACGATATAGAAATCCAAAATAGATCTGGAGAAAGTCCTGGATGTTTCCCACATGCTGCAGAATTCCAAGCAGAGCGCCATCAAACATCTCTGTCATCTCTGATGGTGAAGCCATTGCTGTCTACCTTCCACAGCTGAATAAAAGATTCTGCAGCATGAAAAAGCCTGACACAAATGACACCGAGTTAATGTAAACAATTTACTACCAATATAAGATGAAAAACATTAAAGGATGAAAGAATTGTGTCATTTTAATGATGGAAGTCAAGGGCAGAGAGCTTTGTTTCTCTAGACTAGATCTGTTTGACGTTCAGTGGAACTAGAAGGAAAGATCAAAGAAAATGTTCTGCAGGTTTTTACAGCTCAACTTGAACAAAGAGAGCCCACTGTTTGTTGATGATTTTATTATTAAATAGAAGACACAAAAATAAAAGTAGAATTTGAAGATGACGACCATGATATTTTATTTTTAGCTGTTACAGTATGATCATAAGGCCAAAGAGCAAAAACATCTACCGGCACAATAATAACAGGCAAATCACTTAAAACCAAGTCATACTGTACATACTATGTGACACACTCAAGAACAGTGTATTGTGTATTGAGGTACCATAACAAGTATTCTGCAAGATAACAACACATTTGTTGTCTCAGAAAAGTGCATTTTTCAGATGGGAGGTGTGGCCATTTTTCTGGAATGCATATTTGTCCAGATTCAATGGTCACAATAAATATCAACTGTCATCAGCATAGCAACACATACAGTTCAAGAGCAGCCAATGAAAGGAGGTTGTTGAAAATAGTGCATCACGTTGACGTACACATGCAGTGTGTTCCTGAATTTGATAAACTGTTCATTAGGCGTTTCTCTCAGAAGGTGGAATGAACTCCAGACCGAGGTGCGTGAAGATTTCCTCCTCTGATGTGGCTTGAAGATATTTTCCCTGAGGGAAAAAAAGTACTTTTTTTTTAAATGTAGTAAATCCATAAACGTGTCATTTATTGTAGTATTGTGTGATGATGTTATTTCATTTGTTATTCATTCTTTTTGTTTACAACATTCTGAACTGCATCTTTTTTTAAACTTTCACAATTGCAACTAGATGGCACAGGTCATGTGGAATTGTCCTTGAGTATTACAATGTTTATCAAGACACATTAATGTGTTGATTAAAATACTACATGAATAAACAAAAGCAGTTTAATGTATCTACTGCACCTGTTTACTGTCGTACAGAGCATGGCTGTTGAGGGACATGCGTTTCTCCTGCCCCGCCCACCGTCGCAGCTCCCTCTCAAACAACTGGAGGAAAAGTCCAATAAGCATTAAGAGTCACAATGAGTTACATGTCAATGGATCTGACTGAACTTTCACCTTTGACCCCGTCCATCCGAGCTGAGCAAAAGCAAACTGGCTAAAAGGAGACACCACCAGGTCCACTCTGATGGCTCTCCATGACTTTGGCTCCTTCACTTCTTCCTGGACCTCACTGTGTGAACCTTGGCTTTGACTAGTCTCCCGGTGCAAGACTTCACCAGCTCTGCCATCACACACGCCCCCAGCAGGTTTAGGATACAGAGACCCCAGCTGTTTCAGACTCTCTTCCCTGTCTTTTGGTAGTTTGAAAATGGAGAAACAACGTTCAAATCGGTCCATGTGAAATGAGGCCAGAGCAGGAGCGTCCTCAGACTCCACATAAGAGTTCCTGGTCATTTGCTGGTACAACAGGAAACCCTGCAGAGACAGAAACTCTTAGATTGTCCTCTCACAGCAAACCCTCTTGAGCAGCAACCTGAGTAATTCTACCTTTGAGTCGAGCAAAGAGACCACTTTAGTCATGAGACCCTCCTCTTTGCCCTCCTCAGGGTGAGTAATGAGGAAGTCCACGTCGTGACCTGTCTGCTTTCCTCTGAGCACAAATATTAGTTCAGTTAGTGATGATAAAAAATACATAAGAAATGACTTGGTCCTTGGTAATGATCACAGTTCTGTGAACTCACAGAACTGTTTTCACCTTCACTCGACAAGTATTTTTTTCTTTTACACATGATACTCATTGGGTGAACCAGCAGCAGACACTTCTATTTTCTCTCCTTAACCTCAGTGTTACATTTTACATATATTTTCAGTGCTGTCAAAATGAAGTTGATACACGTGTTGTCATTTACACACACTAAAGGAAAAATGTTTTAGTTTCACTGAAGGACCTGGAGCTTAAAATACCATCTCCACTTATCATGTGTTTGCTGAGGCTTCAACTTCAGGTCAGATTGTCCAGCCGGAGTCAGACCAGACCTACAGACTGTAGGTCAGTAGTAGGTCTACAACCAACAGGTTGACTGATACTACTGTTAATTGAATTGTGAGAAGCTGTAGACTGAGGGCAACAGCTACAAGCCGCAGGTACAGTAAATAACTAAAATGTTTGTTTTTCTCTATAGACATTTTAAAGCCGTCCCATGTGTGTGTGAATACTCAACCATGATCAGGTGTTTTCTCTCTAACCTCCTGAATCCTCCTGTGAGAGCAACCTGTGATCCTGGCAAGACTGAATCCACCACCACCTCCACGATCTTGCTGATATCGTCCGCCTCTGCTTTGGACACTGGCATGTTGAGGTCTTCGTAGTGCTCCAGTCCTTAAGAAGACAACGTAGACATTCACACATCAACACAGACACTGAATGAAAACCAGAACACACGCAGAAACATCAGAACACACACCAGCTTGTTGAGTTCGAGTGAGTGTGTGCCCAGATTCCCGTAACTGCTGAAGGGTGTGTATACCATCTCTGATCCACCGGTCTGCTGTTTTTGCCCCAACTCCAAAGATGCCCGTCAACACCTGCAATAAATAAATCTCCACAATCAGAGAAAACTCCTCAAGTCACTAAACTACCCTTCTAAAAAAAAACTCAAAACCAAACAATAACAATAAAAAATGTTGACAAACCTTTAGGGCTTGATATCGCTCAGACTGCCTCAGAGATTGCACTTCGTCTGATGCTCCATTCTCCAAGATGTCCTACAAGTACGGAGGAAAACTACATGTTTTTTTTTTTTTTTTGCATAAAAAAGACAAAAGACAATTCACTCACTTTAATGACTCTCTGTGAATGTCCTCCAAGACAGGGCAGTCCCTTCAGCTGCTTCATACTAGTCACTGCTTCAGGGAGGGCCTTCAACACAGCTGCAGCTCGACGAAACGCTACACCTCGTCCATCTTGATTACTGAGCTCAGCATTTTCAGCCAGGAGTGACAAAGCATCCTGGGAGACAGAATACATTCCAAACATTATTTAGTAATAATACATAATATTTAATAATACATTATTACAAATGATAACTCTGAACACAATCAAATAAAGTAGATGATTATTAAACCTAATCCAGTGTGTGTGTTTTCTGTACTTTTCCTTTTATTTGTGACTATTCCAAATGACAAAACTATTCATATAGAAAAATATCTAGACATGTATACAATTATGCATAGAATTTCATATATATATATATATATATATATATATATATATATATATATATATATATATATATATATATATATGCATACCTACATGTAGATATACTGTACCTATGTGTATGTACATCCATATTTATGCATATACATATTTATGCCACAGGAGTGAAACTTGTTTTCAAATCCTGGTGATATGACCTGTGTGTGTTCACAGACATACAGTGAGTATGGGGTTTTTGTTGTCCATGGTGGTTCTCCTTTGACAGGCATAACTGGGCATTGTGAACACAGCAGCCTCTGAATCACTTTGCTCCTCCTCCTGGAGGACACACAGAGTTGACAAGACTATTGTTTTCTTACTCAATTATTGAAAACCAGGATCTACGTTTATGGTTGTCATTACAATTAAATATTGTAAAGATACTAAATTATACACAATATAATTTCAGAGGAACAATGATGAGGAACAAGCAAATAAATGTGTAATGCTTTAAACAATTATCAAACAGTCTGGTGTTAGATATTATATGACTGTGTGTTTCTGAGAAAAGCCACAGTACTGTGAAGTGTTCAGTAACTTGACACACCTGTAGTCTATGTCGGTCCAGGATCTGAACAGGATGACCTGAATGCATGCTCTCTGTGAACCAGCTGATGTCCAAAAGGTGAAGTGATGCCTGGTGTCCAACTCTGTCCTGTGAGTTCAGCCATGTCCTGACCTCATCACCAGAGTTGTTCTCAGCAATGATATGCGTGACCGTTTCACTGTAGGGACATAAGGACACTGAAACACACATGTTCACATGACTATAACTGTATGTGATCCCTTCAGAAAAAAACTAGAAAATTGGACCATACATTGGCATCAGTTCAGTGTCACAGTGGAGAGAGAGAGAGGGAAACATTTTTTTTACTGTTAAGTCACTGAAATGATCCCAGTGTGGGACAAATAAAGAGACTATTAAAAGTGAAAGCTAATAGCTATGTTCCTTATTTTGGAACCACTGACCTAAAGCATACTTAAACACTGGAGTGTGGATCTTACCTCAAAATCTCCTCCACATGAAACCCTTTCTTACGACCCAGCTGTGTGAGGAAGGCTCTTCGACTGGCTCCCATTTTCCTTTCCAAAAGGAACAAAACCGCATCAGGAAACTTGATTGTTGCATTAGCTTTGCTGCATTTAGATTCAGTGTTAATCTCAGAAACTTTTCTCCGCTTTAAAGGCACCATAGTTCAGGCGTTGTCTTATAACGTCCTATCGGAAAGACCTATGATCAAGTATAATCAGTTAATGTTTGAAACTAACAACGAGACACTTCAATGGTGAACTGTCTTAATAACTTTCATAATAAATTCAACTCAAACCTAAAATTCTTAGTCAGTAAGCTTTGTAAGCTTGTTTTCGTAAAACCTTTCTATAAAATATATAGTGCTACCTATTGAACATCTTAGCAGCCTTCCTATATTTATCGAGATTACCTGACCTCTTCAAATAAAATTAAAAAAGCAAAACTATGCACAAACGGAGCCGGATGCAGCTGTGTCAACCACAGGACATACATCTTTTTTCATTTTCAATCAAGTACCTCCTACTGTAGTCTTTGATTGGTTGGGCAACATAAAGCGCGATTATTGGTTTAAAAACTAAGAACTAGGAGGCCTAAACCAATTAACAGAGAGTAAGGCGGGTCATAAGTGTCCCACAGGTACTTCACCAAAATAAGTCCGTCAAGAAACAGTATGCTGTAAACTGCTACGGGCTTAATTCGAAACAGCACAAGAAACGAAACTTAAAATGTAGGTGAAGTCATTCATCAAAAAAGAAAAAGAAAAAAAAAAGATTTGAGCAATAGATATGTAGTTAACAGTTTTGACTAGAATAAATAATACATTCTATGAGTTTAAACTAGTGATTAGGTCATTGATACTCAACCTCGTGATTCAACGGTAACCATTAGGTGATACCAACTGAACTGAATTATTTGCTAAACCTAAGTAAAATGATTCGGCAAGTCACGTAGGAAAGAGACAGCGCTGAAAACCCAGACACATTTCTAAAAAGCGTAACGTCAACTGTTATTATGTGCTTCCACTATGACCAACCTATAAGTGCTTACAAAATTCATTTAGGTAATATGAGTTAAACAAATAAATATCTGTATTCCTGATTGTATCTTATAATAATAAGATATACTGTATATACTTATAATAATAGTATCTTATGATAATAATAATAATAATAGATTTAAAAAATGAGATAGTCAAGATGTCAAAAGTCTCAAGACCAAGTCTATGTTTGCTTTGTATTCATAACTTTAAAATGACAACGTTGTTTGTTTGTTTTACGCATCGAATACGCCGTTTATCCCAGACTTTAACTGATGAGGCATGAAAATTGTATAATGCCCATGTTGTACACTGTGTTCTCGGCCGCTTCCCCGCCCACTCTCTCTGTGTGATCATATGATCTTGACTCCACTTCCTCAAACTGTTTTTGTTCAGTCTGAACAGTCTCCTCTGTCGTCTGCAACAGCAGCAGGAAGCTATAGCTACCGAGTCTCTGACACAGTTCGCCGGTAGTTAACGTGGACATGGAGCAGCAGCAGCAGCAGCGGCGGCGGCAGCAGTCCTGTGGAGGTGGTAGCGGTGTCTTGAGCGTCATGGCGGGCATAGGTAGAGGCGGAACCCGGCGAAAGGGACACACTGCTGCCCTGTCCCTCTTTGCTGTACTCTCGGTGTTGTTCACCTGCTGCGTTAGGTGCGTGGATGGCGTTAAACCCAGCAACGTTGTTCTCATCCTCACCGACGACCAGGACGTTTTCCTGGGCGGGATGGTGAGTGTTTGGCCGAGATATTGACAACACATGTCCGCTTCTGTGTGGGAGAATGGACGATAGATGTTTGGTTTAAAAGTTTGACGTAGGCCTATTCCCGTTAGGACATGCACACTCACTGGAAGAGTGTCTCAAAAACAAAGCTAATAATTACAGTAGTAATTAAAATTAAAACTAAAGAAGCAACAAGGACACATTATCAGTGGTTCGATCTCTGGGCTTAACTAATATCTTATTTTCCGGGGTTTTCATGTTCTTCCCATGTTTGCATTGGTTTTCTTTTGGTTTTCTGGTTCCTTCCACAGTCTTAAAACATTAAGGATTCACAATATTTTGGTGTTAGGCAAAGGACTGTTATTGACTGTCTTGGCTGCACCTTTCAGACTAAACTACTTTTATGTTACTTTTGATTCAAATTTTTTCTAGGCTTTACTGACTGTACTTTACTATCTTGAAAAACCAGATTAGAACTGAGTAGTTTTAAACTTGTATTGTTCCACTACAGTGGTGGTTACAAATCTAGCACGCGTTCTCTTTTTGTAGATAGAACTATTTTTTTTCCCTCTCCATGTTGATATATTCACTGCCATTTCCTCAAATCTCCATTAACCTGAATTGAAAACACAGTAATTCCTAGAAAACTGGTAATTTTACAGATCGTAAGAAAATGAATAACAAGTAATTTAATTTCCCCCCAAAATTGAAAGTAATTTGTACCCACCATTGTACACTATTTTGTCTATGCTCAATAGAGCACCACATTAAAGTCGTTTTCAAAATGGATAGTCACTCTAAATTAGTTTGTGCAAAATTTGAATACTAAAATGACCTTAAATGCAAATCTACTCCAGCTCCAGCTCCCTGTGCCCCTGTAGAAGACTAAAGGTTACATAATTAATTAATTAAGTACTTTTCGATGTAAAGTCTAAAAGTTGGTCTTCATGTTCATCGAATGTTGAGACTTGTGGGACTTTATGTATCTGACTCTGTTCCTCTTTCTGTTCTGCAGACACCCATGAAAAAAACAAAAGCCCTAATAGGAGAAGCAGGAGCAACATTTGTCAACGCTGTAAGTACATTGGCCTGAAAAATGCAACTCTGCAGCCCTTTTGTTTTCTGTTATACATTACATAAGTAGACAGTGTGTGGTACTTTTACCCTTGTTAATCTGTCTAACCGCTGATATTACATGTGATCTCTAGAACTAAGAATTCACAGTAAAAACAGAACTAAGTGAACTTGTAAAAAACGTCTTTGAGAAAATGCGACTTAAGGTCTCTACAGCACAGTTTGATTCACATCTTGTTGGAACAGTTGACACATACCAGAGAAATTCATAACAAACTTCTCTAATGACACAAAAAAGGCATGTGATACTTTATCATGTAATATTACAATATTGCTGTGCTAATATTCGAGTTATGAAACAAAAGATTTAGATTTAGCAATCTAAGCTTTAACAATATGTGCTAATATTGAGCCTTGTTAAAGCTGCACCAACCACAGGGTGGTTTTACAGTCTCTTAAATAATCATTTAGTATCTTTAGGCCTAACAATCACCCAGAGTTCCACCCATCACCGCAGTCTATTTAAATGTCATGTTAGGTTGCATCACAGTGGATTGTTGTTACAACATCACATACAATAGGAAACGTTTGTAGTGAATTTACAGTGTTGTACAGTGACAACATTTATTACCCTTTCAAATTATTGGTCATTTTATAGTTTATTTTATTGTTCAATGATTATGTTCTTACAAAGCATCTCTCCAGGGTGATATTGACACCTGGAATTTTTTCTTTTGACACCTGTAATGCCTGAGGCTTCACGTATCACAGCTGACCCCCGCCTCCTCTACTGTTACACCAACCATCTCCTTGTCCTCTTCGCTGCATCCATACATCTTTTCTGGTCTCTTCTCTTTCCTCTTTCTTGACAACTCTGTCCAACATCTCCACTGCCTCTCCTCAGCACATGTCCCAACCATCTTATCCTCACCCTTGGTTTCCATCTGATATATTTATTTCCAATCTTGTCTTGATGCAAAGAAACAAAATTAATTTACTAAATAAAATAAAACATTACATTTATTCTGACCACCCCTGTCCTTTTTCTCTGTCCTGTAAAGTTCACAGTGACGCCTCTGTGCTGCCCCAGCAGGAGCAGCATTCTGACGGGGCAGTACCCTCACAACCACGAGGTGAGGAACAACTCCCTGTCTGGAAACTGCTCCAGTCCTTTGTGGCAAAAAGGTCCCGAGTCCATGGCCCTGCCCGTCTACCTGAACAAACAGAAGTATCAGACATTCTTTGCCGGGAAATATCTCAACCAGGTTTGGACACATGAAGACGCAAGACCTGTGAATTTTTATGAAAAGATAAATTATTTGATTTAATGATTTAAATCAGTATATTCTGAGTCTGATTATTATTTCAATGGCACTTAAATTGTGTAGTTTCAGTAATTAAGTCAAGCACCAGTTGAAGCACTACTTCCTTTAACAGTGCGACTTTAGTCTTATTAGGATAATTGACTGAACAGTGTGATTAATCATAATTAATCCACAACCACCATGTGCTTAGACTGATTTAAAATGTAAACCATTGACAGCACTATAATACAGTCTCTTAAATCCACATTATAACTTCTTTAATGATCCTCATGTAATCATACAGGTAACCTTGGGTCAGCAGTCCCACTTCACTAAGACGCCTTAATGAATAGTACCACGTCTAGCCTCAGTACAAGATCTGTAAATTGAGAGTAAGAATGAATGGAAGGTGTAAAAACATGTGTGTTTTTACTCTGTCTCTCAGTGTGTACAGTGACTCAATCTGTATTTTGATTCCAGTATGGTGTGGGAGATGCAGGAAGCATCACCCACATTCCTCCCGGCTGGGACCAATGGCATGCACTGGTGAGTCCCACAAACATACATGTTAACACACACACACACTCACAGAGTACATTCACTTAAAACAACGTGTGAGTACTTCAAAAGTCACAAACTGTTCTATAACTGTTCATTTGAAGGTGGGGAATTCGCAGTACTACAACTACACACTGTCTGTAAATGGCAAAGAGGAAAAGCACGGGGACAGTTACGAAAAGGACTACCTCACCAACCTCATAGTAAGTTGTCATTTCACTCTCAGAACTCAGGTGCCATGACCATGTCCATGTGCTGAGCCTCCGATTGGCTGGGCTGGGACGTCGTTATGTATGAAAGTATCTTTATCCACTGCTGTCGCAGAAGTGTTAAAAAAAAACTTCGAACAGTCTTTTCCAGTCTGTCAGCAGTCCGTGGGTTAATCATCACCACTTTCTGGCCGAGTGTTGTTGAAGAGTTTAGAATCAGTTGTGGTGGTGTTGAGTCAGTTTCTCTATGTCATGTGACCGCTGTGCCATCCTCATCAGGTGATCCACATGAATGTTTGTGCGGCTGACTGCCAAGTATTTTTTGTGTGAGAGTTAATTTTCCTCTCTCCTTCACCCTGGGGCCAGTCCTGAGCTGCAGCCAAGTCAGTGCTGTGTCAGCAGAAACGACTGTACACGTCAATGTGGATAAAATAACACGTAGGATTATTTTTAAACAATTATTTCTAACCTGATGGAAATATCGATTCCCAAAAACCTTTGCTCCCCCCTCATGCCGACACAATCAGATGCAGTTTTGTTTTATTTTATCTATATTGATGCCCTTTGTGTTTCTTTATTAGTGGTGCTGTACTGTAGTGACTTGGTGCTGTAATGCTGCAGTCACATAACTGAGGGGTAACTCAGGATCACTAGAGCCAGCCCTGCATATAGGCCTTGTCACAGATGAAGGTTTTGGGTCACGCATAATTAGGCCACTGAGGGGTGTTTTCAACTCATCCTAGAACTCTTTGATTGACCCAACCATATTTTGTTAGGTAAACCTTTTAGATTTACTTCTAGTTTCATGGCAACCATGCTCTCAGTTTTTTACTGAGTATGTGGATCTAATATGGATGAAATTGAAGGCCATTTCTTTTACTCTTTGTCACAAAGCAGTTTTTTTATCTGACACAAAGGATCCTGTTGTCGTTTTGTCAGTATTTGTGTTGAATACATTTTTTTCCTTTACTTTTTTGTTTATTTTGTTTAACAGGCAAACCGGTCACTTAAGTTCCTGGACGACCGCAGCCCCCAGCATCCCTTCTTCCTGATGTTGTCTACTCCGGCGCCTCACTCACCGTGGACAGCAGCTCCTCAGTACCAGAAAGAGTTCAGCAATGTTAAAGCTCCTCGAGACGGCAGCTTTGACAAACCAGGAAAGGTACAATATTGTACAAGATTCAAGTATTTCCTTATTTTTATTCATTGTTCAAATATCCATCAACAACAAATAAATACAGACTTCCAGCATTGAATGTGATCTGCAGACTTTGACAATATCTTCCATTCATGTTTCTTCCCAGGATAAACACTGGCTGCTGCGTCAACCTGTCAACCCCATGTCAAACAGCTCACTGACCTTCTTGGATGATGCGTACAGAAGAAGGTACGGAAATTATATTCTCACTTTTACAGCCAGGATGTGTTCAAATGAAAACATACAAACATGCCAAGACACTCGTCCACGTCAGGGGTTACATCCCAGAAAACAAAGTCTACACGCCAGTTAGAATGAGTGGAAAAAAAATTATCATCTCTAGACTGCTCCTTTATTTGAATGGAAGTAACAGTAACAGTAAACTAAGTTTTGGATTTTGCTGCAGGTGATCCTCAAGTGCTAAACCTGCTCTGCATAAAGTTTTGAAATTATTCGTTTTTTCAGAACTTTATATTTGTTTTTATGTCGGTGATATTTATTTTAGTTTCCGGTCTAAGTTGTGGCACAAAAGAAAGAATAAAGATTAGGTTTACAGATTCAAAAGAAACTCATACAGGCCTTCACACCTAATGGAACATAAAGGCGTGAAGTTTCTGATTGCAGCCAGATTTCTCTTCTCACTTTCAGTTCTCTTTCTATGTGTTTATGTGAAATTACTCTGACCTTTAGGAATTTTAGCTAGTATGCTTTAACTAGTGTGAAGCAGCCGTTGAGCCGTTCCCAGTTCATTGGTTTCGTTAATCACAGACATAAATTTTCCTTGTACATTGACAAGGAAAATGCTGTGAATCACCAACACTGCTATTAACAAAATGAGGCCGGCTGCAGCAGAGTTAGCCCATGAGTTTAGCACTTCATGGACTGTTGAAGGTATGACCTATAAAAGCATCATTGATAACGCAAGCGCTGCTCTGTGGCTTGAAACCCATTAGGATGTTAATTAATTAGGCTACACTAATGGTAACAGGTAGACTATTATTCTGCAGCTGTCCCAACTCTGAAGCAGTGGCAGCGTTAATTAAACAGTGGTGAGCTGCTGCTTAATTAGTACTAAATGAACATAGGAGACCCTGGAGGACGATGACGATGATGAAAATGTTTAAGTGCTCGTCCTTCCTGCAGGTGGCAGACGTTGTTATCTGTAGATGACATGGTGGAGGTGCTGGTCAAAAAACTGGACAGTATAAAGGAGCTGGACAACACCTACATCTTCTACACCTCAGACAACGGCTACCACACAGGTCAGGTCAAACTTCACCTCCAGCTGTTGTAATAATATTATAATATTATAATGTATTATAATAATAAGACATAATATTATTATGTTTAGTCAGACTTTAGTCACACTGCTCACTGTCACCACCTCTTCACTGCAGGTCAGTTTTCTTTACCCATCGATAAGAGGCAGCTGTATGAGTTTGACATCAGGGTCCCACTCTTGGTCCGGGGTCCTGGCATCAAACCGAACCAGACGTTGAAGGTAACCTGTCATGTCACCTGCCTTAACAGCAGCTTTTAACAGCTTCTAACTTTAACTTAACTCTAAGCTTTTATATGTGTTGTGGGTTCAGGCTCCAGTACTGAACATTGACCTGGCTCCAACCATACTGGATATATCTGGGCTCAACCTGTCGTCTGCGCACATGGATGGACAGTCATTCCTCGGACAGATGGTCAGCTATTTTTTTGTTTTTTGTTTTTTTTCCTCAAATGTTCTTAAAGCTGTGGTCAGTGCGTCGTCTTTTGTTGAATGTCTGCTGTGTGACTGCTGTCAACGTCCACATCCTTTTTGACCGCTTTGTTAAATGAACACATTTGGAGGTGAGACCGTGTTGTGACAAATTGGTTGTTTGGGGAAGAGCATAGAAAGAGTTGTCTTTTTATTGATTTATCAGTATTAGAGAGAACAAAGCTAAGGAGAAACTGTGGGTTTTGTTTTCTCTGTTGTTATACATATGTGTACCGATCATGTGACGAATGCACTTTGGGTCCAGTGAGTGGATCTTGTATTTAAAAAAAGATATGACATGACTTCACATTGAAGATGTCATTTTCTAAATACTAACTGAGTTTTTTCTCTTCCAAGGCTCCATCACTACGTAACGCCTCCACACATCCTTTCTTCCTTATTGAATACACTGGAGAAGGACATCTAACAATAGATCCTGCTTGTCCTAAAGTAGGCCCTGGACTGTCTGTAAGTACAGCTGGACGTCTTTCATCTTTATCTTTTATTGCATCTTAAATCTTTGACAGACAAATCACAAAATTGAAAACTTTACATCTTCATCCTAAACTGTAATAATCCTAAATTGAATTCCCAAAAGAAAAAATGCTTTTGTTCAGAGAGTCTCCACCGTGGACGCCTGGGAGACGATCGTGCCACATACACTCCTGAAATGTCAGCAAAGACAAAATGAGAACAGAGTATATCAGAACTGTTGAGCTGCACTTGAACTCACCACCATACACTTGTAGTGGTCAATTCAAATAGTTTTTATGCTTTTTCCATTAAAGACTAGCGTTGTTCAGAGGTGCTTACCTGTGTTTGCACATCACAGACATATAAAATAAAACACTGAATTTTCATTGTTCATATTTTCAGCACTGTTTCCCAGACTGTGTGTGTGAGGACGCCTACAACAACACATATGCCTGTGTCAGGACCCTCGACAGCCAGGATGACCTACAGTACTGCGAGTTTGCAGACAGCGAGGTAACGTGACGTTTTAAACTGCCTTCTCCTTAGTTGACTTTAGGAGTTTACAGCTAACAAGTACCTGAAAATAGTGGATAAAAAGTACTCGAGAAATGGGGTCAAAAAAAGCAGCAAATAGTTTTCTTGATCATATGACCATGTCCTAAATGTATGTATACAACAATGAACTGGTGCCTTTAAACCCTAAAACTCTATTTTTATCATTCTATATTTGTAAAGCAAGGCGTTCTGACGTGACAACAACCAAAACAAATTACAGAGCAGTATAGAAATATGAATAAAGGAAGGATAGGAAACATACATGAGGTGACGCGGTCTGCCGTTCCCACTGAGTCACCATCAGAATGTGTTGTGTGTGTGTTACCCTCTCTTGTGTGCATGAGTGTGCCTTTGAATATGTTGTCTATAATCAAACTGGTCTTTGACACAGAAGAGGTCGAGGGACCTCTGTGTTAATGTGAACTGTGTATGTGTGTGCATGTAGGATCGTACCCACCTGTGTGTGTTCCTCAGCAAACCTTTTGTGTGTGTGTCTGTGTGTGTGTGCACTAACAGCACTAAAAGATCCAGTTGGAACAGTAAGATGGAACAGAAAACAGATATGAACTGAAAGGAAATCATTTACCATGACATGGATGAAATCTCCAAAAAGAAAGAGGGGAAAAAAGATTCCTGTGGTGATGTGTTTGTGTTGTCCACAGAACAATTGCAGAGAAGTTTGATGTTGACATATTTTCACTACAGTAATGACCTTTGAACCTTGATCAGTGAAGTAAGACAGACGTCTGTCTTAATCCAGGATATTCTTGGGAAACCAGTCTTTGACACTAAAATCAATTTTTCTGAACTCTCTTCTGCTCAAAATGCTTTTGTTAGCCACGATTAGACAAAGGTACTCAGTCTGTCAGAGTCAGAGTCAGTGGTGCCGACCGTGAAGCTTCATCTGCAATCCCATGAAGTATTGTTGATGTTTCAACTCCAGTGACTTCTAAGGCACTTGGATCTGGTTTTGCCCAGTATCAAAGCTTGTTTTTTTCATGCAAGACTGTCTGTCCGATCAATTTAAAGAAGTGATGCATACATTTCTGGTGCTTGTGGGGTTTCTCTCTGATTAATACTCATTGAAGTACCCTCTACTGTTGAAGGCAGGAGGTGGAATTGATGTACTTAAAGGTTTTCCCAACACAACTGTGTTGAGTTCTCGTATTATGTCACACTTTTTTATTAGTTTGGCTCATCCTGTCATTTATGTTCCAGAGTGACTTGATTGTAAAAATATAGCTCATATCATCTATGGCCACAAGAGGGCACCCTTATTGTGGGACTTATCGTGACATGGACGTGGATACTGCTACTGCAGTAGTACAAAGCAGTCGATCAGCAGGGAATGAGTGGAGTAAATGTAACTGATGTTGAGTCTGACCACAGTCCACTAGAAGAGGAGGCAGAGCTTCATCTTCCACTGGAATTGGTGGAGTTGTTTGGAAGTGACACTGATGAATGGATTCAGTGATGTGGAATAAGATCAGGAACTAGTTGAACTTGTTAGCCTGTTATGTTTCTATATTTAGTCACTTAGGTTTACAGGTAAATTAAGTCTCTCCAGATTAAATGTTTGTTCTTTGATCCTCATGAAATGAACTTTTCAAATGTAACTGTGACTTAAATGTGTTTGATGCATTTTTGAAAGATGCGACTAACACTCCAGTGCAACAGACGGTCATTTTTGAAGTGTGTGTCATGTAGAGACATGTCATGACCACCATTTTTCTAACGACACAGAGCTGACATTGTAGTTCTGCATTTCTACAGCAGTAGGTTAACCTTGACCTACTGGCTTGTCCAGTGACATCATGTGGTGATGAGCTGTTTTTTTTTTTTTACTGTATATATGAATAAGTTTGTTCTTCACTTTGTCCTCAGTCGTTTGTGGAGGTGTACAACCTGACCACTGACCCACACCAGCTGGAGAACATTGTGAAGAAGGTGGACCCTGCAGTCCTGCAGATCATGAACCAGAGACTCATCAAGCTGCAGTCCTGCGTAGGTGACAGCTGTCGTGGTATCAAGTAAAAAAAAAAGAGAGGGAGATTAGGCTTCAGAGGGTTTACTTGTGTTTCCAATCCAAAGATGCTGCCAAACACCCACTATATCCCACCCGTGCACCTTTCTCCTGCGTGATTCCTTCAGGGTTCTTTGTTTTTCGACCCCAACTGTTTCCAGTTGAGCCATTTTAATCCTGGACTTCTCTGTAGTGTGGGACACCACACAGTCATATGGACAGTAATCAGTTGCCGTGATGTAGTGGGTGGTGTTGATTATTTGTAAGAGTTAGTATTTTCATACCTCCGCGCTCTGCATTTCCTGGTCCTTTGCCACATGCCTCCTTCACTGCCGACTCCTCTGTCCTCTGCCTCGAACCAGTTTGATGCCTCACTTTTGTGAAGGTCGTGGTTGGTCTGCGTTACTGATTCCACATTAGAAATGTGAACAGTGGATATGTGAGGGAGAAGTCGGTTTGTCTTTTCAAAGGCTGCTCCAGTATTAAAGCAAAGGAAACGACCAAAGGCTGCGCTTTTCTGCAGTCACAGTTTCTTTTCTTCGCAACTTGAAAATAAACCCATGTCCTGTCATCTCATTATAAAGCCAGCTGTAGGCCCAACTTCAATGATGGAGAACAGCTTACACAGAACAGTCAAAAGCAGAGGTTTTCAACATGGGGGTTGTGGAACTTTTTGTTGAACCATAATTTTTTCTTCCCACAAATTTGAAAGTCTTTGAACATACATTGTTAGTTGACCAGGTGTGTTTATGAAATGGTGTCACAGCCGCCCTGCTCACACTACCTTGGCATGCTTCATATATAAACAGGAATATATGAACTTAAAAAAAAAAGCAAGTTTATACATGGCAACATAATTTTATGCTGCTGTTTCATTTTCACACCTGTTGGTGTTGACGCAGCAATGGTTATTAATGAAAAACCATTCAAACAAGCTCAATTTATTATTTAACATAAATGTGGAAATGTAATGGATATAAACATAAACAAAGCTGCCAGCTTGCGTCTAATGCTAAGTTAATAAAATAATGGGTTCAATGGATGGATGTTATTGTTTAAATTTAAGATGTTTATATTTGTGGGGGGAAAAGGGTGTGCTGGGTTTAAAACGTTCAATTGTCTAATGAACCTAAAAAAAAATCCACAGTCCTGCTGTAATACCTTTGTGGATCCCCTAGGTGTCGTGAATCTCCTGTTGAAGACCTATGTAGTTGTGGTTCTCTGCTCCATCAGTTTGGCTGCCCTAACCCTGGACTAATGTAGAAGCCTTTTCCCCAGCAGCACCCTTAGTCCTAAAGTCTTTTATTTATTCAGGCATGTCGTGACATTTTTGCAGGCTGACTGAGAGCACGGGTCTGTCATTGTGACAAGACTAGGAATTAAACAAAAACAAATCACAAAAATCAATAAAACAGGTTTTACTGGTGAACGGTTAAACTGGTCTGAACTACTGTTCTCCTCACTGTCCTGTCCTTTACTATCAGCGTTAGGAAAGAAGTAAGAAATGTAGTGTGGTCCAGTTTTCAGAGGAATGTCAACCACTCCCCACCGGTTCCTACAGCCATTTCTCTTTATATTAAATCTGTTTAAAGTGTGTGTTTTTCCCGGTTGTTATTGTTGTGCCTCTGATTTTAAACCGTACGAAACTGTTTGAAAATACTTTTAATCTGTGTTTAATTTTGGACAACAGTTTACGGCAGGAGCGGTGATGTTGTCGGAGGATTTAAAAGAAAAAAAAGTAGGAATTGCTTTTGAGAGGACGTAGTAAAGGGAAAGCCTGTGTGGTCTCTTGTGCCTTTTTGCACTTGCAAAGAGCATGTGCCTTCAATGTGAATGTAATTGCACTTTGATTAAACTGAACGAAATAAAAGCATATAATTAATTGTCATTTGTATATCTTTACAGAAATATATAGTAATAAAAATGTGGCTTGCCAACAGTGCTATTTTCTAAAAGAAATTATTTGTGGATCATTCTTAATATGTTCTGTTCATGAACCATTTCAGAACGTCTCCTGCTGTAACCACGCCCCCATCCATATCTATCTATCTATATGTTGTCTATCTATCTATCTATCTTTGAAAAGAAAAAAATACAGAGGACAAGACATGTAATTTCTATATGGAAATGGAAACAAAAAATCCTTCGAAAATTATTCAATTGTTATATATTGGATGTTAGAACTGCCTTAGATGTTAGAACTTGTTAGACTCGCCTTTGTTTTTGTTTTTATTTTATTTCATTTTTGCACTCTGCAGGTGAGTGCAGCGACTCCTTGGATTACTCAGGCGGTTCCATGTCTCCAGCATCTACTGCAGAGTCTAATAGTTCTATCCTTTGTCCAGAAACTACGTCAGGACCAAAAAGGCTCCAGTTCTTTATTGCAGCCTTTGGTCCCTGGTATAGAAACCTTGTTAGAGGTGTCTGATGTGGAAATTGTTACAACATGTAACAGGTTGATAATGAAGCTGGTTGTGATAACATCAGTCCTACAGTCCCACTGAACTGTGCCTTTAAATGCAGATGTTACAGTCCAGATTATCCACATGATAACTTCTGGCTCTTCCGGTTCTAAGTGATTTTTGTTTTACTGTTGAGACCTGTCAGGAGCTGCCAATATGTTTCCTGTGTGTGATGTGTGAACTCCAAAGCATTTCCTACACCTCTTCCTAACAGCCTCATTAACCTCTAAATACGGGTTTAGGATCAAAGGCCGCGTCAGCGCTCACACCTCTCGCCGTCTCCTCTCTCACAAGCGCTCTGTGACATGTGCTCTCACCTCATGCAAAATGTTGGGTTTCTCTCGTAATGTTTACATGTATCTTTGAATACAAGGATTCAAAAGTTGTTGAACTCCAGCACTAACTGTAGGTGGATGTGTGTGTGTGTGTGTGTGTGTAGTGTGAAGACTTGTATCTGAGGATACAATGATTGAAGTTTTTTCCTGGATTCTACCGTTAGCACGTCTCTGTTTTTGACACCGAAAGTGTGAAAGAAAGTTTCTGAAGGACAAGAAAACACGAGAGTAAAGTTGTCCTTCACTGAGGAGGCAGAGAGTCTGGGCCGCTGAAGAACAAAGGGGAGAGGATGTAGTCTGTGAAAATGTAAATGCATTTGATCTGGTGATGAAGGATGTGAAACAGAGGCTCCTGGTTTTATTTACTGACACAGAAACAAAGCTGGTTCTTTAGACATCGTTTGTAGCTCTACAATTCTTGGTTCCCTAACTGTGTGATTCCAGACAAAGTAAAAAACAAAATAAGACTTTAGAAGTGTGCACAGCCACTGTGGTCTCAACTGTCGGGTCCTGGTGTTGTTCAAAGTTTAAGATTGAAAGTGCTGATAGAAGAGAGCAGACACCTTGGTTCCTCTGCCTGATGATGATGATTGACTGAAATATAGAAAAGGTTGGTTTTTTTTTGGTTTCTCAGCAGTTTGTGAAGCAAACATGAAACATGTTTTATAAATAAGACAGTTGTCAGTCACCGGGGGCGCTGCCAGAAATTCTGGGCCCCATGAAAGGATATGACTATGGGCCTCTATGTAACACACTGAAGTTCATGAATATATTTTATACATACTGTGCAGAATTCACTATTATTATTATTGTTGTTGTTATCAGAATGACTAATCATTTAACATATTTGGATATAATTTACTTGTGGATATTCTATTTGTGGTGGCGCTTTGGCCCAGAAGTAATGTCTCTGTCATTGGTGTGGAACCCCAGGGTTCACCTCCTGGGCAAGTTCGAATCCCAGTTAGGGTGGTTGGTACCTTCCAGTGGACTCACCACCCACAGGAAGGTTCGGGGCGGTTGGTACGGTGCAGTGTGATTTGGGTGGCAACTGCTGCCCCCGCGACCCGGTAACAGATGAAAATGGATGGATGGATATTCTATTTGTATATAATATTCTGATATTCTCTTGGAATTGTGTCTGTGCTGTGTTAGCCAAGCATCTCCAGACGGTGCCCATTGTCCAACAGGGCACAGGTTTATACATTTTGTAGCGTTGAAGTCAGGTGTATGATCACCAACAACCACAAACACTCAGTCTTTGTCATTGAGAACAGTCCTTAGCATAAAGACACATTAGGGGCCCTTGAGGTGACGGCGTGGCCCCTACACACCCTTCTGGTCTTTCTATATGGAGTTCGCATATTCCCTCTGTGTGTGTGTGTGTGTGTGTGTGTGTGTGTGTGTGTGTGTGTAGTGTAGTGTAGTGGTGGTCGGTGCTCTTGCCTTACAGCAAAAACATAATTGGTTGCATTCCCTGTGTCCAAAGACAGAGTCAAATTTCCTCTAAACTGAACAAAGGTAAATAACAGTGTGAGTCAATGGGAAACTGTGAATGAATGTGAGTACTGTTTATAAAAGTACTGTACTGCAATATTTCTATTTCTCACCAGAACTGTACCACAGTTCTGTGTAAATAATGACGGTAACAACCTGAATAGTCCTTCAAGTGTCGGCTCACTGAAACCACCAGAGCCATAGGTTGTTTTTCCTTGGACCTTGAGGCAAACTTTTAATGTCACAATCTGAGGAAACGGCCCCCTGTGTATCGCTGCCCCTCCTCCCCCCATTTGATAAGTCAGGAGTCGCTGTGCCTGCACGTCCACTGGGACCAGTCCTGCTGGCCCCATCAAAGCCCAGGGAGCCTTTGATGAGCTTGATAGGGATCAATAAGACAGTGGAAGAGGCCTTAACTGACTGTGTTACAGACGGGGCGGGCAACTGCTGGAGACTGCCGGCAATGAAGATCAATGATTATTAGGCGTCATCAGCGCCTTCATCTGCATAGAGGAATCCATTCAGGAACGGTCAGAGTTGGTGCTTGATGTTGGACTTTATTGTTTTTTCTTCCCCTCTCTTTGTGTCTCAGGACACTTTTAGTTTCAGTCAGTCTTGAAACCGTCCGTTTGATATATTCCTTTGTAAACATCAGTTTCTGCATAAAACAAACAAAATGGAAGAACGTTATAAAAATATTTCTTGTGAATTTACACTCGTCATTTCGTAAATCTCAAGACGTTAAATAACATGACCTTTAATCTTTCACATTTCCCGACTTAATTTAGTGCATGTAAAATTCTAAAATTGTTATTGTCAGTACTAGTAATATATATAATATATACACCATTGTTTTTGATGTCCAACATTAACATAAAATATAATTTTTTAAACGTTGTCTCTAAGACAAATTGTTCTGTGTGTTGTCCAGTACCTCTGGTTAAGAAAGAAATAATGTTTGACACTTGAAACCAAATATAATCACTTTTGCACAAATTAAAATGTTGACCTCATGGCAGCAAAACAGTTATATGTTGTTTTTAAAATAATTCTAAACAATATTCTTTTTTCATATTTGTCCTGCGACTCCCACGTGTCTCTGCTGTGGTGGGATTACACCGCCTGAGGGTGTGGTGGTACAGGGGAAGAGTATTGGTGGTTGTAGTGGTAGAGGTGAGGAGGTGGGAGGGGGACAAGGGAGGGGGGACGGGAGAGGGGGAGAGGTGTATGTTTGTGTCTATAACAGAGCAACAAACAGGGCCATTACAGATGAAAGAGTCTCAATCAAAGATGAAGTCAGCAGGAGACCATTACCTCACAGACAGCAGAGGCCTGAGTGTGAGGGCAGCACACACACACACACACAATCAGATATAGACACCTGCGATGAATAGACTGTGCAGGAAAAACCATAGTTTTAAAATGAGTTCTATAAAAATGTTACTACTTTGTGTGTTTTGATAGTTCCTGGTCTGAAACCTTTTATATCATTTAATTCACGTGTCAGTTTTAGTTGCTGTTTAGTTCTTAACCTCTACCTCCCTGTGATAGAACTGATGTGATATATAATTAATTCAATTTAATGCAGAAAAAATGTAGCTTGTTTAAACAAAAAGACACAGAAACAAAACAGTTGTTTGTTCAGAAACATGAATCAAACAAATAAAAACAGTTACAGACTCTAAAATGTTCCAAACTCTGGGTTTTTAATTTCTGACATTCATTTTTTTTACCACTTATTTGTTAGTGTTTTAAAGGGTTTTACATTATCCTAATTCTGAGGTAAATCATTATGTGGTTGGTGAATGTGAGACATCAAAATATTATTTATCCGAGAATTAAAACGCACTTTTGCCAAAACATCACGTTTTTCCCCAAATTGTTTGTTGTCTTTGTTAATAGGTGTTATATTAATAATGATAGTTTTTTAGATTCATTTTTAAATGTTCTTATGTGTAACTTATGTGTATGTGTTTCAAATAGGGACAAGCCACTTCTGGAAACTGTATCACCATTAAATCCTTCACATTTCTTACACCAGTTCATCACATATACAGTAGAAACACATTCACACCAATAGTCCATTTGGTTTTTGGAACAGGGGGTGGGCAGGGGAGGGGGGGGGATAAACCAGAGTAGCTGGAGAAACATCCACCTGGTATCTAACCAGTGATCCAGGCTCCCTGACCACAGTGTCCACATACTTCACAGCAGGTTTGGCCAATGGGAAAATGGAGATTATTAACATTGTAGACACAACAGCACTGTATCGTGAAAACATTTCACACACACACACACACACAAAATAGTTTCCCTCTGGGGAGAATACAGCATTTCCTATGCTGGGTCGCCACACACACACGGAGTGACAGTGACTACTGGTACAGTAGAAAGTTCAAAGAAGTGCTGATCACGTATTCTCTCTGTGTCTTGTATAACGGCCTGGATGAGTATTGGTCAACCTGCTCCTCCTCATTATCTCCCTCCTGATCTGAGACATGCAGGACTGCAGCCCTTTGATGTAGGAGCTGGGTCGGTGGCTCTCGGGGGTGGATGGTCAGGCAGAGAAGGTCTGAGGCGGACAGGGAGAGCCAGGATATGAGACCAGGACCCAGACAGACGCTCTGTGTTTCTGTCCCTT
>NC_024320.1:12813254-12821167 GCF_000523025.1 Cynoglossus semilaevis
TGAAAATGCTTATGATGAACTGCTAAGTAAAAAGTAACAATAGCACCACACAATGGACAGAAAAAGCAAAGCATTTTCAAAGATACAGGAAGAACTGTTAGAAGTGACTGACATCTGCAGGTATTTTGTTTTAAGACAAATATATATCGTAGACCAGGATCCCCCAGTGGATCTTAAAGGAAGTGCTGGTAGAACATGAGCACTTAAATACACTAAAATAAAAATAATAAATTAGGAATAAAACTCTTTATTGTGTAGTATTGACAGTGTTCTGTAAAACATAGAATTGTGTTGTACCATACAGGTACACGCATTTGCCTGTGATGTATATATAACGTATGTTCAGTATATATGAGTAGATATATATTTAACATTTCTTATATAGCTATTTCCTCTTTTTGTGTTTTCTTTCGTAGTTATTTATAATTTGGAACTAATTTGTGTGATTTTACCAAAACACAAATACAGTTGATGTGAACGAGAACTCTTTTCTGGGGAGAACGGCGGAGGGATTTTGACCACGGGCGCCAAATAGGCTAGCACCGCCACTGCTAACACAAACGACAACTGGCCGCAAAGGCTCCAGAGTTGATTGTAAACCCCCTGGATACACGGGGTTCCGTAATACCGTGTTGTTTGTTTGTAAGTGAAATGCCGTTCTGGTGTTTTTGACGAAAATTCCCGTTGCAAATAATGTTATCAACTCATTCACAAAAGAGACACGGAGTGAAACTCGGTGGTGTTAATCCGAGGGCCTGATAACGAGCTGCTGATGATGATCCCGGTGTGAAGTGTCCCACATTCAGATGAGTGAACGGTCTCTGACAGCCGTCCAGACGGCAGCTATTGTTTCATGTGCAAATGCAACAGGCCGTCAACAAACGCATTGTGGTTTTAAAGAATTAATCGGGGCAATCACGACACAACAGCCCCCGTCCGTCCGTCCGTCCCTGCTGTATCTGATTGATAAGATCATGAGAGAGCGGTGATGAGTCAACAGCGGCGCTGTGGCTGCTGGGGTCAGTCAGCGCCGTCGTCATCTCCGCTGATGCAGACGCACTGTCTGTGTGTGTGAGAGAGAGTGTTATCATAGACACATGGTCACTTCAAACAGGACCAGTGTTGTGATAAGAACTTTGTCTTTGTGTGTGAGTGTGTGTTATAAATTCACAAGAATATTATAAGAATAATGTCGTGGGGATATTTAAATACTGTTATAACATTATGGGTGAAAGTTTCCCAGAATGGCGTCGTTAGTTTAAGAGAATACATTTTCTTAATAAATTCAGAGGTTTAGCAAAATAAAAGCCCAACTTTTTTAGTATAAAAAAGTATATGAGAACTACACCAGAGTAAAGCCACAATATTTATGATTACAGGAATAAAGTTAGTGAGAATGAAGTCGTTTATGAAAATGAGGTCGTTTATTTATGACTAAATCATGGCTTCATAAGGAGAGAATGCCTTTATTCTGGAAAAGTAATTGCAGTTTTATTTTATTTTATGGTCTGTATTGTCATAAGCGTACATTTTACGGATAAAAATTTTTTTTGAAACAAATGCACAAATCTGGAGAAAGTCGTGAGTTGATGAGCATAGGTCTCTACAGCTTATATTGGAAAAGAGTAAAAAAATAGTTAGAAAAAAGGTTTTAGCGTTATGAGAAAAACATACTTTCGTGAGTTTGTGAAAATAAAATAAATTACTCGGGAAAGTTCTAATTTTATAACTAGATATGATTGGATTGAATGAAAGTCAGAAAATTGTGGGAATAAAGTCATTTATTTTTTAAAAATGTATTTAGTTTATTGTGATAAAATCACAAGTTAATATAAATAAAATCCTTAAACGTTATAGGAAAAACAGTGTAATATTCCAAGAGAGGATGTTGTCAGTTTACAACAAAAAGTCATACGTTGTTGAGAATAAATATGTGATATTATGAGGAAATAAAGTTATAAATTTAGTGGATGTGTTTGGGAGGAGAACCAAGTCCTATGTACACACTGTTTATCTTCAAACTAACAACACCGTGGAGCTTCATACTTGAACATAGTTTCTCAGCATCACTTCACTGTACTTGTTTCTGTGATGTTGAATTTTAAAAAACATTCTTTAACAACTACTAGCCTGTGCTAATTGATGCAGGGATCAACATGGATCAGTGACAGGATCATTGGTTCCATGTGAAATGTCACAACAGAGGGTTTAAACCCATCAGTGCGGCAGCTCTGATGATGAGCGCTCTCTAATCTGGGGGGATTATCCCAGATAACCATGTGCTTTCACATTAAACCACTCATCCTCTGTTAGGCTGAGTGTAAACCTGTTACTGTGTCATTGATGGAGTTTGATTTGGAATGAGGTTCAGATGAGAAATGTTGCAGTGACAGTGAATCTAAAGACTTTGATCAACGGTTGTTGGAACGGAGAAGAGTTGGACGTCTACGTCTAAAAATCTTTCTCTTTTTTTTCTTTTCGGTAAAGGTAAGTCGTAGCCAATTTAAATATGAATTTTATTAATAATTGATTTTTTTATTTATTGACAGAACATTAATATTCTGTCAATAACTTTGAGCAGTTTTTTTTAAATTTTGCACTTTACATGATAAGTCAACTATTTTACCTTATTTAATACATGAAAAATACATGTACATGAAACACCAAGGTAAAATGTGCCAAGAAAAGTGCAAAATGAAAAATTTTAACCAATAAAGTTGTATATTTGATTATCATAATTAAAGAATACTTAATTAATGAAGAAAAAACTGTAACACATGATTAAAATTTATTAAGAATTTTAGGCCATATCTACAATATCTTAAATAAATCCACCTACCTTTGATTTTTTTGTTATTAATATACTGGCAAAATTATTCTAAAGGAAATTTGTTTGTCAAATCAAGTAAATTTTCCACTTTGTCCAAAATTTAAAATAAATAACATTAAATTTTCAGATGAATTAGAATGGATTGCAGTCCCACATGATGTGTTGTCTGATTTTTAAATAAAACTATTTCTTAGGCCTGGTGCAGTAAATTACACTATAAATTTAATTAAAAATATAATTAAAATGGTTGCATTTTGGTTTCTTGAATGATGTGACTAAAAGTGACTACGACGTAAGGCCAGTTTCCTTTGATTTGTGTTAGGCCTCAGTACTCAGGTGAGCGTCTGACTGGTGGAGGCCATGCAGACAGACTGGGGCTGAGGTGTGTCCATTATCTGTCTTTGGGGCAATGAGGAGGGCGGGGGGGTTCTTCCTAGACTTACTGGAGCCATACTGTAACAGCCTCATTGAGACTCAATGAGATGCCTTAATTACTCCAGTTGTGAAAACTAAAGGAGGGGAGGGTTGTTAAAATGCATGCTTTGATCTTTGGGCCTGAGACAGTGTGGGATGGGCTGCGGAGACCCCTATAAAAGCACACCAGCTTCCTTTGGAGGATTCATTGAACAGCCAACTCTTGGACCAACACTCAGCCCAACACTCACAGAGTGAACACGATCGGATTTACCCCCGGAATTCCTTCATAGAGTCCAGCACCACAGCGCAGCCATGAGGGGACACTTCTCCATCGAGTGGATGGCCCAGAGCAGCCAGCCTGCAGGGTCAGAGGTCACCACAGCTTCAGAACTCACGGCCTGTGGGACCACCTCAGAGAGTCTTCCAGGTTTTTACTGCAGACCCAAGTCTCACAGAGTACTTGAGCAGAAGGAGGACGGCTCTGGACGTCGTGTGGACACGTACAAGCCCAGCTCACTGCAGCACCAGGCCTCTCTGAACACACAGGGTAAGTCCAGGCAGTGCTGTAAACAAGACAGTGATGTGTTTCAGCAGTGATTCAAATCTGACAGACATTTATAGAATAATCTGTGAGGTAGACATAGGTTTATGTCTCTAGAAATTGAATTAAAATGAAAATAAATAGTTATAATATTTATTGCACTAAGGCACACAAGAAACAAGGTTGAACTATGTTAAAATGGATATTAGGGTGTTTAAAACTGTACATTATGTGTAACAAAATTAGAGTAACTCATTTGAATACTCACTGCCAGACAACATTCAAAGGACATTAAATATTTCTCAGTAACTTTCCTGTTGTACTTGGTGAGAGGTAGTACTTATTTAAAAGGTACAGGATATATTTGGATATTTAACATGGTACATGTGGGTCAAACACCTCCTGTTCTACTGTAGCTGTCACTGAGTATGAACTAATTCTATTTCTTATTTTTATTACAGTGACAGAGGGCAGCTTCAGTAGTGGGACAGAGGAGGAGACCTCCGGCTACGAGAGTGAGGGTGATCGATCTCTCTCCCCGTTGGTACACCACGACAGCGTATCTTCGTCTCCAGCGTCCCCTCCTTCAGGCAGGCGTCCACGCACGGCCTTCACAGCAGAGCAGATCGGCAGTCTAGAGAGGGCCTTCAAGAGGAACGCTTACCTCGGCACGCAAGACAAAGCCGATCTCTGCAAGAAGCTCAATCTCTCTGACAAACAGGTAACCATACGGTTTATGACATCATATTCCAGTCAGTCTCTAAAACATTTTATAAAACAATTTATTTCATCTTACATCCAACTGAATGTTCTCTCCTGTCTGTTTCAGATCAGAAACTGGTTCCAGAACAGGAGGATGAAACTGAAGAGGACGATGCAGGACGCCCTGGCTCATGCCTGCCAGGCCAACATGGCCTCTCCGTTTATGCATTATCCTGAGCTGCAGGCCTACAGGCCAGGACCTTATCACAGGTACCACACAGCTGCAGCCACAACAGGAGCAGAGGAGTCAAGTGCTGCAGCATACGTCCATCAACACAGCCTTCAATATGGCCCTCGTCTGCCCAGCGTCCCCACACTGCCCCTGGACACATACCAGTACAGTAGCCTCATACTGCCCTCTGCCCCCACTCAGCTCATGGGTTCCTATCCCACCTATCAGCAGTATTACTAACACAGTTAAGATGGCTGCTGTCTTTGCTGAGGTCATGTGTATAATAAAATGACATAGTGTAAAAAATATTCAACTTATTGTAACAAGAATTTTCTATGAAATTTGGCACAATTTCTGCTTGAATCATCAGATCGTCTTATACAAGGTTGTGTGCAATATTTAGATTATGTGCTTGTTTTCTACTTGTATTAAATATATTTAATTTTAAATCTAAGGACAAATAAATCTGTCTCTCTTAATAGAATTTAAAAAAAGGAAAATAAAATATTGCATATGTTGAAGAAAATCAGAAAATGCGTTTTAGAATTAAGAAAAGTGAAATTAAGCAGGAAAATAATTAACAATAACAACAACAACTGATTTTACAGTTTGTTGGGATAAATACCGTGGAACATCAAAATACGAGCAAGCCACCGGGCACATTTTTGCTTCATGATACGAGCACACTTAAAGACACCGACACTAGGTGGCCGAGCACTCGCGTTATCAACGTGATTTTCTCTCTATTCTGTGCATTATTCTTCATAATAGTGATGAACTCTGGTAAGGATGGTAGTTGGAAGAAAAAAAAAGACGATGACTATGGAAGTAAAGTACAAAAATTGTCGATAAATATGAGCGTGGTGGCCGCTAAAGAAAGAATACAAATCTAAAAAAAAGCAAATACTAAATACAGTAATAAAGTAAAGTTTAAAAGATTACGTAAGTTAGGTTAATACTAAGTTTATGTAACTTACGTAGTGTACGTGTAAGGTATGCTACGGAATCAAGTGTCTACGTGTGGACCAACTCTCTTCCCTCCCTTCATCTCCTCCTCCACACATGCCACCATTAGCCGCTACTGTATCATCCGTCTCTCGTAATTGAAGCCACATTTTATTAATATCACAGGAATCCTTAAATACTATAACTTTTTGTGTTTATGTTTCTATAGCAATTAAAACATGTTTTTTTCCATTGTTATTAGCACTAATTAGGGAGTTTTTAGAGATCCAAAACGAATTAAATCTTTTTTCTTTTGTTATTTCTTATGGGAAAACATGATTCGAGTTACGAGTTAGATCCTGAAACGGATCATGCTTGTATCTCGAGGTTCCACTGTATCTTGTTTTTTTTGCAGCATCGTAGGCTATCCATGGAATTTGTCTTTTCAGTCTGTACCACTACTACGGTCGTTGACAAGATGCTGAACGACGCTGTGTGTCTCCATTTCTGTGGCTATATCAACCACTATGCTAGTTTTAGCAGCAAGATACCGCTCAGCCTTTTTATTTTGGCAGTTTGTCTGTCATCACAATGCAATGCGTTGATAGGTAGTGGGGAGTGGTGTTTAGCAAATCAACGAGAAGTGTAGTCTGGCAGACGTGGGAGCTCAGCAATCTCAGTAGGTGCCCGGACCCCGAAACACCCAAGGAATCGGCAAACAAGTTCAAAGTAATCACTGATTGAAGTTGAATAATAGTTTTTCTTGATCTCTTGTCATATATGTCAGATATAACCTTTTACAGGACCTTTGTCCACCCTTAAATCGTAAGGTCTAAAGCCTTACTGCCACCAGACAGCACATGAGGCAGTGAAACTGTCTTTAATGTTCAACTCTCTTAAAACACAGTTTCTCTACTTTATTAAGCCAAGTAAAATGACAAATCAGGAAGTGGACGGCACAGGAAATGCTGGTGTTGTTTAGCAACCTCTTGGGTTACATAGAACCTTGGTAAACATCAGATTAACAGATTAAAGTTTGCTTCGGTCGTAACTTTTACGTTCAAGCAGAGATTTTATCAGTCGAAGCGATGGTGGGTTTTTCTTGAGAATTATTTTTGTTCAAAATGTTGTTGAGAATCAGGTGGGCAGGCGTGCCGGGGACGGGGGGGCGGGGGGGGGGGGCAGTGTCTCACCTGCCATCATGATAAAAAAAGAACCGAACACATAAAATAAATATTAATATTTTCCACTGATCTGTGTTTAAGATGCATTTTCAGTGTGAAGCTACACATTTTGACATTTTATTAAGTAAAAATCGCCGAATTCGAGTATTTCGCATTCAAATACAGAGCAGAATTCCCGGTGAGGCAGCGGCAAGCTGTGCCTCACTTTTGACTGCAAACCGGGTCACATGATGTTGCCCGTTTCTGTTGCAGCCAATAAAGTACAGTGAAAAGTCAGCGGGGAGGCAAACAGTACTCTGCCTCACCTCAAGGGGTCGTACGTGAACTGAAAGTCGACGCCAAGCTAGAGCCAGTAGTAGAAGAAGAACAGCGTTTTCTATGCTCTGCCCGATCTTGACTGACTATGGATTGTATTTCAAGATGGAAATATTTCTCAAAACTGGACTTCCGGTCTAAACAGAAGATAAGTGATGGAAGACCAACGCCGGAGCTAAAAGGTTAGCTTCAAACTACGGGACAGAAGAGTCGTTCTTCTAAAATGTAATGGTACAAACGAAAAGACTGGCTGTGTGTCTGTCCCGTAAGAAACCGCCATTACTGTTTTTCTTGCTTTTTTATTGTCATTGTGTGACAACGTCTGGACTAACTCAGGATACTGTGACCTGAAACATTTACAACGAAGCCTCAGCAGACATGAGCATCAGCCACGAACATTCAAAGCCAGAATTCTTTAAAAACTTCTGGAAATTCAAGCATCGATTTGGCATTGGATGAACAACAGACACTAAACATCGTCCACAATGATAAGTTGAGGGAAAACCGAGAGATACAACCGTGGACTTCATGTATAAGTAAGGGTAAGGCTAAAAATGGTTTTGTTTGTTTTGTTTTTTTTAAAATAAGATGGGAGTAAGTAAAAAACAATTAAGTGTTTGATAACTAAATTTTTGGCCTAAAATATTTTTTTCTTATCAAATTGATAGACACAACGGTTGTCTACGGTTGTTAAACGGTTGTTTATTAAAGCACCAGAATTGTTGAAAAAAAGTGATTTTTTTTTTT
>NC_024320.1:12821801-12823268 GCF_000523025.1 Cynoglossus semilaevis
GTTTCTTTTCTTATCATGATGTCAGGAGAGGCACTGCCTCCCCTGACCGCACGTCACTGGTACTTTAACTCCTGACCTGTCCATTGTATCATTTACTATAATGAGTGCTTACATTGAGCCTATCTTTTTGAATATTTATCATTAATCGTCAATTTATCATGTCAGCTTTTTAAGACTTAAGACTCCTGTGTTGAAGCATTTTGCACCCAAAGGAAGGATAACAATCAGTGAGAGATGAAACAAAGAGATAAAATTAGAAGATATATTTATATCATGTTTGTGGAAACTCACAGTGGCACATGAACTAACAAACCACAGATAAAAGATACCATGTTTTTGACCACTTCCCATGTTCCTATTCTGCAAGAGAGCTGCAGGATATCTGTTGAAAATGAACATTTTCTAAATTATTATTTATAAGTCAACTCATTCACTGACAGGTTTATGGATTTATTTCTAAATGTCAGATCTTTGTCAAGATGAAAAAAAGCTGGAAAAAAGGCATATAAACAGTTTACAGTTTGTCAGAGCAGAAGCTGTTTTTTGATCACAACTGAACTAATGATCACAGACCTGACTCAATGAAACATCTGAACTCATGAGTAAGAAAGTCAAGTATAAAACAGGAAATGAGAAAAGAACACAGCAGGCAAAATGAACAAACTTGTAGGACAAAGTAAGATTGTTGTCAACAACATCACTGGTTCACGTTCTTCATCACTGTCAGTGCAGGAAAGATCTTCTGCAGATCATTTCTCTATGAGCTTGGAGAGTCATCCTTACTGATTTGAAGTCAGTCTTGATGCTGGGAAGGCAACAAGTGAAGACAAAATCTTCAAAAATCTATTTCCTGTTTGCAAGGAGTACGGAATTAACAGAACTGAAATCTGGTTTTAAATTCAAACAAAAAGAGAGAATTTAAGTACAAATACCTCAAAGTGACGTCCAAGTGATCTCCAAGTGAAAAATTTGAAGAACTTTTTTAGAATTTTTTTATTGGAAAAATAGAAAAAAAATTTTTTTTAAAATTTTTTTTGGAAAAATAGGAAAGACATTTTTGGAAAAAAAAAATTGATGTCCAAGTGACCTCCAAGTGACGTCTGTGACCTCTTTTGAAAAAAATTTTAATTTTTTAAATTTGTTTTATTTTTAGAAATTCTTTTTTTTTTTTAGAAATGTTTTTTTTTTTAGAATTTTTTTTTTTTGGAAAAATAGAAAAGAAATTTGGAAAAAAAAAGTGACGTCCAAGTGACGTCTAAGTGACGTCTAAGTGACCTCCAAGTGACCTCAGAGTGAAGACCAAGCAACCTCCAGGTGATCTCAAGTGACCTCAAAGTGACGTCCAAGTGACCTCCAAGTGACATCTTTGACCTCTTTTGAAACATTTTATTTTTTTTTTAGAATTTTTTTATTTATTTTAGATTTTTTTTTGTTTTAGAATTTTATTTTTTTTTTAGAAAAATTTTT
>NC_024320.1:12823368-12837785 GCF_000523025.1 Cynoglossus semilaevis
GAGGTTGCTTGGTTTTCACTCTGAGGTTAATTGGACATCACTTAGACGTCACTTGGACGTCCTTTTTTTTTTTCAAAATTTTTTTTTTTTTTTTTCCAAAAAAAAAAAAATTCTAAAAAAAAAAATTTTTCAAAAAAGGTCACAGACGTCACTAGAAGGTCACTTTGAGGTCACTTGAGATCACCTGGAGGTTGCTTGGTCTTCACTCTGAGCTCACTTGGACATCACTTGAGATCAACTGGAGGTTGCTTGGTCTTCACTCTGAGCTCACTTGGACATCACTTGAGATCAACTGGAGGTTGCTTGGTCTTCACTCTGAGGTCACTTGGAGGTCGCTTGGACGTCACTTTTTTTTCCAAAAATTTTTTTTTCTATTTTTCCCAAAAAAAAAAAAAAAAATTCTAGAAATTACAGAAAAATTCTAAAAAAAAAAATTTTTCAAAAAAGGTCACAGACGTCACTAGAAGGTCACTTTGAGGTCACTTGAGATCACCTGGAGGTTGCTTGGTCTTCACTCTGAGCTCACTTGAGATCACTTGAGATCACCTGGAGGTTGCTTGGTCTTCACTCTGAGCTCACTTGGACATCACTTGAGATCAACTGGAGGTTGCTTGGTCTTCACTCTGAGCTCACTTGGTCATCACTTGAGATCACCTGGATTTTGCTTGGTCTTCACTCTGAGGTTGCTCGGACATCACTTAGACGTCACTTGGACGTCCCTTTTTTTTTTCAAAATTTTTTTTTCTATTTTTCCGAAAAAAAAAAAATTCTAAAAAAAAAAATTTTTCAAAAAAGGTCACAGACGTCACTAGAAGGTCACTTTGAGGTCACTTGAGATCACCTGGAGGTTGCTTGGTTTTCACTCTGAGGTTAATTGGACATCACTTAGACGTCACTTGGACGTCCTTTTTTTTTTTCAAAATTTTTTTTTTTTTTTTTCCAAAAAAAAAAAAATTCTAAAAAAAAAAATTTTTCAAAAAAGGTCACAGACGTCACTAGAAGGTCACTTTGAGGTCACTTGAGATCACCTGGAGGTTGCTTGGTCTTCACTCTGAATTCACTTCGACATCACTTGAGATCACCTGGAGGTTGCTTGGTCTTCACTCTGAGCTCACTTGGACATCACTTGAGATCAACTGGAGGTTGCTTGGTCTTCACTCTGAGCTCACTTGAGATCACTTGAGATCACCTGGAGGTTGCTTGGTCTTCACTCTGAGGTCACTTGGAGGTCGCTTGGACGTCACTTTTTTTTCCAAAAATTTTTTTTTCTATTTTTCCCAAAAAAAAAAAAAAATTCTAGAAATTACAGAAAAATTCTAAAAAAAAAAATTTTTCAAAAAAGGTCACAGACGTCACTAGAAGGTCACTTTGAGGTCACTTGAGATCACCTGGAGGTTGCTTGGTCTTCACTCTGAGCTCACTTGGACATCACTTGAGATCAACTGGAGGTTGCTTGGTCTTCACTCTGAGCTCACTTGGACATCACTTGAGATCAACTGGAGGTTGCTTGGTCTTCACTCTGAGCTCACTTGGACATCACTTGAGATCAACTGGAGGTTGCTTGGTCTTCACTCTGAGGTCACTTGGAGGTCGCTTGGACGTCACTTTTTTTTCCAAAAATTTTTTTTTCTATTTTTCCCAAAAAAAAAAAAAAATTCTAGAAATTACAAAAAAATTCTAAAAAAAAAAAATTTTTCAAAAGAGGTCACAGACGTCACTAGAAGGTCACTTTGAGGTCACTTGAGATCACCTGGAGGTTGCTTGGTCTTCACTTTGAGGTCACTTAGAGTTGGCTTGGACGTCTCTTAGACGTCATTTGGACGTCACTTTTTTTTCCAAAAATTTTTTTTTCTATTTTTCCCAAAAAAAAAAAAAATTCTAGAAATTACAAAAAAATTCTAAAAAAAAAAATTTTTTCTAAAAAAAAAAAATTTTTCAAAAGAGGTCACAGACGTCACTTTGAGTTCACTTTGAGGTCACTTGGACGTCACTTTTTTTATTCTCAAATTTTTTTTTTCCCAAAAAAAAATTTCTAAAAAAAAAAAGAATTTCTACAAAAAAGAAACAATTCTAAAAAAAAAATAAAATTCTAAAAAAAAAAAAAAATTTTCAAAAGAGGTCACAGAGTCACAGACATCACTTTGAGGTCACTTTGAGGTCACTTGAGATCACCTGGAGGTTGCTTGGTCTTCACTCTGAGGTCACTTGGAAAATGGTTAAAAAGCCTCGAAAAGATTAAACACTGAAGATGTAATACTTTAAACTTGATTCGAGACTTGCCTGTTTTAACTTGGGACATGACTCAGGAATTGAGAGCAAAGACTTTGCTTGTGACAAAACAATGATTTGGTCCCACCTCTGGGTTAGGGTGAAAGTTAAGTTGAGGATTAGAGTTCAGACATTTTTCTGTGATTGATTGATGAGATTATACCCCTTGACCTTTTCTTTTCCTAAGAATTAAAACTTAACAGAAAAACAAGTGATGACAACAGCAAGAAAGCCTTTTATTTTTTTTATTTAACCAAAACAAACAAACAGGCTGAAAGTTTTCACTGCTATGTGTAGTCACTTCCAAAAACACTTCCACTTTTTTTCTCTACAATATTGTTATGGCTTTCTCCATCATCATCATCATCACCTTAATTATACAGATTGATCATATGTGGCTGCTGTCATAGGGACTTTTATATATATATATAAATAATGTAATGTAAAGCTTTTTTAACCGAATTGTAAAGACGTCAACGCGGCCTGTGTCACTGACTCCTCATAAAAATTGAACACAGACGCCCTCTCGTGGTCACAGTTTCTTGTCGTTGAACGGTTTCTGCCAGGCTGGCAAGATGTGTTCATAAATCTTGTCAATCTGCAGAACAAACAAGCAACACGTCAGGATAAAAGGTGACGGACGGTTGTGGACGTGTCTCCCGGTGGGTGTTCACCTGTTGTGATTTCTTGACGCCATATCTGAAGAGTGTGGCCTGGTGCTCACTGTTGTGGAACAAGATGTCAAAGGTCATCTCCCTGCCCATTATGTCATCGATGCTGGACTTCACTATTGTGTGGAAGTCTCTGGGTGAGAACGAGTCATCCAGCATGTTACTGACCTGTGACACAGACCACAGGGACGATCAGCAGGGAATCAATCAAATCAACAGTCTGAATGTGTTTGCGTGTGTGCAAGACCTTGTATTTTTTCCCCAGCAGGTCCAAGGGATCCAGTCTGACCTGTGACTTTAGAGCACGACCAAAAAGCTCCAGTTTGGTATCTGAGTCTAACACAGAATAAAAGAAACATAAGTGAAAAATCATACTTTTGTTACGGGCCTCCTTTATATTTTAAACAAAGATAATCCTAACTGTTTATATATTTATAAACAAAGGTGTAGATCACAGTGGGAGGGGAAGGCTTATAACTATATAAAAAATATTATACTACAAATCAGGATAAATTAAAGTGAACTTCCAGAGATGGTTGTATTTGGGTGTTTTATTAATTCATTTAAATCTTAACAGAACAAATCTTACTGTAAGTCTTGCTCCTGTGTTTGTCCCTGGTGTTAAAATACCTTCAAACTTCTTGACATACTTCAAAAAAAATACCCATTTGGTCACGTGACAATAAACTGCAGAAAAATGTGCAGCTGGTTGTGACAGAAACTCATAGTGGTGTACCAGTTCACTGGATTGGGACATGGTTGTGAGAAGTATTTGAATAAAGTATCCGCCCAATTATAATAACAAGAAGAAGAAACTCACAAGATGTAACGTCTATCTAAAGTCTTTCTAAATATTTCTCTGTGTAGGTTCCCAGTCATCCAGGTCATTTAATCCAAAAATAGTTACACTGAGGGCAACTGACTCTCATCCAAGAGGCTTCTTCAGTTCTGAAAGTTCTTCAGCCTCTTGGATGAGAGATGAAACGTCTTCAAAAAAAAAAAAAAAAACAACTTCGTCCAGTTGCCCTCGATGTAACTATTTTTGAGTATCTAAATATTTCTAGACAGAAAAAGAGTTCACCAACCTCGACTGGTCAGATGAGCCACATAAGGGACGCCGTCCCTTTCACCATAGTACACTCCGAAATGTGATACGTATTTGTTCCTGGGAAACTCTACGATGTCTCCCGGGTACAACTTTGGTTGAGAATATTTCTGAGCAAAAAAAATGAAAGAAACTGTCAAAAACTTCAGAACAAAGCCAATTGTAATATAAATGTTCACCATATAGGGGCAGCAGAGAACAAAGACGTCTGGAGTACCACAGGTCCTATGACATGACCAGCTAAACGACTCATCTTCTATGGTCTTTGGTTGAAAACTTTTCACATTAGACATACATTTTTAAATGTTACAAATATGTTCTCCTTAACTTTTTTTAAATTTTAGAACAAATTTAAATGTTTTTAACTTTTGTGCGGTCACATATACTCACGCACACGCGCGCGCACACAAGGACATATTGGTCTTTTTGTCCTGGTCTAGGTGACCCGGACCTTACAAGGGTTAAATATACTTCATCATGAATCCAACACTTTGTATCACTCTAACAGCCAATGAGAAAGGTAAGTAAGATAAATATTAAAGTCAGTGCGTAAACAGCCCTAATATAAAGAAAATGAGATCAGAATGTTTACTCACCTGACCCATGAGTGAAGATACTTTGGTGGCTTTCCTCAGTCAACTCTGAAATAAACCACACATCACATGCAGCTGCTTTACATACAGACCGTGAAGATAAATGCAGGACGTTATGGTCACCGATGCCTGACCTTATTCTTCTGCTTTTTTATGACCAGACCATAATATAAATACTTAAGACCAATTACCCAATTAATCCTTGAGTAAATATTAAAACCTTGTACAGATCATTGCTCATTTAATTGACCTGGGATCTTTAGACAGTTTTAGTGCGATGTTAAAAAATTAAATATAAAATGAAGTGTTATTAAAGAGTAATGAACAATATTGTTGCTAAATACAGATGAAAATACTTAGCACAAGGGTTGTCCCCTTCACCAGAGCGTGAAACTCAGGGTGTGAACAGCAGGTGTTTCCTGTGTGAAAGGAGGAAGAGACTTCAGTCTTCTTTCACATCACATCATGTAATGGACCTGGAAGAAAAGGCAGAAAGGCCCCCTGAGGCAGACAGACGTTCCTCCAGTTCAACCTGGACATTCAAATCTGTTCACCAGCTCCTGGAGGAAAAGCTCAGACTCTGACCAGTTTTTTATTTTACAAATATGGAAGAAAAACAATCACCGTTGTTCACTCCTCAGTTACAGAAATGTACAACATTTGGTTTTAAATCATTTTAGGCAGAAGGCTTTTCTGAAAGGCAACGTGGTCCAGTGTGCGACATAGTGACGTCTGGTGGGGATTGCAAAAGTACGTGTTGAAGGACAATTTAATAATATCTAATAAACATATCGAAGAGGGAAAAATGATGTCAAATCTAACGTTACTGAAATTGCACCTTTAGTAAGTTTAACGAGTTAAAAAAATTCACAGTATCAGGTTAGCGTTTAAACCATTAAAAGGCAATATTTTTACGTTGACCTGTTTTTGAAGCACAAGGATGAAAATTCTTAGCTAAAGCTCATAAAATGTTTTGAACTGCAGGGCAAATTCTACAATCTTAAAGAGTAAAACCTTTCTGCAAATTTAAATTCTATTAAATTAACTTGTTGCATTAAATTGTCACAATCAGAGGACTATTAAAAAGCTGAAGCTAAACACATTTTATGAATCTAAAGGCCTCAGATACGTATGATGACTGGAGACAGTCCCTGCTTTTTGCCCCTAAGTAATCACTAGCACTGTACACTAGCATTTTCAAGTTAACTATGAAGTATCAGTCTTTTTTAACCACCTCTACATTGTCATGTGTTTTGTAGCATTTTTTCATAAACAATATGTAGGTCTAGAAATATGAAGTCACGTTTGAAGCTCCTGAGTTCATCCTTAACCTGAGGTGGAAGTTGGCAGCAACAACATTCTACATTCTATTTAAGAATAATTTTCATTTCAAAACACGACTTTTCACTTACAATTCAATTTCCTGAGTTTTGTAATGAATCCTTAAAATACACACATACTTGGCAGTTACTATGAACCAAATACTGCGGAGTTTTTTTTAACTTTCATTAGTAACAATGACAGGTTCACCAGTAAAGGCACATTCCACCTGTGACTTCTTCATGTAGTTCCTTCACTCCATAACATTATAAAACTAATAGGGCAGATTATAATCCAAGGGAACTAATATTTGTACCAACTCTAAATAAAAACCTTTTACCTTTTTCAGCCATTTGTACTTTTAAATATGCATGGTAAATAGAGCTTGAGGTACTAACAAAAACTGCTCCCCTGTGAGGGTCGGGTCCCCCCCCCAACCCCCACAACATCAATGGTTTATTCCACCTCTAGATTTCTCATGCAATTGAAATACACTACACTATCAATAATGCGCTGGGGACACCAGACTGCCGCTGTGGTGATCAGCTGTGGGTTCACCTCACCACCAGAGGGCAGCAGAGTCTTGTAGTAATTAAACTTTAATCCTGCTGTTCTGTTACTTGTCTCTTTGGTGATTTGGCTGCATATTAAAGTAAAATGTAATGCACACATTCTCTACACTAGCTTCAAACTCAACCAATCATTTACTTCCAGTGTGGCAGTAGAAGATAAAGATGTTCATTCACACCATTCATAGAACAAAGTTCTGTTAGCAGCAGTTCTAGAATCAGTTTTACCAACACATTCCCCCCATTCACACCGTTTTTGGGGACTTTGGTGATTTCTTCAAGTCTTCAGTTCTTTAATCGATTAGAGAAGTCTCATCTTTGTGCATTTATGTGCTGACTGACTCTACAGATTATTTACCTGTTAACTTTGCTGAGGAAAATTATAATTCAGTGTCCTCCTGTGTCTCCTGAGCATCCTGAGTGTCCTGCATCCACCCAACGCTGTGGACGTTGTTGTGTTTGTCCCAGCTGTCCGTGTTGTGCCCGTGCTTTCTCTGATGACGCTTGTAGTTGTCCCAGTGTCCCGTGGTGTAGTCGCACTCGGCACAGGCGTACGGCTTCTCCCCCGTGTGCCGCAGCATGTGCCTCTTCAGGTTCATGCTCTGGTTGCAGGAGTAGCTGCAGACACCGCAGTGAAATGGTTTGGCACCTGAATGGATTCGCTCATGGCGCCGCAGGTTGGCCAGGTTCCCACAGGCGTAGCTGCAGGATGGGCACTGGTAGGGTTTCTCACCCGTGTGGACCCGGGTGTGTCGCTTTAGGTTGTCAAGGTGTGAGGAGGTGTAAGGGCAGTGAGGGCAGTGGTGGGGTTTCTCCTCAGAGTGGATGAGGGCGTGACGAGTCAGGTGATTGGGGTAGTGGGACTTGAAGGCACAGTGAGGACATTGGTACATCTGGGTTCTTCTTCGATCACTACGAGGTCCATGAGACACCGCTGCACCAGATTCATCTTTAGACATCAGGTCAGACAGACAACGACGACACACCTAGAATCAATTAAAGAAGGATGAAGGGGGTTAGAAGACATGTTTGTGTTTGACTACAAATGGAACAATTAGAAAGACACATGAATATACCGGTCCTCTCTCCTCCTCGCCTTCTTCCTCTTCATTAGCCTTGCTCTCCTGCAGGTCAACCTCCTCCAGCGTTAGTCCACACACTTGACAGGAGAGCGGGAAGAGGAGGACAGGAAGCGGGGCAGAGGGAGAGCCAAGGCCTCCCAACGTGTGAAAGAAACCAGAGACCTGGGAAATTCTCAAAGTCAGGTCTGATACAACTGCACGAAGGGAGGAGAGGAAAAAAAAAATCACATACATTTTCTTAGTTTTAAAACCTTTTTATTTTTTAACGTCAACTTTGCCCCGGTTATTTTTTTTAACCAAATTTGCTGGTTGATAAAAATCATCATCCTGTTACAGCTTGGCTCAGAGGTTAATTTAAAGTCACCCACTTCTCATTTGTATTTTTAAACCTTCTCAGTTTCAACAGTCATTTCCTCTTTATGCTTCTCTTCTTTAAGTTTCTCTTTAAAAAAAACGACAGTCTAGATTTTTAAATGTCTGTCCCTTCATTATGAAAGTGTAATATGAAACCAGTTTTTGGTTGGTGATGATCAACATGCAGGAGAAAAGTTTAGTAATTTCTTTTTGAATATATGGTGAAATAAAAATGACTGTAAGTCAAGATTCCTGTGAGGCTCCTGACTAGAGGTTGTTGATTTAAAAGCCTTAAACTCCCTGAATCGAAGTTGTTGGGTTTACATCTTCTTCTACTTACTAATAAAATTATTCTATTTACAACAAATTACAACAATCACGTTACTAAGAATGCTATTTTACCAAACTTGATCTAATTCAAATGTAAAGATTACTTCAGGTTTCTGTACCATCTCACTACCCCTAATGCTGTCACAACCTCTGGTGAAGTAAAAGGGTCAAACAGCTACTGAAAAGAACTTTTCCCTGAGTCATTGCAAAATTTTTCCCACCTTCTTCAGATTCAGCATGTGTTTTTTTCTGTTGTCCTCTCTTTTTATGCTTCTCCGGTCTCTGCGGTTTCTCCTGCATGTGCATGCGCTGGTGCCTCCGCAGGTTTCCCAGGGAGCTGCAGGCATAGCTGCACTGTTGGCATCTGTATGGCTTCTCCCCGGTGTGCGTGCGGGCATGTCTCTGCAGGTTGACCAGCTGAGCTGAGGCGTAGGGGCAGACAGGGCAGCGGAATGGCTTCTGGCCATTGTGGATCTTCATGTGGCGTTTCAGGTGGTTGGAGTAACGGGTGGTGAAGGTGCAGAGTGAGCAGGAGTACAGTTTACTTGGGGTACTAGTGGCAGCAGCCTCCTTACCCGTGCTCTTTTTTTTCTTGTCGCTGCCAAAAGGTTCGTCTGACAGGTTTGGGTTATTTACCTGAGAGGAGTCCACAAAAGTTTTGAGCTCAATTTTTTCCAGGCAGGTGAGACAGTACAGCTCTGCCCCTAACTCTAGACCCAAACCTGTAACAGAATTAAACAAGGTGACATAACAGAAAGGTGGGGGTGGGCAGCTATGGCATCATCAAACATTCACAAAATTTAAATTCTACATCAGAGGTTTACAGTATTTTTACATTTATTTGGCATTTTTAAAAGAAAACATTTAAACGTCATTGCAGACTAAATCAAAACATTTTCATTACTTTTCAAATTTTCCAGACTATAGGTCGCACTGGATGATAAATTATTTCTGAAACATTCCACAAGGATGATTACTGTATAAAGACTATTAATTTACACAACAGTCTAAAGACTGTAAGCTAAATACATAAATGTTACAAGAAAACAAGTTCAACGGGTTCTTGATGTTAGTCCACATCACATTGTGTTCCTTCTAAACAATTTCTACTATGGAGGAAGATAAAGCTCCTTGTGCGGCGCTGTCGTCAGACTCACCATCAGCAATACGAAAATGTATGTTCATCTGCTTTAATACTGTTTTTGGCTGTAGTATGTTTTTCTTTTTGGTTGCTTTTATTTGTTTTAATTGACGTCTTCATGGAAGTTAGTAAGTTATTTTTTTCTTTTGCTTTTATGTCTTTAGGGAAGTCCCAATGATTTAGACGTTCAATTATTCAGTGGTGAACTATACCGCATAGTTTTTAGGAATGTGGCCCTAGATGACATCTGATGTACTTTTGATCTTTTCATCTAAAGTACTAAAAAAGTGCAACATATAGTTGAGTATGTATGTTAATCTTCATCTTCTGTTTATCTTCATTTTATGTTGTGATATTACAAACATAATCCTCAACATAAATAAGAATAGACTGGAGATGTTCGCTTACCCAGATCTAGTCCTGCACCCACTGGGGAGTCTCCTAAAAGTTGACCACATCCTTTACAAGAAAGGAAAGCTGGGTAGGGGGAGTCTGTTGGAGCTGAAGCATCATTATCGTCCTCTGCACTCAGAGAGAAAACTGTCACATCTGAAGAACAGAGAAGAGTAACAGAACAAAACATGGAGTTTGTTGTTGCTTGATGTGAAACCACTTCGTATCCAATGAATGCAGCAGACAGCTGCATTCCTTCACATTACTGGGCAGGACACCTAACTTTAAGTTGTCCATTGTACCCCGGCCTCCTAGTGAGGGTCCCATGACTGGACTTAAAGAACAATTAGGATAATGTCAAGAAAAAAGGAAAGTGGTAAAACGGCAAAAATTAGATGTAGATTTATGTCCCTGAGATCCACGGAGACAGAAAAATTTCAATACATCATAAATCATAATCAGCCGGACTGGGGATACACAATATGAGAGGGAGGTGGAGGTAAGGGGTGAGTTTGAGATAAAAGAGAAAGAGAAAAGTATTAGAGAAAGAGAAAAGAAATTGGAATAACTAAAACAAAGACAAAAGAAAAGATTCGAATGAACTCAGCTGACTGTAACGACGTCAGTGACAAAACTCCAGTGATGTCACCGATTCCATTGATGTCATGTTCCCTTGAAGTCTTAGATTCAATTTATGTCACTGTTTGGACCATTCATCCTTGTACACAGGAGTCATTCTTTATACAGCAGCAGGTAAGGAAGGAAGAGGAGGCAGCAGTAATGCAACATTACAAAGAACTGCAGTGCTGAAGAAGAAAGGAATAGACCGATGAAGACGTTCAAAGCAGAGGCCAAGGAAGGAGACGAAAGTAATTCATCAGTTAGATGCTAACTGCCATAAAAAACAGATAACGATAGTCACTGAAATAAATCAAGAGCTGTAACTGTTGCGACTGGAATTCTAGCTGCAGTTCACTGACAGAATGGATCCAGAAGATTCTGATGCAGCTCTAGATGTGAAGCCCCCGGAACAGACAGAAACTCAGCCGCCCCAGGTGACGGATGTCATATGTGGGAACACAACCAACGTGTATCAATGTAACCATGACCTGTCAGACCCAGAGAACCCTAACCTAAATACACTGCAGGTTGCAGTGTCAAGGGTGAGAGGCACAGATGGGTGTGAAACAACAATAGCGAGCAGGCTTTCTCTAGGGACGCAAACTGGAATGAGCATTGTTGTGGACATTAAGCATATTAAAAGGAAAAAAGCGGTGAGGCATAACCACAGAGTCACGGGACTGGTGAGGAAAGTGGACCTAGCACTGCAGGTGGGAGACCCTGAGGTGATGCCAGAGAGAAAATATGAGAAGTGGAGGATGTGGGCGATCATGGTGGCTACAATGGTGCTCACTGTCATCATCATTGTACTCTCACTTCTAGCAAACAGGAAGAAATGAAGTCAATGCTGAAGGTTATTTAAAGAACACCAGGAGAAAGGTTTTGAGACAAGCATGCTAGAAACATGCTCAGTTGTTAAAAGACTGAGATGTTAAAGGCTTAAAGCCAGTGAAAAATATAGTTCCCTTTGCTGAAACCTAAGTGTAAAGGAACCAGCTAGGCTTCAGTATCTCAGAGAACATGTCTTTTAGCATGAAGGACATGTTTTTTGTAGTTAGATATATGCACATAACAAAAGTATTTCTAATCAAATGCTACACTTACATTACTATATTGCTGACACAAAGGTTAGAATTTGACATTGGTTGAGAAAACATCCCTGATGATCTAAACAGCTCTTGAGATTTCCAAAATAAAAATTTTAAAGCCACAAGTAAAAAATACCGCATAAAGTCAGCTTTACCAAGTCGGAAACACAAATATCAACATTATCTCCTGTAGAACACACACAGTTGTCATTACTTTTTCCAAAAATGACACTAAAACGTGTATGCACCACATACCAGCTTCCTCGTTCAGACCTATGATCTCTGGGTCTCCAAACTCCAGCTCCCCACTCAGAAGGAAGTCTCTCTCCAAAACCAGGCAGCTCTGTTCACAGGACACCAAGCCATCCTCACAATCTACTGAACAAATACAAACAAACACGCTTAACACTTTGCCTCAAACATCTTTCCATTCCTGGCGATTCATTCATGAATTATAAACATGGATGTGAACGCTGTAACCATAAACCATTATTAACCAGGATTAAATACACATATTGGTGTTCAAAAAAAAAAGAAGTGAAAAGAATAAAGAGGATGGAGAAGATGGTGAAGTAGCTAGAGAGGAAGCTGAGGCAAGGAGAGGAAGTTGGTGAGGTAGAGATAAGTGCAGAGGAAGAAGAGTTGGGGTTTGAGGAATAATGAAGTCCAGCGGGTCAGGAAAAGGAACAGTAAAAGAGGGACATGTGAAACAAACAGCATTAATGAAAAAACATGTTTTTTCAATAAAAAATGCTTAACAAAAAATGTAGTAGTGGGACTTAAAATTTGTCTCGATAACTCATTATATTTCAACTATCTGTAGACTTGTTGCAAGAAAAAAGATAAGAATTTAAATTTCCAACAGAAAAGGGCAGCAGGAGTATCTACAAAAAACAGTACCAAATATGAGCTTTAAGTAAGCCGAGAGTTAACCACATAATTTCTTTAGTTCAGGCTTAATTTTAAGCATTAAAAACTTCTGTTTTCTTATAAAACAGAAATAACTGAAAGGAGACCTGATCACACTGTCCAGGAAATGTGCAGATACGCTCCTGAAACTGACACATTTTTTCCCACCCACTACTTTATCACTTTGCTGAAAAGAACCTCAATACAAAATACTACTAAATGATTAAAAATAAGATAAATGTGCGGAAGAGATAAAAAGAAACAAAGGAAGGAGGAGAAAGAAAACAAGGAAGGGAAAAGGAAGGAGTGTTTTGTGGAGGTCAGGTGAAATTGTGTGGAGAGGAAGAGAGGAAGTGGAGGAACCAACAGGAGCCAGAACAGTCAGGATGAGATAAGAACCAAAGGATTAGAGGATTCCAACAGGCTGTGTCTTCGTTGTTTCTGATACAAACACAAGTGTCTATACGCACATTTGTGTCATGTCATTTTTTAAATCTGTAATCTTTTGAACATTTTCCATTTCATGCATTTTTGTTATTTATTTATTATTTAACCATTTCAGGTGAATTGTTTTTTTAAAAACATTAAACCATTAAAACCTCATTCTAGGTGATTTGTTTATTTTTAAGGATACTCTCTTATTTAAATGTCAACACTGTATTGCCCTTCTGCATTACAGAACAAATAGTTATTTCTCACCCACAAAGGAGGAAGAATGGGAAGCCGAAATAAAAATACAAAATTAAAAAAATATAACTAAAGTTGATACCTTACATACACCACAACTGGAAGAGGAAGTACTCGTCCTGAAACGTCAATTTGTTAGACAAGCTGAGATACTACACTGACTCACAGTCTGCTAATGTCGATTGGAATCAAAAACTTGTGTAAAAAAATATCTATTGCAGTTTAGAAACATCTAATCAATCACTATAGTGATCAAGTATTTTTCAACTTTTGTTGATTAGTGAGGAAATTTAAACCAATCGCGTGACGTGAACCGGCTCGAAACACATTGGTATTTAAAAACAGAAAAGTGAATCCACTCACCTTTTACTGGCTGCGGGTTTGACTGTTTCCTCCGCGGCATTTTTACTCCCTCTGTTTTTTTCAGCCTCAAACACCAACTCACACACCGACAGACTGAACTGGTGTGGACTGGGCTAGTCAGTTAACAACATGTCATCTTCCTCGTTACTTCCTTCCTCTTCCTCCAGTGGACAGAAGCAGCAACAGCAGACAGTGCTGGTGCCATCATCGGTAGTTACAGTCTCTACACATAAGAGTTTCAGAAAAACACAAATGGGCTTTTACTACTTATAACAGCCTCTATTTGGCTAATTGTCCCTCTGTTGTTTTCTGTTTTTCAATGACAGCGAAACGACAGACTTTAAAAGCCAACTGTTCAGTCAAGTTGTAGAGCGACCGCGACCTTGTTAGCCACTTAGCCGAAAGCTAACTGTACGTTAAAACTTAGTTCTGAAAGTTTCTTATTAAATATAAGACTATAAATTGTCTAAAAAAACATTGTTCAACAACTTACCTGTCATACATTTACACAAAAAGCGGGTGTCGACACAATCCCAACAAATAAACACAAACACGAAGCTACTGCTTTGAACTACGCCGGATCCGGGGTCCTGCTGACGTCGACAGCAAAGAATTCTGGGATATGACGTCTTCTAATTCTCCACACTACGCATAAACAAGGTCGGTAACTCATTTTCCTTTCTTTTTTTTTTCAAAACAGAAAACTAAAGTAAGAGCAACATTCAAAAATTAGAGTTAGAATAAGAACTAATGCTTTTTTTAAAAAAAAAAGTTACGACAATACCACTGAAGATCGAGAGAAAAAAGTAATTCAGGGAAAACGTGCAACTTGGTCCCTGAAAATTAAAAGAGAGGTTTTCAAGAACACAAAAAATACATATAAAACCACACAATAGGGCGAGATTATTTATTAGACATTTCTA
>NC_024320.1:12837843-12896502 GCF_000523025.1 Cynoglossus semilaevis
GGTAACCTATTTATTTTAGCTAAATAATATGCATAAAATTACCTACATAAAATAAAACAGATCTGCATGGAACTACACAATCTACTTTCCACAAGCAACAGGTGACAGACAGGTTTTTATTTGTTTTGATCTTAAGAAACAACTTCACAGCTGAAAGTGCTAGACCAAATTGTAGTAGTACTACAAATGTGGATTTTTGTGTTTTTAGCTATTAATTAGTAGGAAAAACATGACCCAGGTCACAAAAAGATCAAGACAAGGATGGATTATGAAGTGCTGATTATGGCCTCATACTCATCAATCCTCTGTTTGGTGTTTCCTTTCCGGATCCTTCTGTAGGACACAGTTTTATACTTTGATGGTGGAAGACTTTTGTTCTTTTTCTCCTCTGCCTCAGTGCTGAGTTCAGGAACTATTGGATGTTTTTCTTCCCTAACTCCTTCAGCCACTATTTCAGAATTTACCTCTGATGCCAGATGTTCTTTTTTCTCTTTCTTTGTCTTTAAAGACTGAGTAGCTGCATCCACCACTGTTGACATTTACAGTTGATTTGAAAATGAAAAACATGGTCAAAATTAAAATTTCAATAATAGATATATACGTTTAAAAAATGGTGAACTTACGTATAACTAGTTCCTCTTCTCTTCCCTCCATGTTTTCCTCACCGTCCTCCTCTTCATCTCCTCTTTCTTCTTCTTCTTCCTCTTCTGTTTCTTTTTCTTCCATCTCTTTTACTTCTTGGTCAATCTCTATTTCCTTTCCTGCTGCAATATCTTCATTATTATCACTGTATTTGTGTTTATGACCCACTTGTTCTTTATTCTCCTCTGCAGCTTCTTGTTCTTCATTCTTCTTGATTTTCTCAACCACCATATCTTCTTTTTTCCCCTTGTCTCCATTATCTGTCATTTCTTTTGCTTCTCCATCCAGTTTTTCTTCTTTCACATGAGAGTCTTTTTCTTCCATCCCTAGTTCACTGTGGTCCATCTTTTTCTCCTCATCCTTTGTAACCTTCTTTTCATCCATCTGTTCTCGTTTTTCTTGTCCATCTACTTCTGCATTTGTTTCTTTCTCTGTATCCTTATTATTGTGCCCAATCATGTCATCAGGAATCTCTGTGATTTCTTCTCTTTCTTGTGCCACATCTTCTTCAGTCTCTTCCTCTACATTCATTTCCTTTTTTGTCTCAGATGCCTGGTTGTTTTTGTGTTCTTGCATTTGTTTTATTTCTTCAGAGTTTCTATCCTCCCCCATGATCTTCATCATTGTTTCTTTCTCGTCATTTTCTCTCCCCTCTTCATTTTGTTCCTCTTGACACCTCTGATCTCCCTCTTCCTTTCTCAACTCTTCCACTGTGTCTTTTTCTTCTTCAATTTTCTGCTCATTCTCTTCTACTGCATATGTATATTCTCTGTCTTCTTTTTGTGAATCCCCGCTCTCCTTCTCTTTACTTTCATTTTCTTTTTCAGCTTCAACACCATCTCCTCTAATCTCCATCTGGTTCTGCATGTCTGTTGAATCTAGAACATGTCCCACCATCCCATCTTCCTCATTGATGTGGACCCCCTTACTGACTCCATCTCCATATTCAGTTTCAGGCAACATCGATTCCATTGTGTCCTCTATTGATAGAATGTCTCCAAAAAGTCCAACAGCTTGAATGACCCGGGATACTATGGAGTTCTCTTCTAGTTCCAGAGAGTCCAGCATGTCTGCAGCCGTCCACCAGCTGGCCATCAGAACCTATCAAGGTTCCTCGGTGTGTGAACCAAGCTGGTGTTGTAAAAGTTTCCTTACTTGCTCAAGAAATTGATTTTGTTTTGCTGATTTACCAAAAGATGCCACAGCAGCAGCTGCACTGTGTCATTCCTCAATTAAGTCTTGTGACCAAATGGTTCACGTTTTCAGACGTAAAAGTTCATGTGCAGGAACAGACTCTGAGCTCTGAGCAGCTTGTTATGCATTAAACACTTAACTGTAATCTCCTTTTCTGCCTCATTTCACAATAAAAGCAACATGCATTGTATTAGCACTTAAATATAAGGGGGGAATTCACATACCTGACACAAAAGAGTACAATTGTGTGACCCTTACAAAAATGTAAGTACATTTCTGTAAAGGTCACAAATTTTAAAAAATGAAAAAGCTTATCAACCTGTGTATTTACAATATTTCCCTCTGTTAGTAGAAGTTCTTTTTCCTCTAAAAACTGAGCAGCTTCATCCAACACTGTTGAGAGTTTTGGTTAATTTGAGAACGGAAACATCAAACTTTAATTCAAAATGTACAAAAATGAGATGACCTTTTTTAAATTGTAAATTCAAGAATAGATAATTATTATTTTCTTTCTCCATCTTCAGATGTTCTCTAAGAACGTGTGTGTGGTTGGATGGTGTTTATCAAACTTGGAGCAAGTTGTAACATGACAGTGCAGAAGGTTAAATATATTTATTAAACAGAGCAAAGACAAATGTTTGGGATACATAAAAAACACCTTTATTGTCGCACAGTGCACACATCAACCCATAGAGTACATTCCCAGTGAAAGGTTTATCCCTCAAGTTATGTAAATCCTTAAAATATGCTCAGCAGCGCCACAGTGTCACGTGTGTTTGAACTGTCACCACTGAACTGTTAAATTATTAATTCAGGCTCATTTAATAAATCTGTATTATTTTAAAAGAAATAAATATGTGATTGTGATTTATTATTTAAAGACGAACTTACCTCGGATAAGAATATAACAGAAGCAGTACTTATTCTGTCCACTAGATGACATTGTATCACGAGAAACGAAGCTGAACATCAACGCGCAATCTCTTGTGACAGTTGAAATCAAACTCAGAGTTTTCACATTAAAATTTCTGAAGTCAATAGAAAGTGCAATAAGCAACAGTCAGATTCAGTCAACCCAAACATGGGGAATAAACCAAAATTAATGATAGACATTCAAATGTAAAACAATCAGAATTGTCAGAAAATCACAAAATGTCTCCTTCTCGAGAGCTTTCCTTCCACTTTGGTGATTTCTATGATTCACTGCGACCATGTGACTTCATCTCCTGCTGTGCCCTCCAGGCAGCAAGGACCTCATCATCCTCGGCCTCTGCAGCTGCTCTGGCTCTGATCCTTTGTCTGGTCTGAGCAATGAATGCAGCAATATCGTCCTCCTCACCATCGCTATCGTTATCCACCTGCCTCCTCCTCCTGCTGCCTTCAGTCCCACTGCTTTGGTGGCTAAAATTTCTCCCCATACTGAAGTCATCCCCCTCATTCCCCTCACTGTACGGCCTTGTTGTGCGATTGTAGCCGTGGGATCTCATGTAACCATTGTTGGAATATCCTGTGTCCTCATCAGACAGATTTGCACATAGCCTGGATCTGTATCTGCTGCTGTATGTTTCCTCCTCATCTTCATCCAAGGTGTAAGCTTCTCGGCGGGTTGAGAAGTCAAACTCTGAGGCAGAGGCATCCAGGTCATCGTAGGGATCTTCCGATGGCCCAGCTTCGTGTTCAGAGGTGTTTTTCCTGGGAGGAGGTCTGACACTTCTGAGCCAATCATCAATACTGGTGTTTTTATCTTTTTCCAGTGCTGTGTTCAGATTCAAACAACCAGAAAGGCCATGAGTTCTCACCGGTTTCTCCTTTTTCTTCACCTCCTCCAAAAACTCCTCCTCTTTCTTCTTCCTCTCCTCCTCCTCCTCTTCATCTTCCTTGGGTTTCTTCTTCTTGTACAGAGTGCTGCGCTTGTTGTCCTCCAGGATCTTCTTCTTTTCATAGGTAGCCATTTTACCCCTCATTTCAGACTTGATCTCCTTGTCTATGGCATCTAGTTTATTCAGGTTGACTTGGTCCTGGAAAAGACTGAAGAGTGGGACACTGGTGGTGGTAATCTTCTTCTTCTTTAAGCCCAAAGAGTCCAACACTGAACTTCTACCACTGAGACCAGAGATGTTGCTTGACCCAGAAACACCTGAGAGCACAGATTCTGCTTTACCACGTCCCGGAGTTAGAGCGCTGGAGTAGGAAGCTCCACTCAACAGAGATGCTTTGTCACTGTCCGGTCCTCGTCCAGATATAACACTGGTTGGACCCCCGAAACTTACGTCTGAAGCCGCTCTTGACGGAGGAGGCAGGCTCATCTCACTCTGCTTCTGTTTGATGGTTTCAGTCACAACGTTGGCAATCCAATTTTGGATGCTGGCCAGATTTACCATTGGTTCTCCTCCTGGACCCTGGACAGTTGGAACTGGAAGGATCGGTGGAACTGCAGTAGGGGCTCCAGACTGTGTTGATCCTGCACTCCGAGCTTGTGAAACTGAAGATATGAGTGATGATCTCCCACTGACCATTGACATGTTATCGTCATTGACGACGCTCGGTGGTCCGGTTACGCCCGCTCCAGCCCAGAAGGCTGAAAGCGGAATTGTGCCTCCACTTACGCAGCTCTCCGTCTCCCAACTGCCCATGGACTGACTTTCCTCTAAGGTTTTCTTTGAACGCTCCAGAAGCTCCTCTCGCCGTTGCCTCCTTCTGGCCGTAGCGCTGTCCTCACCTCGACTCATCTCCAGAATCTCATCAGGGTTGTCCTCCCCAAGACGTTTCTGCTGCCTCAGCTTCCAAGCCTGATACGCCGTCAGGTTAACATCTTGGAAACAAGGTGTCTTTGCTTCCCCCTCACCTTCACCCTTCTCTCCGTCTCCTACAAAGCTTTTCTCTCCATCTTCATTTTCTTTTTTGTTCCAACCAAACTGAATCCTCTTGACACGCCAACGCTCCAGTGGTGTCAACTTTTCTTTGTTTTTCTGGCAGAAGTTATACATGGAGCTGGTGTCAGAGAGGATGCTCTGTACTTCATGATCGATCTTTCTTTTTTCTTTTTCTCCACCTTCAGTATCGACACTGTCACAGTCCTCTTTCTCCTCTTTCTTGCGGTAACGGGCGGCAGCTTGTTCCTCGATTTCTCTCAGACGCTGTTTCCAAAGGTCAGAGTAACTGGTGCAGCTGGAGGTGGACATCACGTCAGAAGGTGGGTGTTTGTTTCGTCGCTTCAATCGGTCTTTAACATTCCGTACGTCCTCACTGGTGACGCTCTCCACATCTCCTTCGACGCTCCCTTTTGTCCTCTTTGCTCTGCCTCCTGTCAGAGATTCTTCTTCGTCTTCATTGTCGCTGTTCAGCTGTGCCTCCCACCACTCCTCGTTCTGATACTTCTCATTCCTGCGCTGCCACTCATGGATCATGCTGTCCAGACCGTCATCATCATCTTCTCTGGCATCTTGCTCAGGAAGGACCAGCTCCTCTTGGGTGGATGATTCTTGTTCGTTCTGTATGTTTTGTTTTCCAATCAGACCGTTTCGGAGCGCCGCTGCAGCTGCAGAGGAGGCAATGCTGCTCATGACACTTTCTCCATCCGTCTCCTCCTCCATCATGATGGAGTTGGCCTTCACCTTGATCATACTCTGGTCATCCTCCTTGTCAGTGTCGCTGTCATCCTCCAGGTCTTCTCCTCTGCCGTCATTGAATATAAGAGCACGTGTGCGAGCGTCAATCACAGAACACTGACTCAGCGTTTCATCATCGTCATCGCGCTCCTCCATCAGGTTCTCGTTGAAATCACGCAGCTGCTTCAGAAAGCCTTCATTGGGGTTGATGGGTCGCTTTTTCCTGATGGCCGTCAGAGCTTCCATGATGGTCATATGTTGGAAAATCATCAGATAGGATGCCACAAGGACTGCAGAGCGACTTATACCCATCATGGAAACTACCAGAATCTTTCCTGCAAGAGACAATATTCATTTTTGGATTTAACACATGCTGGTTTTAATTATTTGTGGTGAACAGCACCCGTTGTTTATCTCCCTTTAGTCCTTAAAATTAAAAAAACTTAAGAGGAGTTCACACCAAAAGTGATGTGCAAATTGAGTGATAGCCTCACATACACAATCAATGTAAATGAAGGTGGAAAAATTTAACTTTTCAGACGGCATTATGTCACGACATCGGCGACGAGTTTATTCTGATACAGGTGTGTAAAGGTTTTTTCTGTCTCTGTCGCGTTTGGAGTGAACGCTCCACAAGGCAACAAGTACATGAAGAAACATCCTTTTTAGTGTGTGAGTGGTTAAAGTTTTTTACTCAGTTTTTAAGGGATCCAACATAGACAACATTCCTGTCAAACTCCTCCATGTTCTCCCTCAATGGCTTTAGGAAAAACAGGAACTTTCTCACCTTTGTGCGTCAGAAGAGCCTCATCCAGGAATTCGGCAGTGGGTCGAAAGTGCACAGAGATGTCGGCCTCAGCAAAGTCGTCCACCTCAATGCCCATGTACTGTATATTCATACCAGAATAGAAGGATTCGCTGGTGTAGACACCAGTGCCATGGGCAGTGTTTAGGATGTGGGTGATGCCCATTCGCTTCAGACGGGCTTTGTTGACCGCAACAGATCTGAAGAAGAAAATGTTTGGCATGAATTTATTAATATATACAGTATATAACTTAATGTGCGATGACAACTCACTTCTCAGCGATGAAGATATTGGGCCAAACCTCATCCACCGGGTTGACAGGAGCCTCCAGGCGCTCTTGCACCATGGCCCTCTGGATGTCCAGGACACAGGGTGTGTTGTAGGGGCTACGGTCATCAATCATGTCCCTGACACGATTGTAAAGATCCTCCACCATCAGCTGCTCTGCTCTCTCCAGCATCGACTCAGGGACAGACTCTGAGCGAACACCTCGAGGTGGCAGCTCTGAAGAGGAAAAGAATGTGTTTGCAAATATTAGACCTAGGCCATATATACATATGCATATATGGGAAAAGAGATCTAGGTTTAGTCAAAAAATAAGGTCAATAATGAACAAAACAAGATCTGGAAGTTAGCCAATAAAAAAACAGAAAGTTAGCCAATTGTCCCCAGAAAAACCTTATACACCTTATAAAACATCTTTAAGAGAAGTTAATTTCCTGCTAAGCTCCAGTAGCACAGATGACAGAAAGCAGTGAATCTCCATCTGCCTATTGAGTTCCCAAAGACATTTTCCTCCAGTAAGCTTTGATAAGACACTTTCTATGATAATCACGTTTTTCCATCTCTGCCAGATTTTTCTGCAGCAGCTCATAAATGTAAAATCATATTCACAGTTGCTGTTGCTGCAGATCAAACATGAATCTTTTATGATTAATGTAATGTCAGCAGAGAAATGTAAAACAGTAGCTGCTACATGATGTGTCATCCAGCAGTTATTGATTTTCTTTTTTTTTTTTTTTACCATCACTACAACTCCATCCTCTACAAATAAAAATCGTTTCAGTCTGTCACTGCTGTCATGAAGCTAAAATTCGTTACATATTTGACTGAGTGTGAGTGTGAAGAGTGGGAATTCATTTGGCGTGTTGAATCTCCTGTCACCTTTTATATCTGAACTCAAACTAAACTTGTGAAATTATCTGAGTAGAGATTTGTCAGTAAAGTCAAACCCATGTTTGTTCTTTCACTTCCTATGTTGGGGCTAACATACAGTAGCTGTATTTTAGACATTTTTATTTAACTTTGAGTTTAAAAGGCTAAGCATTAGATGTTCTGGACCCTTGTCTACCTGAAATGTTAGTAGACCTTTGGCTAATTTTAAGGCTAACTTATATAATGTGGTAATAACATTTTCTTACTCATGTTGGCTATTCATCTTTATCTTCCTTTTTTTTGGGATATAATTCTGTGCTCAAGAAGATATTCTCTGGTTTAACTCTTGTACTCAAGCATCAGTCACTCAAATAACTACAATTAAAACACATTGATCTATGGCTGTTCTATTTATGCACCTTCACTGATGATCTTCTTGGCAGCAATGGCTGATGACAAGTGAATGGGCTCCATGTAGATGCTGTCTGCATCAGAACCAGAGATGGAGGAAAATCTGGACTCTGACACTGTGGAGAAACTGAGGCACAGAGAAACAAAGAGACCAAGTCAAGAACCTGGTTTTTAAAGCACCATTTCATTGGTGTTTAACACAAAACAAGAAGATGCAGTGAGTCATACATGGGCGAAGGGCAGCGCAGGTAATGAGACTGGACTCCTCTTACGCTCCGCTCCTTCTCCTCTTCATCACCTCCATTAGGTACTGTTTGATCTGCTCGCTCCTCACCCTCACTGGCTGACGCCATGATGAAAGAAACCGCGCTCCTTCTGATGCAGGTGAGAGTGTGTGAAGCTGGACAAAGAATAAAACGCTACAGTAAAACTGGACCCAGGGAAATTATTTAAATTGGATGTGATTTAGTACAAAAAAGAAATCTAGAAAAGGTCATGAGAACTTGTCAGAATTTTACTTTAAAGATCATTACAAAGTTAATGGTAATGAAGTGTGAAATGTAGTCAGTAATTCCATTGTGCAGTTAAACATAACAAATATAAAAAGCTGAGCTAAAGTAATACTAGATTATTTTTAAGAATTTTGTAAAGATGAAAAGACACATGCTAATGTTTATAAACAATTGAGAACATTTAACATACGGTATAAGAAGCAAGTATAAAGTATGTATTGGATGTTTATAGTACTGCAAAATGTTGAGATAATGTTGTCTTAAAAAACTAAAAAAACATTTAGAGGAATAGTTAAACGTAAAGGTAAAAGTTAAAACCAAAACAAGGCAAAAAAGCATTTATTGGTGTGAAAAAAGCAAATATCATCAAAGGTTACTTCATGTTTATTTCTGTATCATGTCAAGTCTGTATATAACTGTATAAAACCAGTATTAAAATGTACAACTAAAAATGATAAGAAATGGTAGAAAAACTGTCATATTGTCATAAGCATGTAAAACATGGACATATTTTTAGGTGAACGCTGTCAGTGTGTATATGAAGTGCGTGTGTCAGTGTGTGTGACATGAGGCCTTCCAGGTCCTTTATTTTTAGCTGCAGTGACAGCTGCCTCAGAGTGTGTCAGGACTGGAGCACTCAAAGAAGAAACAACTCCAAACTTTACAGCTAACAGCACAACAACAGACCCCAAGGCTCTAAACACACACAAACACACACAAATACACAGACAAATCTGCTGTAATGAAACATCTGCCACTGAAACACTAAGCGTGTTGGCGCTTTTCCTTACCTTCCTGTGGTGGGCCGGTGCTGGGTCAGGCCGGAGGTGTTCGTCTGGTTCGTGGCTGACGGCGGCTGCGCTGTGTTTGAATGTCAGTGAGAGACAGACGGAGAAAAAAAGAGTGAGACCCCCACCTAACCTCCCTGCTGACACCTGACACCAGCTGTGCTCCAACATGAAGCGGAGTACTTCTACTGGAGTAACGCCAGAGTGGAGAGTAACTCTACTCAACAGATGAAATCCTCTTTGATTGTCTTGAATGATTCATCTGTGGTAAATATTCTAGATGTTCCTCAACAGCTCAAAAGCTCCAGACAACTATATAAAAAGCTTAAATAGCTATTTTTAGCTATTAGCTAGCAAATAGCTAAAAATGTGCAAAATGATCATTTAAATTTGGGTGGAAAAAACAGACAAAACAGTACATCATAATGATAAATAATTAATAGAACTATATATTAGTCAACAAGGTTAGCCAAAAAAGATTGACAGTAAGTTAAGAGTTTTGTTACTTAAATTACAATAAAAAGTAATTAAAAAAATATATAATTTTAAATAGTTAGCCCTCTGTTAGTTAAAAGCAATCTAGGGATCAGGGGATGATGAAGAACGGGTATAAGTTAGCAGATGGATAAAAGTGCAGTTAATAGCTTATTATAGCATAATGTTTTAGAAGTAACCTAGTCTGGTGACTAAGAGTTGAATTAAAGGAATTCAAAGATTTAGCTCAATATTTCAACAAATCAAGGTGACACTGCCATAGATTGCCAAAAAAAAAAAAAAAAAAAAACTAGAACTAGAACACTCAGAACTACAGCTAAAAGCAAAAGTCATCCATACATCAAATCCTCTTTATAGTCAAACCTGTTAATTTAGTTAAAACACTAGAGTTGATGTAATTAGCTGTTGATGTTCTGACAACACAGAAATAAGCCAAAAACCTCCAGTAATCAAAGGTTAAGAGATACAAACATCAATTAACCTGACCTAAAAATTCAAAAAAGTAGACAAAAAGTATCAATTAATAATAAGGAATATTAAGAGTTTACAATGAAAGTGCTGATGAGACTTCAACAGGTCATTTGCATCTGATGAAAAAAGGTCAAACTTAACGAAGCCTCATTAACCGTTTTAAGGATGAGGATTCATCAAACATGTTACAGTACCTGCACTTCCTGCTCCCTTTCTCTACGTGGTGTAAAAACGTGCCACATTCAATTGGATTTTAAAATATTTTTATTGCATTTAATAGTAAATCCAAAAGTGCATTTGTCTGATGGGAGAAAGCAAAATATCAAAGTATATGTTTTTTATGTCCAGCACAGACACAGAACAGACAAACTTAGTGAATAAAAGACACAAACAAAGTAAACAGCATAAACAGACACAGTGATGGCACCTGGTGGAGTTCTTTCTGTCTGAGTGTGAAGGCCTCAGGTGTTCTCACAGGGGTTTTCCCAGGATAAATCTGACATTTTGAAGGACTTTAACACCATGTTCAGTACTGTGCAAAAGTTTCAGTATCTCCAATGGCCAGGAAACGTGTCCTTTGCCCTGACAGGACAGGTCAGCAGCCTGCCTGCCTTGAAGATCAAGGTGTCCGGTGTATTGAAAAAACAAAAAAACAAAAACAAAAAAAAAGCCCATGCCTTGATTAGTTAAATATTGTTGAGAATAAACTTCTGGAGAATAAACTTCTGGTTTATTCTGGTTCAACTTTTGCCCAGAGGTTTTTTATTAAGACTTAAGAAACATTTACGTTAACATTTTTGTTCATATATTCTCACCTGGAACTGACTGACAAAGAAATAACATTGCACTTGTTTTTTTTCCTGAGAAAAACAAGCGACCCTGAAAGTGAAACTTTAAAATAAAATAAAAAAAATCTTTTCAGTAAAAGAGCTAGTTCAGGTTTTGTCTCAAACACATCTCCCTGCTGTTGAACTCAAACAGACTCATGACCACCTGCAGATTAACCAGCAAAACTCTGCTAATTTGAGACATTCTCAGATTAATCTCACTGTTTAGCAGCATTTTTAACAGAAGCCTCAGGTTTGTACATCACTCACCATCCTTTAAGCACAAAGAAATTCAGTGATTCTATATCGCTGCACATGGGAGTCGATCCACCGTTGCCTCCATCACGAGGCTTAAATGTCATGTTGAATTACTCAAGTGACACAAGTTATCCACAAGAGGCAGCAGTGGACCAACAGCCACTGTCTCTCTGTCAAATGAATTTTTAATCTTCTCTTTGAATATTGGTGTGTTTTCTGTTGTCTAACAGTAAGACACAGTTGTGCAGTGTTGTCAAGATATGAACGTTTTTTCACTTGTCTCTGCTGGCAGCTGCGCTTCTACAAATCCTGAACTACTCCTTGAGGATCGGGACATCTGTAAAGATTTTGGTTCTTTGAGTGAAACAGCATGTGATCAGACACCAAACAAATAACCAATAGGAGCTCTGGGGATCACAGGGGGGTCCCCTCAATGTGAGTGGGGGAGTCTCTCCCCCAGAAAAGACTTCTTGAGTTTTCAGTATGAATGTTCAAAAACAGAGAAGTTGTTCTTAAGCACAGGGTCAGCTGACTCTCTCTCCTCCACCTGAGGACAGTGTCCATACTAAGAGGACATTCTGTAGCCTTTAAAGGTAGTTGTGTTTTAGCTTATGATATCTGTAGATCCGGCCAACAGTGGAACTGCTGCTTCACTCCTTTCTGCCTCCCTGCCATCCTTCCCATCATTCCTAGCCTGGTATTCAGCAAATATCACCTTCCTCTCTTTCTCCTCCTCGTCTATCTTCACTGGGTCTACGTTACCACTCAGCAGTGGTGGGAACGCCGCATGGTATGGCGTTGTCATGAACGGCACCAAGTGCATCTCTTGGCAGCCTTTGACGTACTGGACACAGGTGTAAAAATCCCCTGGAGTCTGCATGGCTGTGATGCTGTGAGGAGTCAAAGAGTTGTCAGGTTCCAGTCTGTTGTAGTTGGGCAGTGGCGACAGGTCGGACTTCATGGATGGAGCGTAGCCTTCAGGAGGCGTGGGGCCATAGTGGGGCAGGCTCTGCACATATGAGGTCGGGTTTTTGGTTGGAAACTGAAGACTTGCAGCTACCGGCTTAACCTCACATGGAACCACAAAGGAATCCTCCTGCTCCTTGGGTGAGGAGTCTGTCAGAGGACTAATGTCCTTCAGTGTGGAAACATATATGCTGTCAGTGCTGATCTGTTCCCACATTTCCTCTTTGTAGCTTGGGGGTTTATAGCTGTGGAAGTTACTGAGGTGACGGTTGATTTCATCCAGTTGTCCCTTCTTGTTAGTGACAGCAGTGAGAAAAGAGAGGAAGAAAGAAACGTAAGTGGCGTAAAGATGAAAAAAGACTGCAAATATAGAGAGCTGTACAGATGACACTATAACAACAAAACACTATAAAACACTATAGAATGCATGTACTGTATGTTTATATATATATATTTATACATATATATATACACACATGCTATACTATATGCTTTTCTATAAACATCTATTTTCTTTGTGCAGAAATTCTGCATGTATGTTTATATACGTATGTATATATATATAAACATATATATATATATATACATATTCTTCAGCCATGTCCAATTATAAGTGTTTAAAAAAGTGTTTGTTAAGTATGGAGCTCCATGTTGACATTACCTTCAGGAGCAGTGGGTCAATGCCGATGATCTTTGGTTTGGGGATTGGTGGCAGCAAGAAGTCCTTCAATCTGAAGAGAAAACCAAGGTTAGAGGCAAGAGTGCAAATTAATTATACCTTGGTGTGTGTGTGTGTGTGTTATCCTACCTTTTACTCTGTGGAGCAACACCTGCACCAATCAATAGCAGCACCACCACACTGACACTTGTCAGCAGACTGAGAATCAACAGTTTTCCTGCAGAGGTTAAGACAAACACCCTCTCATCAGTGTAACGCTCCTCTCCTCCTCACACTTTTACACACATTTAAATGAAAATACAACAAGGATTTAATTATCCTTCACCTTGATGTAAGAAAACCTTTTCTTTTTTTTTATCCGAAAGAAAAGTTAGGGCTCACTCTACTGCAACTTTGTCTTTTTTTGACAAGAGCGTCTGGTCTACTGCTGCCCCCAGTGGTCATTTCCATCACACAGAAAAATTAAGAATATGAAGGGTTTAGAAGAATTATGTCCCAGAATAACACATTTAAATAACAACTACTGTGTCGGGAATACACAATGTTTTTATTGACATTTGGTGTGGTAGCGTGAAAAGACTCAGTGTGGTTGTGGTTCATTGATTTTCACCAGTCATCGTACCTGTAGCTGTCTTGGATGGAATAGTCATCAGGTTTGAGGAGCTCCAGTTGCTCCACAGGCCGTAGTTTTGAGAACGACAGCGAACTCTGACCACGTAGTTGTCCACAGGCAGACCAAGCAGCTGCACATGAGGCTCGCTCAGTGGATACTTCACCTGTGGTAAAGCAAAAAAAAAAAGACTCAGTGATAAGAGCAATATGTAAAGTCCTGGTGTTGAACCCGAGTTCACCAGGTTTTCGTTGTACTGCACCTTCCAGTTGTCTGGTTCAGCCTCTCGCCTGTACTGCAGCTCATACACTAGAGTGATCCAGCCGTACTGCAGGTGAGAGGGCACGGGGTACTGCCAGGTTAGGTTTATCTTGTGGCCCGTTTCATCACCGCCAGCATCTGCGATTGTGTGAGTCAAATTCACCGGAGCTTCTGTCTGGACTGTGGATGACACAAATACAGACACGACATGTTGGATTTAGAACAGTGTGAAATAAAGAGCTGTCGTTTATTTCTCAAACAAAATTCCTGTATTTTCTCTCAGGTATTTGTTTGAGAGCAGAGAAAGTTACACTCCTATATCTTTATCCATTACTATTTCTGCAGCATTCACACTTTCCAGATAGGACCATTGATCAGCCCCCTCAATGTAGACACACACAAAGCTACTGGTGCAGATCTCCAATGAACCAAAAGCAAAACACTGTAATTCCTTCAAAACTGCTATTCTCATTCAGAAAAATATAAAATTATATATCAGTGCAATCACATTGGCACAGAAATGATTTCAGAGTAATTGCATCTGCATTGCTGTACCCACTCGTCACCTCCTCCTCATAGATCTGTGCAGCCTTTAAGAAGCACCACCTCATAACGACTGATTTTACTCATATTCATTGAAATGAAACAAACAAAAAAAAAACCCAACCAAATATAAAAAAAGATCTAATCACCCAGGATTTCCCCTGACTTCATAAATGGAAATGGATAAATGGAACTTGGTCTCAGCTATTTTGTTGCTCTCAGAGCAGGAGACGTTCACAGCACATCCTCACACTCACCTATATCTGCTACATCCACACAGTGCTGCAGAGAGGTGTAGTTCCTGTAGGTGGTGACAGCCGTCACGTTCATACAGTAGATTTTCCACACACTGGTATGGCTCTTGTCAAAGTGGCAGCTGTGGGAACCAGCGCTGGTGTAGTCTGGACACTCCTGGACTGGACCCTTTCTGTTAACAACATAAAGAGCAATGAGTTGGACTGAGTGGTCGCTTTAAAAGTTGGGCAAAATAAATAAAAATTAGAGAGAAACTAATTAAACATCAGAATAGAGTCAATTTTAACACTCTTAAAACAAGAGTGACGATGGTGAAAATAATTCCAGATTTATTGACTTCAGTCCGAACATTTATTAACCTTCAGTTTATTTGAGTTTATTTGAAGTCTCCCTTCAGTCAGTGCATATGGAACTCCATTATCTTCCAGCTGTATTTATGAATGGAAAAAAAGAAATAGAAATAGGAGAAAAAGAAGATATACTTTTGGCTTTTTTCTTCAACAAGCAAATTCACAGTCATTGACACACTGTGATGCTGCACAGTTTTATGCCAGACGTCCTTTCTGTTGAGAGAATATTAGGAGTTAAAATATTTCACTGACAAAAAGGTGACTAAATGTTGAAAAGACTCCGTATGGAGTTTGCAGGTTTGTGGCTGTTGGTCTTGTGATAACATTATGACTGTAACCTCGGCAACAGCAGCAAAAATGATAAAGGAGCTGCAGGAGAATGAAAAAATAATTATTAAGCTTAATAATCTGAGGAAGGCAAGATAAATAAAAAGTCATTCAGACTCCTTTTACAGTCATGTTGAGGACAGATGACGGGGGAGGACGTACTCTATGGAGTAGGTGAGGATGTAGGACGCCTCCTCTCTATCTGTCAGGTTCTCCAGTGGCAGCCACCAGCAGGTGAAGTCCTCCATGTTGGGTGAACGACATTTGTAGATATAAGGTCTTGTTGCCATGGCAACTGACTCTGTTGACACACATAACGCCATTAATTTGTGAAGTGTGATTCCCAGTGGGTGAGATGTGAGGGCCCCCCCGTACAGAGAGTCAATCTGGGAGACGAAGACTGACTCTTAGTCAAAGAAAATCAAGGAGGAAAGTATCTGAGGAAAGCTGTGGTTACTAAAACTACTGACATTAATAACAAACACAAATCGACAAAAGCGGTGCCAGACTCAATAATAAGAACAATAACAAATGACAAAATAACAGCACCAGAATTTAAAAAAAAAGTGCTGTAAAAAAATTACACACTAGATAGCTGTGAATTAATCATGATTAATCCAAAACAGGGGTGTCCACATTATTTTAACTTGGGCGCTGCTATTCAAATGACCAGGCTTAAATTGATTTACTGACATCAAAACATTTTAATAGTTGGTAGATGTTAGTCATTACTGTGCATCTTAACTGTGGCTTGTGGAACACGTCAATAGCTGCCCCTGTCCTCACAGTCCCTCAGTATTAATCAGTCTACTGTCCCTGGCAATCCATTTGGCAATTGTGTCAGTCAGCTTGTCAGCTACAGACAGACCTACTGTCCAGTGAGGCTGGACGTCTGACCTGAAGTCTTTAAAAGTGCATAATGGACATTGTATTGGTATTTTTTAGCTCCAGCTGCTAAACATGTGTATAAATAGTAACATTTGTAGTGACTGTATATTAGATGAGTGAATGGACACATCACCCCCCCCCCATTTAATCTCATTAATCTCCTCCATTGAATTAACATGACGACCACATTCATTATGACAGCCTATCACATTGATGGATGAGCATGAACTCACTTGACAAAAATGACCACAAAAGAAATACGTAAAAATACACAGTAAATATTTACAAAGATGACCATGAACAGACCGTGATTAAAAATGAGAAATATCAAGACAAAACACTGATCATTAACAAGCAAAAATGATCACAATGACCTCAAAGAAATACGACTTCAGTTGAATGATTACAGCAGAATCATTAAAAATTATAGTGGACATAAAAGACAAGTCAACTCTTTCTTGAAGGTCAATGTCTGTCTAATGAAGTCTGAAACCTTTACTAATTTAAACAAAATAAATAAAAGTGACTCACCGCGGTCAACCTTACCCTTAAACAGGATATTATGCATGGCAGCTCTCCTGCAGCCTGCCAGAGGAAACAGGCACAGCAGCATCAACAGCATCATGCTGTCAACACAAACACAAAACATCAGCTCTGCAGCCTCAGTACATGTGAGAGTGTTCTCAACATCTCTGCTACACAAACACAAACTGTGAGCCCGCTCATCATGACCTCCAGTTAACAGGCCCTAGAGGTGAAATCAGGGTTTTTAAAGTGAATTTAGGTGAGCACATTCTTGAAGGCCCACTTTGATTCAGGCCTCATGATCCACCCGTGGTAAAGCCCAAGGACAGGAATATGTGATGTAAGAACAAGCACTCATTTTATTGTTTAGTGTGAAATTCCCGTTCACCCCCTCATAACTTTGGTGAACAACTGAAATGAATGCTCTTTTTTAGTGTCGCCTGGACAAACATGAGATTATGTGATTTCTGAGAAGTGTACTGCCTTTTTCTTTCTTTGAAACAGTAATTCTTCTAAAGATTAATCACGTTAGCTCTGGGCGCTCACTCCTTATCAATGTGAGTTTAGTCTATTTTTACTCTAACTTTAGTTCCTAACATGTGATTTTAGTTATTTTTTTCAGCCCTTATTTATACCAACTATTTGCTTATATGCTTTAATTTTCCTTAATGTTTATTAAAATCTAAACATAGCTAAATTGAACACGAACATTTTTTTTTCATTTCCTTGGCTATGTTTTTATTAAAGATCATCAACTACATATTTACATTTAATTTAACTCATTTAATTTAATTGTTTATTCTGGTTTGGAGTTTACACTTTTTACATTTACATTTCAAATCGTCTGACAAAGAAAAGTTCATGACACAGGAACTGTGTGTGCTACAGAAGCCTGGCTGGTCAAATTTAACTCAGACTTAGACTTGGTCTCCTACAGTTATCATTAACAGACACATTAAATGGCCTTATCTTAAGAAAATGTTAGTAATGAGATCATTCAAATGTTTTGTTTTTTTCCCCAGAGGCCCTGAGTCAATACATTCAGAACTGGCAAAGACTCTGACAGAGCATTCTGTTGGATTAACCTGATTGGAGTAACGAGCTCTTACTTAAAGCCTGGTTATAAAAAGCAGAAGGCCATACAATGACTGACTGACTCATGATGAATACAAATAAACACACACACACAGATAAATGCATATTGGTCCTAATGGCTGCAAGTTAAATATAAAACAATTGAAGCTTTTGTTTATCATCTTTAACTACATGTATATATTATATCCACTATGCTAAGCTAATGGTGACAACGCAGCATTAGAAACTCAAATTTCATTTATCCTCCTAAATCTAAACTGTGACGCGGCGTCTTCAAACAAAAGACAAATTTATTTCAAGGCAAAGATCTTTAAGGAAACATATCAACATTTCTCTGTAAATCCAATTCACGTAAATGGCTTAAAGGAGTAGTTGGGCCTTTATTAATAATAATAATAATAATAATACATTTTATTTAAAAAGCGCCTTTCAGGTCACTCAAGTACACTGTACATAAAATAAAATAAAAACAGATAATAATTTAAAACAGGGCATAGAAACATGTTTAAAATCAATGATTATTACACTGCAGTTGTATGAGCTACTGACATACTGTCAGCAAAGGAAGGAAAGGAAAGTGAACTACTTGTCATTGTGACACAGCACACCACTGCACACAACCAAACGTGACCTACCACCTCAGTGGTAACTTGGCAGCTGGTGGACTCGAACCTGAAACCTTCCGGACCCAAGTCCGCTTCCTCAACCACTATGTGCTGCTGCCGGAGCACCGCGTGCCGAGGTTTATTTTGCAGCCACTGCCACCTGCTGTGAATACTGTAGGAGCGGTAGAGTGAGCACATCACACTGTAAGGTCCTGAGTCTTTGTTGCCGTTTGTGTTGTTCATTCTGTGCTGTAGTGACCCCTGTTGTGGGCTTAGCAGCAGAAGAAGGCTTTGTTGTAATCCTGCTAAGGCCCAGTGAAGGATTAATCACCATGATTGTTGTCTCAGTGCTCAGAGATCTAATGTACATGCTGTTTGTCATGCCTGGCATACTGTTAGCCACCACAGCCTGTTGGATTACTCCCTGTCCTCATCAGCTTCATGTCTTGATGATAGCATGACACTTTTTTTTTTTAAAGCGTCCTCGTGTTTTGTGTCCCTGTCCCCAGTCAACACTGCCATTCGACACACTTTAATGTGTTTCATGCACTTTCTTTGTCTGGTTAAAGGAAGACCTTCTTCAACAATTCAGTGTTAATATTTTATGATTACAATGACAAAAGTAAGACAAAAATATTTTAAAAAATTGTTTTGGTATATTTCACAGAACCATGTCATGACAGAATCTATTTTTACAGATGAGCAGAGAAACTAGACCATGTTCATGTTGTGGGAATCAATGTAACCAAACAAAGAGCTCCTGTGTTCAGCCCTCTATCTGTTCCGCTAAAGTCATATAACTGCAGTGGCCTTTACATTACAGAGAGTGTTTTACTTCATTTGAGCAAAGAAAGCCTTCAGTAGAACTGTTCTTTTACAAGTCTTGGAGAATATAAAGAAAACAGCCTACAGAAACAAAATGACATGCCGACTCCTCAAACTAGATGTTTCTTCTAAAGCAGACAAATGACTCCCATAACCAACATATTAGGGCTTTTCCCTTCAGTTAGCAGATCATGAGCTAAATCTCCACTTCCTGTAGTACAAACAGGTCACAGCAGCCACAGAGTCCAAGCCCTTTTAAAGTTTCCAGTACATGTGACGATACAGATACACAAAAGTCTTCATTATTTCTTTCTGCTCATCTTTTTTTCCCCATCAAACTGTTTTGTTCAGGTTTAGCTGAGGGGCCAGATGAGGTTAAATAAGAAACACTGGCTGCTTGAAGTCATGAGAACTGCAGCTAAACATATGGTCATGTGCTCTAACATGTCAACAGAGTTCTGACCCGTTCCTGAGGAAAACTACAGTCAACAGAAGACAAACTTTAGAGCTTGTCTTTACAGAGAAAATTCAGTGATTTCACTGTCACAACAAAGAGGAATTATTGAAGCACCGTTTTCTCCATCACCAATTTGAAATGTCATGCAAATTAAACACAACCTAACGCTGACATGAAATAGTCCGCAGCAGGTTGCACATTTAGTTTACTGATAAAGTACAGGCAGATAATAATGTTTGTGTGAAGCCATGGACACAGTCATAAACCCCAAGGTTTATTTAATTAAATTAATGGGAAAACTGTGACATCAGTCACGGCGTCACTTCTCATCATTATTACTCTAAAGCCTGTGCTGTCAAATGTTTATCTGATCTATTAATTCAGGACCACTCCCTCCCCCTGCCTACCTCATTATCTGATCTTCATTGGCCAATCCCAAACCATTACCAGTTGCTACAGCAACCAGTTCTCCAAAAATACAGCTGCTCATTGATTCCTGGTTATTCGTGCATATCACGTGTAAATCCATACGTACAAGTTCTGAAGCGTAAAGCACCGCAGGCGAAATACACTTCAAACACTGGTAAATGACTGAAATCACACACAGCAGTGAGTAAAGACCAATAGATTGCTGTCCAATTTCATCTGTGTTATAAGCCGTGTAGAATTTTAAAAACACAGAGTTCACCTTAAATGATAGCATCACTTAAAACCAACACGGAGCTCCCAGGCTCACATGTGTGTTTGTTGCACAACAGCAAAAAAGATAATAATCTGCAAGACCTACAACAGGTCTACAGTGGTCTTGTGTAAGTGTAAAAAAGAAGATGCCTTTCATTTTCTTCACGCCAAACTTTTAATATTTCTCTAAAGTTAAAGAGCTGCATGTACTTATATGAACTGAGATGATGGCTGGAAGACACAGAGAGTCACGCTGCCATGTTAAAGATCCAGCACACAATGAACTTCCTATTTCCTCATTAACAGCTCTGAATCAGAGCATGTCTTAAATATGTATTCACAGTCTATACTGTGGCTGGGTTTACAGCCTGGGGTTCATATATGCTTGATTCCCCGTAAAGAAGCCAATATGAATAAACACTCATGACAGAAAACAAGACGCTTTAAAAATCAGTCACACTGCAGTCCTTTACACTGCAGATAAAGCAGCGACGAGATAAAATGTCCAAGCAGAACTACATTGAAAGAAAGAAAGCTGACATTTGGTTTTTTAAATAAATCACAACTACATAATCAATCTTATTATGATGTGTTCTTGAAGTTGGATTCAAAGCCCCTTCACAGAATATCTCTCATGAAATACTTGCTTTGGTTATACATATTAAAAATAAGAATTAGATGAGACTTCTTAATTAATTCCATCTCTTTACCTGCAGGGAATAAGCCTGGAATTAGAAAAGAAATCTACTGTATTTCAGCACTTTCGCAATGTTCTCCGTACTGAAATGATCCATCATTAATACTTCAGACATTAGAATGCTACACGGCAGAGAGAACTTTCCATCTGCTTCTGTATTTGTCAGGCTTTAAAATATGTTTTAGTTTGTGACGTCGGTGTTTAGAATTATTTTCCTTAGTAATTGAACACTTCAGATCAACACAAAAGGTTTCTCAAGGACCTTTGATGCAACAGAGTAGGTTGACTAAAAACAAGTACAAAGAGCTGACATGATGGAGTCAGATCTGACTACATGCAAACCATATTTTCAATGTACAGTATTGTATAAATATAAACAATTTGAAGTGTGGGCAGATGTTAATTTAGTCTCTGTTTAAATATGCAGCAACATGCACTTAAGATATAAAGTATTTGCTTTACTTCATTAATAAAATATTAATTAGATTTTCTCTAAAACATTTCAGCCGTGTCCGTTTCCACACTGTTTGTGTGCCTTCTGAAGACACGGCTCTAAGCATCGTGTGCAGATCCAACTCTGATAAGTTTTATCTGTGGAGTACAAATGTGACTGTGAAATTGCAGGAAGGGAATTTATCTGATCCACAAGGAGTCACATGTTTGTGTGTTCTCCTTAAGCATGACATTATACACATTACATAACTTCTGCATCAATGCTGACATGTTACTGATTAGGTGATAGAGACCCGTCATATCAGGGATTGCTGCGAACACACTGGAGACCATGGTTATCTTTTAACTGCTCATTTACAACTGTAACAGAGAAGAGTCAGCATGTGAAAGTGACGGCGAATAATTCTCCGAGGCTAGTTATTTGGGTGAAAAGTGCAATCCTACTGTTTCAGCAGTTTCTGGTAAACCAAGTGACAAAACACGAGTCCTGTTGCGAATGCAGGAACAAGTCTTGACTGAAGTCATGAGTTTAAATGTGGAAAATTGCTCCTTATTCTGGTTTTCAGTCCAGGAAGCACCGCATCAAAAACAAGCTGTTCTTTAGGAGTTGGTTCAGAGTTTTGTGTATTATGCTCCAGTAGGAGTGAGTATTGGCAAGAATCTAGATACAGGGGCAATGATACGATATACTGCAAGACTACAGACACGATGACATATTGAGTTATTATTGTTGTTAATACTATTGTTAATAAAAATATCAATAGTGCTGTAGATTATTAATATGAAACAAAATATCGCTATAATTGAAATTCTGTTTGTTTGAAATGAGTTTCTGCCTCCATTTTCCACAAATAGGAAGAACTGATGAAGACAACATTATCTTTCACACATTCTGCTTTCAGTTATACTTATAGTAGCATTAATGGTAATTTTTAAAACCAGAAATTGTATAGAAATTGTTAATTAGTTTTAGTTTTTAATTGTGGGTCCAAGCACTGCAGCAGCAGACTATGCGGGTTAAAATATATCTTGCAATTTCACAATAAATGAATGACTTAATTCATTATTGTGTTAACTTAAGTCATTTTTTTCTACCAATGTAATTACAAAAATTGCCTTTGAAAAATACAGATTTTTACAAATCAAAAACATATCTCGTATCTCCTGGAGCACACGCAACTGTCAATCCTCAACATTCAGTAAATGTTATTAAATGAGAAAGTTTATCACCTGTCAGATTTCCATATCATTCAAACACCCAGACAATAATAATTCAGAGAAACAAAAACAGTGTCCAAATGAATGGCCAACTTTGTTAAAAGCTTGTTAAATGAATTTACTATACAAAATACTAAATGATCTTTCCACATATAATTACGTTAAAGTGATCAACATGAGAGATCCTTGCACATGTGACCAGCTGTAGATAAAAAAAACCAAGTCTTACCTTTTAAGCGAAAAACCACTGAAGTGCTACTGAAGTGTTGTTGCTGTTTTGATCCTTTCCTGGAGAGTGATTTCGCCAACATCGAGCCTCAGCTGGAGCTTTGGATCAGAACCAGGATTTACAGGCAGCTGCTGAACGCAGCCCAGTGTGTGGAAGAATGTCTCAGAGGAGGAGCAGCTGCTGCTGTTTGCTGTCTGATGTTGCCTCTGCCTTAACAGACTTTTCTCTAAGAAGATTTCTTTCCTCTCCACCTGATCCCACGTCAGCTGTAGCTCCACACCAGCTGGAGCTCCATCCCCTCCTCCTCTCAGCTAAAACCCACCTCCTTGTAGACTGCTGGGGGCTGAAGAAAGAAAATATTTAAAATACAAGGAGTCATTTTCAATAACTTGAGGTTATGTAATGATAATCCATAGATCATAAGTCATCCTAAAATGAAGTTATGATATAGTGACATATCATCTCTTCAATGTGCACCCTCTGCTGGTTGCATCTACAACCAGCACGAAAAACAGACAGTGTTCCTGGTCGTCAATAGAGACACACAAAAACAGACCCCTAAAATAAGACTCAGTTCAAGATTTCAAACTCAGAAAGAAAATGAAGACTGATATGATTGTTACCCCGCATTTTGTGAAACATTGCTATTTAGCAGCAGACTAAAGTAAGATTTCCTTTAAAACATCACTGATTTTCCTGAACCAATCAGCACAGAGATACAATAATTAGTCGATTTTATCATCAAGTTTACTTTGTGGTTTGTTGATAAAAATGTTTCACTACCTTTATCTTATCTACAAAAACAAGACAATCTCTAACCAATCTGCCGCTCTTGTGTTGTGTGATAATTTTTCTCATTGACCTTGGTTTAGTTTTCACCTTACGAACATTGTGAAACAGGTTGAGAGCAGTTAAAAATATCAAGTTTAAGAGTTGAACCAACAATAAAAGCTCACAACAACACAACACACAGTGCACAGGCGTTGGTCATGTACTTGAGGTGTGTTCAGACCTACTGCACCTACCTAACACCTGTCAGAACAAACTGTGGGTGAAAGTTTACAGTTAAGTATTTTTAGTGTCTCCTCAGTTTAAATGACCAGAGTTTAGAAGGTTATGGGGTGATGACTTCAGTACTCCCCATGGCTTAGGTCAGAGAGACTGACTTTGTGATTATGCATGGTGGAATGGAACGGTGACGTCACGGTCGCTATGCAACAGTTTAAAACTAATCCCTTTTACCCAGATTAGGGGGGAAATCTGGTACCTATTGTCTAAGTTACATGTAATTTATGTATAGCTTTAAAATTCACCTCCAGCCGCAGCTGCAACAGGAGGGTTGTTTTTCATTCACCCTACAGCAAACTTATGCCAACTGGACAATATTTACTATTATATCATTTTAATTATTATGTTTTAATACTGTACTACTGTACAGTGTCTTGTTTACGCCGACCTTTAACATAAGGCACAAGTGTAAGGAGATCATTGTAAGTATTTAAGTCTGAAATAAAACGTATAAGTGAGAGTGGGGGAGTGAGAGAATGACTGAACGGCAGGATATAAAATGAGAAACTAAAAAAAAAAAACTAAATTCAAGAAAACATTATTGTCAACATAAACTTTAAAATCATGCAGCAATATTACAAGGCAAATCTCAATGTTGTAGCCGCAGGCGGCCGGTAGGGGGAGTGGTAACCTAAGGCAGTGCTACGATGACAATGAGCTTTAGCAGTTGCAAAGGAAAAACTATCCTGTGATCAGTAAAATAAAAAAATAAAAAACAACAACTTTATCCCAATGTTTTTGAGTAATATAAAATTATATCATCTTAATCAGTAATAACTGACAATGAGTGAACAACATTGTCATTTTTACACACCAACACCTTCCAATTATTGTGTTTATTTTAAGGTCAGCTAACTTAAGCTACCAGCTAGCTGACAGAGGACAATCACTTGACTGATAAATTGGTTACTATATTTAGCTACCTGCAAGCTTATCCCTGCTTAGATATATTTGCTCACTTAAGATACATGGTAGTTTACATCATGGGTATTATTTTGGCTAACTTATCTACCTTTTTGATGATTTGAGAGACATTCTTTTGGCTAATGTCAGGCAAGTTTTTTTTAGCATGTGATGTTCAGCCAACTATAGCATATGTAGCTTCTTTTTTTATCACCTATCTATGTTATTCCACAGGTTTGGCATTTTAGGTTATAACTAAGATTATCCCTTGGTGGAATAGTATGGCTTACACTGGCTACATGCCATCTTTTTTCACTTTTTCACTGTAATATTGTTAATAACATAACAGCTTCCTGTCCCTCACAGGTAATATTTCGCCTTTTACTAGGCGGCAAAAAGTGTGGCCAACCTTAGGTGTAAAGCTATGCAAAGTTTCAGAGAGTGAAGAGTGTATACATTCACCCAACCACAAGGGACTGTTTCTTTATCAAGTATTTGGAGCAAATGTAGACAAGCAGCTCCCTTTCCATAATGACGTCAGCAGACAGCCAAGATAGCTAGTATGGCTACTCATTTTGTAACAACTTCAGGTTGTCGAACTGTTGATATAGATGATAAGGAAGGAAAGTGAACTACTTGTCATTGTGACACAGCTCACCACTGCATACAACCAAATGTGACCTCTGCTTTTAACCCATCACCAAAGTGAACAGTGGGCAGCTTTAAACGCCCGGGGAGCAGTGAGTGGGGACGGTGCCATGATCAGAGCACCTCAGTGGTAACTTGGCAGCTGGTGGACTCGAACCTAAACCCAAGTCTGCTTCCTTAACCAGTAAACCACCACTGCCCCACCTAAATAATTCCAGTTGGTTTACCAGCAACCTAACTTAACTACCCTAGTCTTGTGTTTAGCTGGAGCTCTATTTCATACAGAAAAATCCATCTGTTCATGTTAACATAACAGGAACATAATCCTAGTTTATCTACTTTTTCTTCTTTTTTACACGGTTGCCCACCAATTTCAGGTGTCGTTTCAGCTGCAATTTTGGCTGAAACAGGAAGCTTGTGGTAATAATTTGCTTTACTTCATTTAGAAATCTCCCACTTCCTCAGACACTGTCACAATTGGAGAGTTTAGTTCCCCATTAACGTTCACCTGCTGCACATATTTCAACAGCATACACTGCTTCCACAGATGAAACATTTAGGCAAATTAAATCAAGCAAATACGAGCCTGCTAATCTGGTCTGGTGACTTCCTACTACTGAAAAAGTAGTAAATTCAGTTTTGGTATTTTAAGCTTTTTTTTTTATCTTCTATACATTTAATACAGGTTTTTTTTTGCATCAAAGTGAAAGTGTGTGTCTCCAAAGTAAATCTACAATAAGTCAGTCCAAACAAGGTATCAGACAACAAAACAAATGAACAAATATGACCTTGTTCAAAAGTTGTGGATATATTAGACAAAGGATGTTTAAGGAAAGAGTTGCTATGGAAAAACAAAACAAAAAAAATTCATTCATAAAAATATGAATATAAATAGATGAGATGTATTGAATAGATTCAATTAAATTTCAAATTCAGATGGAAATGATAAAGAAACAGTAGAAATTAGCTTGGGAATCAAAACACAGTCTTTTAAATGACAGTGGTAAATTTATGATTGGAATAATAAAATAAACCAGCCCCCTGAAAAAGCCTTCAAGTTTACTTCCTTTTTTTGCTTCTCCTAGATGTAGAACGGTTTAGTAAACCACTGTGCACTTCACCATCCTCCACCGCTGTTTATTGCATCCTTGACTGAGTACTGCTCACCGATAACCATCATGGGGAACTTTGTTGCCAACGAGGGACTTTCCATCTTTGTTATAGTGAGTTTTTAAAATATATTTAATTTTCCAATTTAAAGTTTCTTTTAATTATTTTATTTATGATCTAATTTCAACAACTGTTAAAGTTGGATGTTGTGCGGTTTATAGTTTATTAAGACATAATGAAGATACTGTGATATATTATAAAAGTAGCTTAATTATTGAGAGTAAATTATTTATTGTTACATTTTAACATGGTCAGGAAAGGTTTTGCAATTGTGAAGTAAGTTGTATTAGTTTTATAGCACTCACTCTAAACATAAGGCATTAATAGAGGCTTGGTGCAAAAAGACAAAAGATAAAATTAATGTGAAATGATCTTTTCATTACTACGGCTTTTTATTTCAAATTAAATATTAGATTTGTCTACCATCAAACAGTGTGTATAAGCATGAAGTTGGCCAGTAACAAAGCATTGGTAATTGTTAAAACTTTGGTAAGACATTGGGAAACCTATACAGAAGATTAAAAAAAAGTCAAAAATAGCCAAACAATGCCTAATACTGTATTAGCCACACATTAAAGAAATCCATAATGAGACAAAAAATCTTAAAATTATTTGTAAAATGCAAATCATGTTCAAAATTGTGTAAATTGTTCTGTCTTTTACAGCTTGTGTGGCTAGGAATCAATGCCTTCCTGTTTGTACATTTCTACATGGCCTTCCTAGTGGAGCGTTGGTTTTACACCAGAGTCCTGCTCGGGGTGAGTGGACTCAGCAATTTTATTAACCATTTTATATACATTTGTCCTCCACATTAACCACTCTGACACTAAACAGTTGAAGAAATTCCATTTAGAAACTGATTCAAATGTATAGTTCTACTGCACAAAAGTACGGTCTGGAACTCACACCCACATGAATTTCGTTTTAAAATTTGCCTAGGTGTTACTTCCTCCTCCTGAGGTGGTGTATAAACATCAGGGCTGAATGTATTCTGTTGTTCTGTATGAGTTCATGATGAATTCAGTCAAAGAACCTTACAGCTGTGTGGATACACATCGGCATAGCAAAACAGAAGGGGTTGAGAAACTGTGTTTAGACGAGGAGAAAAAAAAACAATAATCAAAAATGAGCTCTATAGATTGAGCGGAACTTTTGCAACAGTATTTTTAGTTTAAGTGTCTCTGCTGAGAAATAAATATTTTTACTGTGATTCAAGCAAAACACACTTTAGTTGAAAACATGTCATACTTGAAAAGAACCCAGTCCAAAACTTTGGATACTGTCGTTTCAGCATGCTTTGTCTTGGGCCAGAGCACCAGCCGCTTGCCTCAACTTCAACTGTATGCTCATTTTATTGCCAGTGTGCCGAAACCTCCTCTCCCTTTTCCGTGGTACCATCCAGGTACAGTACAAAAAAAATAAATTCTCCATGTAGAGTTCTGGATATGAACTTTCTAACATGTTTACATCTATCTATTTCGCTGGGGTTTTTTCAGTACTGCAGCCGCACAGCCGCACGTCAACTGGATCGCAACCTGACTTTCCACAAACTGGTGGCTTACATGATTGCCTTCCACACAGGTGAAGACCTGAGGGTGTTGCTTTGTAACTTTATAGCTAAAATGTATTAATTTTAATAAACAAAAGTAACAATGTATTCATATAAAACATTTGCGATTTATAAAACATGATTCCCAAGTATATGCTGTTTTAACCCTTTCTATTATCTCCACAAAGCCGTGCACATTGTTGCACATTTGTTTAACTTTGAGTACTTCATGGACGCTCAGCTGAATCGAAACAGCAGCCTACTGACCTTTGTTCTTTCTGAAATCGGCACCGGAGACAATGCCTCCTTCCTGAACCCAATCAGGACCAATGAGACAGTGAGTTGTGGTTTTTATCCAGTTTGATTTATATGTTATTGTGTGAACTGTCACTTGTGGGCACTGTGTGTAATTTCCTGCTTTTACTTGCTTAACACTGTGTTAGAAAAAAAGAAATTACTTCACCTGACAATCTTCCCTATTTCAGGTATTTCTCTCTTGAGACATCATGTCATCACTGCTTCTATAAAACTTGTAAAGTTAAAATGTATATTGTCCAGAAATGTTTCAGGGACTTCAGTTTGAAAGTTTTTCTGTATCTCTAATTTATCAGCCTGATAGTAAATACACGTAAGGCTATCTGTGATTTGTTAGCCTTACTTAGGATGAACATAGCATCCACTGAAAGTTACTGACTCACAGTTTTTTTCTGAACTTCAACATTAAATGTCTCAAATTTTTAGCGTTGACCTTTTCTGTTTAAAACCATGCAAACGAAGGGTTAAGTGGTAACCTCTCAGTGACAAGCCTGTGTTTTCTTACACAGAACCCAACCATCGTCATGTTCACCACCATTGCTGGGCTGACCGGAGTGGCAATCACACTCGCCCTCATCCTCATCATCACATCGTCAATGGAAGTGATTCGCAGATCATACTTTGAGGTGTTCTGGTACACCCACCACCTCTTTGTCATTTTTTTCATCGGGCTGGTCTTTCATGGCTACGGGTGAGGAACCATGTTAAAATTCAATTTGACAATTTTGCTGTGCAAATGCACAATGTCAACATAGAGATTTACTTTTACAGTCGTCATTTTTTATATAAATACTTCCACTTTTGTTTCCCTGTGTCCAGACGTATCGTGCGAGGACAGACTCCTGCCAGTCTACAGAGCAATGACCCTGAGCTTTGTGCTGATCGTTTTGAAGACTGGGGAAAAAATGAGACCAACTGTGCTGTACCTGCATTTGCTGGTAACCCTCCAATGGTGAGCAGTTAGGGTGATTATTGTCATTCAATGTCTCCACAGGAAAGCTGTTTACAGAAATCAAAACACTGCTTCACATGGCCTTTTTCTATAGACATGGAAGTGGGTGGTAGGACCAATGATTCTTTATGTGTGTGAGAGGTTGGTTCGTATCTATCGATCCCATCAAAAAGTGGTCATCACGAAGGTGAGTCGATCTATATCACTTTGAAACACATTGCCACAAGTCAATGACAATCAGTCTTAACTTTACATACTTGATCTGCAGGTTGTGATGCACCCATCCAAGACTCTGGAACTGCAGATGAAAAAGAAAGGCTTTCGCATGGAGGTGGGTCAGTATGTCTTCATCCAGTGTCCATCCGTGTCGAGGCTGGAGTGGCATCCTTTCACCTTGACCTCAGCACCAGAGGAGGATTTCTTCACGGCCCACATTCGCATTGTTGGAGACTGGACTCAGGCACTGTACGAGGCCTGTGGGGGAGACAAAAATGAGACCCAAGAAGCCTGGAAACTGCCCAAGTAAGAAAGTTAGCTGCAAGAATAAGGTAGAATTTGTTCATGCAATGGCTAATAGTGATATTAGATTACAGTTTTTCCTGTTTATTCATTGAAAACATCCAGAACAAACATTTTGTTTCTCTTTTTATCTTGCTTTAGAGTAGCCATTGATGGCCCATTTGGCACAGCCAGTGAGGATGTGTTTCGCTATGAGGTGGTGATGCTGGTGGGAGCAGGAATTGGGGTGACTCCATTTGCCTCGATACTCAAGTCTGTTTGGTACAAACGCATCCAGAACAACCAGGATGTGTTTACAAAGAAGGTGAGTGATAAACTTTTCCCAAACTGCAGATAAAAACATTTTAATTGTGATTCAATTTTATTATTCAGCTGATATGCCAAAGGCCTATGTATAAGTCTATATTTGTCGAGGAATTTGCTCTACACATTTCAGAGACTTTTACTACTATTTTCATGTGTGTGTGTGCTGGTGTGCACTTGTTTGCGTGGCCACACAGATCTACTTCTACTGGCTGTGTCCAGAGACCCAGGCTTTTGAATGGTTTGCTGACCTTCTGCAGTCTTTGGAGGGTCAGATGATAGAGAGAGACATGAGTGACTTCCTCAGCTACAACATCTATCTGACACGTTGGAAAGAAACTGAGGAGTGTGAGTCCTCTCTTTCTGTCAAATCAACTCCAACTCCTCACACTTATGTATTAACGAAATCTACTCTTTGGTCTTTGGTCAGGCGGCTCATTTCCGTGTTCATCATGAGGCAGAGAATGACCCGATTACTGGGCTTAAACAGAAGACTCTTTATGGAAAACCCAACTGGGACAACGAGTTCAACAATATCGCAGCAAAACACCCCAGGTGACAGACTGAATTTCTATTTCTCAATGCAGTAAAAAGCACAATTTGTGATTCCTTGTTTATCTGAATAGAAGGCCTTTCAAAGGTAACACAGAAGTTGACAATCCTTCAGTAAATTGCAATATGCTTTTTAATGGGGTTTCTTCATTAACAAATGACCCCAAGAAGTGGCAGTAGGATCTCTGTTCATTTCATTTCATTTTCACAGTGTAAACACTGAATACTACCTCAGGAAAACTTACATGGGGCACATGTTAGAATGTATTACAGCAGTATTTCAAAATTAGGGGACTAAACTACTATTGAAAAAAATCAAATTCACCTGGGTACCACAAGAGTATTGTATAAGTATAATACCACCAATTGTACACATACTGTACCATAGTTTAAGGAGCACTGTACTAAATATTTACCAACTTCAGGGATTGGTGCTGCAAAAACCAACAGCAGAGAAAGTAGTATTAATGTTTCAAACATAAAACACTGAAGTCTCAATGGAGTTGTTAGTGTGAGTGTTTTATTGAGCCTTGTCACAGCAACATTAACTTTAACGTAACATTAACGAGTTGAAATACGTTCATGGTGAAACTAAATGAAGTTTGTGTATTTTCAGAAGTAAAGTTGGAGTCTTCCTCTGTGGACCACCTCAACTGGGGAAATCTTTGGAGAAACAATGTCTGTCCCATTCAGAGGATGAGGTCAAGTTCATCTTCAACAAAGAAAACTTCTAAAAGAACAGCATTTTAAGACATGAGCTTGTAAAAATAAATGTGCAATTAAATGCCCATGACATTTTTACTTTAGTTTCTTCTTTAGCCACTGAATATAAAGATTAAATTTATAGTATAATGGTATGCTATAGTTAGAATACGTGATATGTGTTTATGTATGTATGTATGTGCACGAATGTATATACAGTATGTGTAGCTATATTCAGTTGCTTAACATTGCTCTTTAAATTGTAAACTTCAGAGGAGGATATAGACTCATGTTAGAGGCCCTAAATTAAAGGGTATACCACAATTGTTTGGCTCGGCTAAATGTGTGGTTGTGAAACTTTATCGCTATACAAAGAGTTAAGGTATTAAACAGACACTTTGAACAAATAGACCAGCTGTTGGTTTGTGGATAAAAATAATCTATTTTCTTCGAAGGTGTTGTTGCTATTCTCACCTCTTCAATCTTTCAAAAGATATCTCCAAGTATAAATCATTTCCAAAGACAGGGTTGACACAGAATTGACCCTATTTAAGGGTCAACATGACTCATGGCCACAGGATATATGGCAGGTGGGCAATCCTCTCATTTGTGGGGTTTAGCTGGGGATATCTACTGATCTGTGTGAGCTCTGAATCGCCTCTATCTTTAGACTATGAATGGACAGTCTAATGTTATCTGGCCCACTGTCATCCAAGCTGTGGTTATTTTTAGGCAGTCGCTTGCAGGGGGGAGCAGCTGCCAAAGCATTTAGTGCTGCCATTCCAGCTCCGTCTCCACCACTTTGTCACCCTGTAGCTATCGGACAATGACGGTATCTCTGCTGACGCATAAACTAAGCACTTGACCGCGTGACTGTGGTCATTTTCTGCATCCTTTCACTACACAAACAGGGACCTCCACATTGGAATGGGATTTCTTTTTTCACACTCTACGACTTCAAACAAGATCCTGCAACCAACAAGCAACGCAACTAAACCAAGAAACTAAGGGAAACTAAAGAGTTTAAAAACGTCCTTCCTTGATTCACTGCCATTTTCAAAGAAACAAAGACAAATCAATCAAAGAGGATTTTAAAGGAAAGCGTACCAACTGTTACAGAATGAGTTAAAGACAAACTCCAAAGAATAAGTAAGTAACTGATTCCTATTGGACTTAACTATGTTAACTTACATAGTTACAATGTGGATTTTGCCATTTGTATTTTAGGTCAGTAGACACAAAGACAGCCTTAATTATTTTTCATTTGGTTATAAGTAGTTTTACATACAATGTGAGCAATGACCTCCCTGAGACAATAGAAAGACAGAAGGCAACATTTTATCAACCTAAATTAAGGCTTCGTCACTACAATTGTTTTCTCAAGTTTGTAATTAGACATCTTTTTTCAAAAGGAATTCAACTTTACAAAAGAGAATCAATCAATCAATTTCCTCATACTGTTACTGAGTTAAATCTAAACAAATGATTTTAACATTCAACCTTACTGATGCGAACAACAGCACATCAACAACAACTGTCTAGCGGAATAAAAAAAAAAAGAGTTCCTAAACATCAACAACAACTGTCTAGCGGAATAATAAAAAAAAGAGTTCCTATATTCTAGGCTTAAGATGAACCACCTGTTAAAACTTTTGTTAGGATTTTGTCCAAGCTAGCTTCTTAGGTGTACTCCTGAAACATGTACACTTATTCAGAATTGTATACCTTTTGTACATTTCTGAATGTAAGTACATTTAACAATGTTTAAGTGAATGTGTGATATTACAGTTTGTGACACATGGTCTCCCTGGTGTCTTTTTTGGACAGACTAGTTTATAAATATAGTCTGAAATGACTTACAGCACCAGCTGTAAAACAACTGTCATGTCATTTAACAAAAATATTTTTAAATGGTTTCAGGTCTTTAAATTTTCAATTTTAATAAGCAAACTTTTTGATCTTTGTGTCTCACAGATACTTTTGTGACATAGATTTCTGGATAATTTATTGGGAAATATTCAAGTTAATCTCCAAGAACAGCAACACAGACATGGATATTTTTGGAGGTGCTCCTCGTGTTTTGGGTTACCCACGACCCGTGGTTGCACAGTGTGGCACAGATGCCATCCTACGTTGCCAGATAGGTGGTGATCCTCGTCCAGATGTCATTTGGGAGCGTAAAAATGTCCAGATCTTCTCAGAGGGACGCTACAGACTGTCAGAGGAAGGAAAAGTGTACCTGATAACTATTAGTGACGTTACCCAACAGGATGCTGGCCAGTACATATGCAAGGCTAAAAATAGTGTAGGTGAAACATATGCAGCTGCCACACTCAAGGTGGAAGGAGAGGAAAGAGCACAGGAAGAGCAGGGGCAAACCGAGGTGAATGGTGTCAAAGAAAATGAAAAATATGAGGAACATCTGAATGGCTACTGTAAGGAGCAAAATGGGAAATATGGCAAAGAAAATGGACGTGAGATAATCCCAAAACATAAATTGAACGGAAAGTATGAAAAAAGAAAAGAGACTGATAAAATATGTGATGATAGGCCAAGATTTCTCATAAAACCACTCTCTTTGCGTGTGGACAAAGGAGAAGATGCCGCTTTCTCATGCAAAATCTGGGGTGACCCTTTGCCTGAGGTGATGTGGGAGAAAGATGGAAAAAAGCTCAATGACATATTTGAAAGCTCACACTTCAGTGTAAGCAGTCAAGATGGCGGATGGTTTCAGCTCAAGATCTATAGGACACGAATGCCGGACAAAGGTGTCTACACATGCAAGGCAGTAAGCTGCAATGGCGAGGCGCTGGCAGGGGCAGTCTTGCTTGTTGAGCCTGTGCCAGAGCGAGAGGACAGCAAAGTTTCTTCCAGTAGCCCTTGTAACACCCAACTGTCACCAAAACACAGAGGTGGTCGACCTAGTTTATCAAGAGTTAAAGAAGAGACAGCGATCAACCAATCTGCAGTCAAAAAGTTTGCTGTAGCAGAAGGAAAACACGCCAAGTTTCGCTGCTTTGTCACAGGAAAGCCTAAACCTGAGATCATATGGAAGAGGAACGGGGTTCCCCTGGAACCTGGAAGACGACATCTGATATTCGAGGACAGAGAGGGTTACTACACACTCAAGGTTCTGTACTGCAAGGAGCAAGATACAGGCCTGTATGTGTGTGTTGCATCAAATGCCCTGGGGAATACCCTAAGTGCTGTTCACCTGTCTGTCAAAGGTAAGAGAGGTTTTACTTTTAAAGCTGTTTTAAATCAACAACAAAAAAACAATTCTAGTATGGTGGACATTTTCCACACTTATAAAATTAGGTCCTGCATACAGTGAATACAGTCATTCTATATGTAATATTAACTATGAAATTCATCAGCTGTACCTTTGTCATTCAGGTCCAGCTGTTCGTTTTCGGCGTCCATTAAAAGATGTTGAAGTAAGAGAGCGTGATGTGGCTGTGCTGGAGTGCGAAGTTCCTGATGAGTCGGTTCCTGCTGCCTGGTACCTTGAGGACCAAAGGCTGATGCCCAGCAGCAAATATGGCATAGAGCAGAAAGGAACCAGACGCAGACTGACCATTCAGGATATTGGGACAGATGATGACGGAGTGTATCTTTGTGAGATGCCTGATGGAGGGAAGAGCATTGCAGAACTTTCAGTTAAAGGTATGTACATGTGAAAAAGATATACTGCTAGTACTGCTAAGTATTTCAGACACGGCTGTACCTCCCCTAAATATGGGGTGACATGGTGTTTAAAGTGCATGAGTGAAATGAAAACATATTTCTAATAAATAGATGAATGGTGGCCTCATTCGTTTAAAATGTTAAATTTGAATGTAATTATCTTACAAATTCACACAATTTATGTAATAATTTGGCCAGATTTGATGTCCAATTTCTGTACTTTGCGATTTGCTATGGTTAAAATTCAAAGCCAAGTACAGATTCTGTGGTTGTTGTTAAATAAAATAAAATAAATAAATAAATAAAATTTGTGACCAACATTTTTAGGCACAATTGTTCGTAAACTCCCTCGGAAGCTGGAGGTCCTAGAGGGAGAGAATGCAGCTTTCTGTGTAGAAGTGGAGGACAACGACATGGAGGTCCACTGGTTTAAAGATGGCCTGAAGCTGCATGAAACCCACCAGACAATCCTCAAAAATTTTGGCAAAACTCACATTCTGGTCTTTGTCAACGTGGCCCATCAAGATTCAGGGGTTGTGACATTTGTTGCAGGGAGATCCAAAACCTCATCACGGCTAAAAGTTAAAGGTAAAATAGGGAGACAGACTTTGCTTTCCAATTATTTTTCCCAATGAAAGTTACTGAATGGTTCTTCTCTTTACCCTAAAGCTTCAAGACACTCTCCTCCTATTTGCCCCGTAAGTGTCAAAATGGATGTAGATCGACCCAATGGTGCTCTTCTCACATGGGTTCCAGCCCCTAACAGCCAGATGTCAACCCGATCCATTTTTGTGGTGGAGAGACAAGAGGTGGGCTCTCAAGAGTGGCAGAAGTGCTTCACTTCAGAAAGTGCCACCTCAGCTGAGGTTGCAGGTGACAGTGTGCCCTGTGAAGGCAACTACCGCTTCAGAGTCTGTTGCATTAACAAGTACGGGCGAAGCGGTCATGTGGAGTTTCCCAAAGTTGTCCATCTCGGTAAACGTCAGAAGACAAAAACTGTAAAATATGTTGCAGTTCTTTGACATGTACAAGAAAACATCAACAGTGTAACATTTGCATTTTCTATTTTAGTTCCTGGGCCTAAGATTTGCAGTCACCTCAAGAGTTCTGAGGTTGAAGAGGGAGAAGATGCCCACTTCTCCATTGAACTTTCAGCAGTAATGGTGGGAACATGGTTTCTCAATAGCTCTCAACTGCAGCACAGTGAAAGATATAAAATACAGCACTCCCAAACTAGGCACTCATTGGTTATCCATGGCACACGCATCACAGACGACAGAGCAGAGATCACCTTCATAGCCAACGGAGTACGGGACTCAGCAACACTCAAAGTTAAACGTAAGGACTCTGTCTATTCTCTAACAACTGAATCCTAAAGATTCAAAAACAGATTCAGGTGCAGCATCTTCCACTTCCATTAGCGCAAAATACAACTCTTTAGAAAAGAGTTTTAGCATTATCATTGGGTAATTTATTGTAATAGTTATCACTAATGTGCATCATAGATACAATCAAATGAGCCAGTAATGGGGAGTACTGAGTAACATGCTTGCTTTTTCTTTTACAGCTGCTGTGGTAAAATTCAATCCCTTGTCTGAGTTAGAAAGCAATAAGAAGGTGGAAAATGGTGACGCTATTGTGCTCTACTGTGAGGTCTCTCACTCCTTTGCAAAAGTATCTTGGTTTAAGGATGGCGAAGAATTGCAGATAACTGACAACATCAGCATACAATCTGATGGCAACATGAGAAGGATCGTAATCCAGTCAGCTGATGTAGATCACTCTGGTGTATACGTATGCAAAACCAATGAGGATGGCATCAGATTTGATGTGGAGGTTTCAGGTAAAATACATTCAAATTTCAACCTTGTAACCTCCATTTTCCAGTATTTTTCTTAATTATTTTCTTCCTGCTCTTTTTTTTTTCAGGTCCTCCTGCTTATTTCAAACCAATCCCTGACGAAGAGCTCCACAAAAGCAGCATGGAGCTGGACCCAGTTGTGCTGCTCTGCCACGTCTCCAGAGATGACGCTGAAGTCAAATGGTAAAACTGTGGAACTCAAAAGGTTCCACATACAGAGTTACTGTAGACATGCAGGCTTGTGTATTTACATACCACTAAAAGTTGTCTACAACAAATATTTGTTCCAGGTACAAGGATGGCTCTGAAATTCAATCCAGTGACAACATCACTCTTCAGGTAGAGGGAACAGTAAGGAGGCTGATCATCAGATCTGCAGAAGCCTCAGATGCTGGCAGTTACACCTGCCAGGCAGGAAACAACAGCATGGAGTTCTTAGTCAACATCAGAGGTGCGATGCCATTAAATATGGTTAATATATTCATAGTCTATTGGGTGCCGAAAAAAAGTTAAAGAATGAATACATTGCCAAAAACCTACATTCTAATAAATTCTTAATTTTGGGAATGTCTACAGCCACTAATCTGAATTGTGTAAACACAGGTAAAAATCATCAAAAAGGTTTAATTACAGAAAAAGAGAAAATATAATGACAATCGGATGACTTAAAAGTATATATATAAACCACAAATTATGGAATTCTAAATGAAAGTTTTACTAAGAATACAAGCAAACAAAATTTAAACGATGGGAAGGTGGAAGTTCCAAAAGAAATGTTCAGGGCTAAAACTAATTTCAAGCTAAAGTAGTTGACTATGACTCAGAATCTTTGTTAATTTCCAGACATTACTCAAACATTAAATTAACATCTCACTGTTCTTCCAGAGCCTCCAGTGATGATTGTGGAGCCTAAAGATGATGTGGTGATGGAAGGCTACATTTCAGAAGAAATCCACCTGCAGTGTGAATTGTCCCGTTCCAGTGGGAAAGTGCAGTGGTTCAAAGATGGCCAGAAGGTGGAAATGAGCAATAGTATCCAGCTGTTATCCGAGGGTCCATACAGGAGGCTGACTATTCCCTGTGGCTCAGCAGATGACAGTGGAGAGTACGTTTGTAAAACTAATGGAGACTCTGTTTTCTTCCAGCTTAGTGTCAAAGGTTAGTGTGTCCTTCATACTCTTTTCTTTCAAAAACATGTCTAAACATGGAAAGCAGTAATGGAATTCTCCATCCTGACATGAATACCTTATAATCACATTTTCTGTTTCCTTCCCATTTCAGAGCCACCAGTTCTTATACTTTTTCCAGCTGAGTCAGAGCAAGAACTCAACTATCTAACTTCAGAGAGGCTTGAGCTCAGTTGTGAAATCTCCAAGTCAGATGCACCAGTTATGTGGTATAAAAATGGTCTTGAGGTAGAGGAGAGTCCCAATTTAATTCTTGCGGTGGATGGAGCCCAACGAATCTTACTTATACCCCTGACAACGGTGGAAGACACAGGAGAGTACATCTGTGATACTGAAGATGACTCCATGGCCTTTTTGGTTACTATTACAGGTAAGAATGGTAGGGTTTTTGTGCCATGTTTTTCTATGAATTATTCCAGTATATGTACACTGACTAGCTCAAGGTTTACATACTACCATGTCAATACCGGCTAACATACAATTACATTTTTACTTTTTTGCCAAAATTGTATGTTTCGGTTTGTAAAGAGCCACCAGTGAAGCTGACTCGTCCCAAAAACAAGCCAGACAAACTAGAGAGCTTGGCTGGAAAAGAAATTGTAATGGAGATCCAAGTGTCCAGACCAAACGCTGAAGTCACATGGAAGTTCAATGACGAAAAGATTGAAGAGAACAACAATGTAACTGTCGAGGAGGATGGTCTTATCCGTCGACTCACTATTCATGCTCCTACTCCAAACGATTCCGGATATTACGTCTGTGATGCAGGCAATGACAAAATTGATTTCCAGGTCAAAGTTTCAGGTACAAATACAGCAGTTTCAATATTTTTTCTGATACACCCAGTATACTAAAAAAGGAGAAAGTATATATTTTTACATTTTTTTCCTCAGAGCCTCCTGTGAAGATCTTAAGAAAGTTAGAGATCAAGACAGACCTAAAATTCAAGTTGGGTGATGACATTGTATTGGAGTGTGAACTCTCCAGAACAAATGCTGTTGCCAAATGGTACAAAGATTGCTGCCGTGTTGGGGGTGAAGAAAGGTTCTGTGAAGAGGAAGAAGGTGCTTTCCGCTCGTTGGTCATTCTTAACGCTGAACTCACGGACACTGGAGAGTACTTCCTCGACGTTGGAAATGACAGCATCTGTTTCCAGGTTAAAGTAGAAGGTAAAACATACAAAGCTGGGTGCCGTGACTAAAATACAATAGAAACAGATGAAGAAAACAAATGGACAAATAATAATTTGTGACATGTGTGGCATGGACTATGAACCCTGACGTCCAAAAGCTCATTAAGTTCTGGTGGTTGATATTATTGTTGAAACACAGTCAACAATACTCACCCAATGTTCCTTCATTTTCAGAGCCTCCAGTTACCATTGTAGGCAATTCAAATGATCACGACCAACAGGAGCTGATGACAGGTGACGACCTCATTCTGGCTTGTGAGGTGTCTCGTGCTGATGCCCCTGTGCAGTGGTACTGCAATGATAGATTGCTCACCAATGACTCCCGAACCTTAATTGAGAGCTATGGCACTCTGAGGAAAATCATCATTTCAAACGCAAAGTCCACAGATTCAGGGAAGTACGTGTGCGATGCTGTGGATGACAAGATGATAAGTCATGTCAGAGTTCAAGGTACCTTCACCAATCAAACTTTGAGTTTTGTCAAACTATAAAACTTGAAAGATTCTGGTCAGAATGTAACATTGCTAAATTCTCTTAATTTCTGTAATATTAAAGAACCCCCGACAACGTTTGTGAACAAGAAGGACGACATTGTTGTGACTGGGTATGAGGCAGAGCGTGTGACCTTGACAAGTTATGTGTCCAAAGACAGTGCTCAGGTGCACTGGCTAAAGGACTGGACACCTATTGAAGGCGAGCGCTTTCAAGCGCTTGTGGAAGGCCATAAACGCACCCTCACCATCGAGCCTTTGAGGCGCTCTGATGCTGGAGAGTACACTTGTGATGTCAGCACAGACAAGATCCACTTCAGTCTACTTGTCAAAGGTTCAACTTTATTTTGATATCTTATTTCAACAACATATTTTCAGAAGTTGCATTAACGTTTTCCATTGCATTACAGAAATGAGAATCAGGTTTGTAAAGCTGCTCCAGCACACTGTGGCCCATGCTGATGGCATGGTGACTCTTCGTTGTGAGGTGTGCAAGCCAAAAGCAGATGTCCAATGGCTAAAGAATGGTGTGGAGATAGTTCCAAGCAGGAGATTCTCTATTAGAGCGGATGGAGTGGAGCGAAGTCTTACAATCCACCGGTTGAGCCATGAAGATGCTGGGGATTACAGCTGTGAATCTAGAGATGATCGAACCACAGCATCACTGAGAGTGGAGAGTAAGTACACCTGGAGTTAGAACTCCTGACATACATGTGAAGAATGGCAACCAAAGATAAATCAGCTTCTTACAATTTCTCTATAGAAGACACCCATCAGTTAACCAATTTTAGTTTCCAGATGGAATATGGTATATCACAGCACATAATAAATAATAGGCCATAAACCTCAACTGACTTTTATTAAGTACTAAAAATTATCAGCAGTTAATTTTAAAAACTCAAACTAATTTTGTTACATTTTAGTGCCCCGAGTGGTTGAATTCCTCACAGAGCTCCACAACACCACTGTGCTTGAAGGTGAAGATGCCACGTTCAAGTGTGTTGTCTCTCCAGAAGATGTACAGTTGTTCTGGCACATGGACAATGAGGCAATAAAACTAGGTGAACGTTTTCAGGCAACACATAATGGTCTTTGCCACACCTTAGTCATCAAAAAGTGCCAGATGTTAGACTGCTCCAGGATTTCGGCAGAAGCAGAGGGAAAAGTGAGCAAAGCCAGCCTCAAAGTTCAGGGTAAGATTCACTTAATCAGAGCCACACAAAAGAAATGTGTAGTCCAAAAAGCATTGTAATGTTGTGCCTGTTATTATAATGTTTACAGAAGCACAGGTCATGTTCACCAAGAAAGCAGAGACTGTCATGGCAGAAGAGTTTGGTGATGCCACCTTGGAAACAGAGATCAGTCTGGAGACAGGGGAGGTTCAGTGGATGAGACAGGGAGTGGTCATTCAGACAGGTCCTCGTCACACTCTGGCACAAAATGGATGCAAACGCAGTTTGACCATCTTCAACCTAACTCTGTCAGATAGAGGAACCTACCGATGTGAGACGCTTCATGACAGGACACAGGTCAAACTTAATGTAGAACGTAAGTATTGCCATGGGACTCTGTTGGTTGTTGTTGTTGCTCTCCCAAAACAATTTGTTGTTCATATTTTCTTATTTTACCTTCATGTCTTTGTATCCAGCCCGTAAAATATCAGTCCGTAAAGGCCTGATTAACCAAGAAACCTTTGAAAGGGAGACTGCTTCTTTTGAGGTGGAGCTCTCCCATGCAGATGTGGAGGGAACATGGCAGAAGGATGGCATTCGTGTGAAACCCAATAACCGCTGGCGGGTCAGCACTAACGGGCTAGTCCACAGCCTCACATTGTCCAACCTGACACTGGAAGACACAGGCACTGTTGTCTTTTCAGCTGAAGGAGTGCGCTCGAGTGCCAGGCTTACTATCAAAGGTGACACATACTGCACATACTAAATAGTTTTGATGCTTATTAATGAGAGAGAATAAGCCATTGAAAAACATCAGTGTTATAAAAACAGTGACAGTGAATTTATCAGTGTATTCTTTAAATGTTGTAGACAACTGACTTTGACTGTATAACCTTGTGACCTTTGATTGATTATTATACTCAATGACTGTTAACTGGTAACAGAGACACCAGTGTCGTTCCTAAAAGAACTTGAACCTGTCCGTGTGGAAGAGGACTTTCCTGCCACTCTGGAGTGTGAATTCTCTCGACAAAATATTGAAGTCAGCTGGTCTAAGGTCAGACAATCCATTGCTTTACACACTTTTTATATAATTACTAATTATATAGTTTCATGCTAGGTTAACCTTAACGTTCATGTTTAAATATTGCTCTTTTTCTGTCATAAGGATGGCAAAGAGCTGAAGCCTGGAAAGAATTACCGGATTTACTCCATGGGACGTAAGAGGTTTTGTCAGATAATTCAATGCTCCCTAACCGACTCTGGGACCTACACGTGTGATACAGGGGAAATCAGCACCTCCTGTTCACTGGCGGTTTATGGTATGAGACACAATACACAATCAGTTACACAACTATTAATAATACATATTATACCAATATTTAAAAAAAATAGAAACTTTGCTATCCCTGTGGTTATATATGTTAATTTTGGCTAATGAGATAAGCTTGTTTAATACTGCTGAGTTTCCCAAACTTTTTGAATCCATTGTGCAAAAATCCCACAGCACACCACCACACACAAATATCACAAGAGGTTTATGTAATAAATGTGTTCTAGATTCAAATTACTCACAGTCTCTTTCTAGTTTTTACAGCCTAGTCTAGTTTTTAGTGCTGCCACCTAGTAAAATGGTACTTAAATTGGTCTGATATCCACAGTTGCACAGGTGAATGATGACAAATTATTAAATAAACAAAGCTATGTGGTAAAGTAATGTGCTGTCCACAGCGGTTGGAAATCACTACTATAATGCTATAGAGTGACACTGAAATAAATTCAACGTTAGTTGCTCATTATCAGAAAAAGGAAAAGGACAATGGCTCTCTGTGAAAACTTGACTACTAGCACCTACAAAAAATATATTTTAGAAACTTAACAAAAGACTTACCAAACAAAATAAATGTGTGATTAAAAATGGAATATCTCTTCTTAATATATATGGATTTTAGTTGCTGTTAAATTGAAGATGAACCTCAAATATGAGCACCACATCCTCTTCAACACCAAGATTCATAGGAAAAAAAAATAGTAGTAGCTGCTTTTGCCATATTTGAATTTGAACAAGAATTCAAGAACAAGAAATTTGAACACAGTCACAGAAATTATGCTCCCTTTCAATGATCATGCTAACAGCTTGCTTAACTTCCTGTGTGGCTTAAAATGCCTTTCACTGATATTTTCTGTCTTTGGGTATTGTTATTATTTTATATTTTTCCAACAAGCAAAACATATTTTTCTTCACAGAGCACAAATTGGAGATTGTGCATGAACTGGAAGATCTCTACATTAAAGAGGATCAGAATGCTGTCTTCATGTGTGAAGTTTCTCTGAAAAATGTAACTGGGGATTGGTACAAGGATGGATATAGGATTAGGCCTACCAGTACAATCAAGATCCGAACTGAAGGTCCAAACACAGTAACTCTGCATTACACAGAAAAGGATGTAATACTGACATAGTGACAAGTGTTAAATCTCCTGTCCTTCTCCACCAGGGACTAAACCTCTTCTGCTGATATGTACTGGCAATGTAATGTCAAAGTCGAGGATGCTGGAGAAATTAGATTTGCGGCCAAAGATATTGAATCTACAGCTAACCTCGAGGTTGAAGGTTAGGTATTTTTTTAATTTTCAAAGATATGCTGCGACACCTAAGCTAAATTGTGTAGCTTCTGTTTCTCCTGCTCATGTTTGCTTAATATTTTTAGAACTTCCAGTTTCAATCGTTAGACCTCTGCGAGACCGGACAGCACTGGAGAACCACCGTGTGATCCTGGAGTGCACTATGTCCACCCCTCGCTGTGATGTGGCTTGGTATAAAGATGGGGAGGAGCTGGCTCCTTCAGAGCGACTACATATGTTGGTCGACGGTTGTTGCCATAAACTGGTCATTCAACAGGTAGCAGCAGAGGATGAGGGCCTATATAGCATCGAGGTTGGGGAACACATTTGCCAAGCCAAACTGATGGTGGAAGGTAAGATGAGTTTTATGGGGATCATTGATGTTTTCAGTTCTTATTCAGTTACTTAAATAATGTACAATTGCTAACATACCCTCTTTTTTAAAGAGCAACATTTTCCATTATTGGCATGACTTTATTTTCCCAGCCAGCCAAGTTTCACGTCTTACTGTTTTTTTGCTGTGATCTGGGCCTAACTACTTAATTTGCAATTTGCAACCACTTAGCCTTTGTAACAAAAATTTCCCAGTTCTACGGTGTATTTTAGTTAACTGTTGGCCTTGTATTGGTAAATTCTAGCTGTTTATTATATTTCGGATTGATAATACTAACTTTGATAACATAAAATGTGTATTATATTTCAGAACACTGAACACTTGACATGTTTACATAGAGTACACAATTTAAATGCAATTTTGATACAATGCATTAACTCCCACCCATTTTATATAATACCATGGCAGCACAAGCACTACAGATGGTACGAGATCTAAAGGATGTGGAGGTGTCTGAGCCTGAGCCAGCATTGTTTGAGTGTGAAGTGTCCATGGACATAAACAAGCCTCCAGTTTGGACTCTAAATGGAGTGGCCCTTCAACCTGGCCCATATGTCCGCCTGGAGAACCATGGGAAACTGCACAAACTAATGCTGAAAAACACTAGTGTGGAAATGAGTGGGACAATCAAGTTTACCATGGGCAAGGCAAAGAGCAGTGCTACGCTAAATGTTGTGGACAAGTAGAAAAGGTAACAAGAAGTGACTTTAAGTTAGGAAAAGAAAGATCCAAAGAAAATGATCAAGAAGTTGAAGAACTACTCACATTTTTTAGAACTTCACAAGTTTTTTTAAAAAAAGAAAGTATTGTGATAGTGTTACAAAATTATTTCTAAAAAATAAATGTATTAATTAAAGCTGGACTGAACTCAGCATCCTAAATCAGAGTTCAAATCTTTTCTTTTTTTACATTGTAAATTATATTTATTTCCCTGATGAATACACCTTTCTTTACTATAATTACCCACATATTTTAATTAAAAGAAAAGGCATCAACAACTTCACATCATCCCAGGGTAACAATGTGCATCATATACGCAAATGTATGAATCATTTTTGTCTAAAAGTCATCTTTTTTTTTTTTTAATTTACACAACCCAGATAATTTGTTATCGAAATATTAACCCTAGCTAGTAGACCAACCTTTGTTTGTCTTTAAATCACATAATTATGAGTTTCAACAATTTGGGTCATGAATATGTGATTAAAAGCAGAACTAGTATCAATATCAATAAGTATGGACATTTTACTGCTATTTGTATATATTTTAATCAGAAATCGTGACATAAAACCGTTTCATGATTACAGTTTATGGAAACTATTTTGTTTATGATGTATATACATAAAATATATCTCTAAGTGGTAATTGAGTGCTACTAAGCAGAATATTTAAAATTTGAAATAATCCTAAAGCCTATGGTTTGATGTTTTCGAGCAAATAACGTTTTATCTCAAAAGGTTTATGTAGTAATTCAGTTTCTATTTGATATCTCTACCTTGTATTGAATGAACAATGCATCTGATAATTATGTCATCATTTGTATATCTTATCTAATAAATTCAACTTATAACTAATAACTATAACAAATATCGCTGAAGTCCAAAAGCTACTGAAACAATCTTTTGTCATAATGCACTGACATACTACTAAAGTAAAAAGACTGCGACATGACCGTTTTTTTAACCAGAGTAATGTAACTTACTTGATACAGCCAGGTGGAAGTTAAACTCACTTACCTTGATTATGCAGGTTAAGGTCCGCCTATTAAAATGTCGTCCTCTACAGTTAAAATTAATCCAAAACAGTCGATTATTGATGCGTTCCAAAGTTTGGAAATTCTTCATTTAAAAAGTACCCACCTAATAACAGGCCACGACATTATAGCATCTATCTTTGGCCTTTCGCGTTTGTTTCCTTTCTACCTGCACGACAACATGCTAGCTAACAAAAGTGGTGGGTCGAGAGCCGCTCAGCAGCGGCTCCTGATTGGACGAGGCGATCCGGTGACAATCACGGTCACAAGACCAACAAATTATAAGTAAAAAAAAAGTTACATACTATTTAGAATCTCATTACGTAGTTGAACAGTTAAGTTTGCGCATGTTTTGGACATAATTTTACAAATTAATTAAAAAAATAGATTAATCTAATTTTGATACTTATAAACATGTTGAGAATTTGTCAAAGCAGTTACAAACCAAGAACCTAACAATGGCTATAATGTCATTGAAATAGGCAAAGCAAATTAAAATTTTAAATGTAACACATTAACGCACACTAAATTTTGCCCAAACGTATCAAAATAGATACATTAAAGAGATGATTAAGGGCCGTGAGAGGACATTAATTCAGTCTGTTTTCACAAACAAAGCTCACTTTAATTCCTTTTAAAGTTGTAGGCATTTTTACACACAACAACACATAACTTACTATACAACACTGAGGTGGCAGTAATACACCTAATAAATGGCAAGAACTTTGAGGTGTTACAGCTAAATTAAATATGAAAATGCTTTCACCATATGTATACAAAGAACAGATTCAATGATTTTATCTAATGAAACATTTTTTTAACAATCGCAAGAAAACAAACATAAAGCAGAACTTTAAAATGCTATGAAAAAGCAATGGTTAAAAAATAAATTGTGATCATACTTCTGGATGTAAGGCTGCATATGAGGTTGTCAAACATCAAGTTAAACTAGCAAACACCTCCTACTATATCATGGACATGAGCTTCTGTCTTTTTTGTAGAGCCTCGTACAACAATTAGAAAATAATAGCTGAATGCTTTTGATTCCTTTTCCACTCAGGACTGCACTAAAGTGACTAAACTGTAAGGTTTTCAATGTAGCAACAATCAGACAAAGGATTCTTCTCCAAATAACGGCTGCTCACAGTCTGGATCACCACCACTATGCTCACTGCATCTCCTTAGCCATTGCCTGTGGCTCTCCACCAAGGTAAGTGCCATCTGCTGGCTGCTATGAAGACTGCTGCCTGGGTGCGAGGAGAAAAGTTCCTTCACTGATTTAGTGGCACTTGGGGAGAGGCAGAAGGCAGCTCGCTCTGAATCAATCTGCGTAACCTTGAGTCCAGGATCTGTAGGACTGGGTTGCTCCATGACGTGCCATCCTGGCTCTGATTGGCGGCGCAGACAGAGCCTGGTGTCCTGGCGAGTTTCCTCTTTCTCCACAGAATGAGACTTGTGTCTTCTGAACAAGGACAGAGTTGGTCCCCCACAGACTTTTTTGGCTCTGCAGATCCTCTGTTTTACTCCTCTGCCCTTCAGAGACACGTCAATGGTCCTTCCCTGTGTGTAGACAGCATGTTGAGCTTTATCTAGTAGCTCACAGTGTTTCTGTGAGGTAGTGCCCTCAGAGAAAATCATAGCACAAAGGACATTGGTGATCATGAACATTGCTATCATTCAACCCTCAGTAGTCACTTACCGTACTCATCTTTTCCTTCTCTTCTGGTTTTACTGTGCTATCCTCTTGGGTTATTGAAAGTTTTCTGTCTTTCCTAAGCCAAGAGTTTGGGTGTAAACCCCTGCAGCTTTTTAAAGTCCCCCAACTGAGTCCTTCTCCGGGAGGTGAGCTTTTTGCAGTAGTTGCAGTGACACTGTAGGTTTCATTAGACATCTTGGGTGGCTGAAACTCAACGGTGGCATGATCACTATTCAAAGAGTTTGTTGGAGAAAGTGTCTGATTTAGATTAAGGACATCAGCGCTTCCTGAAGTGCAAGGTCCAAACCTTCCCACATATGCTATGTTGGGCTCTGACATCCGCCTGTGTCTGTGCTGACCTTCCATGGACAGGGAGTCATCAGAAGAGGGTGTGATCATACTCAATACTTCTTGGCTCGTGCCTAGATCTGAGACCTGCCTCCTACCTCCAGTTCTTACCAGAGAGCAAAGCTTCACACTACTTCCACGGCCTATATCTGGGCTTGCTTCTTGGTCGCAGTCACTGATTGTAAGGATGGAGTCCTGACTACCCCGAAGAGGTTTTGACTGTAGATGGCCTACACCCAAGGCCGGCGAACCTCCGCTGCTGTCGTCCAGCTCATTCTCCAGACTGTCGTAGGAGGAGTCAGTCATTGGGTAGAGCCAGGAATCTGATTGTCCAGAAGAACATGAGCAAGAAAACCAGGCAAAACTGCAGTAGTTTAAACAGTCAAATTAAATAGGCAGGTGGCTTTTAAACACGCAACGAGGCGCAATTAAACCTGTCACAAAAACAGTGAATATATAAAATAGTTGCTCTGGAACAAATTCTGCCCTAAAAACTAAACATTTTGAAAAGCTTGTCAGTATTTAGCTAAAATCAAAAATCAAAAGTTTTTGTTTTTTCATTTGCAAAATCTTAACATCTTTTATTATTTTAGTTATTCTGTTATGCTGAATTGTTAAGAAAAATTAATCTACATTAATCTGTGTAGTTCTTTTTTGTATTTGCATTCAAGTGACATTGAAATGGTGTGTTTACCTGTTGTTGTCTCATCTGATTGACATCTTTGTGGTGGTCCTCCAAACAGCGTGGTAGGTTCCTCTCCTAAAATCTGCTGACAGTGCTCCATCATGAACCTAACCAGCTCACAGACCTGCAGCCACCAACATATTTAGTGTGTTTGGTATATAGCAAAAAATCTCAAATGTTGCAGATTTGTAAGAAACAAGGTTTTACAAGTTTCTCTGTGCACTTAAAATTTATTTAAAATGTTGTGTTCAAGGATGTCTTCTGAAATTAGCAGCAAGAAATGCTAAATTTAGATCCATACATTAAAACAAAATTTAATTAGTAATGTCTTAGAAACAAAAGTGTTTAAAACATTACTCCAGTGGTTACTGTTGTTTTATGGCAACGTAATCCATCCATTCACTCACTCACTTTTTTTGTTTCCTTTCCCTCCACCTCAGGGCTACACGGTGCTCCAGGAGGCCAAAGCATGCTGGGAGCAATGCACACAGACAAGTTAAAGGCATTCATTTGGTTCTCATGAGCATTGGCCTTGATAGTGTGCAGCACAGCTAGAAGGTAACGAAGCAGCAGGGCGTTTTCTTTGGGCAGTCGGTGCATCAATCTGAGGAGGATGGCACAAAGGACATGTTTGGAAATTTCATCAAAAGTTTGGAATCTTGTTTTTAATATCCTACCTCTGGATGTCCTGCACCTGCCCTTCCTCAACTTCATCGTCCTCCAAAACATCCATCCATTCTTCATGAAGTTCACAACATAGCAAACTACCTGGGATGCTGCGTAAGAAATCCTATGGATGGACAAAGACACGAAACACTGAAGTGTTATTACACACAAAGTCTGACAGAAGACTAAAACTTTATAAAAACTAAAACTTTAAAACTGGTCAGTCACTTCATATAATAAAAAAAACAAAAACAGGAGCTGCTGGTCAACTGTTTCCTGCTGTGGCTGTTATGTGTCAACGAGCTAAATCTTAATCAAGATTACAAACACCAAAGTCACAAACCAAGGTCTAGAGTGATGCAGCGGTTAGCCACCAGAGGGCCCATCATATTACGTGTGTGAGTGTGTGTGTTCTCTCAGTAGAGAGATTATAGTCTAAAACTCTTATCAATCCTGTCTAATCCTGCTGATTCAGCAACAGCAGATAGTCCCTCATTCAAATAATCAGATTATAGTTTGAAGGTCAATAACACACGTGTTAAAAATAAAGGTTTGATTTTTAATCACTCTCACCATAGTTACAGATGAAAAAATGGATTACTGCGAATTTATTTAAAGAGACTTTTTTATATTTACTTTCTGTCTATTTTATTTAGCAATAAGTGGTCTGCGGTGTGCACACCAATGCAGTAACAAACGCACAACAACCCACACATTTCCCCACACCTTAAACACTCCTGCGATAAGGAAAACATGGTCACGTATCAGAGGAAGCTGGAATTCTCCAGCATCTAGAGAGTCTCTCAGCTCCCTGACAGCTCGAGCCCCTGCAGGCCGACGAAAAATACCCCGTGTCCAGGAGCCTTCATGGTAAAGAAAGGTCAGCATGTCCTGTGGGCAACACAGAACCAAAGAAATCATAATATAACTGTACCATGCTGCGTGGCTGGATGTTTTTGTGTGCCATTTCTATATACTAGTAGGCCTGAATCATAGTTACAGTGTATTCTAACATAAGCATGTTATATAAATTGTGACCAGGTTTACCTAATTCATGCTCACAATTTTGAATGACCTGATTTTCAATTACTTTAGCCAAGGTATTGATCCACGTGGTCTTGCATTAGTAAATCGCGCTCATCAAGGTGATGCAATTAACCAGTGTTTTCATCAACATTTTTTTCCTTGTCCAGCACTTATGTGTAGTTAATAAAACAGACATACAGTATACACTCACCATGATAGGTTTAGGCAGAGCATCCTCCACACACACTGAACTGAGTGGGCGGCCAAACAAACAGCCCTGGGCTGCACCTGTAAGGGACAGTTCACTCAGGTAGGAGGAGGAGCCTCTCCAGAAGGCCCAGGAGACAAGGGAACGCCGTCTTCTAAAAGTCTTCTGAGAAACATCTGAGTCGACAAAACAACATTTATGCTTTGACAATTATTTCAGCTTAAGGTATTTTGTGCTTTGTGGGATACATTTGAAATAAAGATTTTAAACAAATTTAAACAATAAAATAAATAACATGTCAAATCTTGCATGCATTTGTAGATCAGCAAACTCTGTAGTGTGATGTAAAAATCATTCATTTTTTTCTGTGGACTTTGGTCTGAGAGAGTAAGTACTTTACATTAACTATACAACAACAAAAAACATATCTGACAGAAAGACTTAGCAGACCTAGATCATATTACCACAGTCTTTTGTAAAAGCTCTAACGTAGCTTCACCATCCCATAGTGAAACAGTTGTGACAACATCACCTGTGGTCTGACCTGATGGTTCCTGCAGCAACAGCTGCTGTTCCTCCGCTGGTCTGGGTTTCAGGACAAACTGACACTGTCTGTTGACCTGCAGCAGCTCCTTCTGTAGAATCTTCTCTCTGTCCACAGGTGAAGCGGGGGAGGCGGAGCCTGCAGCAGCCCCTCCTCCCTGAGACATGGAGTGTCTGACGTGACTCATCTGAATACTGAAGGGAAACTCATGACCTGAGCAAGAGCCACGGAGAAAAAAAACAACAACAAAAAAACAGTGAGCATTAAACACTTTAAGCTTTTTACAATATTTTTCATTATAGAATGCGATGATGTCATTTGCAAACACTGACCTATCAGAGGATATGAGGCGTCCCTTTTGCTGATGACCCACAGCTGGTAGTCTTTTACATTTCCCTGAGTCAGAACAATGTAATCATAACAAGCTTTTACATTTCCCTGAGTCAGAACAATATAATCATAACAAGTTATTATTATTATTATAGCATAAAATTATTGTACAAAATTGTATTAGTTTTTGATGTGCAGCAGACTTCTTCAATAGAGATCACGACCTCTATGGGTTTCTTTTGAGTACTGCAGTCTGGTTGTGACATTTTTAATGATAATTTTCACATTTTCTACATCACGTTTTACCAATTTAAACACCTCAGTTTCCCGTGTGTTTTTTTTTTAACTCACAATGATGCTAAACTGTTGCAGAGCCAATCGAATCACTTCATTGGTGGAATCAGAGTTACTAACAGGAAGTGTTTTAGTCTATCAAAAAAAGAAAGGAAAAATCAAATTAACTACAAAACACAGAGGGGTATATATTTAATAAAATGCAGGAAAAAAAAGTAAACTTACAACGGCAAATGAGTTGAGTCCTTTACCATAAACTCTGAGAGGAATTGTTTTAGGTTCTTCTGCCTCTTTTTGCTCTTTGATACGGCTGCAAAGCAAAATACATTGAGATTAAACCTCAGTCTCTCGCTCTCATACACACACACACTTGCACACAGGTACACACACATCGCTGACATGTGAAGGAAGACTTCACCTCTTTAGAAGTGAAAGCCATTCCTCTTTCTGTTCTGAGGAGCTGAAACAACAAAGAGTAGCAGCATTAACAGTAAAAGCTGATCTTCACTACTCACAAAGAATAAAACCAATGCCAACCTAAGTCAATCTAAGTCAACAAAATGATGTTAAAAATGCACTGTGTGCTTTAGTTGTTAGGCAGTCATTTCCTACAGGAAAAAAAAATCATAAAAATATATGCACCAATGTCTGTGTGTGTGCGTGTGTGTGTGTGTTACCTGAACGTAGCCACACAGTTGTACGTTGGCCAGCCAATAACAAAGCTCCTCTTAAGTGCTGTGCTTCCTTCCCATACCTCCTCTACGCAGCTCGCCGTCCACATCTCACACACACACACTTTAACCTTCAGCTTGAAGTGGTTGGCTGATCTAAGAGCAGACATGCACACAAAGTGCAGCATGAAAACACACAGACTGGCATGATTATGACCATCTGACCCCTGAATGAACCCTGGGTGAGTTGCATCATGTCTCACTTGGCTTTGGCGACAATCATAATGTCACTGAACAAGAAAAGGTGTCTGTCCTGTGTCTGCATTCCTGTCTTCAACTGAGCATGTGCGTGAAGAAGGAAGGACCGCACTGAGTTGTCTAGGTAGGACTGAATAAACGGACAGGTCTCTGCACAGACAGTCATCTGGAACGTCTCTCTGAAGAAATAACAGATCATCCAAGTGAGTGATAGACCACATTTTCTCCCACACCAAAGTCCATAAAAGAATTCAGTGATTTTTCACCACAGACCTTTGGCCTCCCCACCTATTTTATGTAGATTTTTTTTTCTGTTTTCTGCACCATTTGCTCAAATTTACCCCAGTAGCTACAAGAGGCAGAGGTCCTCTGTTTCTGTGAGATAAATCACAAAATTCCTAATGATCTTTGGTTCTGAAGAGTGAGCACTTTACAAACTTTAGTTTCAAGTCAGTAACTGCAGCAACAAGATGATATATGACATATTTCTTCTTTCTCAGAGACATCTGATCTTCTTAAATCTGACCACACACTGTGTGAGCCCTTTCAAAACTTTATAGGTATGTGTGTGAGGGTTGATGTATGTATGATGTTTGTGTATGTTTAGACAAAAGGAAAGATGGGATCCAATTGTCGTTATGACATAGAGCCTTTGGACAAAGTCATTTTGGTATCACATACTGCACAACAATGGCTGAGTGTAGTGAAAGTTGTCATGGATATGATCCCAAATACCTGGACAAGGTCTTGGATCGGGTCAGAGCCTTGGTGATCACCAGAGAAGGAGCAGACTGTCGACGACAGCTCTGAAACTTCATCTTCTAAACACAGACACATAAACACAGGACAGGAGTTATTATTATTATAATTATTATTATTAATATTATTATTATTGTTATTATTATTATTATTATTGTTATTATTATTATTATTATTATTATTATTATTATTATTATTATTATTATTATTATTATTATTATTATTATTATTATTATTATTATTATTATTATTATTATTATTATTATTATTATTATTATTATTATTATTATTATTATTATTATTATTATTATTATTATTATTATCTTCCATCGTCCAATCTAGTTGTGCTCATGTGCTAAGTAACAGGGTCTTGTCTAGAGTCTATCAATGTATTACTCGTCCGACCTCACGGCTTCACATGAACAGCTTATGTTTACTCTCCTACACTTGGTTATGTAACAGTTGTCCTGCACATTCATCAGAGTGCGGCCTCCAAACCGACAAGAATGATTAGAAAGATTAGCAGATGAACAGCCTGTGCTACCTTCACTGACTCCATCTGTCTCTGAGCACTGACACTTTCACACACTCATTCATATCTCACGAGGTACACTCTATACATATTCATACACTTTTTATACTGTTTAAATGTGTCAGTTAAAGTAGAGAAGGAACAGCTAATAGCTAATAGCCACTACAGTTTGCAAACCCCATTCTATCCAATTCAAAGGTCCATACAGGTAAGTGATTTGATAAAAACTCTGTTGATTCACTGCTGACTTCACCTGAAACATTATATTTGTTATGTTGTTTGTGTGGTGTTTGTGTTTAAAACTCTTTGTTCAGTGACAGAAACTGACCACAAGAGGCAGCAGTAAACCTCCTATGTCCATATGAACTAAAATCACAAATAAAGTCTATATGTTTTAGTTTTGGGACTCTGCTAATAAGATAAGTTACAGCAGCACTATTTATTCTAGATTCTATTTTGTTTCATATTGTCAAATTGTAACGTCTCTTTTGTATAAATGAATATCGTTTTTTGCATTGTTTGTAAAACCTACAGATCTTTGCTCCTGCTGAGAGCCACTCCGACTCCTGCGGACCATCTCATCCTCCCCCTCCACCGGTGGCTGCTGCTGCTGCTGCTGTGGAGACATGTCCATCTAGATGTCCTTGTGTTTTCTTCGCTCACTGTCCAAACTTCTCGAAGATCTCCAGCTTACTGTCCCGCGGCTCTCATATCCTTAAGTTCTCTGTCCAACTGTCCAGGTGTCTTCGAGCTCCCAGTACGATTGTCTTCAGAGACCAGTCCTGTTGAGACACTCCACGTGTGAAGACAACACCTGGACACAAGCACGAGAAAATCTGCAACAGTGAGGAGCAAAGGTCAACAACAACAACAATAAACAAGTTTGAATAAATGTGCAGAACATCAGCCTGTGCTAGGTTCATGTCCTCACCATCAGTGGGAAGCTGCTGTCTGGATTATCAGCCTCTGCTGCTGCAGCACTTCTTAATGCATCCTTACACACAGGGGCGGAGCCAATACTGCCAATAAAAAAAGAAAAACAGACTCCACCCTTTAAAAAAAACCCAAAACATTCACTTAATTTCTACATCTGCAGAAGAGGCAAATGACAGTGACACCAACACTGTGAAAAAAGACAGTCAAGTGCAAAAATAAAACAGCAGCTTTATTGGTTGTTTATAAAACATGTAACATGTAAAAACATGTAAAATATGCAGGTTACAAAAACCTGGTGTTACTTGGCTTTTTTTAAAAAGCCAACACCAGAAACACCAGTGAAGNATATATATATATATATATATAATTTCCTTATGCGTGTTTGATTTTGTTTGTGTTTTAACCTCTCACTTTACCTCATCAAAGTCAATTGGGAAAATCCAAAGCCTGCTGCTCCATCTACTGCCCAAAAAATTAAGTTAACATGTTCCCGAGAGCTAAGATCATGTTTTTACATCACTGGCAGAGATGTTACATACAAAGAGATGATCTCACAGGTCATATTTACAGAAACCATTCCCACCCTCAACACCAGTTATCATTCCAGAAAGAGAAGTGGGCCACAAACTGGGCTAAAGAAGCAGAACCAGGCTGACCCAAAATGGTCCACAATCAGATCAGACCCTGTTAAAAATGGATCAGCCTAATGATGAGCTTCCTCTGTTGATAATTAGCAGCCTTGGGCATAACACAGAAAATTAGAAAATGAGCTCCAATCACAACTTCAGAGGTCGGACGGTTCAGCTGGGAGGTGGAATAAATTTTACTGCAACAGCATGATTGTACATCAGATGGAACCTAGTCCACTCTAAAAGATATTCTGGAAAAAACACAAACAAAACCGACGTTGGTACTATGTCAATATCTCAAACAGAATTCTCTCTAAAAAAAAAGTCCAGGCAGTTTCTAAAAATATCTGAAAAATCTGGAAAAAATAAAATAAAATCTGGTTTTAAAATATATTTCCAATAATATTTCAACAAGTCAGGTTAGGCTTAATGCAAACACATGGAGACACTCATTATGGCGAACTAACTTTTCCATTTCATTAACCAACAGAAATGGCTTAATTATAAAAACCCTGCAGCTATGTTGTCTAAAAATGAAGCAGGGCACAGAACTTTTTTTTAACTGTAAAAAGTTGTGTCAATGAGGGGAGGGGTAGTACAAACAAAATGGAAAAAAACTTACATCTCAGACCAAGTTGTGGCGTATTGTTTTAATGCAGGTCTAATATACTGTATATATATACATGTATGTACAGTATATACAGTATATATATACACCAACATGTATATAGATACATATACTGTATATGTATCTATATAATCAATCAAGAAAGTAACAAATAATTTAGCTTTACAACAGTTAATTTTAGTTTTGCTAGATTTTGACTAAATAAATTAGATTTCTTCCCCCAGACTGAAATGTGCTTCATGTGGTGTCGTACTCCCTAAGAGGAAAGTAGAAAAATGAGAACTCATAAAATTGTTTTCTAACCATGTTTTTTGAATCCCACACTGGGGAAATTCTGGGGCCTTTTTACGATAAATAAACTTTAAAATAAGAGACAAATAAGATTTCTTACAAATGCTATTTTATTTGTTTTTGTACAAAAGCTGTTTGTGAGGTCTTGTCCTTTTTGTGTTACAGTGTATTATTTTGTTAAATTACCTAAAATCTGTAAAACATGTAATCACTTCTTTAAAAAAACGATCTTTTCCTATACAGGCGTTCCTTGTTTAAGAGCACTGACACAAAATAATGTTTGTTTTCACACACATTCAGGGTAAAAAGGACAGTTTTAAAAAGTCAGTAACTCTTTGGAGCAAATAACATCCATCAGGTTAAAATCTGCGACGTTTGTTGTTCGGACCATCATAGACGCCCCCTACTGGACTCGCTCTACCAAAGTCAGCAGCTGCTCCTAGTTGTGACCCAAGAAGCTGCTGCTGCTGCTGTTGCTGTTGCTGCTGTTGTTGTTGTTGCTGCTGCTGCTGTTGTTGTTGCTGGTGCTGCTGTTGTTGTTGCTGCTGCTGCTGTTGTTGTTGCTGCTGCTGCTGTTGTTGTTGCTGCTGCTGCTGTTGCTGCTGCTGAGGTGATCCATGCTGATCCACAGACACAGTCTGAAGGTATCTATCATTTCTCTGTGGTGTGTTCACAGCAGTGCACACAAAAACATGGTGTCAATGCCATGTGTCACCATCCCACAGTTAAATGACCAGATGTAAACAAAGGAGAAAAATAATTAGTTGTTTGTTTATCTCAAAAATTATATTCAAGAGTACAATGAACACACAAAAGGTGTTTGACTCTACGTCTACAATAGACAGACAAAATTGAAATCCTGAAATGAAAATTTCTTGTTCTTAAGTGTTCTTATCTCTATGTCAAAAACATATCTTGAGATATGAGTAAAAATTCAGAATATTGTATTCAAGATCTGAAAATAAAGTTTTTTTTAATTAAAAAAAATGTATGTGGGAAAAAATTGTTTTGGTCAGTGATAAGTTGGAATTATTGAAAGTTACTTGATATGAAAATGTAGAATAAATGTTGAAAAAGAATAAAAACTTTTACCATGGCTCCATTCTCTGACATCATTGTTGTGCCCATATTTGGGCTTCCCGCCTGTCCATTGGCCCCACCCTTTCCGCTCATACCCATCATTTGAGTCTGGTTAACAGTGGGTGTGGCCGAGTTCTGGTTATAACCATCTATGTGGTTGGGATTGGTCAGCAGGCAACAACAGTAAACAAAAACAGTAAAAATTGAATAAGTTTAACTCCCATCATTATGAGTGAATAACAATTGACAGTCACGCACAGAGAGAGTCACACACACACACACCTCCCATATTAACAGCTCCCCGTTGACCCAGGTCACCTCCTCTCATCTCCTGTTCTCTCTACAAGAATAGAAGAAACAAGTTCTACTTTGACTCTCTACTGACCTTTTGTCTTTTTCTCAGAATATGTTATAAATTCAGGACTTTCTCTGGGTGTCTTTGTCAAACTGATGTAGAATTTCCTCACATTTTCCTGGAAGTTTTGCTTGAAGGCATCTGGTTGCTGTCGCCTCAGCTCCTCCTGCTCTCTGTGCCTCATCATCTCTTCCTCTCTCCTCCTCCGCTCCTCCTCATGTCTGAGGCACAAACAGAGTGAAACAAGTCTCAGCTTGACCTCAGTCTTTTACCCATTGTTACAATGTTAAACTCATAGATTGACATATTGACGTTTTTCTTGTCATGACTAATGAAAATGATAACGTCAGGATATACTTCCATGTTTTTAATGCTGTATCTAGTTTTCTGTCTAATTTTGGAGCCAGAATGTCATCACACCTCATGTCTATCTGCTTCCGTCTAAGAAGCTCCTGGTTTCGAAGCTCCTCCAATCTCCTCAGCTCCTCCTGGCGTCTCATCAGATCTACATTAAATACATGGGGAATTTGTCAGTACAGAGAGAACATTTTTTTATTGTACAAACACAATTTGTTTTTTAAATAAATGATAACAATTGGTGAACTTTAATTAGTTTGCCACAATACAAAAAATGGACAGTGCACTTCTCCCATGTCTTGGATGATAAAAAGCAAAAGGCAGCTGTTTGAAAATGTTACCGTGTCTCATCATCATGAGCTGATGCTCATGTTTGGCTGATTCCAGTTCTGCCTCCAACTTCTCTTTAGCTTCTCTGATGTTCTTGTCGACCTGCTCTCGTTGCTGCTTCTCCATCTCGTCTAGAGCTTTCCACCGCGAAGAGAACTCAAAG
>NC_024320.1:12896630-12898162 GCF_000523025.1 Cynoglossus semilaevis
TGAAAGAGAAATGTTAGTGTCTTTTCTATTTGGGACCAAACCACAGGACACTTTTCTCTTCCTACTTGTGATACTTGGGGTTTTTTTGCAGCATTTTCTCTGGAAATCCATCTTCATCGTCATAGTGGTCAGAAGGCTCCACAATAGCTGGACATGGTGTACTGGACACGGAGAGAAAAGTTTTTTAAGGGAAGGATTTAATAACTGAAGATGATTTTACTAGATTTGACTGGCCAAAGTTTAATTTATTTCAGTGAATCTCAGCAGTCTGTGTGTCCTTACGTGGTAAGCAGCAGTGCTCCCTCACTACAGCGTTCTAGAGCTTTCCTCGCTCCTGCTTTATTAGCAAACTCCACAATGCCTTTCCCTGTGGTACGTCCTCGATCATCTGTGATTACCACGGCTCGCTCCACTGGACCAAATTGAGAAAATGCCTGAAAACACCAGATTTTTTATTCATCATCAACAAAATATCAACATTGGACAGAAATGAGATTCTCCATACTGCACCTGTTCCAGCAGCTCATTGGTCACTACAGGGAGCAGGTTTCGGACCATAAGGGAGGCACCATGGGCTGCAAAACGAATCCTAATCGGTCGGTTATTCAATATCATACCATCTAACTCTGCTTTAGCGATTTCTGCAAGTGTTCGTGTTTCCTGGGGAGAAAAGAAATGATAATCGCAATGAATTTAATAGTGAGGTCCAATTGACTTGTAACACGAGAAACATAAATAATAAATAAAAAGGTTAATATTTCAATATAAAAATATTTAACAAACTTGTGAAATGTTTGAAAAAGAGCTATCATTAAAATTAACTTTTTAATTTTAACATTTAACTTTTTTTTAATTAATTTTAAAACAATTTAATTTTTTAAACACCAAAATCTCTTCAATTCTTGAAACGATGGCGTTCTGCCCGGCCCAATATGGCAGACAGGTTGACCTATGACAACTTACGTAAATGCGTAAACGAATACGCCTGCTACGTATAACAACATCTCATTTGTGCGCATGACAGCTCATGCTATAAGCAGCTAACTCCTGGTATTAATGTTTTGGTCGTTTTCACAATAGAAAATACAAAAAGTCAGAACTAAAATTACACGAGAGTTACTGACAATATGGCGGCAATAAAGAATTAGGCCGAAAGTTTGTCTTACCAGGCGGACGAAGCCGAAGCCCCGCTCTCTGTTTACAAACACCTCGTTAACCTGCCCATATTTTGTAAACATATTGGTGAATTCCTCCTCGGAGATATCGCCCGTGAGTCCCCCGACGAAGAGCCGACACCGCTGCGTGTACGTCTTTTCTCCGGGTCGCCGAATATTCGAGATATCCAGAGTCATTTTCTCTGGAGCTTCTTCTTTAATTTCGCCGGCTCCATCGTCCTCTTCGGCGGCGGGGGACGCCTCCTGCGACGGCGCTGGGCTGTCTTTGTTCCCATGCAACTGCTCTGCGACTGGAGAGTCGGAATTGTGCTTTGTCGGCTGAGGAGAGCTGCTGTTGGGCGTGCTTCTGTTAGACAT
>NC_024320.1:12898201-12904850 GCF_000523025.1 Cynoglossus semilaevis
ACGTAGAAAAAAAGTACACGAGCAGAGAGCGCTCATCAGCTTCCAAAGATGGCGGCCATATGCTCTGCCTGTAGGTACGCATGTTACCAGCAAGAGGCGCTGACGCACAACAACCGATGACACTTTGTAATCAATACAGTACTACTAATAATGGTCATTTTCGAATATCAATAGCGTGAATAAATATCATCACTCAAATTATCTTACTTAAAAAAAAGTTTATTTACTGTTTTATTGCAGGTATGCAGGAATTTATGTTACCATTGCACAGGAACAAAGCTGCCCCTAATAGCATTGCTCCATGTGTAACACATGTTAAAACAAAAAGGGAATCTTTATATGAATTAGTAACATTTTTCCCTTTTCACTATTATTATTATTATTATTATTAAAGACAAGTCACCTGCATTATTTTGAAATGATCACTTTCTGCTTTTGTTTTATAATCAATTGAATATCCATCTGACAAAAAAATCATCCCCCTCATGTCATTATTTTAAGTTACTTTTAATGTGTTTATCATATAAACAATAAAAATAAACCAGCCTCTACAAACATGCAATGAAAGGAAGTGTGAAGTATCACAGCTGTTTTATTTTTCTCTCATCAGCTCTGACACGAATGTGCAGCTTCATTTCATTCACATTAAAAACAGGAAACAGGAAAATATATAAATACAACTTATTCAAGTTGCTCTGCCTGATTTTAAGTTGCCGCCACTTCAATCATAAAAACAAGGTGACTAAAATGTGGTCTTTTGGAAACTCTTTCCTTGTCAATGAAGTATTCTGTCCTAAGTCCTGTTAGTCACACTTGTCAGGACTTAGCAGCAGCTACACATTCATCGTTACACTATAAATAGGAGGGTCTTCCTCATTCTTTTCTCTGATAAATATAGGAAAATAATCTACTCCTCATCCTCTGTAGTGATTAACAGTCCTTGTAGTCGAGCTATTGTGGTGCTGTTGGTTGGTGCATTTGTGAAAACAGTCCCTGTAAACAAAGGAGTTCCTTTCAAGACGTGTCGGATCACAGTGCAGGAGCCTGAAACCTCGATGTGAAAACCTAAATGCCTCATCTCTTTCTGTTTGTCCTCTGATTGTGAAGGAGACTCTCTTAATGGAGACGCAAAGAACTGTGGGGATCAGAAAGGTAAAGAGTTACAAGAATCTCTAATCCACTGATGTTTTACTTCATTGCCTTATAGACATTGTAAGTTGGAAGTAGAGACAATACTCACTGCTGTTCCTGTGTTGGGGTCGATGAAATCGGCCCAGTAACCTGCTGTCCACAGAGCGAGGCACATCTCCTTTGCTCCACTCACAAACTGTCAGGGAGAGAAGAAAAACCATCAGCCAAAACTGTTGCTTCATACAATAAAATATGTTTTAGCTAACGTTAGGGCAGACTAACTGTGTTAAGAAGCTGATCTGAATCTGGCTGTGCAACCTCCTCACTGCTGCTTTGTCTGTGTGTCACTGTGACCACAGTGATGGAAGAGGCAGGAGCTGAGGGGAACATCATCTCCAGATCTGAAAGGGACAGGAAACAGATGCTCATGTTGGAATTACATGTTAACTCATGTTAACAGTAGCTAAATCATTTCTTACCTTTTCTCAGCAACTCGGGGCAGGAGTTTATAGAACAGTCTGTCTCTGTCTTTGTCTCTGTCTGTAATTCTGTCGGTGTCTCTGTGTGGATAAAGTACTGCTCTGCTTTGTGGACTTTCATGAATACGGGACTCGGTTTACCCTGGAAAATAACAGTTATCATGCCAAAGTTACAAACCAGAAACTAGAGAAATGTACTTAATTTTAAACAAATGTTTCTTTTGCTTCTGTAAAATGTGTGATCCTTACTTTGCTCCACTTCCAAGGTAATTTAATCTGTTTTCTTTAACTTTCTTTCACTTTTATTAACCTAAATTTGAAAGGTTCTGGATTTTTATTTTAAAATCTCTTAATGTAAGGCAATGGTGGTTTGGTGGTTAAAGTCTGGATGGTTTCAGGTTTGAATCCACAATCTGTTGCCACTGCAGTGGTGTGTCGTGTCACATAGACAAGTAGTTCACTTTCACTTCACTTGATACTCTCTGAGTAGGTTGATGCTAGTGTCCATAATGTTTGTATCTTTAGCTTAAACGTATGTATTTAGTAACTGTAAACTTTTATTGTCTAATGTGTTACAACAATGTGAAGAAAATACGTCATCATATAACACAAAGACATCAATATGCATTTACTCTCAGGGTTATTGAATTTGTGTTCAACATACTGGGGCATTAAAGCATGAGTCGGGGTACTTAGAGAGAGTAAACCACAAGAAGAATTCAAATCTGACCTGGAACTCATTGACAAACTGGGCCAGTATAAATTGATGTCTTTCTGTGCTGCTTGGTGCGGTCAGTACATCAGGTACAGTCCTCTGAACCGGATTTGTTTTCTGTTCTGCCACTCCCTCCAAGTGACAGTCGAAGCCAACATTTCCGGGTAACTGGAAACGTTGGTCCTGAGGTCCAAATGGTCCCATGTTCTCATCAGGCCACACTGTCCTGGGCCCTAGAAAACAGCCAAGAGACGAGTCAGCATGGAGTGGACTGTAGACATGGGTAAATATAATCCTCAGAAAATCTAACCTGAGTCCATGGTTGATACAGTAACATAGGGTTCATCTGAGCTGGCAGCAGAGAAGGGTCTGGACCTTCCAGCCCTGAGACCAACTAATACATGACGACGTGCTGAGTGAGATAAGACAGACCTGGTCCGAGCACAAAGAACCTGCACAGTCACAGACACCGTTTTAAAACTACAAATTATACTAATAAAATGTAATGTTTGAGCTCCTAAAGTACAAAAATCTAAATCTAAAGTCAGTTGTGAAAATGACTTACGCCCCCGGACATTGCGTCTTGTCTGGTTTATTTCTTTGTCACCTGGTAAATCAACAACAAAGAAAGAACAACAGTTTGGCATTAATGTACTATGATATGATCGTCACTGCTAGTGTATTCTATTATATCTATAGATTATCTAAATGTATTGTAATGTCTTGCAAGTGCGCGAGTGTTATTAGGCTATATTTAGTGGCTTTAACCTGCAGTTTTCTTGTTGAAACACAGTTGTTATCCATACTTGAAAAACATCTGATCAACAACCTTGAGTTTAGCCTTTGCTAGCCTCGTGTCTATTAGCCTGACGTGATGGGTAAACGCAGAGCCTGAAGCTTACGGAGGCAACATGCTCGAACAAAGAGTAAATGACTTTCCAAAGGTTTTTTGAAATTTCAACACAAAGGACCTAAGGACATCAAGCTAAGCTAAACATCCAAGTTAGGTGCTAATGTTAGCGGTTTTAGCTCCAGGTCAGCTGACGGCAGACTACTACATACTTTATCTTTTTTATAAATAACTTCCCCTTCAATAACATTTAAAGAAGTAAACATTGCACTGTTCAAATCACACTGTCAGCAATATAACGATCTGTTTTTTGTAGGTAAAAGAACATAATGTTCATACCTTCCAAGTCGCACGTACGATATTTCGTGATACACGCTACGGCAAGAGATCAGGGAAAAACAACTCGCTATAATGAGTTCGATGGCGAATCGTTTATTTAGATTGTATGACGCAATAACGCAAATAAAAGCGTATTAATGTACTTTTAAATATTTAATCTGAACGATATGAGTATGTACAACTATTAATCTAAACTGAAAAATGCAAAGAAACAAAACAGCGCGTATTAAAACTGTAATTTTCTTGTTTGCCGCAAGATGGCAGTAAGTGACTAGGAAATGTCAGGATTTCATGATCACTGAGGAAGCTTGCTGTAGTAGTAATATATTAACATTCCCTATTGCTTATATTAATATAAACATCAGTAATTAGTCATATGGAATCAATTTTAATTTAATCTCTATTTTATCACTTTGGCATAGGGTGTTTATATTTTTCTTTGTCTATTTAAGCACCTGCAAAAAGTGTTTTGGTTTCAAAGTGTCCTTGCAGATAACAATGAGTAAAGACGTTGCTGCCATGCACAACTCAGGGCCCTGGAAATTATTCTCGTCTGATAAAATAGTCTCTTTAAGTTTGCAGCATTTAAAGAACCTGTTCACTGCACTCTTAACAAAAAAAAGTGTCTATAAAGCATTTACTCTCACCCACACAAAAAAACTCATATTAAATATTAAATTACATTTGCATGTCTTGCAGGTTTATCTAGGAGATGAGCATCTTTTTTGCCCTGTGAACTAAGATTCGTGATTATCTCTCTGGACTGTGGCATGGACAGATGAAACTGAGTAAAACAAGCTGATCAACGCTATCTCCTCAGACGATGACTTGCAGAGGGAGTTTTACTGAGGGCAACACCTCTGTGGGTGGAAATGGAATCCCTGTGAAACACACAGACCCACATGGATGCAGAAGCAGTATGAAGCCTGGCTCACCTACAGGTGAAACGTAACAAAGAAAAGGTCAAATACTAAATGTCAAAGTCACGTGACAGCAACAACTGCACTCACACTGAAGAATCCCTTCACTGTTCTGACGACAATTTTAACCTAATTCTTATCACAGGATCTTACTGAACACAAACTCATCAGATGACAGGATGCAAACATTATTCTTGTTAACCTGAGTACTTGCTGAATACTTGATGTCAATGTCAGTGGCAGACTTTTAGCATTGGAATGATAAAATAAAGAATTGAACATAAGAACATGTAAAAGTTCATAGACAAAATAATAAACTGTAATCACAAAAATTTAAAAAAAAATCTGATTCATTGTTCCCTCCATCAGTCACTTCAAATGAATGACTGACTGGCTGATGTTGGCTTTGAGGACTTCTGGTTTAAATTTACTTCAGTGACACAGACTGGCCACCAATTTTTAAAAAACTTTTAAAATAAAATTTTATTTATATTCTTGATTTGAAAACTGTCTCAAAATTACAGTACAGAGGTCCATTTGAATCAACAGTGATAGCAAGTATCTGTAGGTGGCGCTAATCACACACTGTAAATGTTTCTAAAACTGCTGTCAGTGCTGCTGAACTGTGCAATTAGGCCTTTTCCCTGCTGTAAGCCTCAGGGCTGCAGACACTAATGAGGCAGCAAAAAGAGAGGGAGAGAGGGTGTGTGTGTGTGTGTGTGTATAATTATGTCGAGAAGGCCTCAGGGCGCAGCTGCATCACCCACACCAGACGATACTCCACCACTGCAGAGCTGATCTTCATCATTGTTCCTTCACCTTGCCTTTTGTTTCACCTAGAAAACCTCAGTGTGTCTGCAGCAGCCAAGGACACATTCATATTCCGACAAACTCTGTAATTACCAGGGATATTATTACTGCACTCACATAACGTGATTTTACGTATTTTTTCATGTGATGAATGTAAACATCCCAGCAGGCTGTGCAGCATTACAACAGAGGTGATGGATGCTGCAGCTATAAATACAAATATTATCTCAGGTCTATTTCTGTGTAAGTTTCTAAAACTGACTGTTAAAGGCAAAAGATATTCTAAAAAGCAACGTTCACACTCTCCAGTGTCCCCTGTGTATCCAGTGTCACACATTAAGCTCCTAAATGATTCAATCTGGGCCAGCTAAAGTCTACAATAAGTCAAGAACAGTTAGGTTTCTTTATGTCAATGTTACTTTCCCAAATCAAAGTCCATTGACAGAATTACAACTTTCAGTACGTCAAGGTTTCACAGTAATTGAAGGTCAGTGGCTGCCCCGAATTACAACTTTCAGTACGTCAAGGTTTCACAGTAATTGAAGGTCAGTGGCTGCCCCCCCTGGGGGCATTCCGGTAATGGTTTAATAATAATAATAATAATAATAAACTTGAACTATATTGATCCTTCACTAAAAGGAAGTCTTTATGTCTCAGGTCATTTTCGTTATTAAAAATATAGGTAAAAAATCTTTGTTCTGTTTATTTAACAAAACATTTTTTTTCTTGCTTTGAGGAAACACAAACATGTACTGAACAGACAGTTTATTCATACAACAGGATGAATTCCAGTGTAGGTGTGTGTTGGGTTTAAGGTAAATCAGAATGGTCAGGATGAAACCAGTGAGTGAAGGTGTTTGCACAAATGTGATACTGCTAGGGTTCACCAGCTCATGTATGAAAGAACGTTCCAATGCCTATTGGACCACAAAGGATCAAATGAGTTGAGGTGATACAAAATAATTTGGTCTATAAAACCTGACCAAACTCATTTACAGAACACATGTCAGTGCTTCATATAACCACACCTCATAAAAATGTATTCTCTCTATCACTCACACACTGTGAACAATTGGATTACTAACAAGAGTACAAATAATGTGTGTGTGTGTGTGTGCGTGTCCTCATCATGTTTCAGGGGACACAGGCAGAGCAGGATGACATTTGTGGAGACACGTAAAGCCCCAGCTCTGTCTGTATGGATTACAGCAGCAGAGCAGAGAGTGTAAAAATACCCTGCTGCATGTGTCACTGTGACAAACACACAAAATAACAAGAGACAACTGGACTGGAGTGAGCGCAGTAATGACCTGTGTGAATTTTTATCAGCCTGAGGTGAACAGTTGAATGTATTTTTGTGATTTCTGATTTTCTGAAGTCCAGACACAGTCTAAAAAACCAGGTA
>NC_024320.1:12904886-12913652 GCF_000523025.1 Cynoglossus semilaevis
GGTGTAACTTATAGTCGTTCTCTCCACCCTTGCCACACCAAAGACCAAAGAAGTTTGAGCTGCTGGTCCACTGCTGCCCCCCATGGTCATTGTTTTGTAACTGACGCTGACTTTAACAAAGGATTTCAAACAATGATGCTACTATTTTTGCTAATATCAAAGATAATTTTATATTGTTGTCAAAAATTTTAAAAAATTAAATATTTTGTAGATAACTTTGTTTGTGTAATACGTTTTTATTTTTTTAATGAGAAATGTATGATCTTTTTTAGGTGTTTTGCTATATTAAGGTCATTTAGTTAGCTTTAGTTATGACTACTTTTTCTACCTTTGTTTTTTTAGGATATCTTTAATTCCCTAAATTTTAACTATTGCTATAGATATGTTCATAGAATAAACTAATACAATTATTACTAGTGCTACCTTTGTTAACTTCTAGCATTTTTCCTTTTTTATTAAGCTTAGCCATAGTTAAGCTAATTTAGCGCCTCAGTTCCTCAGCTGTTCCTCTCTAAAGTTTCCTAAACTGTAATGAAGGGACAAACTATTCTGCCGTTATTGTATAATTTACAAACACCATTGTCTCTCAGCAGCATCAGAGGAGAAGAGGCGACAGAGGTGTGACTGTGATGCAGTTTGATAGAGTGGAATGATTTCTCACACTCACTGCCCACAGCTAGCGCCTTCACTAATCTCAGCGGACAACAGTGCCGCTACTCTGTCACACCACTGGAAGATGAAGCCATTGTTCAAGGGAAACACACACACACACAATCTTTAAGTACAGCGCATGTGGGGACATATCTGTGTCTATGTCCTGTCATTTTTGTTGACATCTAGCTGTTTTGCCAGGATTAGGTTATTTTGTTTTTTCTATAACCTAGCAACTGTATTTTTTTGTAATGTCTGACCTATTTTGTAATAGTACAAATTTCTTGTTGTACATTTCTTTGACTAAAATTCTGAAATATGTTTGATTAATTTGTAGCCTGTTAAGGTTAAGACTTTTCGTTGGTTAAGCTTAAACACTGTCATCTGTGTTTTATTTTCACCTGGTCAAACAGTCACCCATGAATATAAACTTCATATGAACAAGATAAATTAAAAGAAAACTAAAACAGATCAGAAGTTCACGGTGGTGGGCACACACATCAACTCCAGGTCAGGCTTAAACTATTAAATATGTGACAACTTCTCCCAGAGGAAAACCCTGGTCCTCAGTAAACACAAGGCAATAATGTTAACATCAGTGACGAGCCGGTGAAGTTCACTCCGTGCTCATTGCCACAGGGCTGATTTAAATCTTCACAGTCAAATCAACGTGACACAGAGAAACACACACATCCTCGTAATAAACAGGGTCATTAACACATTGACCCCTGACCCCCAGGGCTTTAAACTCCTCAACCAATCACTTTCTTTCAAGCATCGTGACACAGTTTACAACTTAAAGCGTGAAAGAAACAAAGCTTTGTTCAATGAAGTGTTTCAGATTAAAAAGTGCAGCTTCCTGTGAAAATGATCTGCATCAAAAGAATTTCATTTTACAGTGTTTTTGCAATAAAGGGGAAATGTCTTTTTTTAATTAAAATCTTATGTTGAAAGGGGACATTAACTTATATAATAAACCTTTAGAAACCAATCAAAAACATTATACTTTGGTTAACAAATATTATAAACACTTAACATGATTGTGTAGAAAGATGTAGCTGTTGGTTTATTTTAGTCAAAAACAGGTACTAGTTTACACAAATCTATATTTGAAACACATCATAAATGATTTGCTCTTCAACAAAATGTACTGTTGATAAAAAAATATTAAAAAGGTTTAAAAACCTGGACTGGAGTTCTGACCATAACAGACTGTCCCTGTGCATGAGTGTTCTTAGTGGGAGTGTGTGGGTGGGTGGGAGTTTCCAGACAAAGGTGATAGTGTTGACCTGTCTCAATCAGACGGGGGCGCTGACCTAATTTGGTTGGGGAATCTGTGATGGTGTCACGTTACCATCAGAGAGAGACCTGCGCTGCGCTTCAATTCCCTGCAGCCATTAACCTTATAGGAAGCAGCTGCAGGTGTGTGTGTGTGTGTGGGTGGGTGGGTTTGAGAGAGAGAGAGAGAGAGAGATTTAGGTTAGTTGTTTCCAACCTTTTCCTTCATGGAACCTTTAACGTCTCTCTATTATATACACATCAGTATTTGCATTTTGTTTATTTTATTTATTTATTTCTTTTAAAGGCAAAGCTATTCCTAACCACAACATTAAAATAAAACAAAAATCAAAAATCAATTACAGGACTATTTTATATTGTATAGATTCCTCACTACATTTCTGATTGTTTTAGCGTTTAACTGTCAGAAAGACTATGATGTACAGCTGTAACATCATTCTGGGATGGTTTCCACAGCATCTCTGTCTCTAAAAACAGTGGCTCGTCCAGGTCAGAACACGGACATTTTCTCCTCCAGTCAATGATCGCCTGTCGGTCAATCAATACGCCTATGGCCGCTTTTATCTTAGCTCTGTCTACGTGTTAGCCAGCAGCTGTCTGTGCTTCACTACGGTAGAAAAAACCAACTCACCATGTGAGATTCTCCTGAGGAAAAGTTAAAAGAATCAATACTGAGAGAGGGAGAGAGGGGAAGACAGAGAGATGCGGGAATGGATGCTGATGATTGTAATGATCATCATCTTCCTGGGAGAGCACAACAATCTCATCACGAGGCATCGTGACGACAGGAGCTGGAGGAGGACGATGTCTCTGCAGCTGCAGTCTCCAAAGAGCCGGTGACAAGATGAGAAAAAACCAAATAAGACTGAGCAGAGCAGGGTTGGTACCAGCATTACTAATTGGTACAATGGTACAGTACCAGGCACACAGATTTGCAGGTGCATCATCACACACACACACACACTTTTCTACAATAGATCTGCTCTGGACCATCCAGGATTCAGCTTCTTTCTCTGACATTTTCCTCCTCTCCTCTAATAAAAGACAAAAAAAGAAAAGAAAATGAATAGACTTCACACACGTGCACACCCCCATCATCCCATCCTGCTTTGCTTATTCATACAACATGTACGCACAGCAGCGGATGAGGGTCAAGGACATAGTAGAGAGCTGAAGTCCTGGTCCTGAAGCAGCTCAGAGACAAGGATCACACTGGGGGTCCTGAAGCAGCTCAGAGACAAGGATCAGACTGGGGGGTGGGGAGGGGCGGTGAGAGAATAAGAGAGCTATCAGAGCAGCAGCAGGGCAAACTGTGTCAATGCAAAGATGCCACACACACACACACACACACACACAGATGCTGTTCTAATACAGAAAATCCCAGCGTCAGCATTTCTACATCTCCATGTAGTGAACAAATAACATGAATCCACTTCCCCCCGCCACAAGTCACAGGTCAGATTTGATTCAGTGTCACTAGTCCTTGTTACTAGTCCATGTAGTGGAAACAAATATACAGTCCCCTGGTACAGTACTAGTTGGGTTTTTTTATCTTCCCAGTTCTTTTTCCTTAACTTTGAAAACAAAACACTTTCAGCGTCATTACGTTGAATTCAGCAACAGGAATCAAACCAGCCTGAGGTAAAGTCGGTTTGTTCTGCTCCACAGCCGTCACTCTGTCACTCTGTGGCGTTTTCCTGACCTTCCACAGCAGCAGCAGGGGCTGAGTGATGCTGGGGGTGTCGGAGCAGGATGTTAAAGACCAGGATGACAGAAGAATCCATCCTCAGCTCTGTTGGCTCAGGAACCGTTGTTGTTGTTTTTGTTAGTCTGAGTTTGACTTTTCAAATAGAGAAACAGAACCAGGAAATACGGACCATGTCTTTTACTACAGGTACTGGAAAAAAACGTGTGGGTTTTTTTTTTTTTACCAGAGGTACTAGAAACAAGAATTCCAGCAAGAAGTAGTACTAGCACTTGTGAAAAGCACAAGGAACTAACATCAACAACAGAACTCTGTAAATGTATTGTGTACTTCCAGTGTATTGTAGTATTGTAGGAGTATTGTCACAGCAGGATCTGTTAGCTCTACGGACGGTTCCATTAACTCCGTGCCCTCCTTCTCCTGGTGAGGGGGAAAAGGAACCAGGAACTGTTTGCTTTTCCAAGAACAGGTTTAAGGAGTTACAGTATGTTTATTTACACAGCAAGAACTAGTCCAAAAAACAAAGTACCATGAAAAATGTATAAATCTCTCTTAAATTTAGGGGTTGGGGTTTTGTGTGTGTATCAGAAGTTTCTGGTGTTATTCAGAGAAACGCATCTAAAATCTGTTAGCGGTGGGGTACAAAAAAAACAAAACAATAATCAACATTTCTCATAATAACGACACTCATGTCAAACATTCTGTCAGTATTAGAAATGCTCCATGGTGCACCGATGAAACAATCATTTAAAAACAATTAGCAGCAGTGTTTTTTTTAAATTATTTCCCTATCAGTGTCGTCTCACACACAGCGTGCCGACTGATATCATTTCTCAGCTTCCTGCGGGAACAAGGCACCTCTCCTATGAGCATTTCTCAAGAAAACAAATGGAAAAACACAACTTCAATAAACTAAATGAAAACCAGAAGGAAATTAGCACAAAATGTTTTTGGTTTTTCTTTTCACTCAAAAGGAATCTGCTGTTGTAATTGTAGTTCACTGTGCAATCATTGTACATGACAATAATAAGAAGTTAAAGTTACCTAACAAGATTTTTAAAAAATGAAAAAGGTGGACCTTAATAATATTTTAAAAGGTTTAATAAAAACAATCTGGTAAAGAAATTGGGAAAAACACAGACACAGGATTAGCTAAACGCTAGTACTGTGGCTAAACAAAAAGCTAGGATACACTTAGCTTAATTAAAATAAGCTTCAAATAGAGGATGTCTGATATGAACCTTTTGCCGATATTGTCCAAACACTTAATTTCCCATTCCGATATCCACTGATATTATAATTAATTTCCCATTCCGATATCCACTGATACCGATATCTGCAGCCGTTTGTGTTAAAGGCACTGGACACATTTCATTGTGTGCAGTGGTGTGCTGTGTCACAATACGTACAAACAATAGTTTCACTACAAAACTTCAAAAATGTTTAGGTCCCATCATCTGAGCCAAACCCAGACATTGCGTTATCGGCTTTTCATTATAGGAGGAAAAACTGAAAACGATTCTTCCCGATATTACATCACTGAGCTAATATTGGCTGATAATATCGGCCGGACATCTCTAATTATTACACATCATTTTAGGAACCGAGTCATAAGCACCTTTACTATCCCACAATGGCCGATCCTAGACACATTAGTGTTGGTACAGGTTATTTTAGAAATTAGATATTTTAGTCTTATAGAAGTCCCGTTCATAAAGGAAAATGAAATATAATGTGTTTCATTTGTTGGAACTGCAGTCACTTTTGGACCGAAGAAATGAGTGACTACAGAATCAATAGTGAATGTGATCTGGTTTTTCCTCCTTCAGTCCACGGAGTCAGAGATCACCGACCGTCCGCAAAGAAAGCAGACACTTCACCGAGGATCGATGATAAATGCCTGCTTACACGTCTGCTTTTGATCCATTATTACCCACAACACTGAGCTGCTGCTGCTGCTGCTGCTGCTGCTGATGTTGCTGCTGCAGGAGGTTTCTGGACATTTTTTTTTCATCCCCATTTTCCTTTGAGAATTTCCTGGTGCTCACAGAATTAACAATTAGCAGCAGCAGCTACAAATAAAACTGCCTCGGGTTAAACTCATTATGTTTTTTCATATCTGGAATTTAAATTAGTTGTTGATTTAATTATTCTTTAAAAAATAGCCAACAGATAATAGTGTTTTACCTCATAAATATGTTAAAATTGAGCAAGAATCTTTGAGTGCAGCAAACAAAATAACAACAACAAAAATTCAGATATTATGAAGTAAAGCAAAAACAGGCCAAATATTGTCAGTTAGAGAGAAAAACGAACATCAAGCAAAAACAGAACTAAAATAAAAACAAACCCTCAGCAGGTTCATCTGAAGGACACTTTAATATGTTATCATACACAGTCCCATGTCATTACTGACCAGACCTCAGCATGGATCTAGTTCTACATGAAATATCTTTATGAGAACATGTGTTATCCAGATAGGATTTTAAAGCCTCTGGTTTCTTGATGACTGAACGGAGATCATTTGGCGCAACAGGAGAAACTCCTCACTCAGGAATCCTGTCCAGATTCCAGGTTCCTACTACAGACTCTTCAGAGCCAAATGTAATTTTTGTAATCAAGAGGGAGGCTCCACATGACACGTGAACTCCCAGTCAGGTGGAAGCCCCAAATCTCAACAACAGACAAAAACGCTGAGAAGACTCACTCTCTGCCGTGGTCTGTCATATTTCAGCAAACTCGTGGGATTTTCTCCTCCATCTGGAAACCTGGGAGATGATCCAAAAATGATCCCAAAGGTGTTGGAGAGCATCCTGCTCAGTCTAATCGAGTGTTTAGGAGCAGTGTGAAGACAAGAGTGGAGAAAGTCTGTAAATTCAGACGACAAGATAATTACATTCAACTGACTGATATGGATGAGACCATGGACTGAAGCCAGAGCAGAAGAACCTGAGAACTCAGAAGTCAGCCCAGCTGCTCTCCTCAGGCTTCACCACAGTAGAGAACTAACAAACACACACGTCCTGTTAAAAAAAGAAACTCTCTTAACTGCTGCTTTGCTGAAGTTAGCAAAATATATATATATATATATATACTGAAAGTATGACAAAAGTTCCAAGTGAGATTTACAGTAGACCAAGATCTCACTGCAGACAAACGTGACTCTCATATGACCCAGATCAGATCAAGTATCAAATTTAATCTTTTTATGTGGTCCTAAATCGGTGGGATTCCCCATATTTTTCTGAGACCTCGTTTTAAACGGTCATTCACATTTTATTTGTTCTGTCAGATTTCTGTTATATTATGTTTTATACACGGAACACTTTTCTAAGTGGTAAATTGTACCTTTGGGATTAATATATCTGTTACTCTTTAACACATACCATTAACAAAACAAACAAACAAACAAACAAAAAATCACGCAGATGCCGTCACAGGAGCTAGTCAGTTAAAAGAACTAAATAGTGAGTTTCACCCGTTGCCCCGACGTGAGGCGGCGACAGCTAACTGGATTCACCTGACTTTACTTTCTGGTCTTCGTTTCGGTGAACAAAAGCTACAGAGCGTCCTACGACTGCCCTGCTGACGAGAGCTCTGACTGTCGTTCATTCTACACACACTGACATGTGAACCGTCCATATTTTTTTCGTAAACAAATCGGTCGTCGTCACTTCTTCTGCGCATGCGGGTTATTTTATGGCCATAGACTTCACACTGGACATTAATTGAGGTGATATGTAAAGTAAAATATGCACAAAGAAGCAAAAAAACTGAACTGTGTGCAAGACCTGCTCTGCTGAACGTAGCCTAGTAGCCATGTAGTCACATGACCACGTGACCCTGTGTCCAAAGAACATGTTTATGACTTATTTTAATCTGTAAACACACGTCTGAAGATCTGTTCTCTTCCCTTTTGGGGTCTGAAGCAAAGTGTAGTCGTTTTATTTTCTTAATCTGATCCACACAGCAGATTCGAATTGCACTACGTTTTACAGAGTGATTTTATGACGTTAATTTAGGTTAACCTCATTGACACAAACTGACCACAGGAGGCAGCAGTGGACCAGCAGTTCCTGTATTTCAGTCAGCTACTATTGGTGTTCTTCTCTGTGGATTTTGAAATGTGACAATAAGATATGAGTTTGTTGTTAGCACCAGCTGTCTGTGTGCACCAAAGCCAGGACTATTGTCTGCGAGACTTTAGAATTAAACAGAAACTATTGTTTACAGTGTGAGTCTTTGTTCTATGGTTAAAGTTATTTTTACTATGAGGCTGGTGACAACTGCTAAAGTACAGATTCAATGGCAATCAGCCAGGAAACCTCCTGACTCATGGGTTTTTATTCAGAGCTGTGTTGGCATTTGAACCTGACATTTTCTGGGTTCAAATGAACTCCTTTCTCTGCCTCCTCCTTTCATGGTCTGCTTTGCCATATGTCTGATCCTGGAGGACTGTGGTCTACACTGAGACCACTGACCTCCTGTTTCTCTCCCCTCTCTACCATCTGCTCTGAGACTCGGCCCCTCCACTCAGGGGCCAAATTCTTCCTGACTCCACACATGTCAGTGCACGTTGTCATGGCAGTCGTTCATCTCCACGTGACATTGTGCCGACAAGTGCTGTGTGTAACATTTGGTGGGTCCACCATCAGCATAACTTCATATATATCACATGTCTGAAGGACACAACTGGACACAGGGTAGGAGTATAATAACTGGAGGTTTTAAAAATATTAGTAATAAAAATATGTGGAATTGTACTGTGGGATCAGGATTATCTTTTTATTTGCTCAATCAGTAGTACTCAAACCTCCACCCCCTGCCTGGACTCTGATGCCACACTGAGCCCAGGATTCTTATCAGTTTCTAGAAATCCTGCTCAAATCCTGGGGTGTGTTTGTTTTGCTGACCTGCTCCTCATCTCATTTTACAACCTCATGAGTTTAGTTTTTCTGTCTGTGAAGCTAACACACTGCTGTGTTTCATTTTGTATTTAATGGAAAGTTGTGACATTTTTTGTGGATGTGTGAGCTTTATAAAAAATACATATTTTTTTATTACTTTATTTCTATTTTGGAATCTTTACATATTTTTGCTTTGTCTTGTCT
>NC_024320.1:12913678-12923678 GCF_000523025.1 Cynoglossus semilaevis
ATTTAGATATATGTCTGTCCTGTTTCTTATATCATTTTCCATTTTCAGGCCAAGGAAATACAAGTACAACCCAAACTATGATGACTTTACTGTCAATTTCAAAGCTACAGTCACAGTGTGTGATTTTAAATAATAAATATTTTTTGTTTTAAATCCAAAGCTGCAGCAACGTCTCCACATGCCTTCAAACAGATTGACTTCCATAGGGGTGGAGGGGCAGCTGTTTCCCCTGGGATCCTTCATGTGCGGGTGCTGCGGGTGGAGAAACAGCTTCAACAGCATGACTGTTTACAAACTGGATCAACCTCCTGCCATGGCCAAAAACCTAACCAATCAGGTGCCAGATTTCAAATGGGTCTTATCTTTTTAAGTTTAGCTCAAACAGATCTACTACTGCCCCTTGTGGTTAGTCAGTAACCACTGAGATAAAACCGAATGATTTAAATTGTGTCTGAATTTAGATTTACCTCAGTGACACGAAATGCCCACAGAAGGCAGTGTGGACCAGCAGCCCCTGTGTCTCTGTGAGCTAGAACCATGGACTCTGGTGTACCACAGTGTGGGGGCTTTCATTTCTTTGGTTTCCTGTCAGAAAATGTAGTTTTACATTGAGGTAAAGCAGTGAACAGGTTTTAAAATAATTAAATCATTAGCAAGCTGAGCTTGATCGTAAAATGTGCATTTCACACATTTTTGAGGAAACCATTTTAGCATTTGCATAATAAAATTTCTCTCCAGCTTTTAACCGCATTTTCCTCACTTTAACTGTGTCAGCATTCCACATCACTTCACACTGAAACTCCCTCCCCCCCAAAAGCTGAACCACTTCATTAATGCAAACTAAGACCTTGTCACGGAGCCTCGGAAAAACATGTTCTGTTCTTCATCCTCTTTTCTGTGCCGGCCCACGGCCCTGAGTCCTGCTGCAGCTTCTCTGTGGGAAAAACAGCCATTGTTTGGGTCTGGGTGCGTCTCTATTTTACAGCTGTGCATGACTGATTGTGTGAGGCAGAAGGAACCAGGAGGAAACAATGAACACACCAGTTTAGATCCTATTGATCTGCTCGCTGTCTGTCTGTGTCCGAGCAGCTGCAGCAGGAAAACAGACAAGTACGTCTGACGGACGGACGGACGGAACATTCCTTATGTTCTTTTGGCCAATATCTTTCTATTTTTGCTTCACATTTGCCCAACACTGTGTGTTTTCTGAACTAACCTTCACTAACAGCTACAACTTTTTTAACACCTTGTAGCTTTTTGACAGCTTTTATTCGTTCTCTCTCAAATTTAGATAATCTGTTACATTTATTCTGATCTGATTTTCTTACACTCTCCTTCGTCTTGTTTTGCTTCAGTAAATCTAAGCTGTCATTCTTTCTTTCTTTTCTCCAAGAAATAAGAACCAGATATTTTATTTTGTCTAAATCCTAGTATACACACTTGGTTCTTAAGAAAACAGGTTTTTAATAGATTATTGTTCAACAGCTCATCACAGCAGTTTCACTTTTTAATAAAGATGAAAAAGAGCCTGTGTTCTGTGCGAAGATGATGATGGATTATCATCCAGGTCTGTTGTGGTGGTGGGATTAACACATTTGTTTTCTTTAAAGGTGTAGGCTGGAAACAGCATCTGTGTTTTTTATTAAACCTATTCATCAAAAGAATACGTCTTAGAGATCTGCACTTGTATTTGACAGCTTTTATGAATCAAGGCTAAACAGACAATCGACACTCGCAGTAAAAGAGTCTTTACTGCTGTGATCAAGTTAAATCTGTGAAATGGAGAAAAATGTTCAGCGAGGAAGGTCATTTCAGAGTTTCTGGATTCCGACTCTGCAGAAGACACAGTTTTTCTGCTGTCAGATTAAAAATGATGTTGACAGGGCAAACTCGGAATGAGCTGCCGACGGCCACAACCTTTTAAATGCAGCACAGAAAAAATTGCTTTTCAACATCTCACTCACATAAATGTCGGAAACAAGTACACAACTCTACACAGGTACACATTTTTAAAAATGCACTGCAATAAATATCAGCTGGGATTAAAAGTCAAGAGTAAAAATAGGTCAACGTACATGATATGTAGACTGTGATAATTAATCACTGAATCATAACATCCACTGTTTCAGTTTTCTGTGCTAAGTAAGGCCTAAGAATGACCAGAGAATAAAATATATACTTTGTTTTTAATCTTTGAGTTACGTCAAGCTAATCAACCCAAAAGATGCTCTATTTTATTATTTTTCTTGAGCTAAGATAAAGTAAGCTGGGCTAAATATCACAAGAATTGGCTAAATCTGCTAAATCTGTTCTTGCTAAGCTAAATGAATACATGAGATATTTGCATTTGTTTTTGTGCTCAGCTAAGCTAACTTAATTTGTCTATTTATTGTGCTAAACTTATACTCAGAGCATGTAATAAATGATGCCCCTTGGTCTCAATCTCGTGCTGTAATTTTGCGTACTTTTAATCAAATGTTGTTACTTAAATGCTAACACACCCGTCCTAATGCTATAAGCCTCATGCTATACTATCTTACCTTTATTGCATTTTTATTTTATTCAAATTTCCAATCAGGTTTTGTTAACCAATTTTTAAAATGCCACTAAAAGCCACAGTGGGGAGATGACTTGAAATATTTGAAAGGTAATTTTCACAGGGCTAATGCTAAGTTTGCCTTCTGTAAAGGTTCCGGCCCACAACATTCCACCTAACAGTCTCAGAGGTAATTGATTTGTGGACTGGGGTGAAGGATCGAGTGTCACTGCCACTACCTAAAAAAAACACAGCTGGAAATCATAAAATCAACCCTGGGAGTCTGGTGGCGGAAATGTCTCGCAGCACATCTGTGATGGATTCATTAGCTCACTTCACTTCTCCTTCATCCAAACATGGTTGCTTTAAATGAGGGTGCGCTGCAAACTGCTGAAGACCAGTTTGGCTGCCAGATCTGTCCACTCCCTGGGACTGGGTCAGACCAGAGGGAGTCCAGGCTCATTAGAGAATGTGGGACAGGCTGAACTCTGTCTATTTCAGCTGTAGTTTAAGGTTCAACAGGCTCTGAGATGTTGGATTCAGTTGGAGGTTCAGGGTCAGAACATGGGGCCTATTAAAGTTCTGCCGCTGAAATGTTTGAAGGTGTAAACACATGTGAACCAACAGCTGCACTTTCTGACACGTTAACATGGGATCTGCTCTGTCTACAGAACGGCTGCTTTGACTTTTTACTGGTCTTCTAAATTGAATGATGATCAAACTCCTCGTGTGTGTGTGTGTGTCTGCTGACTAAAGTATACAGAAAGGACTCTCTAAAGAGAGTGAAGAAAGCTTTGAGAAAATGGACAAAAGGTCTTTAAAAAATATCGAGGTAAGGTGTTATGATTAGACGAGACCATGGTTGAACGTCTTTGTGTCAGTTAACTCAGAAGTGACAGTTGCCCCGGGTCATGCATTAGCTTATTCAAATACAAATTCTGCTCTCCAGGATGAAATTATAATTCAATAGTAAAACAAGGAAAAGCTAGAACTTCTTCTACAGCTGCTGTTTGTCTCTAGACATCATGGAGGACAAACGCAAACATTTCCAGGGACTCATTTAAAACCACTGTCAATAAAATGTTCATCCAGTCATCATGCAAAAAACCCAGCTTCCACTCCCACTCATGAAGGTGAAGTTAGAGTCCTGTTTTGGAGAGCAGTTGTTCACGGTTGACTAAGAACACTTTTGTCAAGTAAAATGTCTTTGGTTGACAATGTGAAATTTAATATTCTAACGTCACTCTTTTATACTGAAACACCTGGCATTTAAACAGGTTTGGGGAGACCCTTTAATATGTTCTGTGTAATTGAGCATTTTTCAAAGTGTAGACATTTATTTTTCACCTGTCAGTTCCATTTTCCTGCCGCTGACAGCCTCATACATCTACACGCCAGCGTACAGTACATGTAGGATGAAGTCACCACATGATGTATAGGACTGCTGTTTGAGGAAAAGCAGTTTCACGCTCGACAGGCCACATCTGGGGGGGTGGGGGGGGAGGATGGAGGCGCATTCACATACGACACAGTCTGCTGCCAACGACACAGCAGTGTTGGACCAGAAGTTCTGTCGTTTGACTCACAGAGGGCTTTTTGTTCCGCTCGGCTGCCACAGAATCTGCTGTTCGCTCTGATGCGGAGGCAGCCTGGGACTGAAGTCCAACTTGTTTTTTATCCTGAGAAAGCTGAATGTTGACACTTTGTAGAGTTAATGCTGAGGTTCTTTACCTTGTTGTAGAAAAAAGTGCTTTGTGTAAAACCACAATTGTGATGGAACTAGAATTACAGACTTGGGATCTGATGTGAGAAGACAGAGGAATACATCATTGTAAATGCAGACTCTATAATCTTCACTCTGAGTGTATAAACTTGTCCTAAACACATCGTTATTGTACTATTGTACAATCAGAAATGATCTCAGTGATAACTGGAACAGGGAGATTAAAGGAAAACAAACACATTTGAACCACTCGTCACTTTAAATCTCTCTCAGCTTGAGGCTACAACTTAAAAGAATGCCTTTGTTGTTTTTTTTCTTCCTGTCAACAGAAAACTATACTATATAATATTTTACAGTGAAGGGTAAATCCTCCCCCTCCAAAGGGAGTATTTTTACTAAATTCTAACATTTCTGCAGTGTATTTCTCAGTATTTCTGAAAAGTGTAGAGAGCGAGAAGCTCATTCTGATCAACAAGAAGTTTTCTCTGGTCGTTCTGGGGATTTTAATTCAGGAATTAAGGAGTATAAATTCTAATCTGGCTTGTGAACCTGGACACGGTCATGGGTGGAGCCGCCTCCCAGGGGTTGGAAACAAATCCTTCATCTCCTGGCTGAATAGGTGCAGCAACCACACTAGCATGGTGGTCATTACGTGGCACACGCCCCTTATGTTTTAAATGTTTTAAAAATGTATACCTGGGGAACAAACCTGAAAACTCGAAGACATGGCAGCATATTAAGGGCAATAAAGTAAATGTTTACACCTGCCTAAAACATTTGCTACCGCAGCAGTACTGTACATGTACGAAAAGTAACTGTTTACATAAGCCTTTGTAGAACTTGTACTACTTATCTGTACTCTTTGGGCCTCCTTTGAGAAAACGGTGTGTGAGATGTGAGATGTTTTCACCCTCCCCTTCCCCAAAAGCACAAAACAGAGTTCTATTTATTTTGCAATGACATTTATTTTCAAACAGGAAATGAAAACATTTAAATAAATACTGCAGCGCAGACATTCTGAGGCTGAAACTTGAGCACATACACATTCAAAAAAATAACAGATGGTGTCAGAAGTGGTGTTTAAAGAGAAGGTAATGGTAGGGGATTTACATTAAAAAAAGTGCATGAATAACTTTAAAATATGAACATTATTAATTGCACTGCTATTTGGGGGAAACTAAGATTTTCATTTTTGGACTTTTACTTACACTACAGATCAGGTTTGTCAAAGTCCAAATAAAAATCAAACAAACAAAAATACTGGACTTTTTATGCAAGAAAAATAAAGTGGACCATTATTAGTTAAGACTAATTTAAAAGGCAAAGAGCCAGAAAGGCCCACATCTGACATCTAGAATTTGGGCCACATCCTGACTTAGACCAAAGGTAGTCTTCTCCAGAACAAAAGAAAATCCTTCTGGATACTGAATGTCTGGTCCAGTTCATGGACAGAAGCACAGAAACCCATATGTGGGCCACACTCTCTTCTAGACTGTGTTGGAGTGGACAACAGCATCTTGTCCAACATGAATGAAGCCTAATGTGTGTGGGCCATGTGTAGATTGGGCCACAGCTGGTTTGGTTGTTTGTTTGTTGTTCTTCCAGTTGTTGTTTTTCCTCGTTGTCCTTCAGCTCCATCTTTGTCTTTATGGATCTGATCACGATCGGTCAATTTGTCTAAAACTTTAAATCTAACAATGACACAGTTACACACCAATGACTTCACATTATACTGACAATGAAACAATGACAGGACACACACACACACACACACACAGCTTCAGGTTCTCTTTGTGCAGGACTCGAGACATCGGTCTTCTGAACTTTAGGAGAGTCACCACGAGAGTGAGGAGCAGGAGTTACATCATTCTAAACCGCTTCAAAGAGTTTCTTGAATCCATCACAAACAACAAACACAGCTCCTGCTTTTCCTTTTTTTTTTAATTCTTCACAGGCCTTTAAAAATCCTTATCCTAGTATTTGATTCCCATTCACAAAGATCAGAGTTTTTTCCTCTGACGCACCTCCTTTACGAACCAGGATCTTCCATTTCCTGTTGGCGTCAAAAGCCTCCGGTTTGTCCTTTTTGTCCTTCCACAGGAAGCAGGTCACTTCCTGTTGCAGGTGGCGCTCTGGCAGATAGCTTCCTCCTCTGAAAGGGCAGGGGGTTGGGATGCTACTATGCGGTAAGTATTCCAGTAACACGTACATGAAGTGAAGCTTATTGAACCCTCTTCTAGACTAAAAAAAGGGCTTTAGAGCATGCAGGAAAGAGCGCCGCTCCCAAAGCTTCCTGCTAACACTGTGCTCCGTCCTCGTTCTCCCCAGTCTAACCATGTCCTCCGTACCATTGGTCACATAACGGAGCAACTTCTGGCTTTGTCCTTCCTTAGGTCTGAGGCCACGGCGCCCAAGTCGGGCCGACCGGGCATGTGTGAAATCCTCTTGTTAGCACGAGTGGTTTTACTGCGTTTGACGTTTTTGTGGTTTTTGTTGATGCAGGCCAGTGTGGCCACGTGGAAAATGTCTCTAACGCTGTTCTCCGACTGCTGGGCTGAACACTCGATGTAGGGAGCAGAGATCTGTTTGGCCATGTTGGACCCCTGAGGAGGAGGCAGCAGAAACAGAGGTCAGAGGTCAGATTAGCTAAAGGTCAAAGAAAGGGGCCATACTTTGGTGTCCACAGGTTCAGGGACTCTGTCAAGAAACATCAACAGCTGCTAACACCAGAGGCTAATGGATCATTAGGCACTCATTTCTCACAGCCTTTGTGTTTATATGAACATTTACAAACATAAAATGAACAGAAGTTCACCTCAACGACCTCAAAGTGCAGAGGTCACGACCAGCCAGGTCTGTATGACCTGTTTATCAGGCCACTGGGAATCTGAGTCTGTTGTGACAGTTCCCAGGGACAGAGCTAAAACCATCTTTGAATTTATATCTTCTGTAGAGCTTCTCGTGTTCTAGATTTTCTTTAAATATTTAAAGAAAAAAAAGGGCAACAAAACAGGAACTGAAACTGTGCACAGATAAAAAAAGGACCCTGAACTTGAACTATAGTTACAAATGAAATAATCTTCACCTAAAAACAACTTAACTAACATACAAATATTCATCTTCTGTTATTATTTAAAGTTTTATTTCTGTGTAAAATAGATCCTAGTAGATACTAGTCTTAGTGACTTAATATCCCTGTAACCGTCTCCCAGGATGCATACAGTATGACACAGACATCTGTGAAAGAGTAAATGCACCAGATTGTGAAAACAATCACCTTCACTGCAGACCACAAGTCAGAATTCCTCAAAAAGTGACACCTACATCTGAAGAAATCTGTGTCTGAGCCACACAGTCCAGCTGCTCACCTGGTCATAGGAGACTGGAGTCTGTCTGTGGTTGGACAGTTCCACCAGTGTGCTCAGGTCAGTCCTCAGGTCAGACTTACAGCCAACCAACAGCATCTTAGTGTTGGGACAGAACTCCTGGATCTCACCCTTCCACTGGGAAAAGCAGAGACAGACAGACAGTCATCAGACGTCACCAGAGAGATGGAGCGTACGTTTTATTATAAACACATTTGAAGCTACTTTTACAATGTATACAGCATTAAAGTAACTCTTCTCCAGGTTGTTTTAAGTCCAGAGTCTTTCTCGGGTCACTTTCTGGACTAATCTAAAATGAAAAAAAGTTTGTTTTCACCAATGGCAAATGACTGCAAAATGTGGAAACAGAATTTTGAACAAACATCCATGACTTTTTGTGCATGCTCAAGACCCAGAGTCTGCTGTAGCATCATCCACAAGTACAGAGTACAAAGGTTAACACTGCCACTTCCTGCGGCCAATCACATGTTAGACCTCGGAGAGAAAATACAAATAATCCCCACATTTCCGTTCCTCAGAACAATACAGCCTCTGTGATCGATGGCATTTTCTCCCCGGGCTTTAATCTCAGGCTAATGTGCCTCAGGACCGCCTCATTGGCCGGTCAGCAGATCAAGTTCATCTGCAGCCAGACGGAAAGTAATTTTCTGCAGAACCAAACAAACCCAATCACAGACTCAGACCTGAGCAAACATTCTTTAAAACAAACAGCGTCAGAATCATTCTGCCCCTGAGTGACCTGTTCTCACAAGGTCTGCCAGTCAGTGCCCATACCGTCAGCCCTGATCACATGACTAGACCAAGGAATGATACAAATGTGACTGTGTTTTGGGGTTTTTCAAGATTGCATGACAACACATCTCTGCAATGGTTCTCACAGATCTGAGTGTTGCACATCAACCGCATGTTGGCGACTGAAGTGCTTCCCAGGAAAAAGATCCAAAGAGCTGCATCACTGACACTGAGAAGGAACAGATCAAGATTCACATATTGAAGTTGTGTCTCTCCTACACCAGGTAACGAGGTTCTATCAAGATAACACAGAACAGCAGTTTGCTACTTTACTGTTTACAGCGTCTTTACACTCAGACTGACACTGTAGTGACTGTTCTGTGTACGAGGAGCTAAAACAGGAAGAAAATGGAAGGTTTTGTTTCTGTAAAAATTCTCAGGAAAGGTTTTCTAACAATCATATGACACTCACACTCACACAGTGTCCTGCTTCATAACCACTACACGCTCTGACGCGTGGTAGTCATCAGACGTTGACCCTCAGTGACTTGATGTGAGCAGTGTTGTGAAGTGAAGAGCGTTACTTCTTCCTCACAGCCTCCGCGGGGATTAGACCCCGTGACCTTCTCCTCAACAAACTACAACTTCACACGCCAGATCTGATCAGAGACAACAAATATAGGGAGTGGGACCCCGAGGTACTCACCTTCTTCAGCACACTGTCCAGGGTCTCAGGGCGGCTGATGTCGAAGCAGATGAGCACAGCGTCGGAGTCTGGGTAAGAGAGAGGCCTCACATTGTCGTAGTACGGAGATCCTGGAGGAAAACCAAACAGACTTTTAGATTTTCTTTAGGTAGTCTTTCACAAGGATAGGACAAAAGCTGTGACTAACTGTTGTCTCCAACACTTAATAAAATAAATCAAATTTGTAATTATGTGCCATTGACAGTGTTCAGATTTATCCAAGTGACACAAACTGACCACTGGAGGCAGCACTGAAGTAGATTTCAAGTTAAATAAAAAAAAAAAAATCCATATTTCCTCTATGAACATTGTAGTGTCTCACAGTGAGTGAAGGCTCTGTACATATTCTTAATATATTATAGATTTAGATGAATGTAGAATTTATGAACCTTTACCAAGTGGTAAAAGGTTTCAGACCGACTGACAAGCAAGTCTGCTGCTAAATCCATCTTTGAGCACGAACATTTGTATTTTAGTGAGGGTCAGAGACCACATCTGTGGAGGCAGACATTTCTGGAATGCACACGAGCACTGCATTTAAACCCTGGAGTATTTCTGACGGTTGTTCTTTGATGACAGCACGAGAAGTTACCCTTAGCAACCAGGCGAAGAAGAAAAACAAACAAGGCAGCAGGCATCAGTAGGAAGAGAAATGTGCTGACTATGAGGAGATGGTTTGTTTGTTAAAGAAATCCTCTGCAAAGAAGCAGAACCTCAGAGCCAGAGCCAGAGAGGAGAAAAAAAAAAAAGAAACTCTCGGCTCAAAATTGAGACCATGTGTGAGGAGACGCCCATTCATCTCTGCAGCAGACTGACAGATCTCCAGAGAGGAAGGGAGACAGGGGTGAGGAGGGTGAGAAAGGGTGGCGTCATGTCAA
>NC_024320.1:12924757-12941310 GCF_000523025.1 Cynoglossus semilaevis
CAAGATGTTTTTCCAAAGGTTCACCCTTCCTAATCTGTCCACTGTGTGAATGAAACACAGAAATACACGAGACTCTCCGCTCTCTGCTCATGTGACTCATTATTCACATTCCCAGATGTTTCCTGACTCCAACACACATGTGGAATTCCCAGGCGTTGCCACAGGCCAATATAGCTCTGCAGTATTCCAGGATGTTATAATAAATCCCAGGAACTTTATTTCTCCGGGACAGGATTTTTTCCCCTTTTATCTCAGCAGGACAGGTGACGTCCTGAGGAGAAGCAGCAGCAGCAGCTCCACCGCATTCCTCGCATAACTGAGTGTGTGTGTGTGTGTGTCTTCAGGGACACCTGTGGAATACGCTCCATCTGTATCTTATCATCTATGGTTACCGTGGTTACAAGGCTTCGTGTCCCCCCGAGGAGAGACAATCTAACTGTCCTACTATCACGCTGGGAACTGAGGAAACTAATGATCATCGTTTTAGAAGTGGGATTTCCGTCCGTCCTCCCCGTCTGAGAGACCTGAGCAGCTCAACAGGCAGCGGTCACCACGCTCTGATTCCCGTCGTCATGACGCTACACTCAGGAGAAATCTGGTTCTCAACAAAATAGAGAGCAGTGGTGGAACTCTTGATTTTCAGGACTAAAACAAAGAAGCGTTCAGTGAACCAGTTCCACTGTCCTACATTATAAAAAGATGTAGCAACATGCTAAAACGTGACAGTGCTGAAGTAGACGAGATGAAACGACGTCTTTTATCTAAAAGCTTATGTCGGCCTTAGCATAAAACATGACGTCTTTGACATTCTTTAGCACATGATAGCATAAACTTTAGCCTGAAGCGTGTTTATTTTTTTAAGCTACTGTACATTTAGCCTACTTTAACATGAAGCAATTTGTGTTTATTTATTTTGCAACATATTTTAAAATCTTTTTTATTTTTGTTTATCATAATTTGGCAAGAAGCATCTTTAATTGCCTTTTAGCAAAGTTAGCCTACTTCAGCGTAGATGTTTTTACAACGACAAAGCACCGTATGTCCTTTATTCTAAACCATCTTAAAGAGCCTTAAAGTGCTGTTTAAAATCCTCGGTGAAATTGACAATATTTAAGCAAGACAATTGTTTTAGTTGATGATAAAATTCTTAAAAAACAGAACAAGTTTACGTTTGGAAATGAATAAAAAACCCTGAAGATTGAAGAGTAAAGAATAAGACCTAGTTGATGTTTATGAACTAGAGCAGCCATTAGATGTTATTTTGACATGATTCAACACAAACTGTGTGACTGTAAAAGCCACATTAAAGGACGATGTTGGTTTTATAAGGAGCTAATTGCAGGCCACAGGGTCTGACTCTGTGGATGATCATCACGTTTCCAGATTTTCAATCTGTGACTTCACACACCAGACAGGAAACCACTGCATCGCTGCTTAATCTACCATAATTCAATCTTCCCTCAGAGACGAGGCAGAGCGACAGCGTGGCTCCGCCTCCCTCTCAACGCTCTATGGATCTGGATCTGGATCTGCTCACTACAATGAGGCTCTTTGTGGAGGTGGAGGAAGCAGAGACCTTCACTGAGAGGAATGTCAGACACGCAGCTCTGCTTCACCGAGCTCAGAAATGTGACCGAGCGCAGACCAGAGAGGGGTCGCAGCCCATGGACCACGTTGTTCAGAGTCCAGAGACAGCGTCCATCAGGATCTGGGATGTCAGGGACCTCACCCTCTGTACAAAGCACAAGTGTCTCCACATGAGCAGATGAGAAAGAATCCTGTTTTCTAAACCACAACAATGACCTTCAGGAGAGGTGGGCGCAGGAAACGAGGAAGACTGAGCAAGAAAATGTTAGATATTCAGATGTAATGACCCTGAGCCCTCAAAGAAAGAGCAGGACCAGCCACTTGGTGGGTGATGCACATTTTCTGGTGATGAAGAGATCTGACTAGTGCAGGACGACAAACTGACCAATAGGACGGTGTTTACAGTTTGATGTCCAGGCCTGAGGGTGAGCATCTGTGAGGAGTCATAGAAGTGGCCTGTGGCTGCAGTGCTGATCTACAGAGTCTACATCTATCTGAGGACTATAAGACGCCACACACCAACATCCTGTTCAACACCTCCAAAACAGAACACACAACGTAAAAGACTTCCTGACGTGTAAAGAATCAAAGGCCACAGCCTTGACACCAGTGATGTCTCAGCCTGAGGAGTTGGGGGAGGAGGAGCAGGAGGAGGAGAAAGGGGAGGAGTAATGTGGACAAATGGATGAGACCTGACAGGAATTTTCACCTGAGTGACCCCGTGTGAACGAGCACACAAATAAACACACACACACACACACACACACTCAAGGTACACACACAAAGACAAACCACCAGTCAATCATTAGGCAGAACAAAGACCACCACCGTATGTGGAGGTGTGTGTATGACACAGATGACTGTCTTCATCACTGCATCACACACACACACACACACACACCGCTCAGAGGTGTTACATTTAATAATATTCCTGGATCTGGTTCAATGACTCTGGAATAATTAGCATCTTAGCATTAATCAGCACTGTTAGCATTAGCATTTTGAAGCATTTTAGGACATTCCAGAAGAATAGCTCTATATTTTGGAACAAAATAATCTCTTTGTGTCAATTTCATCTTTTAAACCAATCTGACTCACGTTGTTTCCTCCAGCATTCTTACTTATGAAGGTTGTTGTAGCATCTTCTGCATAACCTTCTGCATATTTAAGTGTTTTCTGTCATCCTTTTGAAGGCTAAGACAACGCTAAGAGTCTTTGACTACAGCACACGTCAACATTTAGCATCTTTCTAAATCGCATTTCACATTCCGTCACATTTAGCTTCAGCGTCCTTGGCTCCGTTTAGTTGATCTTAGCCTATTGATTGGTTTATTTTAGCATTGTCTGTGTGGAATCGTTTGCATCATTTAAAATCTGTAAACAACATTTGGCTCGTCTGTAGACATCCTCTACTAAAGACGTGTGTTTGCATGCGCACACACACACACACACACAGACCCTTCAGATAAGGTCAATGAGGAGCCTGCTCAGGCAGAAAGCAGTGTAAGTCAGTGGGTGTGTCCCTGTGTGTCAGGGTGGGGGTTACAAGCTGTGTGGCATTTGGTTTGTGTGTATGTGGGTACGTATAGCTATACTTGAAGGGACATTCTTTGGACAAATACTGTTGTTGTGGAGAGGCTTTGTCCTTGTGGGGACATTTTGCAGGTCCTCTCTGAGTGAGAGGGTTCAGGGTTTAGATTGGAGTTAGGATTAGAATCAAGGTGAAATCAGATTCAGGGTAATACTGTAATAGGTGGTTAGGGTAAGGGGCTAGGGAATACTAATGACTGTGTGAAGTCTGCACAAAACACCAAACACTGTGTGTGTGTGTGTGTGTGTGTGTGTGTGTGGAGGGGGTGTTCTTGGATCCATCTCAGGCCCACTGATCTAATAGGACCCCCCACCTTCACCCTGCTGCTTTATGAAGCAGAAAGAGAAAGAGCGATGACTGCAGGCGTACTGCCAACACTGAGCAATAAAACATCATTCTCACTCTGCCCGACCCTCATTTTTCCACTTTCCACAAAACACACACGCGCACACACACTTACGGAATGCAAAATGTGAACTCCTCCTTGTTCTGCTGCACAGCCTGAAAATAAGACATTTTCTAACGTTCAATGGTGGTGGAACAAAGTTAGCATCGACTGTAGAACCTGCTCAGAGCAGCAGGCTGAGAGCAGGACGACCCTCAGGAAAACATGACTGGTCATGGTTACAGAAGGTCGGCACGTTTGTTTTCAAGTGTTCAAAACACGACTGTTCAGATTCCACTGGCAAATGTTCATTTTTGTTTGTTCTCATGTGAAAGTCTCTTACACTAAAGTCCACGGAGACAAGGAGCTTTGAGACAAAGGACCTGCTGGACCATTGTTACCTCGGCCGGTCAGTTTGTCTTTCCAAAAAAAACTAAAGAAATATTTTATAGATTTTGAATCCAAACATCACTAAATCCATTTGAACTTAGTGACAGCAGAGAATCAACAACTTCTGTTTTGTTGGATTCAAAATAATGACGTTTCTTATTGGAAAGTTTGTGTAATCAGTTTACAACGTGACGCAAATCCTCACAGGTGACAAAGGCTGTGATTGAAACTGGTTCTGACCGAAACATTAGAAATATTTGTTGCAAATTTCTTTGTAAAACTTGTCTGACTTCAGAGAAACACTTATTCATCCTCAACACTTCACTGGAATTCAAAGCCAGAGAAGCAACAGCTGGCTGTCAGCTTTTCTCCACCCACCACACACACACGCACACGTACACACACACACACGCGTACACACACACACACTCCTCACTCACTCTAGACGGCTGTGCCATTCACTTCTCAGGCATTGATGGATGGGAAAAGGGTTTGTTTACATAACTAACACACACACACACACACACAGCAGCTGGTTTGTACCCAAAGTCCAACCATCGGGAGATAAAACTCTGCAGAATCTTCTGAAAACTTGTTGCACAACCGAACTTTCCTCAGCGTCTGACTGATGGTGGAGTCAGTGGTGTCCAGATGTGGGAACATTCTGATGGTAACCCGCTCCACCCCCCGACTCTGCTCCAGATTCAAATCCACCAAACATTTCTATGTAGGTGAAGGGTGAGCAGGACCAGATTGATTGATTTAAGGGTGACAGATTCGTCAGATATTGTTCTGTGTGAGCAACAAGAGACGAGTCTCAGTCACAAGTACCAGGAAGTCCATAGAAGGACATCTGGGATTTTCCATCTGGGATTTTCCATCATCAATTAATCCATCAATTGGTCTGACTTTCTGATTTTGTCACTTAAGCGAAATATATATCAATGACACAGTCTGACCACACGAGGCAGTAGTAGACCAGCAGATGAAATCAGTGGTTTTCTGAATGGTAAACTCTGGGCCTCTCAGAGCACACAACTGTGAGCATCCGTTCAAACATGGACAGCCTTGGTCAACTTCTTATCAGAGGTCTGTGTCCACAGTGTCCACAGTGTTGTGCAAGTCGACAGCATGTCTGGACGTGTCCGGACATTTGCGGAGGACTTTGAAGGGACAGCATGGACAGACGGACAGGCAGAGAGAAATGAAGAGACAGACAGAGGGACAGACATGTCTGAAGAGGACCGTCTTACCTGAGGTGTCCCAAAGACTGAGCTCAATCCTCTGCGTGTCAATCTCAAAGCTGGCTGTGTAGTTTTCAAACACTGTGGGGACATAACTCTGCAGAGAGACAGACAGATCAGGAGGATTAGAGGAAATGAAGTAAAAGTCAAGTTAATGAAGTAAAAGTATTCACAGTGACCACATAGAACCGTTTTTACTTCATTAAAATCTCTTTTATCATGTCCAAATGTCAAGACCTGGACTCAGACTCTACTGGTCAACACGTCATTAAATCACATCCAGCTTTGTATTTTGAAAGACGTAAAAAGGTGATGACGTTGACGTCAGCAGATAGTTATATTATGAATGTGGCTGTGATCACGTTATTGGTTGACACAATAAAGTGAACCAGAAGTTAAGTGGAACAAACTTGGTCAGTTCAGTCACCATGATCAACGGACAGCGACATTAAAGTCCAGTCTGTGTCGCTGGTCTCAGTTCCTTCATACCGGTATTGTGTCTATGTCTGAAACTAATCGTTTTAGTATCGGTTAATCGGTTATGGTACGGTGGTTTGGAATCATCTGTGAGAGGAGCACGTGAATGCCCCATCACTAAATAAAAAGTGGTGATTGATCGGTGAGTTATTACTCGGTGATCGGTGATCGCTGCTGCTCTCTCACCTCAGGGAAACAGTCCTTGGCGAACACGTGAAGCAGCGCAGTTTTCCCGCACTGACTGTCTCCGACCACCACGATCTTACACTTCACACTCTCTCCGGGATCCATGGTCTTCGCGGCGGCGGCAGCAGTAGCAGAGTGACGCTCCTTCATTGATTACAGCTCTGGGGTTGATTAATCAACCAATAATCGATCCCGTAGCTCCTCTGTTTTTCTCTGGGGAAGAAGACGGTGAGGGTGGAGGTGTGGCGGTGACGATGCGTTCACGGATCCTCCCTCCTACTCTGCTCTAACCGCGCTCCTCTGCTCCTCTGCCGGCGTCTGCTCCTGTTCTGAGCCGAGGAAAACCATTTGTTCTCATTTATGAGCAGGAGTCGGCCAATCAGAGAGCGCATACACACTCCACCACACACGCACACACACACACACTCTGACCTGCACCACAGCTCCCCCTATGGACTCAACAATGCCTTTAAATTCCATTCTTTTTTCAAATTCCAATTGTGTATGTATGTACTGTATGTCTAAGACATAAAAACAATAATTTATTTCACAGCACACAGTAGTTGTTGTTAGTGAGTTCAAATGTGTAATTTATAAATTTTGCCACCAGAGGCAGCAGTGAACCGGCAGCAGCTTTGTCAACGTGAGCTAAAATCACTGATTTTGAGTATGAAACAAACATTAACATCAGGTGTTAATCCTGTTAAAATGATGGTAAACCTGAATATGTGTTCTGATGTTCCTTAGAGAATATTGTTCTTTTAACTTTGACCCTTGAAGTACTCAAAGGTCACAGTCTGTCCAGAGGACGTCCGTGTTTTCACATTACAACTCACATAAGCTGCTGTTTAGTTACAAGAATACATGTTTGTTTTTCAATATTACACACTGCTCCTTTATTTATTTAGTGACTGTATACCAGGTGACTGTATACCAGGTGACTGTATACCAGGTGACTTATACCAGTGAGTGTATACCAGGTGAGTGTATACCAGGTGAGTGTATACCAGGTGAGTGTATACCAGGTGAGTGTATACCAGGTGAGTGTATACCAGGTGAGTGTATACCAGGTGACTGTATTCACATAAAAAAGTGGAAAACGAAAATGTTCTAATGTTCTAATTTCATGATGAAAAACTGTCTAGAGGAAGATCCCTGAGTTCATGTGGGAACAGTGAATGTCAAAGCTGTTCTGGTTTAAATGTATGATGACAGAGGTGACTGTGGGACAACAGCCCGCACACACACTCACACACACACACCTCCAGCACTGCCGAGCTGGTGCTGGTACAAACAAAGAGCCTCTGCAGACCAGAGAGGGTCAAACTCTGTCGGTGATTCACTCTGCCGGTCTCTGGGATTCTGCTTGTGTCTTGTGAAATGTTTTCTGGGATGTGCATGTTTCAGGACTGTGCACCGTTATGTCGCGGGAAACTACAGTGTTGATCCTGCTGATGTCAGTCTGAATAATTCAATAAAGGGTTTTTATCAGTGTGAAAACATCTGCTGCAGGTTTAATGTTTCCACAGAACACACTCCAAGGTCAGTGAGTATTTGTCTGGAAGTTTCTAAGACACAGAGTGCTGGCAGAGAAATCTAAAAAAAAAAAAAGTAATAATTGACTAAATCAAATAGAAAATAAAGACTTGGTCAACATGATACTTCTGTGGATGGTAGGACTATAATAACGGCTGCATTTACCAGTAGAAAACCAGCATTTGCTGACTCATCGTTCTTCCCACATCACTGGAAGGTTTTGTTGTGTTGTGTTACTTCAGGTCATGATTGTTGAAAAACATTTGTTCAAACTGACCTCTACAAGAAGCATCAAACCAAAGTCTGCACCAAAATCCACTGACTGGTTTTATCTGTGAGCTGTGGTGTGAAGAGAAAGAGTTCTGTTTATTCCTGTGCACTCATATTATGGACATTAAGGTGAATTTGAGTATGCAGAGAAAAAAAAGCACAGGATATCTTAATCCATGTTAATTAAATGTTCATTAAAACTTGATTTAGATTCATATTAGTGACTCTAACTGACCACAGCAGGCAGCAGCAGTGGACCAGCAGTGGACCATCAGTGGCCCAGCAGCTCCAGGACCAGCAGCTCCAGGACCGGCAGCTCCAGGACCAGCAGTGGACCAGCAGCCCCAGGACCAGCAGCTCCAGGGCCAGCAGTGGACCAGCAGTGGACCATCAGTGGCCCAGCAGCTCCAGGACCAGCAGTGGACCTGCAGTGGACCAGCAGTGGACCATCAGTGGCCCAGCAGCTCCAGGACCAGCAGTGGACCAGCAGCGGACCAGCAGTGGACCAGCAGCCCCAGGACCAGCAGCTCCAGGGCCAGCAGTGGACCAGCAGTGGACCCGCAGTGGACCAGCAGTGGACCATCAGTGGCCCAGCAGCTCCAGGACCAGCAGCTCCAGGACCAGCAGCTCCAGGACCGGCAGCTCCAGGACCAGCAGTGGACCAGCAGCCCCGGGACCAGCAGCTCCAGGACCAGCAGTGGACCTGCAGTGGACCAGCAGTGGACCAGCAGGGGACCAGCAGTGGACCAGCAGGGGACCAGCAGTGGACCAGCAGTGGACCAGCAGTGGGCCAGCAGTGGACCAGCAGTGGTCCTGCAGTGGACCAGCAGCTCCAGGACCAGCAGCTCCAGGACCGGCAGCTCCAGGACCAGCAGTGGACCTGCAGTGGACCAGCAGTGGACCATCAGTGGCCCAGCAGCTCCAGGACCAGCAGCTCCAGGACCAGCAGCTCCAGGACCAGCAGCTCCAGGACCGGCAGCTCCAGGACCAGCAGTGGACCTGCAGTGGACCAGCAGTGGACCCGCAGTGGACCAGCAGTGGACCAGCAGGGGACCAGCAGTGGACCAGCAGCCCCAGGACCAGCAGCTCCAGGGCCAGCAGTGGACCAGCAGCTCCAGGACCAGCAGTGAAACCTGGCTGTTTGTAGAGCCTGCTCACGTCAGGTTGAGCTGATGAGACTGCTGTCTTATTTATGAAGGACATTATGAAAAGGTAAAATCTTTGGTCCCTGGAATTAGAATCAGGTCAGAATAAGCTGCAGCTCATGATGGTGGGAGATATGGTGAGGCAGTGTGGTGTCCTGGAGCCTGCAGCAGAGCTCCCACACAACAGACGGCACACACACACACACACACACACACACACACACACTCACAGCCTGCAGGGTGGAGCTGTGCGCCAACACCCAGAGTCAAATCACTCAAGGGGGAGAAGCTCTTGATGCAGGACAATATTCTTTTCAAATTTTCTATTATACAATTAATTCAATTCTATTGAATAGACATTCTAATCTATTCTATTCTATTCTAATCTATTCTATTCTATTCTATTTATTCTACTTCTTTTCCAGAGCTTTAATGTACAGTACAGTAAGAGATGGATGCTGAGAATCAGAGACGTTTGTCTGTGAAATATCCAGGATGTTGGTTAATAACTGAAAAATACTAATTATTTAAGAATTATCTGATTTGCAATAAAATGAAAAATGTGTCTAATTATACAGTGTTATCAGAACTAATGCTCTAATTCAAATAATTATCCCTCTAATAACATTATATTATATTATATTATATTATATTTAATATTTTTGCTCATAGAGGTTGCTCGAGAACTGCTGCCTCCTGTGGTCACTGTAGGAACTATACCAACTTCCTGTGTTCCCACAACCCAATATCACTGATTTCCTCCTGGACTCTGCAGCAATTGATAGATTTGAAGTCACCAAGTAGAACAAGTTCAAATGAAATTCTAGTTTTCTTTTGTGGAGAGGTTAAAGCTCTCGTCAGTTCCTGTGCTGCAGCAGGGTGAGTAAATGGGCCAGCGACGTGGCCTGGTTGTTAGTGCAGCTATATTTACCCTGAGCTGCAAATACCTGGGGTTATTATATGGAATAACAGGTCAAAACTAAACCTGTCAACTTGGAGTGATCAGGTGTTAGGATGAATTACTCATTTAGTCTCCATGATGACGAGGCGCTGAGAGGTCTGGAGAGTTTAATCTGGGAATAACTTCAAATGATTCAATAACTGGACAGGATCTGTCTGTGGACCAGACCTGGTGACATGGACCAGCTGTCCAACTGCCAATAGGCCAGTTGGCTGAAACAGGACACACACACACACACACACACACACACACACAGGTGATTGTTTTCCTGTCAAAGAGTCATGTCGGCTCTGGTGATGTCATCACTGACATCACACTTATTTGGTAAGGCTGTGTTTTTCCTCCATCGAACTCCTCAGACTCTCTGGCTTCAGCACATGGCAGAATTAATTGGTACTAATGTTGTAAGACTGAAGTAAAATGTAATTTCCCAAGAAGGAATTTTTATCACTAAAAGGAATTTTGGACACATTCCCGGTCAGTGTTTCCATCCACGTTGCCTGAACATCACATCTGATTCACTCACGGGAACTATGAGAACATACGGTACCATCGCCACCTGGGGGGCAGTGGGGGCGTTGAGGTGGGGAGGGGGGGTTAAATGTGTTATTTTAAGACTTGAATGTTTAATTCATTTTAACTCTAGGACAAAAAAAAACAACCTCTGACTTCATAGGACAGAAAATTCTTCTCTCAGGATTTTGCAATGGGAGATAAACCAAAGATAAACCATCACACCTTCAGTACCATGTAGTCCTACCTGGTTTAGTTGATTAACCTGGTTTAGTTAACTCTAAGCCAGGCTGTAAAACATGAGCCTGATATATGTAAAAAAAAAAAAAAAAAAAAAAGACTTCAATCCAGAGGTGATCTCCGACGTCACTGTGAGGAACCAGAGAGAAACTTCTGTCTGTCTTTGATCTACAGAGAGGCCGAGGGTCTGAGCCACCTGCTGTGAACAGGACTGGAGCAGTGTGTGTGTGTGTGTGTGTGTGTGTGTTTGATTTATGTACTACGCAGGCTCATATAAATCTCACCTGCCACAGGATCTCATTAAAACCGTAGTTTTATGTTTTATACACACACGTACACTGTTGGTGAAACCATGGTGGCCAGCAGGGGGCACCAGGAGGAACAGCCTGAACTGAACAAAGAATACTACAGTACAATCCACACCAACTGAGTATTCTTAAGGACATGTTCTGTACTTAATCTCACCGTTTGACTGACAAAAAAACATCCTGTAAACCACACACTCATACTGACTGATGTCCATGAAGGGGTCACAAAACAGCTGGTCCACTGATGCCCCCATCAGGTGAAATGATGTGTGTATTTTTTACTACAAGATTAAAAGTTCTTCATTTAGAGTCACCATGGTGCAGTGTTTCCAGAGCTAACTTTTTTTAGTCACTCCATATATTTTACAATACCTGGGATTTGCCAAATGATGTGTGCCCTAAAAATAGTTTTGGGGATAAACAGCTGTATATTGAAGTGAAAGTCACTAGATGGCAGCATTGCAGCTCATTTAATTAATCACATTCTCATACAGTGGTTTGTACAGATAAATAAATAAATATTACCAGGCCCATATTAATATCCATTGATATCGGAATTGGAAAATAAGTGTTTGGACAATACTGACATATTGGCGAAAAGTTGAGAAAAGATTTTGACATTAGAAAATCCCTAATCTGGGTTTGGGAAAGCTGTTCACTCAGCCGTGGCTCCTGCTGAGACTGAGGCCTGTCACTCGTCTCCGGCCGTTTTTCGTTCTGCCTCCACTTATGAAACTGTCATAAAAGCAGCAATAATGCAGTGCAGATGTGGAGGTTTTAGCCACAAGCTAACAGCATGGAGGGTATAGAATGAGGAGAATGCCTTTGATCAGAGCCACAGCCCCTTTGATGATTTGCTGACATTTTCAGGATCTTTTTAAGACCACGGTCTGAGACTAATGAACGCTGGGACACGACCTGGCATTACTAATGTTTGGACATGGTACACAGTAGCCTTGAAGTACAGCAAAAAGAGATACAAAAACAGGACAAAAAGAAACAATTAAAGGGTAGACTCTGCAAACGCTGTTAGAAAAAAAAACGAGTCACACAAATAAGAAACAAAAAATATTCACTGTCAGAAAAAAAATCACAATAATCAGTTGAAATGTTGAAATTTTTTTTAACAAAATTTGGTTCTCAACAAATATAGTACAAAAACATAACAATAACTAATATCTTAAACCTGAACACAGCCGTGACTGTAGCTCAGAGGGACTACAGCTACAGTCCACAGGGCAGTGGTTCCCAAAGTGGAGGACAGGCCTGCACGGAGGACACAAAGCTGAGGAGGAGGAGGAGGATGAGGGCGGGGGTGAGGGTGGGGTTCAGGTTTTAGAACCACTGCCATAGAACAAAATCTGTGATTTTACATCACATGAAACAATCACTGATGTGTCCATCACCAAGGACTGATTTTGGACTTTTTATTTATGTCCAAAATCCTTTGTTCACATTCAGTCACTGGCATACATTGACCACAGGGGGCAACAGTGTTCCAGCGTCTCCTTTGTCCCTGTGAGTTAGACTCTCAGGCTTTCTCTAAAAACCCTGTTTTCCTGTTAGAAATGCTGTCTAAGAGTTGGACTAAAACACAATGACGGTCTTGTTAAAAGACTTTTGTTTTCACTGACAGCCTTTGTCTGTGACTGGTCTCCACTGACATCAGAGCTGATTGAGCGCCAGTTCTCCAATCACTGCACTGTAAAACCACGCTCTTATATATAAACCACGATTCCTAGTCTGCGTGTGAACACCACAGTGATGCAGGAACTCACTGACCCCCGGTTACATCTCCATCCAAAAGAGGGCGTCAGTCCTGAGGACGTGTTATTACAGAGACAACACGGGCGTGTCTCAGTGTGTCTCTGTGTGTCATTGTGTCACACAGCTTCCTCCTGACACCGCCCTGAGCTGCAGCAACATCCTCCATCATGTTCCTATGGCAACAATACAGTGCCTCTGAGTATGTGTGTGTGTGTGTGTGTGTGTGTGTGTGTGTGTGTCTGGTTGTGTGTCTCACAGTCGCTATAATTGCTTCTGGAGTGTCTCATTTTTTAAACACAATGGAGACGGTGTCACGTCTCCATCTACAGGCCACCGCTGCTGTGTAAATGAAAGGCTGCATTCTGTTATTGTTGTTGTTGTTTTTGTATTATACATTATTATTTCAGTATTGATAGATGTTTCAAATATTATTAAATAAATGAACATACATGATTACAAACCTGTACATTTGGTGTATTTAAATAAAAATACAGCTTTTTGTCACCAAAAACATATACAGGGAACTAGCAAAATATTGAATTTTTAAAAAAGACTATTTACACAATCTAACATTATTGTTGTAGAGATGATGTTTTGTCTGTTGTGAGTCATTGAGATTAGAAATCCTTCAAAGGCAGAGGTCGATGTCAATATACCGTGTATCCCATGAACAGTGAGACCAATGTAGATCTAAGTCAATGAAGTATGGTTTTAAATGAAATGCTGTCAATAATAAAGTCAGTTCAGCTTTGTATTGATTTTATGTTAAACGAAATTGCCGTGGTATTGAAGTGGTAGTGCCACCGTGTGGCGTTGTTTGAAAATTACATAACAAACGTAAACAAAGACATAACGCAAGGAAGTGACAAGAAACAAACAAACAAAACAAAAAATACACAGACATAAATAAGAAAAACACATCTTATAAAACCTCAGAACTTTACTAAAAGCTGTAGCGATGTCAAATCACTTGAGACTAGATTAAATTAAGGTTTAGTTCAATTGTTTAAATATTGGTTCCACTTCAATTGGCGTCTACTCATTATACATTTACCTTCATTGAATTTAGTTATATTTAATATTTTGTTTTTGTTATTTTGTTTCAGTTTTTTTCCACTTAGAATTTACTTTAATTCATAAGGAAAATATTAATGAATAATTATCCACCAGTCTCTTTGTGAGGTAAAAAAGAAAAACCAAAACATTTCAGCCGGGAAGTGTGTGATGTTTCAATTAAATATAATTTCCTTTTCAGTGTCTAATTTTAATGGGACTGCAAACTCAAAGTCATTTTAAAGCAAAAGTTTTCACGCAAACACGTCGTATTCCGCATTGCCTAATGTAACAGTACCTAAACGGCTCCTCCTGCTGGTCAGAGCACAAAACCGCAGTTTCTGGCTCCTAGAGAAGGACGACGGTGTACGAATAGATAGAAAATAGAGAATTATAAAATAGGAAAATGCAGAGGAATGCAAATAATAAGGAAGGTAGAGAAATAAAAGACAAAACAGCAGAAAAAATTAAAGAAATGAGAAGTGAGGGGGGAAAGCCAGAAATCACGGAGTAATAAAGCTACAGAAATGTATGTATGTTACATCATGGTGTTTATTGCCACGTTGTACGTTTATTTGCTACACCACTACCGGAGGTTAACACAAAATTAAAGTTAAGGTACAGTGAACAATTCTCAAGTTGTCTTTTCAGTCGTTCTCCACTAGGTGTCACCGTTTTGCCTCTGACTAGACCAACTCCTCATCCTCAAACACTTACTGTAAGTTCGTTGACCCCCTGCCTCCCGCCAAAAAAACGACCAGACACGTGTGAAGAAAACATTTATTACCGTTGGAAAATCAACAAAAACACAGAATCTCCTCGTTTTTCACACAAACAATAAAAATAAAAAACAAAATAAGAAACTCGCCTTGATTGCATTCGTCTTGTGCATATAAACCTTTGAATTAAATATATATAAAAGAAAGAAAGAGGCCTGGCTGAGTGCAACACACAAGTGTGACGGAGGAGAGACGAGGATCCAGGCCCAACAAACATCTTCATCTTCATCAGTGCAAACGCAACATTCACTGTTTGAATTATTCAGGTAGAAACACATCCATTATTCAGTGTCTGCAACTGTCACAGGCTTAAGCTGCGCTGTGTCACACAACACAAACAAAGAAAAGAAGATTCTTTTATTTCTGGGAGAATAACTTTTGAGGATTAAAGGTAAAAAAACAGCTTTTAAAGGAAGGCTGTAAAAATATTCTTTTTGTTTAATTTGTTTTTGCCTGGAGAGAAATATTTCCATCAATAAACTACTCATTCACTTACACAGAAGTCTATAGAGAAAATCAGTGATTTTAGCTCAGGCTGACACAGGTGCTGCTGGTCTACTGCTGCCTCCAGTGGACACTTGGTGTCTGATGTTTGACTGAACCACTGAAATCACAAAATATCCCATTAGTACTTGATGTTGGAGGCAGCAGTGGATCAACAACTGTGAGCTAAAATCACTGATATTTTCTTTAGACCTGAGACAACCTCTCTTTAAACACCTGCACTCTCCCTTTAAACCATGAGCCAATCAAAAGTGAATTAAATGAATTAGATCATTCCATACAGTCCTTAAACTTGGCAACATCAGGTCAAGTAAGCAAATGTTTTCTTTTTTCCATATAAAAGTAGCCACAGTGGAGACGCGAACTTTCCTTCAGAAGTTCTTTGAACACTTTAGCCTGCTAACTGCAGGAACAGGCGGCCTGGAAGGGCCAGCAGGGGGAGCCGTGTATGGACTGCAAAAGAATTTAAAAGTAAACAAAACAGCAGAAATAAAAATATGCAGTTGAATGTTCGGGTTTTTTGGAGTAGGACAGGGTCTTGGACTGAGTCCAGACTGAGGCAGCAGAGGCAGATGTGCGTAGAGTGAGGTGAAGCGCTGGGTGGCGCTGTGGTGCAGCGTTAAGGGAAGGGGAGAACAGTAGAGTTTTAGTTTCAGAGCAGGTTTGGTCTGTGCTGCGAGTGTTGAATCGGCTGTCTCCGATGAGGCAGTAGGGGGCGCAGTCTGTGCATCTGGTGCCCTCTGCTGGATGTTACAGCTCACTGTAGATATAAAATATATAATTAATTATCCTCTAAAACTACTAACTCAGGCAGCTTGTTAGAATTGGAAGATTCATTAGTAACATGTCTTGATGTTATGTTTGTTCACTCACTCTCTGAAGTGAATATTTTTAATTTTACAATTTCAATTACAAATCTACATCCACAGTTAGGGGTGTGGATGTCCAATTTTACATCTTTCAGCACAGGAGTTGCTGATCCAATGCTGCAATGTTGCTAAGATCAGGATTGAAGATCCTTTATTCAGACCAAAATCAATGACACAAACTGACCACACGAGGCAGCACTGAACCATCAGCTCAGATATCTGTGCGAGATAAAAATCACTTGTTCCACCTACACTGAGGTCTGAAGACAGCGACTTTCTGCTTCCCTTCCTCCCGTGACCACCTCGCCAAACACCGCGTGCACCCTGCACAGAGACCACAGTCAGGACAGGAAAGTCATTCACATATGCATCTACGTGTGTTTCATTGTGTTTGTCTGTGTGTGTGTGTTAGTGACCTGGTGTTTGGTCATCATGTGTGCGGCGTGGAGCAGTGGAGGTCTGATGGAGGGGTTGTAATGAAGAGGTTGACCCAGCAGGGAAAGGTGAGCATCACCTGAAATCAATGACAGTCATATAAATGAACCCAATCAAAGCTCTCCTCTGTGACAGGACGTCCACACCTGCCCTGTGTCCCACCTTGTCCATGGGGGCAGAAAGCCGTATGAAGGTGTGGGGGATGGGCCATGACAGGGACGGTTGAAAAGCCTGCTGGGAGTCCTTTGGCGCTCGGGGGCTGTCCTAAAGAAGGAGTGAGTGCTGGAGACAAAGACAGGCTGCTCTACACACA
>NC_024320.1:12941340-12942322 GCF_000523025.1 Cynoglossus semilaevis
AAGAGCAAAAACACTTCATTTTAACAACATAAAAACATAGAACCACTCCTTGGTTTTTTATTAACTCACTGAACGGAATCTAGAAGCTAGTTAGCTAAGAAAAAGGCTGCATGTAGTTATTTTATACAAAAATCTACTGTAACCAGATGAAAAAAATATATTATATTTCATTCAGTCTAATGAAGAGCAAACAATAGGACAAAAGGCAGTAAAAATCTAAAAAGAAATGGGTAATAGGACATTCTGAAATAATGGAACTTCACAACACTTCCACCTGGTGGTGGTGTGAGTGTAAGAGTGAAGTTGTGTTTGTACCTGTGTGATGTCTGGAGGTAACTCAGTGGGTCTCCTGTCACGCTGCTGCTCAGAGCCTGGGTGTTTGTAGCCAGGCTGTTTCCTCTGGCAGGGGGACAGGGCCCTGGGCCCCGGCTGCTGCTGAGGAGGGGCCGGAGTCATCTGCAACATCACCACACCACCACCAGGCGGTGGATGCAGCAGTCCTGAACACACACAGTCCATTTGTTTGTTTCTTTTCTTTCAACTCAATTTTTTTCTGTTATGCCCCCCCTTAAGGACAGAAATGTTTTCACCCCCTCCTGCCAACCCACACCTCCACGATTGAAATACTCTTGAGAACCTGATAACATGTAGATTTTTATCTGAACAAACCACTGTATGAGTTGCTGCCACCTAGTGATTGGAGGCTTGTTATCATTCAAGCATTACAGCAGTGGTACACTTATGTCCTCACTTCACCTCACTATTTGAGAAGTACTTTACAACCCACTACATTAGAGTACTGTTAATCAGTACTGGTGCTTCTCTCTGTCTGATGGTTAACTCCATGTGGAGTTCCTCAGGGCTCCTTTCTTGGTTCTATTTTCTTTATCAATTCCATGCGTTTTCAAGCTCAGAATATAAAGTTTTACAACATCTGATATCATATCAGTACTGACGCCACAAAACTCCTTATTTGAGTGTC
>NC_024320.1:12942577-12943922 GCF_000523025.1 Cynoglossus semilaevis
GGGAAAGAGCAAAAACACTTCATTTTAACAACATAAAAACATAGAACCACTCCTTGGTTTTTTATTAACTCACTGAACGGAATCTAGAAGCTAGTTAGCTAAGAAAAAGGCTGCATGTAGTTATTTTATACAAAAATCTACTGTAACCAGATGAAAAAAATATATTATATTTCATTCAGTCTAATGAAGAGCAAACAATAGGACAAAAGGCAGTAAAAATCTAAAAAGAAATGGGTAATAGGACATTCTGAAATAATGGAACTTCACAACACTTCCACCTGGTGGTGGTGTGAGTGTAAGAGTGAAGTTGTGTTTGTACCTGTGTGATGTCTGGAGGTAACTCAGTGGGTCTCCTGTCACGCTGCTGCTCAGAGCCTGGGTGTTTGTAGCCAGGCTGTTTCCTCTGGCAGGGGGACAGGGCCCTGGGCCCCGGCTGCTGCTGAGGAGGGGCCGGAGTCATCTGCAACATCACCACACCACCACCAGGCGGTGGATGCAGCAGTCCTGAACACACACAGTCCATTTGTTTGTTTCTTTTCTTTCAACTCAGTGGTTCTCAATTTTTTTCTGTTATGCCCCCCCTTAAGGACAGAAATGTTTTCACCCCCTCCTGCCAACCCACACCTCCACGATTGAAATACTCTTGAGAACCTGATAACATGTAGATTTTTATCTGAACAAACCACTGTATGAGTTGCTGCCACCTAGTGATTGGAGGCTTGTTATCATTCAAGCATTACAGCAGTGGTACACTTATGTCCTCACTTCACCTCACTATTTGAGAAGTACTTTACAACCCACTACATTAGAGTACTGTTAATCAGTACTGGTGCTTCTCTCTGTCTGATGGTTAACTCCATGTGGAGTTCCTCAGGGCTCCTTTCTTGGTTCTATTTTCTTTATCAATTCCATGCGTTTTCAAGCTCAGAATATAAAGTTTTACAACATCTGATATCATATCAGTACTGACGCCACAAAACTCCTTATTTGAGTGTCACCACAGGGTGTTACCTGTGTACTGCTGAGCCGAGTGCTGCTGCTGCTGCAACTGCTGCTGTTGTGAGAAACAGGGAGATGAGGTCTGAGAAAACTGGAGCTGCTCCATCATCGGGGTAGGAAGGAAACTCAGTGTGGAGCTGAAAACAGAAGCAGCGAGAAAACAGACACACGGAGAGATTGTTTGTTTACAAACCGCAGTCTCCAACAACAGCGACTGTTATTTTTCAATCTGGTTGATTTCTAACAATGATAGAAGACGATCAGTCATGTTAGCATCATTAATCACTGTCTATAATAAACATCTTTGAGGTCCCGATGCTGCGGCTCAGGTACTGAATGTAAAATA
>NC_024320.1:12943945-12955500 GCF_000523025.1 Cynoglossus semilaevis
AGTGGGGAACAGCTGGTGAGGGAACATCTGCAGTTGGACCATGGGGTCTCATGGGAGAAGAGTGTAGAGCAGCATAAATCATTTTCACTCTGACTGTCCTAATAACGCTGTCTGCTCCTGCAGCAGGCACACTGAGGAGAAAAATCCACATCCTCCTGTTTAAACATGCACCTGCGTGTGTGTGTGTGTGTGTCAGTGTGTGTCCTCATTGTTGTTCTGCAGATGACGTGTGTGTTTGCACACTCCAGAGTGTTCTCTGTAAAATAATCTGTTTAGACTCTAAAATGGTTTAAAATTGTTTTTTAAATTCATCATCAGTTATATATTTGCTGTAATTTCTCGGCTTTTAGCAACTCGTTTTTTGTTTTTTTCTGCTAATTGAAAAAAGCATATTTTTTAGTGTGGGTGATGACAAATTTGCAATGTTTGCTATTTTTTTTCATAATTTTGATGTAAAGCAAAATAGCAATAGTGCTGTTGTGCAGTTTTTGTTTTTTTGGCCTCATCTGATTGCATTGGGTTATTCCATGTTTAATAACAGCGTTGTAGTACTTCAGTCTCACCTCATGGTGGCGTGCTGGTTCTGGGGAAGCAGGTTGTAGCAGGGCTGCATGCCGCTCACAGCCACGGCCACGGCTCCTTGTCCAGGCGGACAGGAGACATAGAGTGGCTGCTGCTGGTACGACTGCTGCGGCACCTGCTGCAGGAAACACACACACACACACACACACACACACACACACACACACACACACACACACACAGTGTATGAACTATTATACTGTCAACATGGTGTTCAGACTTACAGCACAACGTGTTCTATAATTAATATAGAAAATTAAAGCAGTGTTGATGATAATGAGGAGGAAACACTTTAGGGAGAATGAGGGAGACGGCAAAACTCACTGATTAAATTTATGACAACAAACAAAAAGTACCTGATATGACTGCAGGTGAGGGTACTGGACCATCATGCCTGGCATCTGGTTTCCAATATTGCTTTGCTGGTTGTCAGAGAGGGTGAGGTTGGGTGTTGGCTGCACGCCCACTACAGTCTGGTAACTGGGCGCTGGGTTTGGCATCACTCCTTGGTAAACTATGAGAGAACGTTGAATAAAAAATTTTTAAGGAAAAATATCTTAAAATATTGGTAATTTTTTTTATATTTAACAAGATAAATAGTCAGAGTAGAAATTTGTTTTGAGTGGCTGGGGCTCATAGGTCTCATCAGCTCCATCACTGTTTTAACCCATCTTTATGGACTTTTTATTTTATTTCAGATGTGTTTGTGTGTTTTCTCCAGGTACTCGGGTTTCCTCTACAGTATAAAAACAGGATTGGGTTCATTGTTCTATTTGAACTAGCGACAGCTATGAATGTGAGTGTGAATGGATGTTTAACATGGCCCTGATTGGACTGGTAAAGTGTCCAGGGTGTACTGGACGTAGCCCAGTCACTGCTGGGATTGTGTATACGGCCTCCCTGAAAAGAATTAAATGGTAGAAAAAAATAGTAGAGACTGTTTTTCTTCCAGATGTGTCTCCAGCAGAAATGGTTTTCTCCTCTTTAGCAGATACACTTATCTCATGAATTTAACACGCTCACGACTGGTCAAGTCTTCGTGAACAGAGCTGTGTTGAGCCACACTGATTTAACTGATTTAGCAGAGTAAAGCGTCTTAAGTATCCTGATAAATCTCATGCTCATACGGTGGAACGTTAGAAAAAAAAAAGATATTTGTGAGAATAAAGGCTGATTAGGAAGAAACACAGCAGCAGAGTGAAGGCCCTGGGATGTTTCTGTTATATCTCAGCAGCCCGAAGGCTCCAGGAACAAACCAGAAAGTCGATATATTTGATTTGGCCTGAGGCAAACTCAGGCTGCGCACTGGCCTGAGTTCAGATAAAAATCACATCTCTACTGTACCTGCTCACAGAAATCAAATTAACAGAGAAAACAATGGACAAAAGACAAGTCAAAGTCACACAGCAGCAGCCGCTCGCTCTGCGGTCCCACTACGACCTAAACGGGCTGAGCTCAATTCTCGGGGGCGGGGCAAAGAGACGGACTCTTTAAATGTCAAGGTGACAAAAGAAAATTGGAAATAGTGTCCCCTGTGACGGAGACACTGTACTCTCAGAGACAGGAGCGGAGAGGCTGTCTTTGTGAAGGAGAAAATACAGGCAGACAAAAGAAACGCTCACACGGGTCTATTTTTATTCTCCACCTTCAGACACAAACCAAGCGTGAAATGGTGACAATGTCAAACACAGGCACAGCAGCAGGAGGAGGGACAGCAGAGACAGAAGGTTGTTGGGTTGAACCTCGTTTTGACCGAGAAGCAAGCACACATGGAACCAGCTTTGAACCTGGGTGAGAAAGGTACTTATTTATTATTATTTGTTATTTACTCGCCCTACTTTTAGCTACACAGTATTATTATTCTTGCTGGGAATATTATTGGCTGACGTTTAACATCGAGGTGACTTGTGTTGGTTGATTCATAGTTTTCTAGTTTGTATTCAGTGTTTGGGTATATTTTTGTCTAACTCTCTCTTCATTGTCCTCCACACTGACAGGTGGGCTTCACGCTGCTGGTGAGGGGCTGAAAAAGAGACCGGTTCACTGTGAGATTCATAGAGGCCTCTCAGACAGCGTCCCGGCCCCGTCTCCAGCCTCTCCGACCACGTATGACATCGGCCCCGTCTCCAGCCTCTCCGACCACCTATGACATCACCTGACACTGATACAAACTCAGTGTCTTCACTTCAATTGAACCTTCTGTTTGTGTTAATGTTTCATGTGTTATTTTTAAAAAAAAGGATGAATTGCTGATATATTTGAACAGTCCCAATATAATCTAAATGAGCGGCAACACTACAAATGAATAAAACTGATGATAAAAAAGGTTATAAGCTCCTGTTATCGACTAAATGATTTCACCATCAATCATTCTGTCAATAAATGTCAAATACAGTAACATTGTGACAGGTTCTAATTCATCTGTTGCTACAAGTAACAACTGTGATTTTATCCAATTTCAATCAATCTGTCACACAGAAAAATCTTACTTTCTGGAGAAATCAATCACATCAATGGAGCAGAAAATAAAGAAAAATGATTTTCTCCAAACAAGGACAAAGAAAAGGTACATTTCCACTGCAGGGTCTAGAACCAGGAACATGGAACACGTTAAAATAGTATTACTGTACGTGGGCCGGACGTTTGCACCTATTTCTCCTCTCCTTGTGTCTCTACACACACATACACACACGCACACACACACACACTGCCTCCCTCGCTTTCACACACAAGGACTCCTCCTCCCCTCCACTGTCATCTACACACATCTACAGCGACAACCAGCTTGGAGCATTGGCTCACTGGTGATGGCGCTGTGTGACAAGCAGGCAGTTGGCACATGACCACTGCTGTCTCTCTTTATATTGCCAATATATTTGTTAAATTACATACATTTCAGTGTTTAAATAACTTGTATAAAATTGTATAATGTGTCAGCAACGAGGGGCATTCAGGTACCATTGGAAATTTGAGAATCGGACGACTAAGGCACTGAAACAGTGTGTTTAGGGGTCCGTGTATTTTGTCAGAAAATAGATTTGTTTGAGTATTTTTATTTCATATATTAGACAGATTTTCTGTTCAATTTGTTTTATATATTTTAATACTGTGCAGAGGGACTTCTGTTAATGACGGTGCCAAAACACAGGCAGACATTTTAAGCAAGAATCATTCAGTGCCTTACAGACAGCTTGTTATGACGGTCTCTAGTACTGTAGTACAGATGGGATTGTGATGACATCACTGTGATTTTTAACTATATCTTTCAACATCCTCAAGGGTCAGGTCCAGAGGAAAATGTTTTCCTCATTCCTGAGAGTACGACAACTGTCTGATGTAAACCAGAGGAAACAATCGTATCAGTTTTATTCCCCTGACAATTTACACAGTTACTGCTGCTGTTGCAGCTTCACCTTCAGCTCCGCACGTGCTTGAGCGTTTTTAATGAAGGAGGAAACAGCAGCCCGGACGAGGAGCTGGAGTCGTTTCTCAGAAATAATTGCTGTCCTTTGCCTTTTGTAGGTCAGCGTCATTTGTCCAACGTCTATTCCCAAAGTCCCCAGCAGGGAGGCTGAGGATGCAGTGGGCAGATGACAGAATAGTGCCGCAGTGTAGTGTAGTGTAGAGAGAGAGGGTGTGTGTGTGTGTGTGTGTGTGTGTGCAGCAGCTGCTAACAATCTCAACTCCTGCCGCGAAGAAAGGAAAACAGAATAATCAGGTGGATGAGTGCCGCAGAAAACGTGAAGTGATGAAAACAAACAAAACGCAAGATTTGTCCTTCAGTAGAAGTAGAAAGAACACCAGACAGACACCAAGACAGTGTCTGAGAAATGAACAGAGTGCTGTCAGAGCAAGTCTGAGAATTCAGCAGCTTTTCCTAAGATCTTCATTAAATCTTCTTTTAGTTGGTGTTTGTATCTCTCAAAATCTGCTGTTTCCCACATGTCCAGAGAAGAGTTTACAGAACGCAGCTTTTGTTTGATCAAACTATTTGTTTATTTCTACGACCACTAACAGACAGACTGTAAAGCAGTTGTTCTTAAACAGTGGTACGAGGACAACAGCAGGGCAAATGAAAGGAAGGGCCTAAAAACAGATTCAACAGGACTGTGTTTTTGCAGAGACAACCACACCTTACCTTCAGGTTTAGATGAGACACGTAGTTGTTAACATGTATGCTGCTTATTCTACTCAGATGTGCATGTTTGCTCGGTCAGAGAACAAAATGAAGGTTTCAGCTGTATTGTTTCCTCATCGTGATGAACAGACTAATAACCTTATTATGAATAAATTATCTTTTTCATGTACTGTGCATAGCTGAACTGTTCACACTGGTATTTATACGTGGGTTTTCCGTGTCAAAAGTTTACCACGACTGACTATAATAAGTAGACTGCACATTAACGGATATGGTCGTGTCCTGCCAAGACTGCAACAGTCAGTCCACTAATCAATGACTGATCTATTATTGAATTAGTGAACAAGTGATAAATGAGTTTTGAAAAACCAAAATTGCTCTTTAATGTGAACATTATTTCTTTCCTGTTCTTACTGATTATTTTTATTATCTGGGGAAGTTTATTTTGATATTTTCTCAAAGTTTCTTACCTTGCTGCTGGGGCAGATTTTGGCTCTGAGGGCAGTTGTATGGCAGCGGGGTAACAGACGGTCGGTAATGCTGTAGCTGTTGTTGCTGCTGCTGCTGCTGGGTGGAGCAGTGTGGGTGGTGAGCTGAGGAGCAGTAACATGTGGACATCTGGAAGAAAACAGAAACTCTGGCTTGTTTTTGCAGCAGGAAGGAATCATGTTGATGAACCCATGAAGAAAAACAGTGTGTGTACCTGCTGGAGCGGCTGCTGAATGAACGCGTGCTGCTGCAGTACAGGCTGGTTCAGTGTGGGGCTGGGGAACCCAGCAGGACCTGGAGTAGCGCTGGTGAAGGCATGGTTGGGGCCTGGAGTTGAAATCTGAACCGGCTGACCCTGAAGCACCGCTGTGTGTCCTCCTGATGGCGCAGCCACCATGTAGTTAGCCACCTGCTGTGAAGGAGGTCCCTGCAGCAGCATAGGCGACATGTGAGGGTGGTACACAGTAGGGTAGTGACGGGCGTCTGGGGCTAGAGATCCGCTGTCAGTGGGGGGGGGCTGCGTCAGAGTCATGTGACTGAACTGGGTGTTTAGGACATCAGGCTGAACAGCAAGGAAAAAAAAACACAGTGTTAAAGTGAATTTAAATATGAGGATTTTGTTTGTTTTTTTATCTGATTTTGCTAAAACTACATGATGGCTTAGCTTAAATATTCAGTAAGAGTCTCTTTTTTGTATCGGTTGACATAAGAATTGGTTGATACTGGAATAAAAAATGATGTTTTTTTTAAATATAAAAAGTTTATCGGGCATCCCTAATATATATATATATTAGGGATGTATATTTTCTCTTTTTTTTTGCTTTTACATTTTCTTTTACCAACACTTAACTCAACTTTGAAAACAACAATGTTTTCTACACCAAAGACCAGAGAGAAAAAAACTGCATTACAGCTCAATATTCCCCCATTTAAAATAACTTGTTCAGTCACTTAATCACTTGTAACAAGAGAGAGACACTGTCCACAGCAAGCAGAAGATGATCTGCTCCCAGACTCTTCTCTCATCAGACATCTCCGCAGATCATCTGCCTAAATCCCAGCCTATCCTCTGCCTCTTCTACTTAAACACCAATGGTTCTTAACCTTGTTGGAGGTACTGACCCCCACCAGTTTCATTTGTGCATTCACCGAACCCTTCGATGATGGCCAAGCGGGGGGCGTGTCAGCACAAATAATATGAGACGGGTGTGTGTTTTGTCCTCCACCAAACCCCTGAGACTGACTCACCGAGCCCCTGGGGTTCGATCGAACCCAGGTTAAGAACCACTGTTCTACACCAACAACCTCCATGTCGTCTTTCATGAAGCCCACAAATCTCCTCAGAGGTCTTCCTCTTCTCCTCTTGCCTGGCAGCTCTATCCCCAACATCTTTTGATATATTGTGATATATTCACTAACTCTCCTCTGCTGTCCAGAACATCTCCACCTCTGAAGCTGAATCCTGATGTAACCCCATCACCAACTAGAACCCATCTATCATTCAGACTGCACACATAATCACTAAACTAATCCCTAGTCACTAAAAAATCGTGAACTTTTGAGATCATGCAGTAACAGTGGATCAACATTATTTTATGTGTCGACATAAAGTCACTTATCTTTATGGACTTTGGGGTGAGACTGCAATTTGGTGTTGGAAGAGTCTACACAACGACATACAAGAGTGGAATAGAACATCTTCCACAGACTAAAAAACAATGTCAAAGATGTCATTAGCTAATATGTTTGTCTTTGCGTCTTCGATGGATGCTCAGATAAAAAGAAAAAAACAAAACAAAACTGCTTCTTTGAAACGGCAGAGGTCTGAGGTCTGGTTTTACCAGGTCAAGTTACGCTGACATGTTGCTGGAAAAACAGTGTGTTTCCTTTTTAAAATCATGGATTATTCAGCATTAACATCTGGTGATGAATTAAATATTAATGGAACTTTCCACAGCCATAATTAGTCACAGGGGCATCACTTTAAAAAAAAATTAAAACCAGGTCAAAAATGAGGTTAAGTAAATGTATCATCGAAATCATGCCTAATGGATTCCTGCTCAATTTATAATTGATAAAAAAAATGAATCAAAAGAAAATGAAACATTACATAAAGCAATTTAAGTAGAGAGAACATTTATATGAAGCATTAACAAAATCAGAAACTCGCTTAAAGATCGCAGACACTGATAATGAATGAACAAGAGGTCAGAATTAGGTCAGTCAGAGATTCCTAGATAATGGGTTTAATTTGTGGTCTAAGGAAATGAAACAGACAAAGAAGAAGAAAAGTTGTGTACCACAGTAAACTGTTGGTTAGAACAGATGGGCAGAAACTGAGACGGAGGAAGACAATTAGGAGGAGGAAGAGGAGGATAAGAGACCGTCGGGTTGTGGACAGGCTCAGAAGACGGTTGGAAAGGAGGACAGATCGGCTGAGAAAAGAAAGATAGAAGAGATGGACAGAAAGACACGGAGTGAGACTTACGTAGAAACCACACAACTAGGCTGAGGCTGTGGCACTAATACTGTGGCTCTGAATGTCACAGGACACTTTAGCTAGCTCAGCAAAGCAAGAACAAATCTAAATGTCACACAGCTCTGAAGTATGGATCAAAAGAAGTTCAGACTTGAGGAAAAAATAAGGGTTGTTCACAAACCAGGAGATGGAATTGTTTTTAAAGATCAATAAGGTGGATTGAGATGATTTATCAAGATGTTCAGAAACATCCACACATACAACAGAGATGTGGGAGTGTTCCCTGCATTTTATGAGTGTAAGTGTAACCCCGTCACCCTGACCTGTGAGTGCAGATGATTGGTGGGCTGTTGCTGTCCTGCAGCAGCAGAGATGGGCTGCTGTGGGTTTTTCCCCTGCAGTAGGTTCCTGCCTGCAGCAGCATGAAGGACGACGCTTGGTGGGTTAAAGAGCACAGCACTGCCGTCAGGATGGAGGAAAGGTTTACCTGACAATTTCAGGAGAAAAAAAAGAAAGAAAAAAAGGCTGTTATGTGTGTGTGTGGCAGTAGAGGACAAACCGTCAACATGGTGGAGGTAGAAGCGTCAGGAATAGTTAAAAATCTGCAGCTTTGTGTGACTAATTTTTATAATCTATTTAAAAAAACAAAAAGCCAGCTAATGCTGTCTGTAAGAATTCACCAAAATGAAACAGCTTATGTTGAGCAGGAGGACTGCCAGGAAAAAATTATTGATTTAAAACTTTTTCTAACTACTGTATTTGGCAACACAATAATTTTGAAAGTATTGAGCGAACATATGAAGAGGTCATCACCTGTGTGCGGGTTCACCAGAACGCTGCCAGGTGGGATCCCTGAGGCTTCCAACGGTAACACATAGAAGTTAGTTGGGTCTGTAGATGGTAGTGGTGTTGGAGGCGGAGGTGGGAGTGAGGGGGCGCTCTTTATTATCTCAGTGTGTCCAGGACTTCTGGGGTCAGAGCTAGACTGTTGGACTAAGGGTGAGGTGGGAAAACTGGACCTGGACGGAGGATGTAGTGGGAGGGGCAACAGAGAGCTGGACGAAGAACCAACGCTACTGCAGGAATCTGAACCTGAGAAACAAAACAAACCAAACTGTTAAATGTTAAGCTTCCAAATTTTATACAAACAATAAGATTTTCCAGCACACTACTGGTTAATTTTTCCAGAACCAAATCAACCATGTCAATGTGCAAAGACGGACCAGGGGCCAGATTTTGAACATGAGCGTATACTTTGTATGGTGTTGACTGAGTGAGTGAATCAGTTTCTACTGGCTGCTCTGAGCTTCAGTGTTAAAAAATTCATGTGTTACGTGAATAAATAATGGATGCTAGGGTTTTTACAGTGATGTAGATTCATTAAGTGTCAGGAAATGAAATGATGAAGTGTAGATTAATGTCATAGGCGCCTTTTAATGTCTGATTTAATACACTTTTACCCTCACCAGGTGAACATTTACGATTTTTAACATTTACAGATGAAGACGAGGCTGTGATTAAATTATTTTCTGTGGTTTAAATAAGAATTTATTTTCCAATAAACATTATCTGCTGTTTTTACAGGCCATGATTCTAGGACTGTTTTCAGGAAAGGTCACTTTAGGGCAGAGAAGGAGGAAAAAGAGCAGATGCAGCAAGAGCAGAGCACGGATGTTTAAACTTTAAAATCCCACAACACAAAGAGGAGGGCAAACGGCTCATAAATAACTTGAAAAATAAATATATAAATGTTAAAGCTGCTGCTGTTGGGGTTTCTGGAAAAAAAAAATCATAAAATGTTGTGTATATCTGATCTGAGCCAATCAAGTAAGAAATACATCATATTGTGGAGTAAGCACTCAGGGCTGAGCAGCTTTAACTTCGTTCTGGCGACTTATACATTATGCATCTGCAGCTTTTATGCTGCTGCTGCTGCTGTTACACTCCTTCTTAAGAGCCTCGTCCATCACATTACTGCTGCTGCTTCTGCTCAGTAATTGGTTCTGACAGTTGTCCGGCTACAGCCAGACCTGCAGACTTCATCAGAGCAGCAGGACCACAAACATCTGTTCAGAGATGTCACCTTATTCCACAGAGACACTGCACTTTTGCTGTGATTCCATCATAAAAAACAAATAATTATCTCATCTCAAAGTAAAGTGAATAAAAGTAAAGAATATGTGTGACATGCCTCTGTTGGTGTCAATGCTTCATTAAACTCCACTGTGCTCCGAAAATGTGTGGAGGCAGCTTAGGCTTTTATTTATTTTTTATGAATTAGGATATAAAGAAAATTACCTTAGCACCATGTGGATCACATGGTAATTTATATTTAACTAATGGTATATTTTTTGGTATATTTGTAACCTAATATTTTACAATTCTAATCCAGAAAAACCATCTCTCAGTGTCACCTACAGTACAATACCTACCACACTAACTACAGCCCCTCTGAAAACCAGAGTTGCTCTACAGATTCTCAGGTATCACATCAGCTCGCTGATGATTTCTTATCTAAGAGCATGGGCTTGTCTTCATTGTTCCACTCTTGCCTGTTTTGGAGAGCCTCCCCGTGCTCTTGCTGCTGGTTGAGCTGTCCCCACGCACCAGGCTGGGGGTAATGCCACTGAAGCTGCTGGCTTTGGTGATTGCAGGCCGTGGAGCCAGACGGTTAGAGCTGTCTGAGCTGTCTGTGCTGCTCCATGGCCGTGGCTCACTGTGCCGGGGCAACATTTCCGTCTCAGAGCTGCTCTGTCTACTGGCACCTGACCGACCTGCCCTCAACCTGTGGACAGAGAAATGCTTCATCTGTGACGCCCTCATTACACAATAAACAAGGTCAGGAGTAAGAGACAATTCAGGATAAACTGGCCTTGAAAAACACTTTAAAATTGGTTTAAACAAGTTTGGTAAAGCAATTTTACTCAACTCTGGAGTACAGGGAAAAGAAAAAATTCTGATTATGAACACTCACCTAAACATCTGCCGCCTCTGCTGGCTGCTCATGCATGTTTCTTCACTCTGGGGACTGATGGAAGGAGGAGAGAGGGGTGAAGCAGAAGAAGACACCTGCCTTCAAAAACGCTGTTATAACAAAAAGCTGCCTTTGAAACAACAAATCACCAGGGTTGAGTGACCATATCAGAAGAATCTACTGTCAGGACTAGTTATAGTGTAGTCAGAAAACCAGGTTCTACACAAGTTTAATTTATAATAACTAGAACCAGACAATCATAGTGCTATGAACATTTTCATTCTTGAAAAAGAGTACTGTCTGAAGTATGTGCAGAACAATGCAGGCAATTAGTACCCGAAACACAGGACAGTACTAAGAACCACATCTCATATAAACATCGTTATACTGAAGAAGCTGGGGCAATGAAGACCAGGACTATTATTAACAAAACAGCACTAATTGTAAAGACAAAGACTTTGAAAGATGTCAAAGATTTTTTTTTTAATAATAAAACAAAGTTTCATTATTTGCATCAGTGCATCTTCACTGACCTTCTATCCAATACGAAGTGATCCGCCTGAAAAAAAGAAGAACAAAACAGAGACACACAGTTACGGTCTAATTATTTGATCGTATAGGTAATCATTTTTGACTGTTTATCATCATTTCATCTTTAGATTTAGAGTAAAATCTGCTGAACTCAGTTTGACTCTGCAGCCTGATATTTTAGTTGGATAAATTCATAAATGCTGCAATGGTAAATTGGCTGCCAAGAACCTACTGAATTTGCACATGAATAGAAACATCACAAAGATTTGTGCACGCCTCCACCCACCATCTCCTCCATCCCTTTCCTCCCCCCCCCCCCCCACCCCCCCCCCCCCCCCCCCACCCACCTCCACCACCACTGC
>NC_024320.1:12955552-12959759 GCF_000523025.1 Cynoglossus semilaevis
AAAAATTTTGCCCCCCCCCCCCCCCCCCCCCCCCCCCCCCCTTCCCCCCCCCCCCCCCCCACACACCCACACACCCACGCTAACAGCCTCTCACATCATGTGCAAATATCCGCTCTCTGGCTCGCTGGTACTCCTCCTCCCGCTCCTCCATTGATTTACTCCTCTTGTCAGCTTTCAAACGCATCCGATTCTGCAGAGCACGTGCACACACACACACGCAAAAGAACACACGCACACACACACACACACCTATAAGCAGCAGCCATGTACAGGACGCCAGATTGTCCCACTCTTACCAATATGTCAGAAATGAAAAGTGACAGCTTGGTGAGAAGAAGAACAGAAACACCCACCGTGCCATCATCTCGATCAAAGCTGGAGTTGTCACGTTTTAGAATGTAGAGTTTCTGGAAATCGTCCGTCCTGTCATCTTTGATGTGCTCCGAGAATTTCTGATCGGGTCTACGGGTAAACGAAGGAGGGGGTGGGGTAGATATTCACAGATTTAGATGTTGACAGCGACAGATGTTGTATGAAGAGAAGGGCAGAAAACTCATCCAACAAACGATTTCTGAGGAATGTTTGACATTAATTAAGAGGGATGTGGACAGTGTGGACATCCTCAAACCAACACCATCATCTGAGGGTCCTAAAAGCTGAGAGATAACTTGGTCATGCACCTGCAAATACAGGACAGCATCTTGGGGATGTATCAGAAATAAAAACTATTCAAGCAGATTTGTACTTTCTGGTTGAAAAGTGACTAAAGGACAAAGACAGGACAGGTTTAAAGCCCTGTCTTGTAATAAATCAGAAATCTGTGCACTAAAATACAGGAATAAGGTTAGGCTATATCTTTATGTTCTTTATCCGTTAGTGCCTTAGATGCATCTTTTTCTATAACATTTTGGCTGACCAGTATCCCTAGTCATTTTAAAAAATAAAACCACTGAACGATTAATGAATGAATTTATATTTCTCAACCAAATGTAATGTATGGCTGTGTTTAGAAGTTTTGGTGAATTCCTTTGTTACTAAATTACTGTCTGTTGACATTGACTGTGGAATACTAGGTGACAGAAGACAAATAATAGGAACATTTGTCTTGGTTCCCGATAACCTTCCTGTTTACACATAAATTAGTTTCTTTCTTCTCCACCCCATGGTTGACATCATCTGTGCCTGCCGTGAGGACACATGCAACAAAGTCAATGTCCACAGCACAGTTGCTGTGGGAAATATCCTCACACACCGAAGGCACACTTACATTCTGGTGTTGATGGTTTTGTTGATCACCACCGACTTCCCACTGGAGTCCACGTTGTGTTCCATACCAAAATAGGCAGCCACCCGATGGAGCAGCATCCTGTGGTACGCCGTCATGGGTGGAAACTTCCTCTTCTGAGTCCTGACGATGGAAAATAAAACTTTGACCTCATCTGTGATCCAGATGTACAGTTCAAGGAACAAACAGCCAGCAATACATTGAGAAAATGTTAAAAAAAACTTTCATCTCATTTGCATATAGACGAATACAGCTTACCCGTTACTGCTGATGAACTCCAGAAGGTCCTGTTCCAGTTTCAGAAGCATGATTCGATCCCTGGAAAATTATAAAAATAATTAAAAATCCATAGTAAGGAGAATTAACCGTGTTCTAAATGTAACACGATTGATGTAAATGTGCAGTAGTCGCATTGAACATGTTGACTGCTCTGAGCAAAGAGTATTGATAAAATATCCTGGGCCTAAAGAAATTTAGCCCAACCCCAAAAAAGAAAAAGCCAAAAGTTTTATTATGGACTATGCAATAACAAAAAAAGCTAGAAAAAAAAAATCACAGCATAACAAGAAATTATTCAAAAATCTTACCAAGATTTGTTTAAATTACCCTGTAAATTGTGTGTATGTGTAGCTGTTGTGGTGTGTACCTGGGGTTGTTCTTTAGGGTGTTCACTAGGAACTGGTGCAGATCTATTCCAGTGGAATCAGTGTAGTCTTGACTAGAGTCTGAAAGAAGGAAAAACAAGTCATGTGACTTCTTGTAGAGCTGAGTATTTACACCCTGTTAATGACAAAAGTAATGTGGATGCTGAGAGAAGAACGTTAGCGAGACGCTGCGGCTGACTTGACCTCTGTGGCTGTTCAAGTTCTATAAACGGCCTCAGAAGTTTTGCTCCACAGAGGGATGGCAGACACCTTACAAAGCCTGAGGGATTTTGGGTAATTGCTTCACACCTTCAGCTTTGACGCAATTAAGTGAATCATGCCAATTATCAGGCAGTAATGAGATATCATTTAAAAAGGAGGAGGAGGAAGAAAAAAGGCTCCTGGTCAAAGTGGAGAAAAAGCTAACGTGTGGTTCTGGATGTTGTTGATGAAGAGCTGAAGCCTATCATTATTACAGGCCTGTAATTTATCTGAGTGACAAGAAGTGGCCTATAATTATCACTAAAGCATTTGGATTCATTTCAACATCAACCAAGCAAAAAGGCTGCCACTAGGGGCAGACTTTACACAGCACAACTTAGCCATCTGAAAAATTCTAAAAATCCTTAATCAGGGTGAATTTGCAACATTTACCATAAATACATGGTAATATTTGACATTAGTGGTATAATAATGGTGTTATTCTCACTAGCATACCAACATACAGTATTAGTCATTTATAAAGAGGTGCCCAAGGGAGAAGTTTTATTGTTCCAATTATTTGATACTGTAAACTAAATTTGATACTTTTTAATTTTTATGATTAGAAATGTACATTATATTTCAGATTCTGTTGTATTTAGGTTATTTTATTATGGTTATTATTAAAATATTTATTAATTAGTAGGAATATATATAACATGCTTTAACATTTCACATCATGAATATATACTGTATATTCATACAAAGGTGGATAAAATAATGTATTAAAGTGGTGTTGATCTCATTTTGATCACATATTTCTGCACTTCTGTCAGGGAGGAAGTAATGTTTTTAAATGAGGCTCCAGGTGTTTGCGATTCAAACTCAAATCTCAAGTTTTAATGGAAATATTTCCCACCCTGTCACGTACATCAATCTCATCAGCACTTCATGAAATAAATACATTTAAAATCTAGCAGCAGCAGCTGGATCAGGGACATTCAAATAAAGAAAAGTCGGATAAAATTACCATGAAAAAAAGAGGATTTATAAATGCAAAACTGACCTTGAAATATTTAAATCAGCTCTTCAAACTGTCTGAGGTTTGAATGTAAAATATATATATACTGTAATGAGACTTATCTAAACCTAAGTGTAAAAAGACTGACAAGCCATATTTCAAAATCAGAAAGAAATAATATTAGATTTATACAAAACAAACACTACAACAAATGAAATACCTCTCTGCATTGTAGAATTTAACACAAAAATATCTTAAGATTAGCTTAAAGAGCCAGCCTCACCTATCTGAAAAAAAACCAGGCAAACAATATGTGCCTGAATGAACAAAAAAAAAAAATATTTTTCCAAATTGTGGAATTGTGGAAAATCAATATTCAATTATAATCCATAAGCTACTTTATTATTAAAATCACTGATGTTAACTACAAAAGTGTTTCAGACAATTCTGTTTCTCTCACCTCTGGAGAGGCGTTTCTTTAGCGTTTTCTCAGGTTTGTCACTGGCTTCCTCCTCTCGATCTTGTGCTGCTTGATCTTCCTTCTCAATTGGCTGGAGGTGGAATGCATCCTATTTGGTACAGAAAAAAAGAAATTATATATATATATATATATGTATATATATATATATATATAATGACGACAAGCCTTGTAATGTTGATGTGACTGAACAAACATTGAAGGTCAATCATTCTGGACCAAGGGACCATAGATGGTTTCTATTCCTGGTGATAACGTGCCTCTATCCAATAACTCCAAATCACTATGGCAGCTAATCTGCGAGATTAGTTAGTGTTTTATAAAGGCAGTTGAATAATACATGAAGCTGAGCCCGGATTCAAACACTGCAGCGTCACATCAGTGTCCTTTCACTCAGACTGAACAGAATATTTGGTAAAATACTGACCAAAAGCCAGCTTCTCATCTACACAGGCACACACACACACACACACACACACACACACACACACACACAGTACATGATGCAGAAAAGATGCAAAAACACTAACCATCTCCCAAACCAGTTAAAGCTTACACACATACAGTGATGTAGAGCT
>NC_024320.1:12959796-13017491 GCF_000523025.1 Cynoglossus semilaevis
CCCTGACTTTGGGAGTCCAAGAGTTCAAAGTGTCATAGTGTTACAGAAAGGAAGTAAATCATATACATTTGACCCTTTTTTCATTTCAAATTTTTAAATGCAACTCTTAAAGCTTATTTTCAACAATATTAAAATTTAAAAAAAAAATCAGCCAATTGGGGTCACTGGGCCTTGACATTTTATCAATGAATGGAGAAATAAGTGGCCAACAGTCTGCAAACCAGATCCTTCAATGATGTTGAGAATAAATTCTGAAATTCTTTTTTTTATTCCTTCAAATTTCCATGAAAGAAGTGGAATATAATGCAATATTGTTCATGATACATAAAGCATCAATGTTTTGTTACTACATGAAAAAAAAACAAATAACATTTTGATTTGGCCTGCATTGTTTCAGTTTAACCACAGCTGAATAGATTACTGAGTTGTGAGTGAGTGCAGGTGGTGACACCTGACAGTTCACAAGTAGAAAAAGGTCAGAGGTTTGATGCTGTAGCAGCTGCGAAGCCTGATAATGAGATACTGCTCGAATTCTGTGTAGAAAATGTAAAATGCTAATGAGGAACTGAAGTGACTGATTACACTGAGACCGTGAGAAACGCGAAAATTAGTTCAACAACAAAAGTGTGTATGGGTGTGTGTGTGTGTGTGAAAAAAGTGGTTTAAAGCTAAAGGATCCCCCCATTCTCCTTGGAGAAGAGGTGATGTTTGCTTCTTGCCATAACACACCGGCCGCCTGCTTTGATGAGCAGCTGTTTTTTCCCCCTTTTCTCTTGTGCTGTTGTGTGAGCTGCTTCATTTGTTTCCTGACATCCATTTACCTTCAGATAAAAGAGGAGCAGCAGGAAAAGCAACGACCCCCTGAATACATAATGAAGGCCTGTCACTCTCAACAAAGCATTGAAAAAAAGCCTAATTCAAACGCCCACAGTCATTAGCTGCAGATTGGAATTGACAGCAAGGGGGCGCTGTGAGCAGAGAACACAGAGCATTCATCTTTTCTTTTGGCAGATACATGCTCTAAGCAACACATCTGGCAAAATCAAATGATTCAAAAACATTTTTTCACATTTTTGGCAATGTTATTAAATTGGTTTGCTTGAATTTTTAATGTTTTTGGTTAATTTACTGCATTTAAATGTTTTTGCATAACATGGAAGTCACATGTCAATGTTTTAATGCAAAAAACATTTTTTCGGGAATATCTTTGTAATTTAACCAATAAAAAATATTGCTTCACATGTAAAAAAAAAAACCATGATTTGGCTAATCTTTGGCTAATGTTAGGTTTTATGACAAAATAATTAACCCTTTGGTAAAATGCATTGACCTTTGAAACATTCTGTGAAATAGTTTTAGGTATTTTAGAAACTTTCTTCTGATTTTTGAAAAAGAAAATTAAACAAGAAAGGAGAAGGAATTCAAATATTAAGCCAACACTGCAAGAGAATACAATTTGCTGAGCAACTCCAATGGGATGACAACAGTCCAGTCTCCATATCAAGGACTTTGTGACTGGTTAAAAAAAAACAAAAAACAATGCCATGGATGCTAGTTAATTTGTGCTGACAACCAGGGGTTGTAAACAGATCCATACCTTTCTTTGTTTGACAGGAATGTAAAATGGTGAACAATGAGAAACGTTCAGATTTGATCAGGGCACATCTTCCACCTCGCTGTTTACTCCTTTTATTGCTTTACCTCTCTTTCCCCTGCAGGTTCCTTTACCGCCGCAGAACCGATCCCGGCTCTGCACCCAATAACGGCAGCGAGGGAAATATCGGGACTATTCAATTAGAGTGCCGCACAGCTCTGTGTAGCTGACGTGTGGAAATTGTAATTTCCCAGACATGATTGATGGCAGTAATACACAACGTCGTGTGAGTGCGGAGATGCGAGACTGAGGTGGGAATAACACCGCCCTCTGGCTATGTTGAGCACTGCTGATGGCCTCAAACAAACTTACCTCACTGTAGCTGTGTGTGTGTGTGTGTGTGTGTGTGTGTGTGTGTGTGTGTAGCTTTGCGGACTGGTGTGTTTTGGATGGTAAGGGGCCTCTGCAGGTGTGTTTGAGTGCTGCTATTGTTCAGTTGCCATCAGAATTCTCCACTTTTAGGAGAAAGTGGAGAAAACTTTTATTCATAAATATCAGTGAACAATACCAATTTAAAGCAGAGGGCGATGTGCTTCGTTGTTACAAAACACATCAAATAACCACTGCATGATCGCTACTTGCAACAAAGACGTGGGAAAGTAAATGTAAAAATGTTGCCATCCTAACTCAGCAAGGAATTAGAAATGTCAGCTTTTAGTCACTGTACAAAGAACCATTAATCAAAGACAAAGAACAGTACCAGGAACTATGTCTCCTTCTAGTACTATGAACGACAACCACATTCATTTCCACAGTAGTAACAAGTACTAGATGCTGGGATAGTACCGGCAACTGACATTATCATTACAACTGTCTCGCTCTGACTGTTGGACATCTGGTAGCAGTAGCTGATAGATATTTGTTTTTACTGCTATAACAAATACAAAAGTCTTCACCCAAAACAGAAATCATTCATATAATTTTCTCTGGATTTTCTCGGCAGTAAATACAGACACAACAAATAAAATAAAAATCTGAATTATTCCAACACATTCATACAGATGATCACAATAACTATTAAGAAACAGCAGCTCTTCTAGATTTCCTTTTTTTTTTTAGTAAACTGTTACCTGAGGAGCTGCTGCTGCTGCTGCTGAAGGCTCAGGAAGGGAACAGGGGAAGGACTCTTCACACACGGCCAGGCTCCGCACCAGCCTTAGCCTGGTACTGGACTGAGGGGAGGAGTGTAGGTGGGTACGGTTAAAACCACACACACAGTTTTTTTTCCCACCGTAACTGCACCAACAACTTCACAGCCATGAGCTCAGTGTAACAAACACAGCTGATTATTATTGCAGCCAAATATCACAGGCGGCTTCAGTTTTTAGCTGACGATTGTTCCAGAGTGTTGGGGGTGATGGTAGACCTATGGATGCCTGTCTCTCTTGTAACTTCATCAAAATGAACCTTTGTTTTAAAATCTGCAGGTGGAACTAGAGATCTCAGCGTTTACATTAAATGTAAAACACACGAAAATGCATCCTGAGGGAAAACGGAATCTGCCGTAGATATTCTACATGCGGAGACAAGATACATGCATGTGTCAGTGCCTGAGTTTTACACAATCAGCACGGAAAACGATTTGCTGTTTTGTTTAAGTAATCATTTAAATTGCTTTTTTGCACTAGCTTTTAGCCAATTTGCCTTATCACTTGCAATATTGAAGCTTTTCCCTAGAGAGGTTTTATCTGTGCTTACTACCCTTCTTGTTTTTGTCATTTTAGTTGGTTGGTCTGGAATATCGCTAATGCGATATTTTGCAAAGACTGGAATATTTCATTCTCTTGTCAAACATTACAATTTCTTGTGGGAACAAAAGCAAAACCTTCAACAACATTGTGTGTGGATCATATACAGTGAATACATTATACTGAATTTTAAAAGTCTTTTGAGTTACCATGCAATTTCTGGCCTCGGAAAATTTGATTGCTTTTTATAATGAGAAAAAAATATTATTTATGATTTTCTTTGGGATCTTACATTGACCTTAAATAAAAAGGAAACTATTCTTCACAAAAGCTCAGTCCTTTTTGGTTTGGATGCGGCAAAAATGAACACAACGAGAACATTTCAAACCGGTCACGTTCTCAAGCACAACAAACACCATTCACCACAAGCAGTCAACAGCAGCAGCAGCATCAGCAGCAATGACAGCATGTACAACCACATAGTACACATGCACAAAAGACGAGCTTTTCCAAGACGACGACATGCATGTGGTTTGGAGTTGTACCGTACCTTCGAGTACTTCACAGGCTGTCCGCAGCAAAGACAGGAGAGCAGTGAGTAAGAAGGACAAATACGAATCAAACACGACCACAAGAGATGTCTGGGAGAAAAATGACTCATGAAACTTTAACAAAAGAAAAAAGTGGGGAGCTTTGAATTAAACATGACTGGCCCACATTTTGTGCATTCATGCACGACAAGCTTTACAGGAGAGAGGATTCAACACAGGAGAAGGAAACAAAAACAGTCTTTACTGACAGAAAGTGTTTTTTATATGCATTCCTGAAGTGAGGGAAAAAGAAGATGAATTTAACTCAAGTTCATCTGTAAAAACAGACACCAAGAAGATGGATTTTTATGCAGCTAAGGCAGGTGTGTCCAAGCTTTGGCCTGTGGGACATCAATTGCACATACACTGGGTTCACCATCAATTATGTTAGGCATATATATTAATAAATATCATATGTGTTATAGATATGAAAAAATAATGAGGAAATAATACATATGTTTGCATGTATGTAAGTGATGTAACTGTACCCAAAAACCCATCTGTTTTGACATGATGATTTGGTCTGAAAAAAAAAAAAGCGGAGACACGTTTTTCTTGTCATTTATTAACAAATGACAAAATGACAAAAGGTTTTCAAACAAATAAAAGTATAACAAAAGAAAATCAAATCTAAAGTGCAGCCCCTCCTAGCTTTCATTCTTCATGACACTGCCTCTCTCAACTCCTCTGCTCTCATAAATTTGAGGAGTTTGCTCTGCCTTTGCACTTCAATCAAACCCACATTCTTATGATGCTGTTTCAAGTGCGTTACTGTGTTTGATGTATTACCAACGGTACAGCCAGTTTCAACTTAACAATGACAACACAATTTCCTTGCTGCATTCAATTTCCTTTCTCCACTCCTACTTTGGTCTAGCGAGAACTGTAGTGTTCTTAAACAGCAGACCCGAAAAGGATCGCTTCAATTCGATACAGGCAGCTTGTGTGCGCTAACCTCTAACTAATGTGGAGTTGTTGCACACAACTGAGTGACTCTCGCGAGCAGCGATTGAGTGCTGTCAACTCGTGTTCCAGGGGAAGCTGTGAGTAGAACTATATGTTCTACTCACAGTTAAAAAAAATACTAGGTTGCACATGTATTGAAGAATTTTTCGGTACACAGTATTTGTACGGTTCGATATTTATAAATGTACTGTTACAGTTTTATAGCATATCTATATTCATGTTCTTTTTTCTATTATTGTAAAACATTTGTAGTAAAGATCTAATTACTTTGCACTTGTGGAAGATTAACTGTTAAACATCTTTTTTTTTTTTATTATATACATTTTTACCCTTTTATCATTTTGTATGTTTTTCAAATTTTGGCTAACCTTTGATCCTTCCTTTGTTTTGCCATCTGTTCTCTGAATGTGAACTCAGGCTCCAATGTTTAGTAGGAAAATCAGTCTTCAAATGCTGTGACTTGATATAACTCATCTATTATAGCTTTACAGAACATGAGGAGACGTTTTATAGACAACCATGAAGTGTGGACAATTGCGCAAAAGACACATTTTCACTGAAAACACTTACAAAAAATATTAATTAAGCTTTTTGGCGTATTTAAATGTAAAAGTACTTTACTCCCACTAATAGACCCAGTACTAGTTCAGGATGACAATAAACACTCACTGACTCTGGATCTGGAGTGATGCTCTCTCTGTACTGGGAGCAGGAATTAATTTCTCCACAACATATGGTGTTTAAGTGGTGGCACTGTAGGGACACTTTTATTGACACACGTGCACACACACACAGAAGCAGCTCTCTCTCAGTGTGTGTGTGTGTGTGTGTGAGAGAGAGAGAGAGAGAGAGAGAGAGCTGAGGGGGGAGGAGGGTGTCACTGCTTCTGTGTTGTACACACTGATGGCTTTGTGTGTATGTTGTGAATTTACTGTACACACAGGGGAACAGGAGGAGAGTGAAGCAGACAGTCATTGCAGGATGACACCTGACTTACTTTTGGTAAATGACAGTGACCATCCTCAGGTTCTAATAAAATACACATTTTCACACACACACACATACTGTACATATACATACATACATATCCACATTTATAGTATATAAATAACTAATACAGAAATATAGTTTAAAAAATCTTGCAAAATAAATTAGATTTGAATAGCTACGTTTATTTCTATATTGAATTGACATGTTTTTCTTAAAACTATGATTTTTCTTAATCTCAGCTAATTTTTTTCTAACACACACTGCAACACAGACACAGACACACACATGAAAGCATGGCGCGCGTGCGTGCATTCTTCACACACACGCTGTTCTTTCCAGCTGTCCTCTAAAAATCAAAAGGACACACGAGCCCTCTCCTCACAGAGCTCCAGGGGCAAATCACACCTATAAAAAATTGAAATGGAGCGTTGTTCACACATCTCCAGAGCCTGTGACCTGCCGCGCCTTGCTCTGAATCAGGTAATATCGAGGAGGAGGAGGAGATGAGGGAGGAGGGCTGGGAGTGTGATCGCACCGCTACACCGGCTAATTGAGCGGTCGCGGGGGCCAGTGGGGAATGAACAATGCCGACAGGAGAAAAAAGGCAAGAGAGGAAGAGCAGTAGGCGGGGAGACGGGGGTAAGACAGGGAAAGGGCTGGAGTCAGCAGAAAGTAGGACGGCCGTCGGCCACCTGTCCTGCTGCAAAGGACGGTGCTGGAGAGCTGCAGGCAGATGGTGGCAAAGTCAACCAGTCTTTGTGCAACACCTCCACCACCGACAACCCCCATCAGACTGCTTTCACCTTCTCCTCTTCCTCCTTTGTTCCCTTGTCCTGCATACCTTGTCAGTCTCTCCCCGATCAACCAGTCAGGGCATATAACCACTGCTGGTCATGGACAGAATTACCTTCGCCTCTATTAAGACTGGAAATCACCAGCGGAAAGGTCAGATTATCCGTGGACATGGAATAATAATATCAGGGTGGAGTTTTTCAAGAGTGGAGGAAGAGTGAGATGTGAAGTCAGAGACATATTGAAGGATGCATTTAAATATTAGTTTTGTGTTTTCTTAAGGCACTGATAGATTGTCCACTGAGAATTGGTTCACTGATAGAAAGACAAAAAAAAAAAAAAGATTGTAAACTAAAGTCCACAGAGAACGATCAGCAAAATTAACTACCACCTGGTGAGCCACTGCTGCCTCCTGTGGTCAGTTCATGTTAACACACTGATTTGATCCATTTGTGTGGAAGAATTAATGGTTAAACACGTCATTAAAAGGACTTTAAAAAAGGCAGATTGTGTCCTCCTTTCTGAAGGCAGTATTAGGCTCAATGTATCTCAACAGCTACATTTCAATTAATCCTGAACTTGAATTTTGTCCTTAAATTAACAAGTCAGGAGGAATGATCCTCTCCTGCCTGGCATGTTCTCCTTCCTCCTCTTCAACTTACTGCAGCTCCCCCCATGCTGTTGTCATTCTGTTCCTAAGGTGACACACACACGCACGCAGGAAGTTGGTCGATAAGCCAGGACTGAGCTCCAGATTATCTGCTCTCTTGGTTCCATCGCTCCGCCTGGCTCCATCCAACAAGGCCAGATTGGCCTGAATCCTATTTTGAAGCAGACAATCCTTTCCCGTCTCGCTTTCCTAGTTATTCTTTCCTTTTCCACGCTGAGGGAGAGATCTTTGAATGTATTCTCACTAAAACTATCCCCCATCAAGTTTAACTGCAGCAGCAGTGACATACAGACTTCAGTTTTAGCCATTTATTTGAAAGCAATCTCAGCTGAAAAAAAACATGGCAGATCACCTCTTAAACAACTTGTTCAAGGGTTCTTACTTTTATAGCAGAAACGAGGAGTCTGCAAATGAGCTGCTGGCAAAGTAGAGAGGAGTCGAGTATCATTATTTTCAAGAATAATTTTACTTGTGGGAGCAGGAGCAGAAGCCAGGGAGTGTGTCCCTGAACGCTGCAGGTGACAGCAGAACCGGAGGGTAGTTTGTGTTTGACACTGACTGTCAGTCAAAGTTCATGCAGAAAACATGGTGGAGTGTCAGAGAAGATGATCTCAGTCTGGACTCAGGCTGAGTCCACAACCCATCAGTGATACAACAGAAAGGAGTGTAGCTGTGTGAATGTGTGTAAATGACATCTCCTGTGAGAGTGAATGGTCTTTACCTGTGTTTCCTTCTTAGTGCTGCCGCTCTGGGTCTGAATCTGGATCTGCTCTGAGACCTCAGACGTAGTGGCGCCGTCTCTCAGAGATGAAGCCGGGTCAGTGGTGGGGGGAACCTCAGCAGAAACCTTCATCACCTCACTGTTAGTGTTGTCGGACATTCTCATCGCAAAGTCTCACAAGGAGGAGCTGGTGAAGACAGAGAACCTGAGGGAGAGACCCATTCATTTAGAAAATGACTTCAAAATAATTAAAAATTCAATATATTCTCATTTTCCCTCAACTGAGTCTTTGTCATTTTGTTACTGTGACTTTTCAGTTGTTTTTGCGCCAACTCATTTCAAAATTTTTATTTTTTTTAAAACCACCTGAAATTTCGTTGCCCCCAGAAATTGTAAAATAAATATAAAGAACAAATGTTATAGCAATCAAATTAAATTCAACTTTATATTAAAGGGTTCCTGTTCTGCTCGCTCAGTTCCTTTAATTTTTTCTCTTTTCAGTTTCTCATTTAATATCATAATATTAATAATAATTAACAACACATACAATTACCTTCTATTTTAGCTAAATTAAACTTGATGGTTTGAATGTAGGATAGCAATTTCTTTTATTCACGGTTTTCATAAAACCCTTTTTATGCATTTTTTAAAAATGTATTTAACTGTAAAAAACATAAACATTATTTTGAATAAAAACAAAATTAAATAACTTAATAAACTGAGGCCTCCTGGACAAGTTCAATATTACCCTCTATAGTACAGAGGTTACCATAATATATTTTCCTAACTAGTATATTTGTTCTCAGTGTCTTATAGGCTTCCAAATGCAAATATATATTTGTACAGATGGATGTATGTATATAGATTGTGATGTTCTGGCCATTTGGTGTGTCCATCACACCAAAGTCCTGCCCTTATTTCATGGTTTGGACTTTTTTCTTGCTATGGACAAATTATCAGTGTAGAAACGCTGCTGCATTTATTGGACAATTTATCTGCTTGAACTGCAATATAAATCAACTTGGACTGATAATAACTAAGACCTGGTACAATCATGCAGCACCTGTGTTTCTTTTTGGTAAAAACAAGTTTAATATTTAAAATGTTTAATCCCTGATGCTACCGGGGTAACATTATTTGATTTACAAAAAAAAAAAAAGAGAAATTAGTGCTTGTTTGAATTAAAGTTACACTGCAAGTTAATTCTGCTGATACGCCCTAATTATGCAGTAAGACCACATGCAGTGACTGATACACACACGCGCGCACACACACAAAGACATCTGGTACATGAGAGTGATGATTAATAGGTTAATTAGAAATGCTTTTGTCAAATTCATTTTCTACATGAAAACTCGATCCACACATGACAGGATTCGCTGTGTGTGAGATTTAATTTCATAACAATCAGTGTGAGACTCCACCTTCTCGCCCGGTGGAGTTCAGTGTCATATTCTTTCTTGATGATCGGGCAGCACACACCTGCTTGTTAAAATGATAATAATAACAACAATAACAGAGTAAGTGCTGCTCTTCATTTCTGTGTAAAAGGGTGGCGCACATTTCCCTTATGTCACACTAATTGACTTTTAGTGAGGTCTACTGTTTTCTCCTGAGATCCTCCACCTGGCAAACTCTGGGAGAGGAGGTGAAGCTAAAATTTTGCAGAGGGACACGGTGAGTCGAACGCTGAATTTCAACGAGGTGTCAGAGCACTGACAAGAGCTGGAGACCCATCTGCTGCTACTGCTTTACATTTTTTTCCTTCAGAAGGAAAACAGCTTAATACTCCAGAGAGCAGCGTTCACGCCCCAGAATATTTAAAGAGTACAACGTTGAAATTTCTGATAAGTTTGTGAAGACTCTAAAGTGACAAAGCTCAAAATTTGTAGTATTTGGGACAAATTCTTAAGAAACTGACACTGATGATTAATATTTTCAAAAATATATTTTGGACAATTTCTGGGACCAGCTTTTAGCTTTAAATGTCTCTATAAAATAGTCTTTTGGAAACTTTATTTTCTAAATGTTGGAACCGTTTGATATAGGAATATATTGCAAAACAAACTTGAAAAATATTGCTATTTTATATTTTTAAATTTTTTTTTAATGTTTTTGAATATTGAATTATTATAGTTTGCCTACAACAGTACAATTCACAGTACGGGGTGGTGATAAGCCATTTCTCCAACCTTTTTTCCCTAGCACCAAAAAACATGCAATTATTGAAAATAGCATTCGCACAGAAATAAAGGAAAATTTAGGAAGAAAGGTGTTTGCTGCAGATTCATGTTTGTGGAGAAGAATAATCATCAAATTAAAAGGTGTGACCAAAGTGGCATCTATGCTCTTTTTCCTAAACATTCCTGGTACAGCTGTGAACATACTTGCTGTGGAGCCAGTGGCAGTTGTGTTGAAGGAGGATCCGACCGGTCGATAAAGTCGATAAGGCTGCGCCTGCCGTCGTCGCCCAAGACGTCTCTGCCCATGTCTGCTTCAGCTGTTGCAAACAGCGAGTGACGCCTGCGACGCCCTCATGACCCCTGCTGACCTGCCCAAGAGAGAGACAGAGAAAGTGGCACAATGTTATGTGGCACATCAAGGTCAAGGGTTCAAGGATGTCAGAAAAGACAGAAGTCAGGATTGTCAGCGACTCTAAGGTGTCTGAGTATTTGTCATAGTGTGTACCCCATCCTCTGTGCGTGTGTGTTAGACATAAATAATGGATGAGCAGAGTGAAGGCAGCGCTGCCAACATCGTAAAAAAAGAAGCATTAGGAATTCAGAAAGCGAGGAGAGCATTTCTCAGCCCAAGATTCAGCTCTAAATCCTCTCACAACTATTTTTCTTTTCCAGCAAATTCCTTTGTAGCCTCACAGCAGAACGACAAGGTCAGCTAGAGTCAACATATAAACAACAACAAAAAAAACTAAATAATATTTCCATCAGCAACAGGACGATACATGTACGGTTGATTAGAGAGTTTAATTTTCTCTCACCTAGCATTTTTGCAAAACTGCATTTAAATAATAAGAGAAATGTAATTGTCATTTCCAGGAATGAGCTAAAAGCCCCTGAAATTCACCTTTAAATTGAAAATATCGGCCAAAAAATATGTGTGGTAACCACATTTAACACAAAAATAAGCAAAAGAAAACCTCAATTTAGAGGAATATCTAAATATTTAGATAAATTAGCTTAACATAAGCCAAGTGTGAGTGAAAGACTAAATATAACTAAAAATATTTAGTAAAAAAAAAATAGCCAATCAAGTAAGCAAATATGGAAATAATACAATTAAGGCCAGAAAATATGTACAAGTTAGTGTAAAAATGTAATAAAATATCACAGTATCACAATATTTGCATATTGATGAAATTCAGCCCGGATGTAAAAAGAAAAAAAGGGGGGCTGGAGGGTAGGGGTTCCTAAGATGCTAAAACTAGCCAAATGAAAATGAATATGTAATAAAAGATAAAGAAATATGTTAGTTTCTCATCAGGCATCAGGAAAGAAATGTGACAAAAAAGATGATGCCGTGATAGGGATGTCCAACAGCTGATTATTATGAGGTCATGAAGATACTGCCCATCCCCATCCCCCATTTAATTAAATAATTAAAACTGTAGATAGATTTTAATCGAGTCAAGCAATGACGAACTCTGCCAGATTACCAGATCCTAGTTTATTCCAGAGCAATCTAACCCACAACCAGGCTCATTTCTGCTCCACACCTCCTCTAATCTCCTTCTCATTCACTTGATGCCAAAGCTTGGCTGCTGCCCTCCCAGCATGCCCTCTGTGACCTCCAATTCTGGTCCCATCTTTAAGGTCAGGTGAAATTCCAGGTTGTAACTAATAACAGCAGTGATACAGTTAGGTCTAAACCGCTTGTACAAACTATATATTGGCTAATGCTAAGTCATGTTAAGCCTTTCATTGTTAACATAGGTTCTTGTTTGAGTTGTTCTAGTCCTGTCAAACCACAGCTCATGGTTTAACTTAGTTGCCAACCTGTAATTGCTGTCAAAATAGTTGGATCATCACTAACTAGTTCCAGAAACTAAAGGCTTTTCCACTTTCTGATACTTTGTGGTGGTGACAAGGCCATGACTTTATAATAATAATTGATACTTTCCTCCGGTTTATTTAAATCCTCTACATAATTCACAATTACGGTGGCTCTAACATTGGTGTTCTCTGCGGAACACGCTGCTCAGCTCCCAACACTACTCCTTAAGCGGTGCTGCCGGCAGAATCCAATTTATCTGGATTATTTATCTGGAGTGTGGCCTGTATTTTGGTGGCCTCCATCCATGCAGTCACCGCTGTTGCCATTCAGTCGCTGCCCCTTCGCCCCCACTCTCCCTCACAGCCTCTTATCTCTGTCTAACTGCAGCCAGCACTTTTCTACAAGAGCATCCATGTGTGACGGGACAGATCTCTCTAAGCTTCCGCGCTACACTCTGGTCTTCACTGTTAAATGTCTGAAATAGAGAAACATGAGGGTAATTTAGTGTCAGTCCTGCAGCGATATCAGTGTCTCTCGCTCACATGCACACACAGTTTGTCTGAGGGCACTCAGGTTTTTATCAGAAAAGATGCTGAGTGGACAAAGTTGAGTGTCTGTGTGTCTGTGTGTGTGTGTGTGTGTGTGTGTGTGTGTGGAAAGTCCATTTCATGCTAATTTAAGACAGAAAATCATACAAAACTATCAAACAACCCCCCAAAAAACAATCTTTATTGACGTTGCTGAATTTCCATTTTTGAGATAATCTGACATAGAAAATTGTGTAGTTTGCCAAATTGAATAATTGAAGCACCCAAGGGAGAGCCTGAATCAACTTAATTAATATATTTTTCTTATATACAACCGGTGATTAAACAATTGCTTATTTATTAACCAACTATATTTGGTTACTGATGATCAACAGACAAAAATATACTTACACTATTTATTACAATTGGTGTTAGGCAGATATATTTTTAATTTATTGAAAGTGTGGGATTTTGTTTTTATTTTGCATGCAAGTGTATTTTTGTCTACGTGAGTTGTTACTGTTGTGTATTTTTAGTGTTTAAGACGTGTCTTACGTCTGTGTGTTTATCAAAATAAATTGAAAACTCAACCTTTCGAAACAAAGCTTTTTAAACATAAAATAATTGTGACTGTACAGTTTTGACTTAGTTTTAGAAAACATTTTGCAAGATTTTAATGGTGGAGAAATATGTCCATAATTACCTACATAAAATTTTCACATTTAGTTTTAGTTGATTTGTATTTGATTTACTCATTTTTGTACCTTATACAGACAGCAGTGAAGTTGTTCAGACCTTGTGTGTGTTTGTGTAGATGACAGGGAGTGGTTCGCTGGCTTTTCGGTTGCTGCAGAGCACAGCGACATTAAAAAATCTCCCTCAGGCATCGTTCTATGTTGCACCGCCCTTTTACTCCACCTTTATTACCGTGTTCCCTAGTAAATCAGCGGAATCCTTTCTCACAAACACAAAAAAAGAAACAGAGACACTGGAAAACTATCACGCTTGAATACTGATAACGCAATACAACTCTGGTTTCTTGCAAATGGTGAAATAACAATTATTTAAATATTCAATTATAACAAAGACCTCCATCCATTAAGTCACACACATGGACTAAGAATCACACTAAGGCAAATACATTCTTAATCAACCTCAGATGAAAAATTAATATTTTCAATTTACAGGTAGAAAATAAAAAATGCATTTGTTTAAACTGTCTCCTGAACTCACACTGGTTCTTATTTGACAATAACTGATATGTAGTAAAGCGCTATCAAATTAAATTATTGAATGCGTGAAAATTTTGATTGATTCTAGAAATATGATATAGAAAATAATGACATACCATCAGGGATAAAAAAAGCCCATTGAGTATTTTGCTTATTTTTAAATCTGCTCATAAATATTTGAGAGGACATCCAAAATAGGCAGAATTTTGAATAAAATATAAAAAATATGTAGATGGAGATGTTTATTTCCTGTTTTTCTCTGCTAATGATTTCAGGATGATTTATTTGCGTACCAGGCTGATCTTCATACATCTGATAAATTTGGCATCTCAAGTGTGTCTCATTCAAAACACATTTACAAAGTGAAAACTGAGTTTCAAGCCATTACTGTCTGAAAAATCCAAACTGATATATTTTTATATATATCATCGCAGTCATTCAGTCATGTACAGGCACAAATCATCTCTGCAAACCCACAGTGGGGTCTTTGGGCTGCAGTCTCACGCACAATTATGCATGATGGTGAGCTAATGACAAAATGTCTGTATCCGTGTGAAGTTCACACACAAAATAATGCACATTTTATCCTTTTCTTCTGATAAGACTGACTATTTCCTGGGTCTACAGTTGACCCTTAAAAAAGCAGGAGTAGCAAGGATAGGCTTTTGTTGTAGGTATCACAAAAGTAGAACAATTAAGCAGAAACAACAGGATCTAGTGTAAGTTGTCAAGCAAAGAGTAAAACCAGGCACAAAAACAAGTAATGAGCTGCTTCATTATTATCTTATCCCCAATAAAAAGGATTTCAACGTTTTACTTAACTGAGTAGCTAATCTTCCATTTTCTAGCCATATTTGCTAATTGCAAAGCAGGAGAAGCACTGATAGGGGAGCCGTGTAATTGCAGCAGAGAACGATTAGAGCCACAGACTCTGTAATGATATCACTCTTGTACGCTGCTCGCCTCAAATTCGGGGTGACAGAGGCAGCAAGAGTTCAGTGGGAAGTGCTTTGAAATAGCTAGTGGAGAATTTAAACAAATAAAAAAATATTTAACTGCATAAATGTTAGACATAAACAGACAAAAAAGAGAGTCTAATTGCTGCTGCTTGCTCTGCCTTCAGGTCACATCAGGCTGAGGTAGTGTGGAGTGACGACGGCATTAATGGCAGGCAGCTTTAATAAATTAAATTCACAGCAGAGCGTGGAGGTAATCCATTACCTGTCCCACTGGAGAGCTTCCAGGGAATATCAATCTGAGCAATTAGGGGAGAAACAATAAAGACGGAAACTAACATGCAAGACCAGCAGTTTTCGTCAGCAGGAGGAAAAAGAGAGACACAGACAGGGGAGGAAGAAGTCGACCAAGTCCAGCAGAGTCATTAAAAGTCAATTTGCAGAAAACACCTGCAGAACAAAACAGAAGAAAGAGGAAAACCGCGCAGCGGCAAGCCTGTTATTGTACGATTTGGGATAATTATCCTCCTAACGAGGCACAAAAGCAATGGCAACAAGGGAGATAGTCCCTCAGTAAAAACGGCAAAAATGAAGGAGAGGAGACAGTTTGAAAAGTGGAAACATTACACACAGCAGAGACAGTGACACAAATTAAAATTACATCAACAACAGACCAGGATGAAGTGCAGGACCTACCTGCCCTGCAGATCTGCCCCCCATCCTCACTGCTGCTGCTGCTGCTACTTGACCGTTTAGTTTCCATTTGCACAAGAGAGACGCAACTGGCCAGAGAAGGAGGCTGGAGTCGCCTCCAAGCTCACTCCTTCTCGGCAGCTGCCTGCTGCCTCTTGTATGCCCGCTCAACAAACTGAGGCTGCAGAGTGGTGAGAGGGGAGTGTAAAGAGAGAGGAAGAGGGAGATAGAGTGGGTGTCACACAGAGAGGGGGAGCAAGAGAAAGAAGGTGAAAGAAAGAAAGGGGGAGAGGGAGGGAGAGAGTAAGACAGATAGTCAGTGAGAGAGAGAGAGAGCAGCGAGAGAAAGAGAGAGTGAGAGAGAGAAAAAGAGAGAGCGAGAGACAAAAAGGAGGGAGAGGGAGAGAGAGAGAGAAGAGAGAGAGAGAGAGAGAGAGCCCCCCCCCCAGCCATAAAGCCAGCCAGCCTTCAGCCTTAGAGACAGCACCAAGTCAACAGCTGGCCACAATGTGATGTCAGAGCCTCCGCAGCCAGTCAGAGCATCTGAGGCCAGCTGACTAAACTCAAGTCCGAAGCTAAATGGGACTCTTCATTAGCTACTCTGCTTCAGGATAGAGTTGGGGTGAGAAAGAAAAGAGTATAGGGCAGGCACAGACTTGGTTTGGATCGATGGAAAAGAGTGTGAGGTGATATGAGTAGAGGGCGTCAGGAAAAAGGAAAAGTGGGTAAATGAAAAAAAAGACAAACATAGGAAAAAGGGATGAAAAAGCAGAGGAAGGGAGAAACAAGTCAGCCAGGTAAGCTGCACAAGCTGAGCAGGTGGAGAGTCGACGGGGAGGTGGTGGCTGCTGAGAGGCCGAGCTGTTCACTGGGCCGTCTTCCCGTTAAAGCTGGCACCCTTCTCCTTCTACGGCTAATCCCTACTGATTTACTGAGAAACACCGGCCGTCACTGCGTCACTAACACTGAGCCAAAATCAGAAAATGTGCATGAGATACTGGTCATGTATGATTATCTTCAGAATCGAGAAGAGAAAATTTCTTCAAGCGCAGTTCAGGAACATCATACTGAATCCCAACAAACAAAGAGTCTCCTCAGCTCAGACTCTCTGAAACTTCCACAATGACCTTGTTAATAATGTGGCTGTTTAATAAAATCTACAACAGATTATGTCTACAAGATCTTGTAAATATGCAGTATTATTTTACTGCTTTTACCTGCAGTAGCACATCCCTTTCCAAAAAAGTACTGTAGTTTAAGAAATCCCTTTCAAAAGTGTAGCAAAAATGGTATTGAGTCAATGTTACCTCTATCAGGGAGTGCAAATATGACATTTTTCAGTTGGCAGTTGCTAAGTAGCACCTGATTATTGTGGTACAAAAAAATGAAATAAAAAAAAAATCACATAATCTCTGTTATCCCTAACACCAAGACTATATTCACATCTTCATCCGGCCATAATCAAAACTTCACTTAAACTAGCAGTGAAAAATAAAATATGACAATAAGTTGTTTAGTGAATATGAGCAACTTAACACAGCACACAAGTGCTGATCCACTGCTGCTTTCACCCATGAGATTGTGTGTGCCATTTTGGGACCTAACCATATGAAATTCTTTATTTTGATCTAATTCAGTGACAGTAACTACACAAATGAGACAGCAGGGGGCACGTTGGAAATTTCATGCCGCCACTTATGGAAGAAACACAACATTTGCTCAAAATGTGGTAGGAATCAAGTCGTTTTGATTGTATGAAACTCTAGAGAGTTTTACTCATAAAAAAATGTAGTAAATTTAGTAAATTAAAATATCTGTATTGCTCTCCAATATAGACTTGTGGTGTTTGCTGCTGTTGCCATATGAGGCCACCTGCTTGCACCCAGTTATTGTGGGAGATCAAAATTATTGCAATTTCATGTCATGTTGTTAATGTTTGTTTTCCACTAAAACATACTCAGAGAATTCTTAGTATAAAGGAACAGGTTATAAAATTTGTTTGCTTTCATTATCAATTCCTACCATTTTATTGTTGAACATATAGAAAGTTACAACCAAGTCCAAGTACAGACAGCCAATATATTTTGTCACACTTTAATAGCCAATACAGTGGGCAAAAAAAGTTCCTGCTGTCACTTAGCAACCGACACCAGTCTTTGAGAACCAATGCAATCCAAACCTGCATTATAATTGTACCTCTGGTTAAGCCAGGTCTCTGAAGAATTTATTATTGCTCTGCGTTAATCCCACGAAAAGGTCACCAATTGAACAAACAGTTTATGGATCGAAGGATGAATTATTTAATGGCACCAAGCAAATATTACAAAAAATAAAGATTTTACCTTCTAGGGAGATGCTAAAAATGTCAACTAGGGAAAAAATTGATAATATTGTGAATACCACTTGATAAACAGTAATTAACACAAAGGGAAGGTAGAATATATGCATAACCTGAATAAGAAGGAAGGGAAATAATAATGCTTGTTTAATATTGCGTGTACTTTTTTTTTAGGTGTAATGATGTTTACTTAAGTGACTTCAAACTACTGTCTATTTCACAACAAGTCTCAAGTGATTCATTTTAGGCAGCACAGAAACTGGTGGTAGAACTCTTAGGGCAGGACCAGAAACTGTGGAATCCAACAGCAAAAACTAGTAACATGCACTAAAGACAGTGCAGGAAACCATATGCATTCCCAAAGCAAGTATCTGGGTTGTGAGGTACTGGGCACAGTAACACCTTGATATGCCTTTGACATTCCCAGAGTGTTAAATGGGTACGGCACAGTAACAGGACCGTTATATATTTCTATCATAAAAATAAGTACCACAGAGGGGAAAGCGACCGAAAAGATGGGCTTCTCAGGCACAGGAGGTAACACCATGACACAAAGACAGTACAAGGAACCTATGTTGTAGCAGTACAATCCAAGTCAAGTCAATTTGAACTTGACCAAAAATGACTTGTATCGATACTTCTTATCGAAAGGTATTGACTTAAACACAGTACGTACAATTAATTCTTAAGTAATCTGGTATCAAAACCCAGACCCCGGGATTTAAAACTTGAACACTGATCAGTTTGTTAATGTCTGACTCCCATTACTGGTCATTTAACTCAGGTCACGTTAATTGTTTCCTTGTTCGTACTTGACAATGACTCTTAACCTTGGAGACTGTCTTAACTGACTTAACTCGAGTTTTCTTTGGTAACTGAATCTCCAAGACCGGCATATTACTACTGAATCAACTCAGAAATTTTTGTTGACTTGTTTTACTAAAAGTAAGTAAGTAAGTTTTAGAATATGATATATTAAATTACAATATAATAACTAAACATCGTTATTCGGCATGCTTAATATCATTGTCCATCAGCAGCTTCATACATTACCAGTCCAAGAATAATTAAAGGCGAATTAGAAGGAAGTTAAGGCTTATTTAATTTGATTTTTTTTTTGGTTCCTAACTGTAAATATTTGCCTTTTTCCTTTCACGACATACTTAAACCCATTGCTAGTGTGGCCAATTTAATTGCTTCCTTATCGCATACACAGCAAATAAATATTGCAGACAATATGTAGCACACCAGTCTTACAAGTTATACCTTTGACTACAGTTCGGCTGAAAATACAAATAAATAAAAAAGCATCGATATATATATTTTTAGCCCGTTTTATAGACGTGCTAACTGTGCACACTAGACATAGCCATGGACTAGCGGGCCTTGGTGTGAGTAAATTATGCTTTTTAACTATATATTTCAGTGGTTTCTGTTTTAGTTTTTGTTGTCACTTTAGTATGTAAGCTAACAACCTGGATACGCTGTTTGGTGTTTATTCAAGCCGAAAAGGAGGGTGACATGTGCGGTACGGGGCTAATCTGAAGCTAATGCTAAGCTAAAAAAAACCGGCGGCTGAGCCGTTGTGACATGGGAGAACAGCGGCATGTTTGCGGCTGACACGGTCACAGCTGCACGGTGAACCCTGGAGAGGAAGGAGGCTGCAGGAGTTTGATGATGTGGGCTCTTACCTCTGTGGTTTAACAGCTGTTGTCTTTGCCGAAGCTACTTCGAAGAGGACAAGGAGAAGGAGCTGGAGGTGAAGGAAAGAGGAGGAGAAGAGGTAACGGAGACTAGAAAGCTGAGGGAGGGAGATAGAGGGGTAGTGCGTCACTTTCTTCAGTACCGCCACATGAAGCACGAGCAGAGTTCAAAAATATTAAATTTTAAAATGATTATGTATGCATTTACCGCACGTACAAACCAACTGGCCAGTTGTTACTCAACTTGTAGGTGGCAGCATATTTGGTGGACCATCCAAAGAGAAAAATGTATACAATGTATTTGCCAAACAGTATTTTTCCAGCCCGTAGCGTTATTGTCCTAAGTCAATAAAGAAAGTTGTCTGTTGTCTTGTTAACCTCCTTGGACGACAAGACAACATAACCCGTTTAATAACATGACTGTTTTGTGGAAACTGAAAAAATATATATTTATATTTACCTTTGTATTCCAGGTCTTGACAGCCAGGTTCAAATACACCTGATGGAGCAACCCATAGTGAAACATTTTCCCCATGCCATTTTAACATTGTTGTAATAGGAATATTTTTTTTAAATCTACTATTTTATTTTTGCATAGTTATCGCATGTGTTCCAAAAATACTTTCTACTTAAGTTACGAGTATATGAATAAAGGGGTAAATCTGTATTCCTGCTCAAGTACAGAATATCACTACCATATACACCTCTGCCAGAATTTGGCCAAAAAATATAGACTGAAACTTCTGGGGAGGTCTGTTGATGTAAATGAAGCGCACCCACACTTTGTGGCCACGCCACGTCCTGTCGCGGCAGTTTACAAACTTCCTAAAGCGATTAATTTGCTGCGTCACAGGGTAGGGAATCTCGGTCATATTTTTTTAAGTGTTTACTCTTTAATACAAGCTACTGTTGTTATTAGAGCCTATATACGACCAAAACACACATTGGATATTAGCAGACGCAAGCTAACACAGCTGTCGTACATACGCATGCAGTTTTCGTTAACAGACAATTGTTGTGAGCTAACGCTATACAGTGTAATATATTTATAACATATCTGATTGGTATAAATTAAAGTAGCAGGCTACAGTGAGTTGATAACGGTTGACTACTACGGAGCGTAACTGTTCACTGCGTTAGTTCCGTGCTTCGGTTGGCAGCTGTACTACCTAGCTAATAAAGTAGCGTTAAAGGTAGCAGGAAGACTTTATGGTAATTGAATGTGTAAGTAATAGTTTAAATAAAATAATGCGGCTTGCGTTCTTCATCGTTAGCAATTTGTTGAACAACACACTGCTAAGCTAGCGTGATAAAAACGAGTACTATCCCCTGGCACATAAAAACTTTAATATTTCATAGGTGCCCTAGCACCTATAATCATTACAAAAAATAATCGTATTAAAACAACTGAAGAAAAAATGTGTTTATCGGAACTGTTTGAATCATTAGGGTATTTTTGCAACCCTTTAGTGTACTTCTAATGGTGTACTGTTTAAGCTGTTATTGGCAAATTTTTGCCAAGATTTAACTTTTAGAGCTTTGAGCAATCCTGTCAGGTAACTTTAAATGAGGTAGTACAATATTATTTGTAAATATTATTTAAATGAGGTAGTATAATGTTATTTGGCCCTTCTTTAACATCTCTCCAATTTGTTTTAAGGTTGCAGTTATATAATCTATAATTCTACAACATTTTTAACTCACTAGAGTAATTTTTTTTTTAGAATTGGAACATGAATGCTAAAAATGGATCAGAGTGACCTGAAGAACTCCGACTGTGACACAACATGGTCACAACAACTCTCCACCCTCCCTCACAAACTCCTGCAGCGCCTGATGCCTTTCCAAAAAGAGGGTGTTGAGTTTGCTTTATCTAGGAATGGACGGTAAATTCAGATGTTCTAACTTTTAAACAATTTGATTTTTGATCTTACATAATGTTTTTAAAAAATATCAGTATATTATTGTAGCACATTAATTAGTAATGCATTTAACTACATTACTAAAAGGACTTTTTGAACACTTGTTCTTATGTTTTCTACTACATTTATGCTCTTTTTGTGTTGCCTCTATAACTGGAAAGAAAAGACGTAAGAGGATGGTTGCCCATTTTATGATTTATATTTTCTCCTCACTTCCCTTTGGTACGATTACTCCTATTACTACTGCAAATACTGTTGAGACTATGAATCTTGTGAAAAGTTGAAAAATACCAATGAAACTCTTTTATGCAGGTAGAAAGAAGAATGTATGTGAAGCTTTTTCAAATATAGAAGGTCACACGACATACTCCAATTTGTATCCTTGACAGAAATTACCAGTTCAGTGGTGCTGTGACAGTGGCGGTGCATCACCTTTAAGTCTGTAACTGTTTGACTGCGGAGAGCATTAACTCGTAGACCCTAGGCCAGGTCTTGCCTGTTTCCTTCTCTGCCTGATCAATGTGCGTTCTGGTTCTAGGGAAGGTCAACAGAGGGGCTAGACAATTTTATTGGTGCTGCAGAGCAACTTTATTGATTAGGAAAGGCAGGGAGGCACTGCTTTGTTACACATACAGGTCAGGAGTCAATTGGTTGTGGGTTACATTGAGTGGATAGAAGGTCCTTCAGTCGATCTGTGTCAGTGTGACAGTGAGAGCAGAGTTTCTCTGGAGCTGATCAGCTGATGCCAAATTGTGTATTAACATTTTTTTTTTTTTTTAATTATGTTTAAGTGTTAATTTTATTGAAATCTGATTCACTCAAGTGGGACCTGAGATGTAAATGTTGTATTTTATATTAAGTTAAATGATTTTAGTTAATTTCAAATGTGATAAGTTTAGTAGGGAACAAATACTAAAATAAGTATTAAACATAATATTAGTTTCATTAAAGACATAAATTGATGTTTGTATTTTTTTTATATAAAGGTGGGAGTTTTTTTATTCTTGTAGATCTTGTGGTATTCTTTTTTTATGCCAGAACATCAAGAGTACCGAGGCACATCATGCAAATGTTGTTGCTGCACTGATGGAGACCATTGTATCCGTTTGAGTGGGTGAATTTTATGGAGTCAGACGTGGGAAAATGTGAGGCAGTTGTTGTGCAGTATGACAATAAAAACCCCTGAGATGTGGTTAATGGTGTTGTTTGGAAAGTTTGGCTGACATCTGTATAAATACTGTCATCTACAAGTTTTAACTTCACTGTATCTTATAGACATGCTATAGTAACTGTTCTGTCTTTTCTAGTTGGAAACTGGAGTTGTTGAGCAAACTCACTCCATCCCATGTATGTTTGAGGGGGAAATCCATCAGACCTGAATGCTCTTTTTTGTTTGAAAAAGTATATATTGCTGTTTTGTCAAGCCCCCAGACCTTCTTAATAGACCTGTGTCTGGTACAGGAACTGTTGCGGGTCTGAGAAACTGCAGCAATATTTCATATTTATTTTTTGGTGTTTTTGCAGACATCATATTTCTGCGTATTTCATATTTATTTTCAAATCATATCTTATGATGTCAAAAATTACTCATCAACTCAGTTGATTAGACTTTATTGTCAGATAAGTCCATGTGAAAGGTTCTGCTGTTAATGTCCTAGTCCTTACTGCTGCACTTTGTTCCTACTCCTGGTGCTGCCCTTAATACCTGGTAAAACTGCCTCTAGTTTCTAGTAAAAAAAACACATTGTTACCAGGACTAGTTTTTGTAATAGTTCTCATGGGGGAAATACATGTTTCCTGTTACTGGTCCTGAGGCCTAGTAGCTTGGACTCTTTTCTGAGTTGGATACAAATCGTCTATGGCAACATTCCTAGTACTTGGTATCATTTGTGTCTGTGGAAATGAAACAGTCCTGGTATTGTCTCCATTATCTGACTCTATTTTGTATTTGTACTGTGCCAAGTACCTTTACAGAACTACAAAACTTTTTAATCAAACACAACTCATTTAGGTGGGCGTGTGTCACCTGTGCTGAAAAGGAGTGATTAACTCTAACATGGTGAACATTGACTAACGGATATAAATCTGATAAGGTACCTCATCCTCTGGTGCTGTATTTCAAGCAAAGCTAGAGAAAATAGAGTATAAAGACCTTTTCCACAGGAAGCAAGGACAGAAAAAAATCTTCTAAGTGAAACAGTAGCAGTAGATTGACCCACATAGTGTGGGCTGAAACTTTTCCTTTTAAAGTCCCACGCACTGTTTAAACATCTTCTACCAGCAGGAAGGAAAAAAAAAACCCTTCAGCCCAGAGCCCCTCTTGCTGAAGGCCACTTTGTTTTGATCTCTTAACACAATGAGAGCATCATACTGACTGCTCTTTGAATCCACTGCCCTGTCTGAGGTCCACAGCTGAGCACCAGGTTCAGTCCAGATACCAAATCCTGAGCAGGGAAATTGAGGCAAGGCATGGTTGCAGCCATAAAATCCCAGGCAGGTAGTCCTGCTTTGTTTTTGACATTTGAGGGCTTGTGGGTTTGGTAGATAACATTAAAGAAAATGTGTTGATGAGGAGGTGTGGGGGAGTTTGGGTTTAAGGCGCCGTCAGTGGGGCATCAGGGCCACAGTATCCTCACAGTCTCAAAGCGTCAGGAAGACGCTTAGGTTATTTAAAGGAGGATGATTAATGTGGGGAGAAATGGCAGAGCACCTGCCCCAGCAGCACTGCCTCTAACCAGTGTGTGTGTGTGTGTGTGTGTGTGTGGGTGTGTGTGCATTAGTAGGTGTGCACACACACACACCGTCTATATATAACATATATATGGTGTTGCATTTGTATGTGCGAGGAAACGTTTGTTCAAGTTTCTGTGTGTATATTGTATGGGTTTTTTTAGTGCATTTTCACACACATATGCCTGTGTGCGTGTGTGCATGTGCGCATGCACATGTACATGTGTGCACATTGCGCTGACTGCGTCTGGTGTGCTGGCAATTAGAAAAACCACCAGTGGCAAGGTGCACATTAATCATTTTCCTCAGCTGAAAGAGAGAAATAGGGTGGAGATGGGAGGAGGGGGAGGAAGAATAATGAGGGGGAAAGGTGTCTGAGGTATTCAGCGCTGCACTCCTTTGCTCGCTCTGACATCGTGTTGGAAGCATTTGTGAATAAGCAAGGTCATGCCAGTGGGCTTGAAGCCACTGGGCAGAAACTCAGGAGCCAAAGCAGCAACTCCCAGTGTTCCTGTGTATAAGGGCAATTCTATGTTTGCTACCAGACATGGCCACACCACATCGGCAGCTGCTTTCATTATTGTTTGGTTGGGCAAGAAAGGATTGTTTTTTCACAGCTTTCCATCCTCCATCCCTGTTTGATAGCATTTTTAAAAGAAACCAGGAGTTTGTAAACTGCTCACCGTCCCATACTAAAGTCCATAGAGAATGTCAGCAATTTTACCTGAGAGGGATACAGAAAAGGCTGTTTTGCTATTGCTATATATATATAATCTGTCCATTGAGCATTAAAATAAAAAAACTTTTTATGTCATGAGTATTTTTTACAGTTCTCAAATTTTCAGTGGTACCTGAATGCCCCTCGTATTTCCTATGGTACATGAACAACCCTCATTACAGACACGCCAACAAGTGGACACGTAATAAAAACATAAATATGTTTTTAGGGCTATCTGGGTTTAGGTGGTTGTGAAGCCTTTGCGATGTAACGAACTGCACTTTATTGAGTGTTAACTGTTGGGATGAAAGCTCTGTATTTTGAGGTGCAGTTTTTTTCCCAGCTGGGAAAACTGGGTCCTGTGGTTATGTTTTAGGTGGGCATGCTAGTTGGTTGTTTTGCCTTTTTTTGTTGCCACCACCTTCGAACAAATTCATCACACTGGCTCATCGGTGTTGCTGCAGTGTGTGTGTATTGTTGTGGCCCCGCCACCCCTAAAGCAAGTGGATGACTGACAGGAGGGTTCACTCTGCTCATCAGAAAGTTTACTATGATTTAATGCAGAATACTCCCCTCTGTCTTTGGGCAATGGCTAAACCTAAACACTCTTCTGTGGCTTCTACCATGTTGAAAAATGATTTTCATGAACTTGAAATTCTAAATGTATAATATATTAGATAGATACGTATAATATATTAGATAGATATTATATTATATGTGTCCTTAGAGATCCCTGAGAGTGATCTCTTAGATGGCACGTTGTTTTTGAACCTGTTTCCAACTGTGTTTCAATACTTCATGGTATCACATGAAAGTGAACCCTAGCTTAACAGTCTTTTTATAGGGAACAGGATTAGTTTTTTTTTCTTGTCTCATTTTATTTTCTCTGCTTTTGTTTTGCAGGTGTATGATCGCTGATGAGGTAAAAACACCCACTGCTGCCTCAGGAAATCTGTTTTCTGAAACAAAGAAAAAGAACTAGAGCCTGTATGCCTTCCTTCTAGATTAATTTGTCACCACTGTGCCTCGCTCCCACGTGCTTAATCTGTTTTGACACAAGAATCATTCTGTGGCCTTATTACTCTTGGGCCTTGCATCAGCTCGGCCGTCATATGCAATTTATCGCAGTGTCTGTGTGCCATTGACTTGTTTTTCTCTCCAACCATTGCCACCAAATCCGCTGACGTGTGTTGATTCGGTGGGTCCAGATGGGTCTTGGTAAGACTGTGCAGGCCATTGCGGTGGCATGTGCTTTCAGACAGGAGTGGCCCCTCCTGGTGGTGGTGCCGTCGTCCCTTAAATATCCCTGGATAGAAGAGCTTGAGCGGTGGATTCCTGAGCTGCAGCCTGGAGACATCAATCTAGTGGAGAACAAGAGTCACATCACGTAAGTTCTATCAACAATGTACACCACTGACTGGCTGTAATGTTTAACAGAAAGCTATGATGATGATATGATGAACTGGCCACACATTATATGTATTTTTTTTACTCTTCTGGGGCTGACCTTGGACCACACTCGCAAAACTCGCTCTCTTTATGCAAAATAACTAATTGTTGTCTTACAAAGGTCACTAATCCTAGATAGAAAAGGAGTGTTCTGGAAGTGTTGCAGACACTGTATATCTAAAAAAGGTATATCATTCTATTTCATGTCAATGCACAGTGCAGACAAATGTGAACTACTAACATGACCAGAGTAAGTCCTTATAACCAGCAGCAGTAAATATTAAGCTTGAAAAACACTCACATGCTCAGTTGAGCAGCACTGAGGAAGTAAAACATACACACAGAAAACTTGTGGCTGACAAATTAATCTGTGAGTGTCCCTCGGTCTCCATAGCCAGCTGGGGGAAGACGTGTGACAGCACTGACAGACAAATCATGTCAACGCCACTGCTGAAATATTGTACACTATGAAAAAAACAGATTGCAGGAAGTGGGAAAATGCTGTCGTAGAAAAAAGTCTCTGACTTTTAGCAGCTGTTTGTATTGCAGTGTGTGTGTGTGTGTCTGTGCTATTTTTCTGATTATCTCTTCAACTTTTACCTATTTCTTAGAGTTTTTATTTTTGAATGAAAGAAAGTTTCTGTATTTGTTACTCAGGAGGAAGGAAGTATAGGGAAAAAAAACTCACATCGCATCACAGATAAGGCGCAAATAGGTTGTGAAAGCCTTGTGGGGAAAAGGTCTCCTTGAACTGGATGTGTTAATGACTGAAGAAGGAGTCTGAAGGAATATATGCAGCTCCTCCTCACACTGTTTGGGTTTACTCCTTATGTAGAGCAGGAGCAGCCTCTGCTTGTGTGTGTGTGTTTGTGTGAGAGAGAGAAGTCGACAGATGCTGGGAATGTTTTGTGATTTCTCACAGATCCTTATTGAGGTTCATGCTGCTGAATGTCACTTCTGTGTTTGTTTGTTTATCTGTGTGTTCGTGCTGCTGCTGCTGCTGCTGCTGCTGAAAAAAACCTGGGAAATTCAGGCCAAGAATAGATTTGTTATGTGATGGGCTGTGAATATTATTTAATTATTTTTCAAATCATAGTTGAATATTTCATTAAATTACAAAAGCATTGTTTTTGCAAAGGATTTAGCAAATTAGTTTCTCTTGTGTGTGGCAAAAGTATCTAAATTTCCCAATATAATTAGTTTACATGAAAAAATTCTCTCCAGTCTACCTTCTCATGTTTCCATCCAACATTTAGTACCAGAGCACTAAGTATTTTTCTTATAACAATCAAATTAATGTGTGTGTTCCCTTCCTGGCATTAGGGACAGTACCAGGAACTTTTATTTTTCACACGGACTAATTCTACGATTTCATGACCTTTCAGAAATTTGTTGCATTTTACAACTAAGATCTAATAATAGGATAAACTATGAACTGTACCAGGGACTCTCTGCACATGCAGCACAGTAAAGTACATGAAATAGGGATAGAAACAAAAAACAATATCTGTGTAAAGTAAAAGCCGCTAAACTAAAGGAAACCATCTGGGTTCAGCTCACAGTCTTCTGATTGGTGAGCCATTGCTGTGATTTATGTATAAAATAATGTTTATATTGTTCAAAATGTATTAAATTGTGTGTGTGTGTTTGTGTGTTCCCAGGGGGATCAACAGCAGTAAAGTGACTGTTTTAGGTTACGGGCTACTTGCCTCTGACTCCAGTTCCCTGGTGGAAGCTCTCACTAGACAGCATTTTGGTGTGATTATTGTGGATGAGTCTCATTATCTGAAGTCCAGGAATGCAGTCAGAACTAAGATTCTGGTTCCTCTGCTTCAAAGCACCAAACGCGCCATCTTGCTTACTGGAACGCCAGCGCTGGGTCGACCTGAGGAGGTATTGATTTAGTAAATGTACCAGTATTATCCTAATTAAGCAACCAAAATAAGTCATACTTATTTGTTATTAAGAGTCTATGTGAAAGAAGAATTGTATGAGAATATAACGGTTGATTTTCTTTTTTTATTTATTTAGACATTTTGAAAATGACTGTGATAAATTCTCACAGAGTTGATACTGTTGGAACAGGAGTTTGAAAAATCACCACAAAATTTAAAGTGGCGACCTTCAGTTCGGGGTCAAGAATGGCTCCAAAAGATTTATTACCTGATACTGACCTGATGGTCATGTCTACCACTTTGATTCACCGAGGACAAAGACTGTTTCTGGGCTGACTGACCTAATGGTGGCTGTGGGGCAATTTATCTAAGCCTGTGGCAAACAAACCCATACCTGAAGTTTTTGTTTTGGAAGTGGGCAGGTTTATTTTGAAGTGTTTGAACATGTTTACGCCCTTACATGTGACTGTGTGTCACAAAAATATCACAATTACAGCTCACATGTAGTATGTTGTTTAGTTTTTACCGGTAAAATAGGTAAATCATTAGGCACTTAAGCTTCAGCTCTAGCTTTACAGATTCATCTCCATGGTAACTTTCTCCAGATCAGATGATCTCACACCCACATCCAAAAAGCCAATTAACTCTCCCTGCCATCACTGATCCTCAAGGATCCCACAGACTTATTTCAATAACCTTTGTTTCAAAAACTTCATTTACAAAGGCCGGTGTGGAGACATGGTGCACGGCAATAAATGAAAGGAGTAATAAAAAGGAGCACACAAGGGGAATGTATTGAATTTAGAGACAATAAGAGGGGTCTGTTCACAGGACAGCAGCGGCAGCAGCAGCCTCTACATAATGATTTATTATATCATTCTAATTTATATTACATATGGTAAACATATTCCATCACTACAGCTGCAGCAGAGGAGGACCAATAGACAAAATATTTGCACAGTTGCAGTGAAAAACAATAGCTTATCAATAACCTGGGTGTCAACGCTATCTTAATGATGTAACTTCATCCTTTTGTACAGCAGCTTTAAAAGATCAAGATAATTTACAGAACATTAGCTACTATAAATCTGTGTGTGTTTTGTGTCTACAGTGCAGTCACTGCAATTTGTGTTCAGAGAACAGGAACAAACACAAATATAAACACACACAACAAGTCCACTTGTTATTCTCTCTGCAAAGAATGAAAATCATTACTTCTGCACAGCTTTTGTTTTTTACAAAGAAGATAATTTAAAGGGCTCTTTGTGTTGCTTACCGCCATAAGGTCCACAGGTGAAAAGTAGTAATTTTACAAAACTAATACCTGAAATATATTCCAGACGTAAACACTCCTTGTCAAAACACATAGCATATGCGATTGTACTGTATTCTTTTTTACGTAAATAGAATAGTCATATGCTATGGCCTGTTAGATGTTACACAGTTGATGAAGCATAAATCTGTTGTCTTTTCTCCTCCATAAAAACATAATTTTAAAATGATAAAATCACACTTAATGCTGATAGTGTGGTGTCAAGATTACACTTGTCTGATGACAGGCTTTGTGTTGCCAGTGTTTAAAGTGTCAACGTGCCACAGGACACGTCGTTGATGCTGCTGTGAAGAAAACTTAATTATTACCTAGACCCCATCATGATAATTAACTGCTGAAACTCAGCCGCTCATTAATTTTGATATTAGCTGCCGTTACAAGAAATTTTTAGACACTTTTTTTGCTGTTCTGCCTTCTCTTGCAATTGTGGTAATGATGGAGAGCTTAGTTTTTTTTTTTTTAAGGATATCTTCCTCTCTATCGCTGCCACCATAATCTGAGAGTGAATATAACATTTTATCATGTGCGCCACAAACCTGATAAGGCCTGTCTCCGCCTGTGTGCCAGTCTGCTCATCGCCATCATTACTCACCACCACTGACACAGTGTTAGCACACGGCTCAGGGCACGTCGCACTCTTCCTTATGTGCCCCCATTCCACCCACCTTTTATATCAACAGTGTGAGGGCTGCAAATGCAAAGCTGCCGCTGAACAGGTGATGAATTTGGAATATTCAGTCTCTTTCTATCTCTCGCTCTCTGGCTTGGTGTCCATATGGAGACCAACTTGTGATTACTCATCATTACGGCAGAAATGGCTGCAAATACTGGAAATTGACATGGATTAAGTAGTGTTCCTATTTCAGCTGTGAAAACTGGTGACAGAAACAGGGAGCTCACCATTTTTACTCTTTATTTGGAAGTTTTATGGAAATTGAGTTTAGCAACCATGAAGAAACTAATCAAACTAATCTCTACAGTTGTACTGGAGGATAGGATATAAATTAGGTCTAGAATTTGGCAGGTACTGAAAAGTCTCCAGCAACGTCTTTTAAGATAATAAACGATAACTTTATTTGTTCGTTTTCTGACGCTCAATTGTTCCCAAGGCACCAATTCTGCCATTAGATGAATTGGGATAAACCTTAGATGTAACAGTATATCCAATGTAATACAAGGCTGTATGTCAAGGCAAACCATCATTTACATTCACATTTGTTCCTAAGGTCCTATTGAGAGTGAACACAGTTATAACTAATTCTTCATGTTGTGCTAGTACCCAACTACCTAGAGAAAACCCATGAGCAACTTCATGTGGGACCATCACTTACCACTGGGAATCAAACCACTGATCTACTTGCTAATAAGCTAATGTGACCCAGATGACTTTATTGTCATTGTGCAATAATACATCACAATTTCAACCATGTAGAATATTTTATTTTAAAACATCATATTGCATGTCAGACATATAATTAGAAATGAGCCATGTTAAGCTTTAGGTAGCCAAAATCTGACGTGAATTATATAGCAAATGAGCAAATGAGATTTTGAAAGAATAAAACTGTTTTTGCTTTATTGTTAAATTAATTCTCAAATCAGTTTTTTGGTTACCTCCGACTTTGCTAATTGGCAGCAACACACACTACCCACACAGCTATGTGACACAGGACTGGTAAAGTAGGCAAAGGACGACAGGACCTTGAATAAATTGGCCGGTAGATGCTCTGCCTGACAGCAGAGTAATCCGTGAGCACAGGTGAGCTCTGAGATTCAAGCCAAAAAAAGCATCACTGAGTGATAGTGTGCTCCACAGCTTTCACAAAGCAAGGGTTGAAGAGTCAGGGGAAACAATAAGACGCTGTCTTCATGATGAACTGCAAAGTCTACCTGTTTTGTCAAGGAGGTTTTTGTTTTTCAAAAGTAATTTGATTTGTACATAAATATATATATATTTTTAAAATGGCATGTTTTTCTTTGGACAAAGGCGTTGCATTGAATAAATTTCACTGAATCTGGATTTTGTTAAAGCAAACTCCCCTGTGTGAGTGAATCACAGTTGTTGAGTCTACTCCCACACACACGCACGCACTTCATCCTGTTATTGTTTAATTCTAAGAAATGTCATTAGGATTTAAAAAAAAAACAATCACTATTTTATTAAGTTTGTTGTAGACCAAGAGAATGTGCTTTGTTTATTAAAGTATCTGAGATTAATCCATACTTCTGCTTTTTGTCTTCTCACAGCTTTTCATGCAGATTGATGCTCTCTTTCCAAAAATGTTTGGAACCTGGACAGACTACGCCAAGAAGTATTGCAATGCCCACTACAGGTGAGCTGCAGAAAAGTGTTAACCAAATTATTTTTAGCCAAGAGCTGAAAGGAAAAGAAAGATACAGTACACAGATATCAGCTAAAAAGAATCATAGAAATGCCAGTCTCTGAAGATTTCAAACTTAAATGTTCTTACATTAAACAGAAATGTATTAAAATTTGATGACAAATGTATCAGACAAAGTGAAGCTATTTGAAGCTGCTCAGCAACCCTAGGAAGGCCGGCCACCTAGTTTGGTAATTTTGGTAATTACTGGCATATCGTTTAGCTATTTCTAGAAAATATTTATTCATTTTGACTGTTATAGTTAATATTTAAAAGAATATTTTTTGGAATAACTAAGGTCATGGGGTTAACATTATAATTGAAAAAATATACTCAAGGTTTAGAAAATTCTCAACTCTTAATAGAAACCTGACTTTGATTGTTGTTATTGAAGGAACCTCATCCTGTGAGACAACTTTAATTTGTTCATCTTTATGAGAACCAGGGTCTGGTAAAATTTACTGGATCTGTCCTGTGGCTGTGCTGCTGACTGTGTACGTGGCCAAAACCAGTACTCAGCTGAAGCACATATTAAAATGCAGGCTGGCTGCTGCCATCAGTCCACCTGTCCATGATCAGCTACATGTGTGAGCACACACATCCGATGTATAGTATTGGACATCTATCACAGCAAGGAGAATGGTCCAGAAAAATGGTCCAGATTTCAATAATGCTGAAATGTTTCTGTGTAACAATGTGTGTGCAAACCTCGCATATAAACAAACACACTGTCAGCTGCAGTAAACCTAGCAGTGTGTGTGTGTGTGTGTGTGTGTGTGTGTTATCTCTGTACCTGTTCAGTTGCAGCAGTAGCAGCAGTGGACAGCTTCTACTTCAAGTCACTGCTCCACAAATAAGAGTGGACTCTATTTTTCTCAGAAATGACACGTTTGAAAGGCCGAGTGTGAAACAGTGAATTCTGCTTCTGTCTTTCACTTCTGTCACTTGTCCACGCTCACAGCCTGTTTGGCAGAAAACCAGCCTTTGTCTGAGTGTCTGTATGTGTGTGTCCAGTTCTGCTTTGAATTTCCATTTTGCTGATGAGTAGTGAAAGTTGTTGGTGAGTTTTTGGGATAAACCTGCTTCTACTACTGCTGTTGTGCCCATTATACAACATTGTTTCCTTCTCTGCAAATTGCCCCTAAGCAAAAACCTGATTCCCTGCCTGCTGTAGCAGATCAGCTCAGCTGTAAACAGTGGCAGGCAGCATGGAGTGCGCTGCCAGGTTGCTCCCAGGTTGGGATGCTTATATGTCTTTAGCTATTCCTTCAGGGCACAGCTGTAAATAAGAGCGTCTGTGTTATTGTGTGTGGGCGTGTGTTTTCTCTGTGTATGTGTGTGTGTGTGTTTTCTGTGCATGTGTTTCTGCCTCACAAACGACAATTGTTTCACCTTGCCATCAATTTATCAGGTACTTTGGGCCTCGTAGACAGTGGGACTGTAGGGGAGCATCCAACCTCGAGGAACTTCACCAGAAACTGAGCCAGATCATGATCCGACGGCTGAAGGTTCAGGTGCTGACTCAACTGCCCCCCAAAATACGTCAAAGAATCCCCTTTGACCTACCCAAGGATGCTTCTAAGGTACAACAGCTGGTTGTAAAAATACAATGTCCCCAAATATGTTAAACACATCAACAATCCAGTGTGTAGTGCAAACACACCTTCACAGCCTAATATTTCTCTCTTTTGTTAACGGTTCATAGTATTATTCTGTGACCTCAGGTAAAAAGAAATCTTGGTAAAATCATCTGCTGCTGAAGACAAACCTACAGCAACCCAAATCTATAACCTTAGACATGTTTACTGCTTTTTTTGGCGATAATGGACATCATTTTAATGAGGGGACTGCTGTTAACAACAATTCATGCTTTCACACAAAAATATTGACAAGATTTTATGTTTATAGCAACTGCTATGTCACCAACAGTGTCATGGAATGTTTTATGCAGAATCACGTCTTGGTGTTTAATTCAAGAATCCACTCTTCACTATCTCCTATATGCTATGTATGTGTGTGTGTGTGTGCTCGCACATGTGCATATGTAAATTTATGGATTCTGACGTGTCATTTTTTTTGTGTGTTGGCTTCTCTCGTTCAGCCTGCGTATACTTACGGCTGCAGTCTCTTCCTCCTCCACACTGCATGTCATTGTCTCAGTGTAAGAACGTGCACGTGAATGCTAATGTGGCGCTGCCCTGTCACTCACTCTGCCTTTTTGATCACCCATTGTTTAAGCTCTGCAGCAAAGAGCCACAGAGAAATCCACAATAAAATGAACCCTTTTGGAAAAAGAGTGGAGGAGCTCGCTCAGCACTAATTATGCACCGTTGCAGCTCTGACATTCCAACAGGGAAGTTGTTAGGGAAAGTGATGATGCAGGATTAAACTTAAACTGAAATGTTAGGTGACACTATAATTGGAGGCTAAATACGGTCAGTGTTTCGACATGTTGGAGCCAATTAGGCCAAAGAACGCAGAACGTAGAACCACTGGAAAAGTTCACATCCCGTTGTCTTGTCCTTCTTGTGTTATCTGAAACTGCAGCTTCCATGTGTGATGTCCCCACACTTACACACACATACACACACACAAACCCGATCTTTTTTGTTCCTGTGAGGAATCTGTGAGGTTTTTTGGGGGGTCTGTGAAGGAAAACAGCCATGATGCTAAATGGACAGTTTAAAAACAGGAGTGTGAAGTGGTCACTCACCCAAGCCTTCAACAATTAAAGTCTTCACAGAAATTGTGTGGACATTATTCTCCTATAAACACATTCTGAGCCTAGTATCTGTAGCACTCACTGCTTCATCCCTCCCATCTCATTCTACTCCCTAATGATGGCTTTTATCGTCCACAGCCAGACACTTTTTATGTCCCTGCTGCCCTTTACCTTCAGTCCTGTCTGCAGAAAATCACACAGAGTGGACTGTTCAGCTACTCAAGTTTATTTATTTTTTTACAGCAGATAATGTAGAAATAGTCAAATGGGAAGTTTTAATGAGTCACCGTGAGACAGTGCTGGCTGTGAAACATCTGAGGAGGAAGAAAGACATAAAGGAAAAAACAGCAGCTTCCAGCTCCTCCTCAACCGTTGGTGTTTATTCACTCAAACCGTCCTTGACTTTGACGATATTGAGGATTCACTGAAATGCTAATTATGGCAATAAACGCCGTGGAGCGTTTCACGTTTTCACTACCATCTTCTAATGAAAGCGTTGAGCAGCACCAACAGACAAATTGTCGTATTGAAACTTTTCACTCAGTCTGTTTTGTGTGTGTATGCTCACATTAATAAGGCGGCTCTTCTCTTCTCACACGGTTTTCTTCTTCCCTTTCGACCCCCTTTACACACACTCACTGCCACCTCTTCCTTCAGTCACCATATGTTTCACACACTCTTTGTCAATGCTTGTTAAAAAAAACTCGAATCCTGCGGCGGCTTTACATTCAGACAACTTAAATTAGCTCCTGTGAACAACAGATGCAGAGTAATCTGGAAAAAAAGTGAATGGCTTAGAAGATTTAAAGTGAAAGTTCAGGTTCTTTTTAAAGTTTGTAATTTAAAAAAAAAAATCAGTCATATAAGACTACACTAATAAAATCTGCATTTGCTGAAATTTATAGTTTTTTGAGGATATATTTTCTTCTTTATCTTACTGTTATACATTGTCTTTAACAGTAAATTGAAGATTGAAAACTACCCAGTCTCCCACACAAAAACATTTAGAGAAAACTAGTGTTCTAGCCTTCATAATCACAGGCAGTGCTGTTCTACCGCTGCCTTGTTGTGAGTTTGTGTTACTGAAGTGCAGTTAAAATGTACCTGAATTAGCTGAAAGAATTCCTATTGATAACCTTAGCTGGACAGCCAGTTAATTAAAGCTTAAGGTTTGAAAAAACAAAAACCACAAACTGAGTCATTGTGTCAAGAGATAACATCAGCTTAGCTGGCCGTTATATTTGTATGTTTGTGGATGGCTTGAATAATGCTTAAATTAGACATAGAAAAAGTAAAGCTGGTTTTAGAGCTTTTTTTTTTGCAGCTACGTCATTGAGAGGTCAAAATCATCCCCCTGTTAAAAATCTATTTTATGAATTATAATTCATAATTGATTTATTATTTTGATATGGACTGAAACTGTCAACATGCTGCTTCTTTCCTCATTTTCTGCATTTATGTTTTTATATTATATTTTGTAAATGAATACCAAAGCAGACGCCTGCTGCTAATTGAGTGTTGTTTTATGATAAACAGTCCCAACCTCTCCTGCGTCTCTTGTTTGTGAACAGAACACAGCATCTGCTGCTCTTCAGCATCGTTGTCTCCCACTGAGATTCTCGACGCTCTCCCCACTTCTCCTTAAATACTCCTCGCCAATCACCTTGAGAGCATGCGAGGCCGTCTTTGATTTATGGTTGCGGCCTGCTCGCTTCTCCATCTTCGACCCCAGCCTGTCACACTGTAGCTATAATTGGGAGACACTCATGACCCACCTAACATAGCAGCCCAGGCAGAGGGGGTTGCATCCTTGGGAATTCTCCCTCCCTCTCTTTTTCTCTTTTTTTTCCCCCTTCATTCTTCCTCTTCCAGGAAAAGTAGGACACCCACCAGAACCATTAATTGTTTTGCCCTTTATATCTCAAAAACAGTGCAAAAAGAAAAACGAAAAGAAGGTGCAAGAAAATGGAGGATGAAGCATCCTTAGTATCTTTGTTTCTCTTTGTTTGCAGGAGGCCACAGCCAGTTTTGCAGAATGGGAGCGACTGATGAAGAGCCTGGGCTCAGGGATCGCTGCCACTGAAAACCCTTTCACTGAGGTCATGGGGCTGGTCACCCAGATGTACAAGCAAACAGCTGTAGCCAAGGTAAAAACAGCAGCTGCTGCTTTGTATGCCCATACGACAGAACATTGCTTTTTGACAGCAATATTTCCTGCACACAGTAGCAATTCAGAGTTCTTGTAGTTCTTGTTCTTGTAAATCTCAACTTATAATATAATAATATTATATAATATAATATTAATATAATAATCTAATTGAATCAAATATAAAACCAAAGCATCCAGTGCCACTACCAGGGCATTGGCATTTGACACAATATGCCCTCCAGGGTCCAGGGGTCAATGTAATCTCATTACAACAGGCGGCTTCAGAGCAACAGTTAACAAGTTAACATTTATAAATCTGAGCAGGAAACAAGCATTTTTAATTTTTTTTTACCAGGGGGCAGCATAATCAGCTTGTGTCCAGTAGCAAATGTCCTTCTTGAAGTGTGGTGAAGTGAAGTCCCAGTACACAGCTGGGACTTTTTTGTAGGGTTACCTTCCTTTCCCCAGCTCCCTAAAAGAAGATGAAACAACGTAACATAAAATTTACAGAATACATAATAAAAATAATTAGTCACTGATTTTATGAGGATGACGGTCTTGATTGTAGGTGTAGGCTGTCCAGGCTGTTGTAGTGAAGTAGATACTGTAGTCCAAGCATGAGCAGCAACGGTTGCATTAAGCACAGTTTCATCAGCAGACGGTTTAATGTCTGTCTTTTCTAACTACACTCATGGTTGGTCAGTTCTTATGTGTGTCTGTGCAAGTTATTAGAGTCAACTCATTCTGACATTTTCATTTTTACATGCTTTACACTCTGCTTTGGTTTTTTAAAAGTATCCAAAGTTAAATTGCAGCAGCAGTGTCTCGGTGCTCACTGCTCATTAACTGTTTTTTCTTCCTTTCTTTCTCTCCTTTTTTCCACCAGTTTCTCTCACTGTACATGTGTCCAGTTGTTTGTAACACAACCTTTCTTGACCTGCTCAGAGCAGACACATGCACATACACACAAACACACACACAATGTTTGGCTGAGAAACTAGAGCGAAAGAGAGAGAGAGACAGAGAAAGAAACGACTCTGACTCACCACGTACCATGAGTACCATCACCGGTACTTCTTTAGGGTGAGTTTTCAGTGAACTTGAAGGCAATGCAATGGGTTGTTTTTTTTAAATCTTATTTCAAATGACCAAATATGGCAGCAGTTGACCATTAACTCTGGTTTTCTTATGCAAACATTTCTCAGTGGATTTGGGGGGAGTGTTTACAAATAATATAAACCATTTTTTTACCTTTAAAGCCCTTATTTAAGTAATGCTTAACTTAGTAAGCATTTAAAGCAGGTATTATCCAATCAATGTAACACCATGATTACTTTACTACTGATACTTACTGTTGTTTTTTTGTTTTGTTTTTTTCAGTATGAGAGAAAAGTTCACTTTCCTCCCATTCTTTACTTACATCATTACCTTAAAGTCCCGTACATTTTTGCAATTGTAATGGTTATGTGTCAAAACTATTCCCACCACTGTTTGCCATCATTAGTATCACGCTGACATGCCGTGGGCAACTCAGTATATGTGTGATGGACGTGTGCCCTGTGGTCATGAACTCATCTGAACGTAGCTAGTTCTTCATTTAAACCTGGTTTAAATGTCTCCGAAACGTCATCCTCCTTCGCCATCAGTGCCTTCGAATGCAGTGAACGCTGATCACAGTGCTCTCCATCACCATCGCCATGGTAACAGGGCCTAATGGTCGCCCGATGAGAAGCACTTAGACAAAGTAGGTACTGCTAACTGAGGTATTATTTAGTTGTGTCCAGCTTGGTGTGATTACACCTTATCTTAAAGTTGCACGCTGCACAAAAATAGCATCTCTGTGATGGTGTTGCTATGGAAACTCAGCCGGCTCTCAGTTTGAAGTGACTTTTTTTAATGAGAGCGGAAAAGGAAGAAACGTGGGAAGATGGTGTATGTGTACAGTATCAGAGTGAAACAAGCAAAACATTTTGTTTTTCTGTCTGTTTTCTGGATAATCTTAGTCTCCTGCTGAGAAAACAAACTCCTGGTTTGAAGGCTCACCTGGAGTTGGCTTTCCCAAAAACAGTTATTTACACTTGTTCCTACTTAATGATACCAGCTGACAATCTCATAACATGGCAGATACAGTTGAGCACTATATTAAATATATATAATATATATAAAAAAACCACAACATTTCTGGATAAACTACCTCTTTTTTGTTAATTAATTTAAAATACTTCTTTAAAATCTTCTTGAGATTTAATGTTGGGATTTTTTTTTTTTTTTTTTTTAAATAATAAAATCCAGGAATGCACATATTTACATTTTCTTGACCAGGGCATTTTACACACAATGGTTTCTGGCGTGGAGTAAGATCAGAGCCTCATTGGTCACATTTCTAAGCCTTTTCTCAGTCTCTGACATTGTAGCAGAATAAACACAGTATCCTTGTCCAATCCTCCTCCATTTTCCACCACGACATTTCTCTCAATTAGCCCAACGCCCCGAGCCTCGAGGAGCAGGACCTGGAGGTTAACAAAGACCGGAGATAACCAGTGAATGCAATCATCTACAGGCTGCTCACTCATCCTGCCTCCACACTCAAATCCTTCTGTTTGCTCACTGTTGTTTGTTGATTGGATTTCTGCTCAGTTTAGCCTAAAACTGGACCTGGACCTTTTTTTGCAATGCCCTCACTTCCTCCACCAACCACTCACCCACCTCAAAACCGATATCAGTAGTCCAGGCTCATTTCCTCTCTTGCCAAATAGTGCCCTGCCTTCTTATTATAGATCAGTGTGGGGGTGGGAATGAAGTGAGAGGCTCACAAATTTAGATACCATTTTTATGAGTGAGTCACCATCACACAGTACAAGTTTGTACAGCAAATACCTTTGGGATAAAAAAAAAAACACAAGGAAATCAAATTACCTACTTACCTGGATGACTGAGGACTGTTATAGACATTTTGAACCCTAACTCTGTGAGAGTTTGGGAGGCTTGACCTCTGATATATAAACGCTTTCCAAATCTCTTGAGATATTTCTAATTATTAAAACATGGCTGAACATGAAGGACGACCATAGTCATACTTCTGGAGGTGTTTGTTGAATTGGCTTTCAATTCTGAAATTAAAATTTTCTTGAGATTGCCAAAATGTGACAACCGGATGTGTCTATTAAGGTCAAGCTACAACTAGCCTGAAATTTTCACATCACCTTGCTCCTAATCTGTGTCACTGTGACGAGCAGCTCGTCTGTCTGCCAGTCTGGCCTACGATGAAGCTGCCAAAACACTGTCTTCTGGGTATTTTTATTTCTTTACTCGCCAAGCATCTGCTCCCAATTACCCAGAGAGGATAGCTCTGAGGCTGGACTTTAAAGTGAGCTAACGTGCTGCTTCAGACAGCCCAGAAGTTTGTGCACTAATTAAACTCAGCGGAAGGAAGCGGGCAAGCTCGGCCGTCAGTAATGAGGACCCCCCAGATCAGAGCGGGGTCGACGGGCCTGGCGCAGAGATTCATTATCAGGCACGTTGGCTAATTATCAGCATGGCAGTGCTGAGGTTACCCCCCTCTGGAGCAGGTGTGATGGCTACAGAGGTTGTCAGGTGGCAGGAGGTGTGCAGATTATGAGGGTGGGATTCACAAGGAAGAGAAGAGGCCTGTCTCCTGAAGCGCAGAGCCAGCGCTCGCTCTAGTCAAATCAACCCTCCCTTCAACTCCCCAGCCGCTGCTATTCTTGGAGTGTTTTTTTCTGTCTTTTGGCCCTGGGGGCTGTGAAATGAGCCGAGGCCGGATGCTCAATGTCATGCTCATAGAGCAGCGGCGTGAACGGCCACCAGAGCCGTCACAGTGTGATCGCTGGGCAGCCGCAGCAGCACCGGGTGAAATGATATAGACGAGATACCTGCAGGGTACAGTTAACTCACCGCCACCTTCTTCGTTAGCTCCGCACTGTCAATCAAGGTCGAAGCGGAACAAGCAAAAGTGTGATGTGTTTTAATGCATCCTTACGTCAAGAACTTATAAATAAAACAACGCCAACAAAAAAAAGCCAATCCTGTAACTGCAGATAAAATAGTTCTACATCAAGCCATTTTTTTTTTGTAGAGACAATTGTATGTGTGTGTAATTAACGGTTTATATTTGTTGTTTTCTTTTTCTCGAACCACTCCTGCCTTCATTAGGTTGTTAACTAGATTTGGTTTTTAATATTATTGTTTAGATGCCCCGTGATTTGTATTTGTGGATATTCTCAGTCATTTAACACTGCTTTTGAGATGCCCCTTGATGTGTCACAGACCTTTATTTTTAGAGACCAAGCATGTTCCAAAAAGAGTTGCATTCCCTGTTGAAAAAAAGGTTTTCTAAGCTCAAAGTGTAGTCACTGTTGGCAGCTGTATTCTTGCTCAGGATTAGAATCTGTGGCTAAGGCTCTTCCTTGGTATCGGGGGGGCAGTATGGTCAGAGCTGTCTGTTATTAGTTCATGCTAACAGAAAACTGAACTGCTCCTATTTCCTTTATTTTGTGGTTTAAATTGGATTATATGCAATATTATATTTCCTTATGCTTTGTGTCACCAAATATCAACTCAACTATACACAAACACACACACACACACTAATCATATCTTCATGTTGTGCATTATTGATTTGCTCTCACTATCTGTGAGCTGACAAATGCTCCTCCGTGGCTGTGTGTGCAGCGTCCTTTTAAAGCCTGGATCCCTGGCATTCAATGGAGAATCGATCACTCAGAAAAGGACGCCGCTGTGATTAATTGACTTCTTCACTGATCAAGCCGATTCCTCTGTGTGTGGTCGAGTGGTGAAGTGATAGATTCACTGGCTCTCTTTCATCTGTGTCTATTTCTGTCTTGTTTGTGTGCGTGTTTGCAGGCGGGAGCTGTGAAGGACTACATCAAAATGATGTTGGAGACGGAGCAGCTGAAGTTTTTGGTGTTTGCTCACCACCTCACTATGCTGCAGGCCTGCACCGAGGCAGTCATTGAGGCCAAGGTAACCACCAACTGGACTGCTGTATGTGTCTTATTACTGTTGGAAACCACAGCTGAGGGGAAAACAAAAAGCTTTTTTCTGTGTTCAGACGATAATGGCAGATCAATCACTCTACATGATGACCCTTGAAGTCATCACAAGCAGTTTCAACCTCCCATTAGGAAAACTTCATTGGAAACTTCAGCAAACAAACCATTATCCCAGCTAGAAAATAAAACCATCTTAGTTCTGGACAGACAGTAGCTTGTGTGTGTGTTTTAATAGCTGTAACATCATATATTATTTCGCTTAAATGTTAAGAAGCACAACACCTATCCTAAAAGGCTTTTGGTTTTATCGTCTTGTGACAATAGTGATGGTATCTTATAGCATATCTTATAAAATATCTTATACTTCAAAAGAAACATTTTAACTGACAAGTTCAGCTTAAGACAGTCAAAGCAAAAGCAATACATCGTCAGCGCTGGTTGTCCTTTGTGCTGGTTACCAGCCACGAACAAAATAAATCGCTTCTAGTTGATTGTGTGTTTTTTGGTACCTATTGTATAAAATACTCTTGTTTTAGATCACTCTAAACATTTTACCATTGCTTTAAGAAAATTGAGTTTCAAAGTAAACTTTCCTTCAACAATTTCTTGAAGCGTTTTTCACAACTCCTCACGCGTAAACGATATCTCTCGGTGTGTCAGTGTGTGTGCTTTGGAGGGGGTCGCTGAGGTGTCGTCTGAACGAAATGCAGCCGTACGACGTGTGATAACACATCACCCGCTCTCTGGTGCTCTCGCACTAACCAATTAACAACCACGGGCTAAAAAAAGGCTGCATCGATAGGCGACATGTTAACACCAGAGCCTGAGACAATGACTGGCCTCCTGTCACATGATGTCATGACTTATGACATCATATAGCTTATGTTGCTGGCTCTATGGTGACTTTAAAGTAAATTTAAAAAGTTTATTTACATCAATGAACTTCTAACTCAAAACACACTTTCCTATAAATGCTATGATGTTAATCCTCATTTATTAGTGTTCAGAAATTGTGTAAAGTATTTTATTGAGGTTCTGCTCTTGTTATTTGAGTCTTCTACTAGGCTTTGAACTAAAATGTGTCTGTCTTGTGATGGGATCAGCGTGCTAACCTTTAATGGTTTTCTTTAGTTTTTAGGTGATCTGGGTTATTTTGTAGTACATGATCTAGGTAATGTTACAAAAAAACTTTTCTCATCTGAAGCTTTTGCCACTGTTGCAAATGTTTTCGCTGTTTCTTGTCTTTTCATTTAAATTCTTAAAGTAAATATTGTCCCTGGTTCCTTAGGCTGGTTACATCCGCATCGACGGCAGCGTTCCATCGTCCGAAAGAATCGAACTGGTGCGCAAATTCCAGAATGACACAGACACTCGAGTGGCCATCCTCAGCATCCTGGCAGCTGGAACGGTACCCAGGACTTCAGCTGACTTCACATTTTATCTGAAGCAGCAGATGTCAACAACAGAATTAAAATGAGTGTAGAACAGAGAATGTAGTAAATAAGCCTGTGGAAAAATTGGATGTGTTCCGAGGGGAGTAGGTGCTCCAAGCACTTGTGAGACAATTAGTATTGAATATTCTGTTATTAAATGCAATTTCACTTAATTAGAGTCCATTAGAACCAGAGTGGAGTGTTCCACTCGGATTGAAGCAGCTGATTTCTCTGTGATTGCCTTCTCCTTTCTCTTCACCAGGGTTTGACCTTCACTGCTGCTAGCCACGTGGTGTTCGCTGAGCTCTACTGGAATCCTGGGCAAATCAAGCAGGCCGAAGATCGAGCCCACCGCATCGGGCAGGTGTCCTCAGTTAACGTACACTACTTGATTGCCAAGGGCACGTTTGACACGGTCATGTGGTCCATGCTCAACAGGAAGGTAAATATACAATTTGTCACCACAAAATACGTATTACACAGTATCTGTGTTTTTTGTATTGCTTTATTACTAGCTCAGGGCTCATAGCAGGTAGAAAAAAACAACAGTAATCTACCACATAAACAAACACCGAATGAAAAGCCTCAGACTCTTATTTTCTTTGTTTCTGATGGTGACTTTTTTTTTGTTTAAATAGAAGGGGATTAAAAGCTCTTCCAGACCAAACTCCAGATTCATTAGTGAATTATAAATTTATTGTTAAGGTTTACCTAACTGATTACCTTGTATATGTGACTGGTTTTTCTATAAATATTGACTGTTAGCATCAAAATCAGTGACTATTATTTCTGTAGTCATTATAGTTAAATTAACTTTTTTTAAAAATATTGTTTCCTACCTTTTTAAGGTAATTAACATCTGTTTCTTCATTGTCCCTTTTGATAGCTGGTCTTTTTACTGGAATTGCTGGTTCTCAAAGCTTGCAGTCAGCAGTACTCAAAAAAACAGAGCAGTCCAAACATTCCATTATAAACAACTGTCCTGATAGATATTGATTTCTTGCTTTAACCAGGAGAATGTGACAGGAAGCACGCTGAACGGTAGGAAGGAATACCTAAAGGCTGAGGAAGGCGATAAGGACACGTGGGAGTTCCTCAATTTTGCCAAGAGCTGGTCACCAAGTGAGATGGTGCTGCCACTGCCCGGGCACACAGGGCAGGAAGAGAAAGCAATGTATTTTACTCACGTGAGTGAACCCTGAAACACAGTTGTCTTCTTGGGTTGGGTCTTTAAAGTTTGTATTGAATGTGATGATCAAACTTTTGTCCCTGTTTCTGTAGTTTGAAAAAGACAAGCAGCATGACATTAGGTCATTTCTTTCACCAAGTGGCAAAAAGAAGAAAAGAAAGAGAACGGAAGACCAAGAATGGTCTCCTGCTGTTGCATCAGAGAGTGGAAAAAGCCATGACACACATGAAAACGAGTCAGAAATGTCCCAGAGCCCAGACGAGGACTTCTCTCCGCAACTGAAGAAACTACGAGCACAGCAGAAAACTCTAAGTCCTGGTTCTTGTGTCAGGAAGAAGAGGCTTTCAGTGGTCAGCAGTCCACATACTGGTCTCGACGCCGTGGGTCCACAGAAATGTTCAGATCTCAAACCTTGCACTGATACTTGGAACTGTGAGGCCTGTACCTACACCAACAGCGGCCTGTTACCTTACTGCGAGATGTGTGAGTTGCAGCGCTCCTCATCAGGTACTATGACAACAGAATTACAACAAATCAGATCAATGTTGTTACCCTAAAAATCTTTTCTTAATATGGTAATTCCTCAATCCCAAACACCTGTTTCAGCATTTCTATTTTAAATTTATGAGAACAAAAATATTTTTTTACATGAAAGAATTCCAAAAGTTGATTGTTAATTATTAAAATGTTTTAGCCAAAACTAGCTATATTTTATTAAACAATAGTTGGCAAATGTAAAAATGTACATTTTCAACAACTTTCACCATAGGCTATTTTCAGACAAATTTAGCCACAATGGCTAAAAGTAAAATGAATGAATGTAAGCCAATGGCTAAAGTATGTTATTGTTAGTCCAGAATATCTAAATATTAGACAAGAAATTCCAAATTTTTCTTATTAGAAAACCTGTACCACATTAAGATATGTACAAAGATTTTGGCTGTACAGTGTATGTACAAAAATCTTCCTTTCCATTTATTGCATTGTACCTAAACCCTTCAACTGGTGAAAGACTTCTCATTAGTCTTGAGGTCAGTCACTCGCCTCTTTGTTTGGTTTATACTGCAGCTGACGAGGCTGAAACTCCACTTACTGCATTATTTTCCCTGCCGTCAGGATCAATCCTGACCGTCTGTTGACATAATAGTTGTGAACAGCACTACAGATTTCAGCAGATGGAGATGCATGATAGACGAAGATGGGGACAGAGTCTGAAATAGCTCTGTGACGAGAAAATTCTCTCTCTGTGTCTGTGCAGATGACAAGCAGAGAGAATAATTCTCACCTGTCAGACTCAGACAGATAGAGAGAAGGGGAAAGAAAAAGAGGAGAGGAGCCTTCCATCCCTGCAAACGTTTCTCACAAACTTAGGAAAAGTTCAGCTATGTCTTCCTGATAACTCTTGACAGCGTGTAATTATGTTTGGGTAAAGACAGGGAGGTTAGCGTGACCTGGCTACTGCAGGTTAATGCTCTTAGATGACTTACCGGTACATGAAAAACATCCACAAACTCAAACACATGTTTAATGCTAGGGTTAATGTTAAACAGACTGAAATGTCTGATGTTTTTCTACACTAAATAAAGCAATAGTTTAGTTTTGTTGTGTGAATGAATGAGTTCCCCATGCAACAAGATTTTTAATAACACAGAAAGCCTTACAATCTATGTCAAGACAGGCAGTTTTACCACAGGATTTTAGGAGACCGTGGTGGGGTGGGGGACAGTCAACATCAGGAAATAGTTTGAAATCATTTTAACTGATCAACAAGAGACTTGCCTAAATTATATGTAAAAATTCTATCCAAAAATTTAAAGAGGAAATACCCAGCAGTCAGGTTAAAACTTTACCAAACAACACAGATTGGAACACAGAACAGTCAGGTTAAAACTTTACCAAACAACCGAAAGAACTGGAACATCACCTGGGTCAGCTTAAATCAACCACAAAGTGCTTAAAGCCAGGTGCAAATTAGCAGGGAAAACAGCTTAAGTTTAGTCATTATACTGTACAGATTGGATTGATAGACAAATATAGTCACTAGGTTAAAACAAGAGCTAAAACTTGCCATAAGATACAATTTTAAATCGTATTAAATAAATGTATTACATAAATTATTTATTTTTATTAAAATATATGTTGTGTGACTGTGTGTGTGTGTGTGTTTGGTGCAGAGGAGTGTGAAGGTTTCACATTCCTCTTGTCATAAACTTCACAGCAGCACAGGAAATTTAACAAGTGCTAAATTTGTCATTGACAGCAGCTGTGCTGCTGAAAAATAACAACAGTATAAGTGCAGATGTCTGGCGACCCGGCTCGTCACAAACGTTCTCACCTCAGCAGCAGAGCAGAAACAGCAGCAATTTCTCACAGTGATGACACACACAGATGTAAAGCCGCGTCATGGACGTGGTGTTGCCAGAATCAGAAATGGAAAACTGGAATGTGAAAAAAATCACAGCACATCAGCATCTGACAGAGGAGAAATAATCTATATAAACAATGAATAATATTACATAAATAATAATAATAAATTATTCTTCATGAATTGTCAGGTGATGTCATCACTGGACTTTATCCATAATTGATTCATACTATTACTGTGTAAAACCTCATATCTCTCTGACACCAATGTTTATGTAGTTTCTGTCATTTTAGCTCGCAGGGACACAGGTGTACTACTGCCTTGTGTGTCCAGTTTATGTCACTGAGGTGATTCTGAACAAAGGATTTTACTAGCTGAGAACTTAGGCCTTAGAATAGAAAACTGTGTGCTTTCTTATTGGAGAATACACCTGAGATAAAGAGGGCTAACACCTTGTAGCGAATTACAATAATTTCAGAAAACAGACGTTCCACAGAATATAGCCTGCTAAAATTCCTATTATTATTAGAAGACATTTTTATGCTAGTTTGAAAGACTGTGTAGTTTATTCATGTGTTCATGTGCCAACCTGTTTGTGTGTTTGTTCTGATGTAACAACTAATGACACCACTGCAAATATAATTTGATTCAGAATAGAAAGGCAGGACCCAGCCCTGTAGGATTGTCTTTGTTTCCAACACACTCGTTGATGTCTTCTTCTGTAAGGATGTCTTTGGCACAAATTGAATCATCTCAGTTCAGTCTCGCTTGGCTTGTTAGTGAAGGAGGGGCAGCGGCAGGGCCACGAGCCGGGAGACACGGCTGACATTTCCAGGGAGTCGTCCAGAGGCTGGCCTTTTGACGAAACAAGCCACAGGGATTGGTGGGACGGCTAATTAGCCCTCTGCGTCCCCCCACGAAATCTCTCAAACTTACTGCCTTGTTAGATTTCACACCTCCAGTTGAACTGTGATGTGAAAGACGTGATTTTAATGTAACTAATGTAGTAGAGCCTGTGCAAAAGATTTACTTTTTTTTTTTTTTTTACCTTCAAAGACTCCACTTACTAGTACAATTCTTAAATAATTAGAGTTTGGTGGACGGTAATGGCCTAATCGTGGCATTCATTAACATTTCCCTGGCCTATATTTCTGCTTGACCTTAACACAATCACACTGTTTCTGCGTGAATGAGAAATCACAGAGGTGTTTTCATGGAAGGAATTCTGATTTTCCTGCTGCACAGCCACAGCTATGTCTGACCCTGGATCATTTTCACACAGATGCAGCCGTTGGATTTGATTGTGTCTGATGCTGGCAAACAATTAACAAAACTAAAGTGACTTAGACATAATTCATCCAAACCACAAATTATATTGGCTGTTTGATCCACGAACTGGAAAAACAATGGTGGGTAGATTGGTTCCTGTATCTGGACTAAGGAACAGGACTCACCTTAAGGAAATTCAAGACACATTTACACACAACAAAATTTAACCCATCCCCCAGTCTTTGGCCGAAAACCAAAAATTGACTTTTGATTGCTTTGTTAAATACATACATACATACAGCCCTATAGACTGTGGTGTGACTTAAAAAAGTCTATTTCAATAATCCAGGTCTATATTTTATAAGATGACTTTTGTTAAGTGAGTAAGATCAGTTTGATGTCACGCGCATCAGCAGCCCATAATAGAAGACACAGCAGTACTTGATGTAATCCTTACGTGTTATCTAGGAGATAATGTGATGATTTAAAATAACGCCTACTTAGGAGCTTGGTCAATATTTCCTCATTCAGTGCATCGTGCCTGCTCGTGTCTGTCCATCTCAATCATGCTCTCTCAAATTGTCAGTGAAGGACTAACAGCAGCTCATAATATTCACTAATGAGCCATATTGGGTTGTACTTTGATGTCAGCAGTCATTTTTGTCACACTGTCACAATCTTCACATGATGGATATCTCAGTGGGAAATGGAAAACTCTTCAAAGTCTGATTACACTCTGCAACTTCAGCCAATAAACTTGTCTCAGTCTTCCTCTCCTCTCCTCTCCTCTCCTCTCCAATCTCTCCTGTCTCAGGTCCGTCTAAGCCCCAGCTCGCCCAGACCCACATCCTTCTCCACGACTCTGACAGTGAGCAGGAGCTGAGCCAGGGAAAAGCCTGGCCTCTGGATCCCTGCAAAGACAAACACAGTGATGAAGAGGAGGGGGAGAGTCAGAAAGGCAAACAGAACACCACAGGAGCAGAGGAGGAGGGGGAGACGGAGAAGCAGTGGCTCAAAGGCAAACAGTCGGAAGGAGATGGAGGTGAGGTTGTTGTCGCTGGAAGCAGTGGCAGCGACCCCCTCCTCCCCCCTCACCACACACAGGGTAATCCCACCTGCAATCTTCTCCTTTTCATATCTTGGGAAATTGGTGGGGGCTGCTTTGTCACCTGCCAGAATAACTGTTTAATATCATCACTTCAAACCAATAAGGGAGAAGATCATGTTCTATATGGGTCTAAGCAGATTTATTATTATTTTTGCTATTATTATTGGTTGACTATTATTATTGTCTACCTTGAGAGTAATAATACTTATATCTGCACACAAAAGGATGCAGAAAAAATAAAATTGATTTCTATTTTGGATCATGGCTAATGTTCAACACTTTGACATTATTTTGAAGGGCCATCATCTACTTCATGGCCTTAAATGTATACATACATTGTGTAGATTTAGTGTTTTTCTAATTATGCGTTATCTTATATAGTGTCATATTTTAAAAAAAATTCACTTATTGGCATCATCCAAAATATCAACGTGTTAACAATCAAATCAAACTTTTACCTGTAGTATATCTTCAAACCCAATCAATAATTCAGGTTCTTTTTTTTAAATACCGATTTTATAGTGTGATCCTTGGGTGTTTATTATTATTATGGTGCTTTTATTGGGTAAAAGTTTTATATCAGCTGAATTATTTGGCAAAATGTGACTAATAGCAGTGAAATAGCTAATCTGTTAACATCTTCAACTATCCAGCCCCGATGGTGCTAAATAGCTAATCTGTTAACATCTTCAACCAGCCCCGATGGTGCCAGTTAAAAAAAAAAAAAGTGTGTAGCTATGCTTGGTTTTTCCCTCCCGCAGCAGCTAAAACACCGCCAGACTCTACGTGCACTCTGCTTCACTGTGCACATATCTGCCAGAAACAAATTCCCAATTACACAGTTGGTAATATTGCAAATGAAGAGCTGCATGTTCAAGTCTCTGAGGGAAACACAAAGCAATAAATTGCACTCATTACAAAGAACTAATTACAGTGTGTGCGTTATGAAGAGCTGTGGGATAAAAAAAATAGCCAGATGAGCAGAGTCTAAGAAAAGCCCAGGACCTGGGTGTGGCCTTTTAGATGGATAAGACATGATGAAGGATGAGAGTCAGCTGATCACAGAGATGTGACCACATTTGACCTGTTTAACCTGTAGATGCTGCAACAACATCTAGACACAGAGGGTTTGATTTCTTTGTCATCACTGTCCTCACCTTCAGCACCGTCCTCTCCACCAACTTAAACACAGCATCATCACCCCATCAACGTTCAATCATTATTATCATTGTCATAATTTTTATCATCAACAACATTGTCGTCCAAATGATCATTATTACATTCACTACCACCATCAGGATCATAATTAATAGCAGCAGCAAATACCATCATTGTCATCTTCAACATTAAAATTATCATCATCAAAATCATCATCACTATCACCACTAACCATCATTGTCATGTGATCGTTGTAAAACCTAAAAATATTCAATCTGTGATTTATCTGTAAATCTGTCTCTCCTTCTACCTATTGTTTGTCTTTCATGGACTCTATCAGCCCCCGTCTTACTCTGGCTGGTATTGTTCATATCTTGTTTTGTTTATATTTGTTAGTTCAGCTGTCTTTGAATTTGTCCTTCCTGTCTCTGTCTCGTTCCCGCTCTTCTTTTTTCCTCTCTCCCGCTCACTCTGTTTTCTCTGTCTCTCTTGTGTCTCTGTTTGCTCAGTGTGGTCTCCGTGCGTCTACATCTGTGTGGGTTTTAATAGGAGACGCAGCAGTTGTCCAATAAAAGGGACCTTTCGGTTCAGGAGCCGAGCTGCGTCCCTTTTCTCTACCTGCTCCTCTGTTTTTTGGGGGGAGGGGTTATATTTTGGAGGGGTGAACCACAGAGCTGTCGTCTCTCCTCCATCTACTCCTCCCTCTTTTCCTCCTCTGTGCTTTTGATTGCTCTGAGATTACTTTCCTCACGGCACAAACAGGCAATCACTTCTACTCCACCTCTCTGTCTTTCTTTCTTATTCTGTCTATCTGCATGAACCCTACCTGGAAAATGCAGACACAGTTTTTTCTTCCTGTGAGCTACTGTGCGTGTTACTGTGTTCTAACATTTCAGAAGTTCAGGCTTTTCACATCCTGGTTTTTCGATCTTGTGGAGGATGAGATGACGGTCTCCAATTAGGCGTTGTTTTTCCCTCTCTTGCAGTAAAATAACAGATAAATCCCTTGGGTAGTCCTGAAGCCACTGTTCATACTGTGTAAGTGACAGGCTAATAAGACGCCTTTGGAAGATGAATTGCCTCTATTGTATAAATGGCCCACTTAATGCAGCCACCACTGGAAAGCAGGAGGTGGTTGTTGTTTTAGTGAGAACAAATATCATCCACACATCTGTGAGCTGTTCACTCACAGATCAGGGTCAGAAATTAGAACAGGCTCAGGGAGCGACCTTGAAATATCACACTGTGATCTTGAAAATCTCCTGATGGAGTCTCGTAATTCTCTAAAACAATGGGACTCATTTTTGTCCTGCTAGGCTATCGTAACACACTGTAATGTATTTTTCCATGTAGAACATAAAAGTGATCATACTGAAGTTAGACCGTTAAAGTGATGAAGGATTGCAAAGTAGATAAGTGTGAGCTGAAATGTGGTAAAAAAAAGACTAAAAATACATATTTCAAAAATATGTTTTCTTACAACTTACAGTCTGACAGTGCAGCATTCGACTGTTTTAACAGGACAACATCCAGCTCCCCAGTACTACATTAATATAACTAAGATAAAATAACGTAATTAATTTTTATATTTATTTAAATTATCCTATTTGTGCTGGGCAATGATTACAATTTCAACGACCATTAATTGCATAATTATGTGATTAAATTGCGAATAATGTCATCAAATGAAATCTGTAAAGTCTGTTTTATCTTCAGTAGCAGATGATCTTTTGGAGGTGACGTGGTTGAACACACAAATTACAGCTAGGAGTTCCTTCCTTTCCTCAGCCCTCTACAAAAGAACGACCTTCCAGTTCCCAACCAGTTCCCAAATGGCTCCTAAGATGTTTAGTTGTTTAAACAAATTTACCAAATAATATCGTGAAATTTTGTTTTAAATAATCAACATTAGAGAGAGAACATTGTAAAATAAAATTCACAAAAAAACAAACAAACTAGAAAATACCAAAAGAATCAATCTGAGATTGTGTAAAAAGAGGGTAGGTCTGGAAAGTTGTTGTGTGAGGTAAATGATGCCGTAGTCACAGCGTCAACAGTCGCAGTAACCACATTGTTGTCAGTAGCAGGTTCACTTGTCTGTCTGTCTTAACTACACTGATGGTTGGTCAGTTTTCACTAAGAGAGAGCTTGTTGCAGAGAAGAAACTCTCTGAACCCTTAGACAGTATACAGATCCAATCGTTCACTTCACAGAGCCAGCTCTGGAGCTATTTTATTTGCGACTGACCAATCACCAGTTTCCAGTTTTACCAAAGGTGAAGTCAAAAATAACTTAAAAAATACAAAGATTTTGCTTATTGGCCAAATTATGTCACGGTCAGCAGGTTTGACAGTCTTTTCAGAAAAGCCTGATGGGAAACCCCAGGGTCAAAGCCTCGACACCCAGAGTTTCAGATCCTGCACTGCACCTATTCAGGTGGAAAGGTGTTACAGCACATTAACAACCCATTGTGTACACAGACAGAGAGAGAGAGAGAGAGAGCAGAGGACTGGCTGTGTTCAGGGATTTAAGGCAGTTCTATCCAGAGTGTTATAGGTCACTGTGTAAATGAAGCGCCATGGTGCAGGGACGCTCTCATTTCTAATGCCTGACCTTTTCACACTGGATGGTAAAAGGATGAGCAGTAACATCTCTGAGTATAATGACTTGCTCGCTCTCTCTCGCTCTCTCTCTCCCTTCCTCCCTCCCTCCCTTTCTCTCTCTCAGTTCTGGTTGCTGACTCTCGTTCTTCCGTCTACCTCACTTCTCATGTTACACTCTAATGCGTGTCTACTTTCATTCTTATTTTAACATTTAATGTAGCCCAAAACATGGATCTCTAAAACCCATTATTATTATTGTTTAACTGAAGTTAAAAAAAGGTCTAAACAGTTCATGATCTTTAGTGGTTTATCTACTTTTTTCACTTACTTTCAGCAGTTCATTCATGTACAATTGAATAGTCATAAAAAAGCCCACCTAGGGCTGGGGATTTAAACACCTAAAGCTCCTAAAGCCACTTTTAATCACCAGAGAAGCTCACAGGCACATCAGTAAAGCTGTGAAAGCCAATAACATGTGCTCAGTGAGATATTAGTCAGACTGTTCCTGTTGTCTTTTTCCCTGCAGACCAGACGCATCCTTCTGCTCACACTAATGACACGAACCAGGACAATGATGGAGACCCAACTTATCCAGTCTACGCAGGCCTGCAGTTCCGTGCCAGCCAGTACACAGACAGAGTCTACCTCTACACCAAGGTACTGGTTTACACTCATTATATGTTATAGATCTAATAAGACCGTACCGACCTACTTGACTCTAAACAGTCTGTTAGAATGTGTGAATGACAATAAGCCCAGAAACACTCGTGAGCTGGATCTAAAGTGCGAGAGCACAGTATTTAGTGTCACTGAAGAAAATCAGTTATGTTTTTTAAAACAAAAGTTGGGAAATAACATCCATTTTTAGAAAGTGAAGATATATATTTGAACATTTTGTGCCAAAGAGGTAAAGTGAAATTAGTTTATGTAACATAAAAAACATGTCCGTTTCCTTTACCACAATCACAGTCATATGAATCTCAAGCCATGATGGTACGTTTTAATCACTACCCTAGTCAACTGTACACTATATCCACAAACTCAAAGACAGACACATTGTAAAACTACTATTTAAAAAAATATATATAAGTAAAAAAGGCCATTGTTTTTTGTGTGTGTTTATTTTATGAATATTGTAGATTTTAAGATCTGACTTCAATAGTTGGTTGAATCCCCAGTCTGTTTAGGAAACCGTAGTTTGTAAATCGCTCACATCAAACACTCTTAACAACGCCCGATGAAAAATATCTGAGACTCGATGTCACAGAACACAGAAGAATGAGAACAATCAGACAATTGAAATATTTTATTTTAAAATCCTTCAGACTTATCTCACCAACACATAATGGCCACAGAGGAAGCAGCGGAGCAGCAGTTGCTTCTTCTCTATGAACTAAAATTTTTGATTTGCTCTAAGCAGTTTTATAAAGAAGAAATGGTTTCCTGTGTGACGCGGCTGCAGCGACATGAAGCAGTAAACTTTCTTTTTTAATCCTTTTACATTGTTGCCGCTTTTGTGGATGTTATTGGATCTATCAATCATTTGCACATTGTTGCTCTTTCGAGGACATGATCGGAAAACAGTCAGTCTCAGATCCAGGAGAGTGAATCCTTGAGTAAAAGAGCAGTTTGTTGTGTGGAAAACAGACATAAAATTCCTTAGACTCAATATTTCTCCTTCAATCCCTGCTGACAAATCTTCCCGCGGTTTTTCACACTGAGTGTCCCCCTGTGTGAAATCAACACTGGGTCCAGGATTAGCCCGATGAGACGGCTTTTCATCCTGAATTCCTCCAGTTTGTCATTTAAACGACATCGAGGGGACATTTATCTGTGTGGCTTATTGTCTTATTCATTCATCTTGTTGCTGCTGTGGTAATTTTCCACTGCTGATTCACTTCAGTGCTGTAGTCCAGCTGAAGTCTACTACTACTACTATGTTAATTCAAAAACAGATTGTTTATTAAAAAAATTAAGCTATAATAAAACCCTTAACAATTATCCCTGTTGATCTCTAATTAATGTTGTGATTGATGGATCAATTATGTGATCTTTAAAAACAAATAGAAAAATGGTTGCAAAACCAAATCAATGTTCCCAACCTTTATGATGACAAAGATATCCAGCATGTAAATGAATTATTCATTTGGAGTCATGAAGTCAGAGACATCCAGCCTTAAGGACAGCTCGCTCATCAATCAGTAGAAGTAAACAGCCCTGATGTCGTTTTGCTGTGTCCAAATTCATCAAGATCAGACAAGTCGACAACGCCCCCTGCCAATAAGAGAGTAATAACCAAGATGATCAGACTTTTCTAACACAGGTTTTTAAAGTTACCAGGATGTAGCCTGTTTTTCATACAACAATATTTTTTTATTTTATTTTCTTTATTTTTTACTATGTCCTTACAGTAATGTGTGGAAAATAATCAGAACTGGAAAGGTGTTTTTTTTTTTTCCTAAATGAAAATCCATCACCTGTAATGAATAATTTTGTCTCACGTGTCAGAATGAATGTTTTTTTTTCCTTTCTCTTTTGTTCAATTCAGATCTGTTTCCTTTTTTTTTCATTGAGAACAAACAAAGCTGTTATAAAAGTAGGAAACGTGCAGATCCTCACACACACTCAATTAGCAAAGCGGAGAGATGTGAGGAAATCGTTAGAGACGCTTTAGGAAAGTCAAAAGTTTAAACTGATTTCTGAAATAATAATGAACTGACTTTCAGTAAAATGCTCTTTCAGCTGCTTCTGTCTCCAGTGGGCACATTTAAGCCGCCTCCTGCATGTGAAACTAACTAAAACAGACTTTAATCACACTGCAGACAATCATTTTGATTGACACACTGACAACACTACTGCACTCATTGGTCCATTATTCCTTACTTAAACTGAAAGGTCAGCTTAGTAGGTTAGTTATTCCAAAGATAATTAAAGAAAATTTGGTCAGAAGTAGATGAAACATATCCCAAAAAATTAGAGTTCACCCAGGAGTCACTGAAATGCAAAAAATACCACCCATAGCCATCACTTATCAAAACTTTTCAAATACATTTTTCTTTTTACAGTTTGAGTACCATTACTTTAATTTTGTACTCCCTGGGGGTTGCATTGACACTGATGTAATGAAAGTCAAGTTGACGTTCATAGTACATGATGACATCATTGATTTATTTTGGTCATTAATGGACAGAATATGTACAAAACAGCTGGTATATCATCAAGAAGAGACCACTCTGCTGTTATACATACAGTTCCTTCCACCATACTGATGCTACAAGCAGCTGTGCCTTCCTGTTTCTTTCTATGAGGCGTTCATGTTGCTGTTAAACACCTCAAAAATGTTTGATCAACAACTTGTCGACACAAGTTTGGCATCTGTCGAGAAATTGAAGCCTCCACAAACGTATACCGAGTTTTGAGTTAGTGTTAGAAGAGAAGCGTGTATTTACACCGATAACAGGTGAATGGACAGTGCATCGAAATGCACTAACATTTGTATTTGATTATTTTCACAAATTAATCAACATGTTAGTTCTGGCAGACTTATATATAATCTTGTGTGTTGTCTGTATATTTGTATCGTTCACAGAGCAGGAAAACAGTTGTTTTTTTTTACCAAGACTATTTAATGTTTCTAGTATTTTTCAATGTGAATATGGGGGAAAAAAGAATCCTTATACACACACAAAGATACATACGCACACACAGCTCACTTATGAACTCTGTGGTAGGCACACAGGTTACCATGGTAACCAGTGAGGACCAAAGTGAGGACAGATTAACGAAGATGGTTATAATTAGATAGAAATTATAGATGTGATGTATGAACAAGGCCTGTAATTACACACAGCTGTATTGTTTTGAACAGATCAAACTGATGCTCCAAGATTCACATCTCATCTGCTACAATCTATAGTTTGCTTTTCTGCTTTTCCTTTTGTTTTAGACATTGATTTAATTCGATGCCATTGTATCACAGATTTTGTAAAAAAAAAAAAAAAAATGGATGCATTCACTTAATTCACAACTTCAGGTTTTTTTTATTAACTTATATAAAAAATTAAAATTATAAAAATTATATAAAAAACATACAGTCAGGAAGGAGCCAAGTGTCCAATCAGGGGTCAAAGGTTTTCTGCAGTCTGCTGTGACTGTGAGCCCACCTGCCACTTTTTGCCTCAGTTTAATTGTTATAAGACTAATGAGACTGACAATGTTGACAAATTGTTCTAATGATTTAGACAAATTGTGGAAATACTACAAAATTTGATATTTTTGATTTCCAGTCACTATGCTTGACATAGTGATAGTAACTTTTTGCTATTAAAAAAAATCTTAATCATAAAAAAAATAAATCAAGCATTTTAGGTTTGTTTTAAAAATGTTGAAAATACATACTTTTATAGTATACTTGTCATTAATTTATATGTAGTTATGAACAACAGACACTGAACAGACATTTAAAATGACCTGGGTTTTGGCTCTTACTTAGAAATTGTACCATGTGTTTTAAGAAATTCTGACAGTGTAATGCTAGTAAATGATTATCTTTATCATCACTATATTCAGAATTACTGTAATCGTTGTGGTTCTCCTCTGTTAGGACGCTCAGCCGCTGAACTTGAGCTTCATCCCTCTGGATGTCAAACTTACCAACTGGGACGACCTGCCCGAGGCCTTCACCTGCTGCCGTGAAAATCAGATACA
>NC_024320.1:13017509-13032845 GCF_000523025.1 Cynoglossus semilaevis
TATTTATATATATATATATATATATATATATATAGATATATAGATAGATAGATATACATACATACACTGTATGTGCGTGTGAGTGTGTGTGCATGTGCGTGTGTGTTTACACAGGGGTGGTGTACCAATTTAATATATCATTACAGTAAAAACAGCCTCCAGTGCACCTGACCTGTAATGTGCCAGTATCATCATCTTCTTCTGATCAATTACAAATGAGACGAACACGAGCACATGGCTCCAGGCCCCGTCCCATCTTACACTCACTGTTCAACTCCACCCAGTCTGAAGGGCTTCTGGCTCTTGGTACCAGATTAAGTTCCACGTTCTATACTTTGGTAAACGTCTAATCACATTGTCTTCTTCTTTTTCTTTTTGGCTTTGTCCATTTTTTCAGGGGTTGCCACAGTGAATCATTTTCATATTGCCCTGTCCTCTGCATCTTCTACTCTTGACTCTTTGGCCTTCCTCTCTTTCTCCTACCTGGTAGCTCCATCTCTAACATTCTTCTACCAATGTATCCACTGTCCCTCCTCTGCACATGTCCAAACCATCTCAATCTGGCTTCTCTAGCTTTTCCTCCAAACCTTCCTGTCTGTGTTGTCCCTCTAATGACCTCATTCCTAATCCTGTCCATTCTTGTCACTCCTAAAGAGAATCTTAGCATCTTTAACTCTGCCACCTCCAGCTCCGCCTCCTGTCTTCTGCCTATTGCTACCGTCTCCAAACCATACATCATGGCTGGTCTCACCACCGTCCTGTAAAACTTTCCCCTCACCTTAGCTGACACTCTTCTGTCACAGATCACTCCTGACACTTTTCTCCAGCTGTTCCATCCTGCCTGCACTCTATCCTTCACATTCTCTGAAGGGCAAAAAAGCATAAAAATATCATTTGAGAGGCTTAAAAGTTGTTTTTATATGATGGAGTATCTCAGTAAACCACACATAATGGTTATGAATAAGGGTTTGAGTTGTTCTAATAAAAATACACAGGAATGACAGAAGTTCAGACTGCTCCTTGGGTTTCAAACAGCAGTTGTGAAATCAGAAAATGCGGACGCTGTCTGTCTCTGTGGACAGATGTCAGAGCAGAACGTGTCTTTTTAAAGCCAGTGGTTTTCCTCCCTTTGATCCTGATTGATCATGTTTGTGGGTGTGTGATTTTTTCTGTGTGTATTGATTGTGAGTGAAGGCAGGCCTGAGTGATGGCACTGAGGCTGTATGCAGCTCACGCCTGTGTTTTTACAAACACACATAAACAGCATGTCAGTCCTGGCGTCTGTCAGCAGCACAGCGTTTCCTCAGGATTTAATACCAGTCTATTGGCATGTGTGCTCGCTCGTGTGATTTTGTGTGTTAGTGCGTGTGGGGTTGTTTGAGGTGATGAGCCATCGCCTTTAACGACTCTCCATAAAAACACTTTCTGCTCTCCTTGGACTTTACAAATGCCTCCTCACTGCTCCTCGCTCCTCGCCGCTGCTTCTTTAACTTCTCCCACTCGTGCTTGCCGCGGAGAAGGTGAGCCTTCACACAGCCCCAGAGGATCTTGAAAAACCAAACATTTTCTTTTTCTTCTTTCTCCTTTCATCCAGACAAAACAGGTCCATGTTCACACCCCAGACTAGTCTGTAGTTAAACCCAGCTTATTGTTAGGAAAATGCAAGAAACTTGAATGGTAGAGATGCACCATTCGACCGGCCAGTGATCTGAATCGACTGGTGTCGGAGAACAGGGGATTAAGTTCACACTCTGACACGCTGTGAGCTAATATGCTGTTAGCTTGGAAGTACTTTGCAGTGAGTCAAGAAGGTCCAAACTGGCTATTTGTAATATAGGAAACACTGATGTAACATTAGGGGGAGCCACTGAGACGTTTTACAGAACAACCTGTCTTTTTTCCTTTTTTCCTTCGTTTGTTTTTTTGGGGGTGGGTTTTCAGACAGAGCATCGTTTCAAGTTGTGCAAGAGTTTAGCATGTAGTAGATGAGAAGAGAAATCAGGTCCTTGTCGACAAAGCAGAAATGGTTTTGTTTTGAAGGTTTTTGAGTGACGTTTGTGGGAAGTGTTTCATAATTACCAGATATGAAAATAAGATTTTCTGCTGAATTACACCTTTTTGTCTTTTTGTATATGCCATCAGTTGATGGAAATCAGAATTGGGGAAAATTGGTATCGGCAAGAAACACCAAAAAATTGGGAACCAAATTGGCCAAAAATGGTAAACTCTACCCAAAGGTCCTAGAATGTGTTGGTGAAATAATTTAACAATGTAGGTTTCTTTTGCAGTGATTTAATTAGCATATATTATAAACGTCTGATCTTCTTTTATTTTCTATCTGAAGCTGTTTTTCTAGGTTTACTTGCTGCTGTTTAACATTTATAGGGTCATTTTTGTCCATTCTTTGTTATTCAGCCTTTTCTCAGAGAGTCTATATGACAAATAACTATCACTGAGTCTTTTCTTCACACAGACCATGTTAGTGTGAAGAAGCATCACCAATTCCTCAAGTGCAATATATGTAGGTAAATAGCCTATTAGGCCTAGCTGCTGGCTGTTATTGTGTTACCAGTGGATTCTCTCTGGCTGAAAGCACACACTGCTCTGTCTCTTTCCATCTCTTTCTCTGTGTGATGAGTTTTGTTCAACCATCTGCAAAACTCTCTCTCTGTGTATTTGTCCTCTGCAACTTGAGATTGTTTGTTTTTCAGCTCCAAAAATGGAAAAAGTTAAAAAGAGTTTATTGTTTTGCTCTGTGTGCCGCTTCTAAGAGACTCCGGTGTCCAACCTGTCAGTCTGTGTTAAAGCTGACAGTTGCACGGTTATTTATTCATTTATTTGATGCTTGATTATTTCATTTAAGGGTGATGGTGTGGAACTGAAATTGACTAAGACTAAAAATCTGCCTTATTTTTCACACAGTCATTTCCCACAAAAAAAAAAAACCTTTTGAAACATTTTGTTTGCAGTGACATGAGAGATACTGTACTGCTGCCTTCATGTCAGACTGTGTCACTGACATGTATCTGAGTTGAGACAACACTGGATCTGCTGCATCGTTATCTTGTAATGTTGCTATTAAATTTGTTGAAAGAGCCTGAAGTTTTGAAGGTGATAGAAGGTTGCCTGTGACCTAATAAAGTCGTAACTAAACTGGAATGTGCTGCCCCATCCAGGTACTGAGGTTTGTTCAGGAATGGTGCAGCCTCACTGCTATGAAGAAGAAACTGTTGCGACGCAGTGGCCTCCTCTTTCACAGCCCCACACTCGGCCTGCAGCAGCTGGACTCAGCCAAGCACCCGCACTCCAGCACCAAGAGGTCAGACACACACAAAATAAATAAATACATAAATGAATTATATCACATTTGTGTGAGTGAAGCAACATGAAACATGTCTTGGAAAAAAGAATATGACCTGGACAAAACCTGAATGGAAAATGTAGGCAATGTTATTAAAAAGATAACTAAAAGGTCAGCAAGGCCATATGTATTATTTAGGCTTGCATGACCAAAATTGAACGTTAGTCTTCTAATGTCAGTCTGTTTGTACACTGATTATAATACCATGTTCACCAATCAGATGGATCCAAGAGCTGATTTGTTGTAGATATAACATAATATTAATAGTGTGCATACCTAATATAAATGATTAGAAACGTGCCTTGAATTTGACCAAAATAAAAAAAAAGCTTGGGAACACATTTAAAAAAGAACTGCTGGTAATAATAACTGTTACTAAATTTGCCATATTTATGTAACAATTAGCCAAAAATGGTTCATGTTCCCAAGAACCACTGCAAACGTCTAACGGTTGACAATGAGTTCAGTTAGTTCAAGTAAAATGGTAGCCAGAAAATAAAGGCCTGACAAAATGAGAAACCTGGAGTTTGGCCCCAGGACTCACTGGTGGTTTCTGTGCGAAAGCTACTAAAATATGTCTTCTGTAGTTGTCCTTCTGTAGGTTCCTCACAACAAGACTGTGTTTCCTGGTGTGTGTGGGGGTGTTTTAAAATGTGTCAGCTGAGACATTGGAGGACGAGCACTGTGTGTGTGTGTGTGTGTGTCTCTGTGCATGTGAGCTCTTTTGTGTGTTTCTTTCCGCTGACAAACAGGCATTGTTGTTGCCACACTAATTACAGCTGGCGTGGATAGAAGCAGAAGACTTTGCCAATTACAGGGTAGTCTCTAACACACACGCACGTGTCTGTTTGTGTGCGAATCTGTGACACACACACACGGTGTGTTGTTTCTCCACCGGGGAACAGTGTTTGGGTGCATGAACCTAATCACAGTGCGAGTGGGAGCCCATTGGTCTCAGCTTGATTTGATACCTGTTTGATTTATCCTCTAATCAGAACCAATCAGGCTCCAGCGTTGGCTCAGAGGGACAGGGTTCAGCTTCACCTTCTCGTGCCTCGAGACTCTCACTTTTCACTTAGTTGACTGTTAATCTACTCTGGCTGTGTTTCTTGATACAGGATCTCTTCTTGGTGGTGATTTGCAGTGATATCAGGAGAGATGAGAGAGGATGTTAATCTGCTTTGAGTTACTTTTTCAACCACAACACTGTCTGAGTTTATGAGCATTTTTACAACCCCAAGAACATGAGAAGCAGGGTGTCAGTAAGAGGAATGAATTATAAAAAAAAAAAACCCACAGGTGAATAGTCTGGAAAGTTGCTTGTTAACAGGAAGTGTCACTTATTGATAAGGTCGTATTTAGTTTTCATCCAGGTTGAATTACTCTTCTGCTGCATTTTAGGGGAACATGATTTATTCAGCTTCTAATCTCACAGTAAAAAAATTGTTTGTCACTGGATAGTTGTTTTTGTCAGAAATATAAACCAGGGCTTCTGTAACTAGTTTAACACTAAAGAGAGCAGCAGAGGAAGCAGTGAACAGAATTACTGCCCTCACACACACACACACACACACACACACACACAGTTGGACTCCAGTTTAGTCTCAGGTATGTGGTTTCATGCAGCCTCTGTGCTGGAACTGTTTGAAGCAAAGGAGGCTCTGCTGTTTGATGGAGAATTTACCTTCTCCCTCATCTCCTCTCAGTTTCCACACGAATGTCTCCTCTTTGATGCTTCTCCACCACCACCTTCTCCTCTTCCTCTGTCTGCATCCTCTCATCCATCTTTCCTTTTTTTTTTTTTTTTCAAGAGCGCCCCGTCCAGATGGAGGTGTTGGAAATGCATAAGAGGTTCAGCTCATAGCCTGCAGCTCAAAAGCTCAGTTTAACAACAGCGCATCGACAAGTGTTTCATTAGTAATCAGAAGACAAACTCCACCTCACTACTTAGGTACAACACGTCTCAGCCCATTTATATTTACATTTGGTTTTTTTTGGTGCCAGCAGGAGACATCACATAAACACATATAAAAACTTCTATCTGCTTTATCTTAAACTGTTTTATCTTCAAGACGTTATCAAAATGAGAGAAACTTGAAGTTGTAATCATTTGATGCCTCCATTAGAAAGTACAAATGCCATTTTAAAGCCTTGATTCACAAACTGACCACAAGAGGCACCTGTGCCTGTTCATCCAGCTGCAAGAGCCCTGCTGCGGGCATGCAAGTCTGACAAAACAGTGTGATCAATAAAAACTTTTGAAAAACATACATTAAATGAAGCATCCACTCCTCCATTGTTATTGTAGTTACAGAGGTGACTGGTGTGTTCACGTCTGTCTCTGCCACAGTCAGTTCACCGCTGACCTTTCTGCAGAAGAGGGAGGAGAAAAAGACCATTTAGTTTTGTTAAATTTTTTAAATGATCAGAGGACTCGTCTCAGAACAAATCAGCTCCTTCTGTATTTCATATCAACCCAGACATCCTGGGGTCATTTTAATCCTGCTCAGATTGACGTCTCCTGTATGGTGCAATTTTCCAACTTGCACACCTAGCATCTGTACTACAAGGGCCATAAAGAAACAGTGGCGCTGGATGGATTAGATTAAATGATTGACGACGCCTGTGGGGAAATTAGATTGCTGTAGCAGCAACAGTCATCGCAATGGGCTGCAGCAGCAGCAGCAAAGGACAAGCAAGACGTAAACGAAATGTGAAAAATACGCTACGAAAGGGAGAAATTCTGCATTTCAGCAGGTTCTAAAAATATTAGGGTTAATTTCCTCTCTGCTGAGGCTGATTGTAATGTTGGCATTTCTGACATGTTTGAAAACAGGCATAGAGATGAGATTCAGGACCTCCCACAGATCATAGTACATAAGGTTTAATGGCTAGCATCATCCAGTGACAGCCTCAACCTTGCAGTGCTGCAGTTTGCAAATAAATGTGAAGCAGCTAAGGTTTGGATCAAGAGTTTTTGTTTTCTTGTATTATATGTGTGTGTGATGAAATGTTTTGATGTCTTCTTCACATGTTAAGGAATAAATGGAACAGAAACTGGTCAAAAGTCAATGCTCTAAAAGTAGACAGATACATACAGTATATGATGTATTCTTTGTGGGAAGTTGTAGCCTCATTAATTTTTTTTTTACTTTTGTGGGTTGTGTTAACAGATACCTCAGTAAAGAGGACGTGGCCCAGGCCTCACTGACAAAAGCCCAGCAAGAGGGAGGCAGCATCCAACTGGTCACAAAGGAAAAGCAGAGGAGCTTCACCTCTGCCCTGACACCACCTGCTGTACACAGGTAACAAGAAGAATCAGAGGAGGACAGGACTGTTTACAATTATTATAGAAGATGCAGACAAAGTCATGGGGTTGCAGAATGAATCTGACCTGAATTTACTCAACTGCTGTTTAGAACAGGAACAGTTGTAGGCGCTATCTGTATTCACCAGAATTTAGAATTTGAATCACAATTTATCAAATAAACGGACATATATTAAAGACACATTTAACATTTACTCATAATATTATGACTTCAATCTAATTAATTAACACATTTTTTTTCATAATGCCTTTTTCACATAAAATTATGATTTTTTTTCTCAAAACGTTACAACTTTTGTTCTCATAGTATTTTGTCTTTTGTTTGGCCCTAGTACTCATTATTATACACCGTGTTCAGGAAAAAAAAAATATTATCTACTAGGACATAAAAAATGTACTGCAATGTGAATGAAACTGCATTAACTTATGGAGTCACTGAGACCGACAAACTTTCCCCTCCTCAATTAATCAATCGTCAGCATATTCATAACAGATGACCCAAAGAAAAATACTGTATGCCAAGAAAATAACTGTTGCATGAATTAGGTAACAAAAAAATATTAACAAAATAACAAGGTGCTAATTTGCTCAGCCAGAGTTACACTATGACAAAGTAGTACTATGGACTAAATGTGGCTTCCTCAGTGATAGAAACACAGCCAGCCATTATAAATAATAATAATTGTTGTTGGTTCTACAAGATGGAAAGACCACTGTTGTCTTTACAGCTAAATGTTTAATCACTGCATCACTAATGATGAGGACAAAAGAAGATAGAACTTTGGTTGAACTTTTAACTTTTCTGCTCTGGTTCTTCTGTTGTTCTAGTTACTCTTCAAACACATCATAAATAACAAAGAGTTTTGTTCTTGTTTATAATGATAAGGTTTCAGCCTCCTGACATGAAGGTAGTTTGTCTTATTGCGCTGCACTGGCCTCTTTGGGGATTTGTCGTGTTTTCATTTTCTTTTTCTCCATTGGACTCTGCTGAGAACAAAGTGCCTGCTGGGGAAAAAACACAAAAGCCCACTGAGTGTGTTAGTCCAGTAAATATGGACCTTAATGCAATCTACTGAAAGAGACGGTGCAGATCGTACTCACCCCAGGGGGACACAAACACCCACACACACTTTTACACACAACAATACGTACAAAATGTCGGCACACAACACAGTGTAGTGTGGATATTTGAGTGAGTCATGCAGCTTAAATCGATTGAGAATTTTTGGTAAATCCCAACATGAATCAAAATGACAAATGTGTCATTCTCCAAGATGGTTAATTTCCCTTTAAAGTGAACAGCTAATAGTGGTGCCCGCTAACATGCCTAATGATACCAAGGCATTGCTGCAGAGCCAACTTGTACCATAATAGCCTGTGTGTAGACAATATCTTTATACTATAAATTCACTGTTAAATTGTTCATTTGTCTTTTAAAACAATAGTTTATCCTTTTTAGTGTTGTTGTTTTTTCATCTTATTCTTCTTCATTTGACTTTGCACGGCTCTTTGTTCCTCTGTGTGTCAGTCTGAGTTGTAAACCATGAGGAAAGAGAATTTAGTCCATCTGTCACCTTCATACGTGGTTTTGACTCCCTGCTGTGACAACATGGCAAATGCCCAGGCTCACTGCCCGCTGCCAAACACACACGCACACACACACACACACACACACAGCCATATGTCTCTCAACTGTGCATCAAACAAAGGCCTCATTTTCCAGTTACTGTAAAAAGCTTTACATTCACTTTACATGAACGAGGAAACGTGTGCTACAAAGGTTGAAATAATACATCTTTACCTCCCCACGACGTGAAAAACATTTTCTAATCTGTGAGCCAAACCCTACCCATCTGGCACAAAATAATAATAATAAAAAAAAAATCAATTAAACTCAAAGCTGACAGGGATGACAACATTTTTATTGAACTTACATTATTTTTATTCACCAGCTTTGAATATTTCATTTTTTAAATTCCTGGGCGTAACACACATTCCATTGTGTGCTGTGCATCAGTGACAATAATTCATCTTCACTTGCCCGATTTTAATCTTTACCCTCAAGTTTATGTCATCACATTTGTATGAGAACATTACTGATTCTTCTTGATTTTTGTAACAAATGTTAGGTGAAATATTTAATAAAAACAAGTGAAAGATAATATGAGAGGATTGTCAGGAAAAAGTCAGGAGTTAGTAAGAACTACTAAAGCACTGTCTAAATAGCTGTACTTCAGGCAAAAATAATAAAGAAGTATCCAAAATTTAATTCTGCCACAGATTCAGCTAAATATGTTAAATAGTACCAGGACGATGGTTGAACGTTAGACCGTGAAGAGCAGAACCTTAGCCCAAATAAATATTAGCTAAACATGTCCGAAACGAAATATGTCCCTTAGAATCTGTGATTTTTTAATTGTGATTTTAATTTAATTGTGATTGTTTTTATTATACTAGTGTGTGTGTGTGTTTACAGAGAGGAAGTGATGTCAGAAGAGCAAAAGGGTTTCCTGCAGGCTGTGAGCAGTGACGGCGTCCCTCTGTGTCTGTCCTGTCAGCAGAGGTGCTTGTCCTCTGGAGGATCCTGGGACACTCGCTTCTGCAGCCACAAGTAAAATAAACACACAGTTAAAAAACTAAATACAAATATAATAACCAGACAAGCACCTGGAGCTGGGGTGAAAAACTGCACATGCTTTTGTTTGGTCCTAGTCGTTGTTGATAAAACTGCATCTTTAGGCAGCTTGTTTTTAAATAGATAATATTATTTATTTATTACTTTGAAAATAATAGGCTTTTTGTATGCTCCACAAAATAGAAAGAAAAAAAAGGAAATTTCTTTGGTTTTTGCCAGTTTTATTTTTTTGTAGATTAGCGAGTAACTTTCTAACCTAAATCTTATTGAATATTTTATTTTTAGATGACAACTGTTCATGTCATAACAGCCTTTTTATTTTACTTAGTTAAGATGAAAATGTTCACAGTGTTTTCATGAACTGACCCATTGGAGCCAGAAGGAAATAAGTCAGCAGTGTTTCAACATTAACTAATTGCAACTTTTTTTTTAAATTTATGAAATAATGTTAATCTTGTCTGCGTGAAGGAGCAGATTGACAGCCGTCCTCTCTGCAGCTGTCGTTGACTGCAGACAGTCTTTGTTAAATAAATGTTATTGAAGTCACTGTCGTTCCCTCTGTGGCTCAGCTCAGTCCATCTGTCAACAGGAACAAATTCAGTCACACTCTTTAAGAGTTTCAGAGATGGTTTGTGTGCTGGGAAAACAAAGGCAGAACACAGCTGTGGTCACTGCTCCTTAGATTCTCTCTCCATACTAACTGTTGTACTCATTTCACTGTGTGACTGTAATGCCACTGTTCTGAGACTGGACTCAAACACTGTCCTCATGTCCTGCTCCGTCACATTTCATCTACATTCCTCTGATCTCCTCTCTTTGTTTCTCGGAGCCATGCTCTTTTGTCCCTGCGCTCTGTTTAAATGGGAAATTCAATTTTACCAAGTGCATTTAAAGAGACATCCAGTCAAGGTGAGACTCCTCACTCCTCTGTGACTTTAGGGTTTAAAGGGACAGTCCAGAGTTTTTAAAACCTGCTTTTCTGAGGGTTAAACTCAGTCAACCTCTAGTTGTCACAGAATGATACCAAAACAGATTTTAGCAAAAAACAAAAACTACATTATCACAACGTGTAGAACAAGAAAATTATAGTTTGAACACATTTACTGTCCAACATCAATGTTCGAGCTGCTCCTCCAATGCTGCCTCTTGTGGTCAGTTTGTGTTTTTTTTTTTACAGCACTTTTATCTAGACTTTTGCATTTGGTTTTGATCCAGCTCCTCCTTTTTCTTGTTCTATACCTTAAACTGAAAGCATGTTTGAAAGGAACCTGATTTCAGTTGTTAGAATAATCAAAGAAGTTGCCTTGTGTGAAAGAAAACAGCCGTGGCAGGAATGTTTAGACTTTAGAACAGACAGTAACGTACAGAACATAAAGCTAATATCAGCTTTTCCGAAGTGTCACTATCAGTCCTCTTTGTTTGGAAAATTCTTATTATACATTTTCACATCTTCTGGTCTTTTTCTGCAGCAGCAGAAGGAGGATGATCTCAGGTTCTCTCTGTGACATCGTTGTTTGTGTCGTTGCTACACAGGTGTCAGGAAGAGTTCCAGCTCAAGTCCAGTCAGACCTACATGCGTATGCAGGTCCTGAAAGTTGAGCAAGGCATCTGTCAGGCGTGTGGCCTCCACGCACATGAGCTTTTCCTGAAGGTCCGTGACGCTCCACCCTCCCAGCGTAAAGAGATGCTGGAGAACACGTGTCTCGCGCAGCTGTCACTCAAACAGGTCAGACACCAAGACATTGAAAAGTAGATCAAAATATACATGTTACTTAAAACTTTGTTAACATTGTTCATGTGTTTTTGCTGCTGTGAGTAGTACCAACAATTCGGGACAATTTCACAGCACAAAATACTAACAGCTCTCGGTACTTGCTACACACACAGACAAGTTCAAATAAACCTGTTTTTTTTAGCTGAAACCCTGAACCTTTCTCACTCAAAGACTGAGAACTCTGCTAGCAGCCATCTCATACTCGCGCACCAGACACACACACACACACACACACGTAGGTCTTAAACTGGGAATGAGCCTGTAATCTGAGGCTCCTTCACTGCTGCAGCATCTTATCATGTGGCTGAGTTTGTTTCCTCTAAAGCTCGCTGCATCGATTGCTGTTGCTGGAGGCACAGTGGTGTGTGTATGTGTGTGTGCGTGTGTGTGTCTGTAGGCTTTGCAGAATAACAGCCGACCAAATCAAACAGGCTTACTGGTTGAGGCTCGGCACTGGGAGAGAGGAAAAAAATCAATGGGTCCAGCAATCCATTTACTGAGAGCCCGTAGGAGTTCACAAACACTGTGTGTGTGTGTGTGTGTGTGTGTGTGTCTATGGCAATGTATGTGTGTACGCACGTGTGTGCGTAGGTGGCTGGGATGAAGAGCACAGGGTGCTTTTTATTTTTGCACTTGCACAAACACAAAGACAGAAATGTGTGTTGTTGTCAGTGATTTAAGTTCACACCAGGAAAATGTTTTTACTCGGCGTCTTCACTCGCAGCATTAAAGGTGCAGTTCGACCATTTTCAGTTGAATCTAATGTCCAAGGTTATTGCTGATTAAATGTATTATTTTCCCACCAACCAAAAGCATCAGCCACAATAGCCTTTTTACTCGGAGAATCTTCATCTATTTCTGACTTGTGGTTTTGTATGTTTTTACCTATTTCTAGCCTAACTCCATGAAACGTCTCTGCAGCGGTGCCACACTTTTCTTTTTAACACACTTTTTCTCTTCCTCTCCTAAACAGCATGTACGCTGGCTGACTTATTCACTGCATGTTTGTGTTTTGGTGTAACAGATAATTAAAACTCAAAAGCTCACCGTCATTGATTTGCTGCAGTGGTTGTTTTCATCATCTGCTCTGATCCTCACAGTCACACAGACTTACTTTAATCTCAGCATTTAGGCTTTATCAGACGCTGGTTCTTCATCACTCCTCTCTCAACTTCTCTGACTATGAAGCAGAAACATCAACTGCTCGCTTTAATTTTTTTTGTAGGGCACAATTATGTGTCTACATGCTTAACGCTCCTCAGATCAGGAAATATATCAAGCACATGCTGAAGTAAACAGATTGAAGGTATTACATTTCCATGATTTACTAATTTACTTAATTGTGATAGGTGAGTTGAAAATGTCCTAGCGATTATTAAACAAATAACAATAATAAATACAAATTGGTCTGAGAGGATGTAAATTAGAGTGAAATGAAGCTGATGAGAAAATATTTATAACAGCCTGGAGACTTTAGTATATATATATATGTATAATTTTGTTTCCTTCCTTTTAAATCTTGTTGTGTTTTTAATTTTTTTGCTTCTTCTGCTCCTCTTTTTTAGCTGAATGAGATGATCCGCGCTCCTGTGGAAGGAGCCTTCTGGCAGGTGGACCACATCCGGCCCGTGTACAGTGGAGGAGGACAGTGTTCTCTGGACAACCTGCAAACCCTCTGCACCGTCTGTCACAAATCTGTAGGTGCACATCACCTGTGTTAGGCTAACACCCACCTGACTCACCTGAATCTGCAGCTGCAGGACTGAAGAGTCTCTGCTGTGGCAGTAATCTGACAGTCACATAGAGTCAGTTATTTCATTACATCATCTTATTATATGACATAGTGATGAATGGGATTCATAGAAAAATATTATATATCTTTCTGAACAACATTTCTCTCCTGCAGTCAGTATGTCATAATCACAGAGAGTTCACTTGTTGGTCAAGAGATGTTTCAGTTTTTTAAGACTGGTTCTTTGTTTCTGACACGTCATTTGTCTCTGGAGCCAGGAGGTGGACCCAGTCACAAGATGAATTTTAACATCTTAACCCACTGTTGGACAGACAGTGGTTCGTCCAGAGTGGGTTATCTTCATATATGAACGAACTGATGGAGGCAGCAACAGATAAACAACTCCTCCCAGCCTTTTGTCAGTTGTCGTAGAGATACGTCACACGCTGACGTGTGTAAATTAATGTGAAGAACTGCGTCTGCAGATAAGAGGATTCTCTGGGAGTTTGTGACACTTTTGTCTGGAGATGCTAGATATATATTGATCGGACACTACTCTTCAAATTTGTTTTATTTTTCTTTCCACAGAGAACTGCTCAGCAGGCCAAAGACCGGAGTAGGAGAAGGAGGAGCGAAGCTGCCATTGCTGCCACGTCAGACATCAGTAGGTTCTTCATCAGGAAGTGAAACAACACAAACGTGCCATTAGGTTACACTGTGTTTGTGTGTCTGTGCGACAAACTTACTGATGTCTGTTCTGGCAATTTGGATGAAGACATGATACAGAAGCAAAAGAATTTTAAGAAACTGTCCTGATTAAATCACTGTAGAAGTTGCTGTAACAATTAGGCTCTATGTAAAAAAATAAATAAATAAAAACCAGTGACAACTACTGGATTCTAATTTCTTCCTTTGCGTCCCCGAACCGTCAGCGGCAGCGGTTTTTGATTTATGGCGGCCCGGTTTTTCCGTTGGAGGCTGAATTGGAGCAGGTTGTTTAGAGAGATGCTGCTATTTTTGGTTTTTGCAAACTTGGTGAACGGGAGCAGGTGAGAGATGAATGAGGGGGTTGGTGATTAAAAGCAGGGCCTGGTGTCCTTGTTGGCAACAAGTCGCGCTCCTGTGTGTCATGCTGAAAAAAATATATATAAAAAAATTAATAAAATTATATAAAAAAATATATAAAAAAATTAATAAAATTATACGTGTGTCATGCTGAAAAAAAAATATATACAAAAATTAATAAAATGATATATGAGACACGGTAAGGTCTAATTTCTTCTGTTTTTGTGGCAATTTAGAAGAGCATTGATAGATTTGAACAAAAATATGTTTTTATGTTTGTTTGTTTTTTTGTGCTAACTAAGCAATTTCTGTCTTTTTTTCCAGATTTATAGCTATTCTAGGTTCTACCTTTTGACATTTTAGTTGAGTCCAGTTGGCACTTTTATTCTCAAATTCTAAAAATTGTAAAGCTCCTTTATGGCTTTTTATCAGGGCAAACCTTTTTACTTGACTGAATGTGACAGATGCCTTCAACGTCTGTGATCAGGAGACTCATTGACCATGCATCATCATCATCATCGTCTTCATCGTTATCATTCTTGTCTTGATGATTCCAGCTAAAGTCAGTCAGGAGTCTATGTTTAGAAAGACGGCAGAGCAGGGTTTCCATGGCAACAAAACTGCCAAGAATATTGAATTTGTTTGTAGAGAGGAGAAGACAGACATCACCCAACGATCAATACCTCGGCGGCCATCACATTCCTCCACAGTGTGGCCTTGTGTCACACACACTGTGTCACCTTCACCCTTTGACTGTAAAAGAGAAGCCTCATACACTTAAATACCGGTTCTTTGCCAGGCATGTCCAAAGAAATGGCTCAAAGACATTTTTTTTTCTCTAAATGTAACATACATCTAGACTGCTGTAAAATATATTATATTTTTGACAATTTAAAAACAAATTAATGAAGATATGAGTTTAAAATTGAAAATTGAGTTTATTTTCTACAACTTGTTAAAAACAAAATACAGGAAATAGAGAAGTTCAGTATTTATTTCCAGCATTTTAGTAGCATTGGCATGTTTAACCTGTTTTTTTTTCAGGATTCATCACCTCAGTGGACCCAAACTGGCTCCTTTATTCATCTGATTGGTTCCTGCACTCTTACTTTTATCATCCACTTGGTGTTGTTTACAGCAGAGTGAACTTCAAATCCTCACATGAAGCAGCAGTGGTGAGTAGAGTCTTAGAGGTTTTTGTCCCTTCACAGCACACTTTGGTAATAGGTTTATCATTTAGTCAGAAAAGCAAAGGCAGAAATAACACTCCAGGTGCTACAGAGGAGACATTTTAGAATTAAAGAAAATGCTAATCCCCAAATAGCTGAATTCTTAGCAGCAACTGGCAAATGTCAAGGAAGGAAGGAAAGTAAACTACATGTCATTGTGACATAGCACACCGTGAAATGTGACCCCCGCTTTTAACCCATCACCAAAGTCA
>NC_024320.1:13032870-13038158 GCF_000523025.1 Cynoglossus semilaevis
TAGGGCACCGGGGGAGCAGTGTGTGGGGACAGTGCCATGCTCAGAGCACCTCAGTGGAAACTTGGCAGCTGGTGGACTCGAACCTTAACCTTCCAGACCCAAGTCCGCTTCATTAACCACCAAGCCACCATGTCCCCACTTTGTAAAACAAAAATTGATTTGAGATAACTGAAGACCAGTCAAAGAATCGCTAAGAAGAAAAGTGCAAATGTAACCTTAGCTCAGAAATAACTGAGAGTTAACTGGATTTATGGAAAAGATAGCCAAAAACCTTGTTAAACTGTGGTTATATATATATCTATCTATATATATATTACAAAATACACAGATTAAGTAAAGAAACAGCTAATCCATAAATGTTCAGATGTGTAACGTTCCTAGATCAGCCTCTCCCTCACTGTAAACTTTGGTCCATATCTTTGCAGAACCTCGCTACAGATCTAAGAAGGAGGAAACAAAGTCATCCTCTCACATGATACCAGGGCTGAGCCAGGCTGGGTGTAGTTACCCAGATGAGGGCCACTTTTGTGTGTAAAAAATAAGGTAAGATGTTTATTTTTTGTTGTTGTTGTTTGATTTCATTTATCGGTCATTGTGGTTCAAAGAGTGGTTCCAGTTGTCTTTTAGTCGGACGTCATTTCAGAATTGTAAAAATATAATCTTGTTTATCAGCAGAGGTAGACATCCTGTTCTTGAATAACACTTGATATGGTGCAGGTCACAGAATGGAGGTGTTAAAAAAAGGTTTCACTTTTCCACCTGGAGACTTGGTTCATTTCTGTGTCCTGATTTCATGCGAGTGCAGCCTCAGCAAATCCCTGCCACTGCCGAAAAGTTTGCAGAAATGTTTCAGCTTCTCTCAGCCAATCAGAGCATTCACTGAGACACACAGCTTCTAAACTTTTTTTTTTCTGAGCACCCCTGTGTGTGTGGGTGAAACGTGTGTCTGTGTGTGTTTCCCCCACGGCTGCTCCAGGTCTCTACTTAATAAGGCCAATGTTCCTCTCCTGTCCAAAGCGACAGGCTGGCTGAGTAATGAACATCTCCCAGGCAGCTCTCAAACAACAGCAGCGTTCAGTGTCAGTGGCTGTCAGCAGCCAATGACTCTGATCTGCTGCTTTATTACACCCACGAGCCGCGTGTGCACATACACGCGCCTTCGCTCGTACACGTGTGTGTACGATGCCATAATGAGGCGAGTGCCGATGAAGTCGTCTCGTGTTCTTCCCACAGGGGCTGCTTGGTAAAGAGCAGCGGTGGTGACACCATTTGATGAGAAACATTAGCTCCGCAGGTGATGACGGTAATAAAGATAGACTCAAACACAGACGAACACTGACCCGGTCTGAATGTTTGCTCCATGTCTACGGCCTCCCTTCACGCCCACCTCTTCCTCCTTCTCCTCCTCCTCCTCCTCCTCCGCCTTCTGAAGTCCACAGCAGAGCAAAAGTCACTTTTTCCATCAAGCGCAATCAACATCTTTGCTTGAGCGCCACTGCGGCACAGACGTTTCCCTCCAGGTTACATAGCAACACGGCACACCTCCGACATCACATGGCCAAAATTAGCTTCGGCAAGTATGTAGTGGAAGTAATACCATGGTGCTTCACCATGGAGGGGTGTGCTGGAAGAAAAGTGCAGAAGAAAATCTGAACTGATGTTTAAATGCACAAACTTAGAGCAACTTGGTCATTTAATGGGACTGAGCGGAAATGTGTAGATTTAAATACTAACTGGGACTGTTGGTCCAATGCTGCCTCCTGTGGTCAGGAAAATCTGAACAAAGGGTTTCAGGCAGTGAAGTTTCCTAAATTTTAATTTTAATATAAAGCATGAACATATTCTAAAGATTACTGTAGACTAAGGATGACACGGAGTTCAAAAGGTGACCCTGATTTGGAGATAATCATTACTTCAGAGTCAAAACACAACAAAACAGCTTAGGCAGAGTTTTGTTAAAATAAACTATGAATTAATAACTGATTAAAGTCAAAGTACTCAGAGATGAAAAAAAGAAAAATTCATTTAAGACCCCACATGTTTTGTAAATGTGGGTCAGTGGACCTCCAGAGGCCCTGGGAGAACTCCTGGGGGTCCGCAGGAAATTGAGAAATAGATTAAAATTGGAATCAGTCAATTCCATAGGACTTTGCTCAATTAAAGAACTGAGATTATGTGTAGAATTATTATAATGATGTCAAGGATGACGCGCCCGCAGTCGGTGGCAATATGCGGCGTCCTTTTAAGCAGCGTTGACATGAAAACGACCTGAAAGTGCAACTCCAACCAGGCAACAACAGACAACAAAACCACACCAATCATTCATAATTCAATCATCATTTGCATTCCGACAGCACACCGTTAGATTTGGCGCCTTTCCCCGCCGTTTATTCCATTTCCATCTTCCCCTGCTTCCCCTCTGTAATCTACTTTGGCCTTTTCAGCTGAAGGAAGCGCTTCCACAAACCCAATCTAGTGTGACAGGTGTGATGGAGAAGGGCCAATAAAAGCCTGCGTGCTGCGCAGCACGCCGTCCTCAACTCTCCACTCTGTGGCCCAATCCTGCTGTGGTTTGATTCCTGGCTGCCACGCTCACCGCTGTGATTTCTCTGTGTCTCTGACCCTTCCTGCCTGAAGGGCAGGAAGAGGAAACACACACACACACACAAACACACCGACACTCCTACAGGCATGAAAAAACACTCCTGTCCCTTAGAAGCCGAATTTACAGGAAGCTGTGCTGCTGCTGCTGCTGCTGCTGCTGCTACAGTCTGTTGACCTGCATTATCTAATCCATCTAGTCTGGTTTAACCAACTGCTAGTAATCCTGTAAGGCCACCATATTAATTTAATTTAATATTGTGCAGAAAAATGATAAAATATAGAGAATTGTATCAGGTTGAAATATACTGTATATAAAACAAATAATAGATATAACATATGTAATTCCTCAAATGTAATATAATGTTTTGTATTGAAACATTTTTTGTATAGCCTTTTTATAAATGAAAATTCATATAATCATTATATCATAAAATATGGTATTTATATTTTGGGGTGAGAAAATTAAAATGAACAAACATTATAAAAATGATAGCGTTGTGAAGAAGTTAGAATATGTTAAAGGATAATTAAATAAATCAGCAGTGTTTTTTAAGAAGCTGAAATCATTAGGGAAAAAAAACTCGATGATTTCAGTCTTTGTTAAGTTGTTCAAACCAAAAAGAAATTCATTTATGGCCTTTTAAAAGATACCCAAAAAAATAAAAAACATAGAAAACATGAACATTGGAAATGCTTGACAGAATCAGGAAAAAAAACTAGAAGAGGAAAAGAGAAGCTTTTGTCTCTTGATAGAGGAATTATCTCTGGGGACAGTGATGAGATGATTAATCATTTCCTGCCGCCGCTTCTGCTGCTTCTTCACTCCTGGCACAGACGCCGTTGAAGGAAAATGGTATTAGGTCTCAGGTAATTGGTGAAGGACCATCACTCATAAGCGATCTAATTAATCTCATTAAAATGGCCGCAGTGGCTGCGGAGAACGCAGCAGCAGCAGCAGCAGCAGCAGCAGCAGTGAGAGGCTTTTAAAAGCATGTCCCCAGAGAAGCCGCTAACACTCAAATCGATTTGTGTGAAACTCTGCTATTTCCTAATGTGACGTCGGTGAAAGGACGCTTTCTCACAGCTCAGCTGGAGACGGCTTTTGTCAAGACCAAATTCTATTTGTTCAAGATGGCTCCCAGGATGCATGGCATGCTGCGGATTAAGAGCAAAAAAAAAACGCAATCAATTCACGCAGCAGGAGCAGGAAGGGAATAACGGATAAGGTTCTTTAGCATAATTCACACAGTCCACAATCTGGACAGGATTAATATTGGTCCCCTCTCCAGCTCACTCTCATTTGTACGTCGGTGCTGGACGTGGTGTTAAATTGGCGCTTCATGTGGCCCATTACAATCAGACGTTGGATCTGACCACGGGCTTTTACACAGTCTGTGCAGACAGTGTGATATGGGTCTGATGTGGTGGGTTTTTTTAACTATAACTAAGATTTGTCGTTTTTGTCGTTGCTGTGTAGGAACTGAGAAAAAGTGTTCAGACTGCCAGGAAAATGAAACCAGATGTTTCTACGTCTCCATGGCTGTTCCAGGTTGTTTTTAACCACTGACCGAACAGCCACAGTATGGGCTACCTGACCTTTTATACAGCCCACATTCAGGGGAGACGTACAGTCCAACAAGTAGCACTGAACCTAATTTCCATAACTTGGGCCGGACCTTGTGGTCAGACCGTACCTGACCCTTGTCTGACCTCCATCACTGGTCCTCCTCACACTGATGGATTCCTATGGTCGGTGCGACCAAAGTGTCACCACAGCAGAGCAGAAACCTTAGTTCTGTCTGGTTGTGATCACCGATGACCGACTCCTCAGACAGTTTGACCGTAAAGATCCAATTTACGGTTGTGAGAGCCGTCAGATTCTGGCTTCAGCCAGAACCAAGCTGAGATGTTGTATGTCAACATGTGACTTTTCTAACAGCTCTCGACACAAGTCAGAAGAGCCCCGGTGGGCTCCGGTCCCACCACCCCCTCCTTTCATTTAAGCTCTGCTCAAATGATTGAGGTTAAAAATGGAAAAGCTGAGCAGAACGCCCTCCTACAAGCTCCTTTTCATGAGGTTTAAAAGACATCTTTTCATCTCCTCTCTCCACTCTGCAGCCATTGATCAGCTGTCTCTCACAGACTGCCTCCAGCTGAGCAGGCCTCTGTTCAGGGCTCCTAAAGCCACACTCTGTCCTTTTGTGCGCACATAGAAAAACCCCAATCAAATTGCTGATAAATTGACAGGAAATCATCTGCGTTGACATTTCACAAATTGAAAGAATCAACAGTTTAGAAAGTTGTTGCGGCCGTGGCCACAGGTTTGGTTCAGGATGTAGAAACGCCGCGTCTGTTGCCTCATCCTCTCAGCAGAGGACGGCTGCGTCAGCGCTGTGACAGCAGGGACAGGTCTGGACCATCATTACTGACGCCGGACGCTCCGTGTAAGCACCTTTGGTCACCTCGGGAGAGTAAAACTGTGCTGCGCTGCGCCGACGGCCATAATGAGCTCCCCGCATCTAATGAGGAGAGGCCGATTGCCATTGTCTTCCATCAGCCCTGTGCATCCACTCTATTACATCCTGAAACGCCTGGGAGAACGCAGCAGCAGCAGCAGCAGCAGTGGTGGCAGCCGCAGCAGCAGCAGCCCCGCTCTGGGTGCAGGCGGCCCCCTTTACAACCCG
>NC_024320.1:13038452-13044097 GCF_000523025.1 Cynoglossus semilaevis
TATATACCAACATGAACCCCCGGGGACAGCGCGGCAGCAGCAGCAGTGGTGGCAGCAGCAGCAGCAGCAGCAGCTCTGTCATGGCTGAAGACGTCCATTTGAACCACAGGTTAAATCCTTCTTTCAGGTGTAGGCTTTTGGTCCAACAGAAACCTGTAGACCTGTGATTTGAGCAGCATCATGTCAGATTTCAAATGTTAACAGACACTGTCTGTGACCAAACTTTAACTGGGAATCAATACTAGTTTGTTTAACACGTCTTAAACCAGATGATGTCCTTTTTTTTTTGTTAAAGAAACCCAGTCCTGCTGGTCTGATCCGGTTCACCGTGGGCTGAAGACCAGGTTCTTCTGTCGACATTTTGAGGTCTACAGTAGAGAACGTCTTCGTTCTTTTTTTCCCTCCAAAGTTTCTCGGTACTTGATGAATCGTCACCACATCATTTCAGTTCCACCTCGGAGAACAGTTTCATTGTGGGACAGTGTCCTCTGTCTCTCCCAGTGTCCTCCATACGCAGTCAAAGACTGATGTCTTCCTCCCGTCTGTGTCCTCTTCCTCCTGGCTGACCTCAGCAGGCTGCAGTGGTCCGGTCAGTTATTCTGGACCATCACTTGTCAGAGGTCAACACTTTGATTCTGGATGGAGACTTGCTCCTGTCCGTCCCCAAAACTGCTACTGAGATTTATTTTGGTTCATCAGAGATAACATTTTTGTCCCTCCATCTTTTTTTTCTAACCCTAACCCATTTAGTGTAACCCACCTATTTTTGTCAAAGACTAAGAAAGAGAAGAACCAGATTGGAAGAAAATAATATATATTTAATATATATGCAGTTCTATTAAAGTCATTATAGACAACCATGTTTAAGACTTTTCTTTATTATATTATTTAAAACATTTTTATGATTCATTCACTGTGACTTTTCTTCATTTTAATTTTGCGGATGCAGCCTTTAATGTACTTTGAATGTCTCATGGTTCTTTACTGCCTGAACATCTTTTGGAGGACAGATTGGACTTGCACTCAGCTCTTGGTGGAGCTCCAGTTCTGGCATTTGTGCAACAAAATGTTTATCAGTTGTAGTCGAATTTATGACAACCCAACCCAAACAGTTGGTGCGAAAGTTTTCCAGGATCAGAGCCGAGAGAGAAGTGTTAGAAAGAATATCTCCAGGTGTCAGCAAGAAAGTTTTGCAGGAAGGTTTATCTTCTGAGTCCAGTACAGGTTTTCATGGCACTTGAAGATGAAAGTTATTTCAATAACTTGAAAAGTTATTCTTTTGACTCTCTTAATGTCAGGGCTGAATCTCGTTGTTTTTCTAATTTCTAATTGATTTCTTCTGGTCAGTTTTGAACACCACCTTTCTTTTGATCTCATTTGTAGCTCTGCCCTGTTATGTTGTGTTGTGTTTATTTTTTTATGTTTTTTTCTTCTCAACCTCTTTTGTGTAGTTGAGCTGGTTTTGATGTTTCTGTCTTCTCTCTCTTTTTTATTCCTCTGCAGCACTTTTCTCTCTTCCTCCCGATTTTTAATTTAATGAATAAACAGAGATCAAATGAATCCAGTGAAATCAAAAGCTACAGTGGCAGCTGTGACATACATGTGAGTGTGTGGATGAGGACTCTGACAGTGGGATGTTTGAGTGGGTTGTATTTGGACACTGCGCTGTGGACGTCTTCACACCCACACTGCTGTTTTTTTGTGTCTTTTTTTCTCTCTGGTATATTCAGCCGTGCCAGGTTCTCAATGTCTGTGAGCGTGGGCTGGTGTAAATGGGTGAGGGTTGGGGGAGTTGGCTTCATCATCATCTACCATCATCAGCCTACGCAGAATCCTTCTCTGTGATGATATAAATCTATTTAATTATCCAGCCAGTGGAGGGGTTTTTTTTTTTTTGTATCTTCAGTGATGAAAGAAGCGAGGTGTTCAGATTCAGGTTTCATACCTGCAGATGCCAGCGTTTATATTTAAATCTTTATTTCAGGAGCCCATGGACACACGGTGTCCTAGATTTATGAGAGGTGAAGCCAAGAACAGTGAGATCTTCTCACAGACTATACAGGCAGGTCAGGAAATAATCCAGGGAAAATAGAATAGAACGGGACTTTTTTAGGAGCAGGAAGTGATGGTTGTACAGCAGGGTGCCCACACTTTTTATTAACGGAGCTGCTCTTCAAATGTCCAGGCTAAAGTGATCCACCTCCGTTAGAAACGTCAAACACCTGTGGCTGCATAGAACAATACAATTTAATTCTTACAGTAAACGGTCACGACGACACACTGTAGACTTATATCTAGATTAAAGACAAATGCTTTTATTTGAATTGCTCATGATCTAATATCAGTCTCCTTGTGATCTACCGGTGGATCCCAGTCTGCCCATTGGACAGCCCTGCTGTGGAGGTCACAGTACCTGTCTGTGTGGTCACCGTGATCCGTGCTCTGACTGAGGTTTTCTCAGAGTTACTGTGAATGTTCCACTGATGACAACTGCTCAAAGACAAACATGTTTAGACGGACGACTTGTTTGTTCAGTCTTTGTCTTGAACACTTCTCGATGTCATGTCTCCTGTCCAGACATATGGCTGAGTGTTGACCTCGGAGGGGTTTGGACTCTGCTGTCCTTTTGTAGATGTTGGACAGATGGCTGGTGGAACCTCCAGCTTCTCACTGCATTGATACCTGTGTTGGAGTTCTCTTCTCTGCCTGGTTCCTCCTGGCTCCAAAGGTAAACCTTTCCATGCTCCAGCCTCCTTCCTGATGTCTTCCAGGTCTTGGTTTTACCTCGCCGCCTTGATGTTATTATGGGTTCAACGACGATAGAACTGTCAGTGTACAAATATATGTTGTTCTCACCTCATCATTTGTAAAGATGAAAAATAGGAGTGGGCCCAGAATGGATCCCTGGAGCACTGCTGGTTTTTAGGGCATGGTAATGAGGACTAACCAGGGAGTGTAATCCTGACGGCTCGACTCTGAAGGAAGTTCTTTAACGATGTGTGTCATCGTCACAGATTCCACTCAGAATTCAAGTTTCCCCCAAAGTTTCATTGTGCCCTTTATTGTATATACCCCATCACCTGGGCCAAGGATGTGGTTCAATATCTGGGGCAGACCTGTACAGGTGCCTGTTGTACTGTGGATCTGAATCCACACTGTTTATAAATGAGGTTATGGCTGAGGAGGTGAGTTTGTCGTTTCCTTTTTTAGAGCAGCTTCCATGACTTTACTGATGACAGCCAATAAGGACGGAGGATGACACTGGGTTCTGGATTTTTAGTTCAGCTTTACTGGCGAGGACCTGCATTGAAAATTCCGATGTCCTTTTAGGGTATTCTGGGTAATCTGGAGGCCTGGATGGAGTAGAGTATTTACAGTGGACCACTTCAGCTTCAGGTGGTCTGGTCCTTTGAGGAGGGGTTATATCTATCTGTCTGAGATGAAGACGACCTCCAGTGTCTCCACTGCAACGACATCTGGTGTCGTTGTCACTGCAGCCGTTAAAACATGTTGTAACAGAGTCGTGTCCGTGTTGAACCCTGGGATTCTACTGTCTGTGTCTCTGTTTTGATCTATTCATTAGACTGTGTGCTAGGTTAGGAAGTCACATGACCTGGGTGTGTGTGTGTGTGTGTGTGTGTCAGGTACTGTTTAATGGCACCGACCTCCCCACTGACAGCAGCTTCCTCAAACAGAACACTGCTGCTCCATAATTAGTTCAAATGTTGAAGCTGGTGAAATATTGATGACTGGGGGACGAGCGGGGGGGGGACCTGTCCGTGTGTGTGGGTGTGTGTGTTTAGCTACTGACTGACTCTGTAGAATGGGCAGCTGGTTCTGATGATGTTGATGTCACCAGGAGACAAATCTGCATCATACAGTACCAGCTGACATGCAGACGGTCACTTAAACTGTTCTAGTGCTGGTACTGGTCAGTACTAGTACCAGTTCAGGTGTTTATAGTTTTGTTTTTTTCAACTATCTGGAATTGTCTCTTGTTCCTAGAACTAGTTACCAGCCATGAAACACGAAACAGTTAATGGTACTGTTTTTTTAAGGACCTGAAAGTACTTCCTGATCTGGAAACACACCTTCCCGGTGCTGTTTCCCAGCAGACAGCGGGGCAGCTCCTCAGCAGTACTACTCCTCAGGAGGACTGAGGCTGGTGTCGGCTGCTGCCAATCACCGGTATAATTGCAGAGCTGTGGAACAGCGTCAGCTCAGGCCCAGTCACTGTCGCCCTGCGGCTCCTGCTCACACAGTCTCAGTCGTTTCCCATCAGCCCCAGCTTTTCTACAGGAATGACATCGAACTTTCAATGGCTGATAATTATTCCATTTTCCTGCACTTCCCCGCACGTCATTAGCATTGAGACCATAGTGCTGATGGTTCGACACCGCTGCTGCTGACATCATCCTTCTCCGCCGCTTCCTCTCCCCCGGTGTCTCCTGCAGCGGCTGATGGACAGGGATTAGGTCTGTGGACTTGATATGGATCGAGTTCAGATGCTGTGACAACACGAGCGCTCCTGATGATGTAAGATGAATTACGGCTGTTGTCCTCTGCTCAAGGTTATCTCTGCTTGGCGTTTTCTAATACATTCTGCTCAGAGACGACGAAGCCGAGGTTCACTAGCGCTGCCGTGTTCTGGCGGTCCAGAGGCTCTCAGCTCAGTTCTGTCACTGCCATCTAGTGGCGGTGATGGAATATGACAGCTGAGAATGTCAGACGCCACAATTTAGTCGTAACTGGTGGATCATTAATAAATATTTTACGCCTGATTAAAACTGTCAGTGCAGCTCAGAACAACTGACAATAAACCACAGCCGAAACAGGATCAGGACTAGCACCTGTGAACGCTTTTTTTTTTCCTGTTCTTGTTCTTAGAACCTCTGCTGTTCTTTGCTCATGACTTGGTCTTTGACCTTAAAATGATCATTTTTTATATATATATATATCCTGACTCTGCTGCTCTTGACCATCGAAATGTCTTTTGAATCTTTCTGGTCTTGTTTTGGTTGCAGTCTTTGAAGGTTTTTACCTGTAAGCCATGGTGTCAAAGACATATTTCCTGTGTCAAAGACATTTCTTGTGGACTATTTTAGTCGGAGGTTCTGACTCTGTATCATGAGACCTCTGCAGTCTTTACTTCAAGTATTAAAATAATCAATCTCTGCTACTCTGGACTCCAAGAATAATGGCCTTACTTGGTCTGTCAACTTTTGACCTGGTTTGGTCTGGGGTCTCGACTAACTCTCACTCTCTGGCATCGTCTGGTAGTTATTTTTGATCGGGCTACTTGAAGTCAGAACCTGAGAATCCCTGTGTTCCTTGAGCGGGTTCCTGTAGACCTTGGCCGCAGGAACGCTCCGTCTGGGTTCCTTAGAGCTGGTCTTGTTGCTCAGGTCTTGTCTACATAGATCAGTGAATTCTAGGAACACCTTCTCATGTGCGAGTCCAAATCCAGACTTGGACGGTGTTTTCTGTTCAGATGGCTCTTAATTCTGGGATTTTGCTGCTCTCCTTTCCCTCTGTCTCTCTGAGGATTTTGGAGCCAGTTTTCGCCTCTTGTTCAGCTCGAGAGGAGGCTGAAAATAAATCCTCCTCCTCCTCTTCCTCCCACTCGTACAGCAGAACGTCCAGAT
>NC_024320.1:13044127-13060490 GCF_000523025.1 Cynoglossus semilaevis
CCTATTGTCTCTGCAGCTAAAATTAGAAGCTAATACTGAGAGAAAGCGCTGCGTTTGCTCCGAGGCTGCTGCTGATTAATTATCAGGAACCACAAATGAGGCGTCCACGCTGCCAGTGTGGGGTTCAGAGTCAGACCCAGAAAGATCCTCCAGAGTAGACTCAGTAGAGGAACCAAGTCCCCGAGACAAGGAAAAAAATGGTAGCTTTTGTTGTAGGACACCTCTGTAGTGCTGGTCCTGTTCGTAGCGTCACTTTCTCGGGGACTGTCATCCTCCTGGAGTCCTTAGGTCCTACCTGTCTTCTTAAATCTTGGTCCCAAACGTTCCCTGACCTTCTTGTTTTTGCCCCAATCTTTGAGAGTCCAAATCACTTCCTGTTCTTTGGTCATGTTCCTTTCTCAGAGAATCCTGGGTTGGCCGTCATAATTGTGATTAATTGGTTGTTTGACTTTGATCTAATTTAAAAAAACAAAGTTTAATTCATTCATATGACCTAAGATAGATCATTTAAACCCATTCTGGAAAGTTTTGTTTTTTTTCCACTCATGCTTGTACACTGTGTACTTCAGATCTGTAAAGGTGCCGTCGTCCAGCCCACGTTGTCCAGCCCACGTTGTCCAGGCAACGACTTAGCCACAAGACTCCACTGCAGACCAGCGTCCACATCCAGAAGCTTGTCCGTCCGTCACTCTGGGGTTTTCTGATCATCTGAGGTCAGTCTCTGTCAACACCTCCCTGTTTGTATCAAATTAGCTCTTTGATCGTGTGATTTCACAAATCTTTGAATGTTTGGATTTTATCTATGATTATTGAAGGTTTGTGCTTTAAATTTACACCAGTCAGGATTTGAACCAACATCCTCTCATTACAAAACGAATATCTCATGACATGTAGTGTTATGATTGACATCATTAGGACTAAAACCTATGACGTTTGGCAAAGCTCTCTTTCATCCACAGTTATTTCACTGACCTTTCGCTTAATTGTAAAATTTAAAGTCTTTTTAACGTGTCTCTAACAAGTGATCTAAACAATGTTGGTTTGTTTCAGGTTATTTTCAAGGATACAAATAATTTCCGCAGCATCTAAATTAATTCAAAGATAGATTTATACATAAAGGCGTCACTCAGTAATTATTGTCAATTAGAGTTAATTAGTTTTAGTGATGTGGAATAAACATTACTGGAGTTAAAAAAAAAACACAACAAATGACTGCGTTACAAAATGATACCATTTCAATTTTCTAAATTAGATTTTTTTTAAACCATGTTGCTAATGTTACTTTGGAGGCACAGTAGTTTCATTAAAGCAGTTTCTCAATTAAACTATTTAAATCAAACGTTAGATCACAAAGTTAAAACCACAGATGAAAAAAAAGCAGATTTAATTTAGGTAATCTGGTTGAAAACACGATCAACCAATGACAAAACTTACAACAATGTGACAGCATCAGTAAAAGATACTTTCCAGCTTTATTGGCTCCCAGTTGACAAACGCAGATCAGAACAGTCAGGTTTTCGTGATACACTTGACTGGGAATGATGCAAAAATCACTTCACTGCACCTTTGAAGTCAGCAGGTACAAACACAAACAAGACCTTTCATCACTTTTAAAAATGTTTTTTTCACAGCAGATGTGACAAACAAGACGTTCTCGTTCTGTTTTTCTCACCAACAGAGGGCGCTGTCCTTTCAGGGAGGACTATCACAAACACGGGCAACGAAACCCAAAACACAGTAAGATTCCTTCTTGTATCAAAACAGTTCAAGACCTGAGATTTTTTTTTGTGGAACATAATAGTTCTTAGACATAAAAAAAATCAAATTAATAATAATAATAATAATAATGTGTAAACTGTGAGAGCAGCTGAGAGCCACGTTTTCCCTTTGAAAGACTGAAAACATGCACCTTAAAAATTAATTTGCTTGCTTTAAAATAACTTTATTTTAAAAAAGGAACTTCAGCCGCATGTTTTTCAAACATCCTAGCAGCAACTTGGCTAATGTTGGACAGCTACGACGGAGATCAACAGTGCGTGGACTTGGCTGAAGGCGATGCAGGACTCAGACTATTTAAGACAGATCTGTTGTCTAACACGTGATAATATCTGACGGTCCAGATCATAAACTCATTCCTTGGGCACTTAGTAAAGAGTCCAGCATGTCAAAAGTGTTTTTATAGTCGGTGTGTTGACCGCTGACGGGCAACGTTCCATTTGTTCTGTCGTGACTGTTGTGCTCCGTCAGCCTGGCCACACCCTCCGATGTGTAGTGGGCGGACCCTCCGTTGGAACTGCGGCTGCTCTTGGTCGAGTGGTAGTGGTTCCCGGCCTCAGGGTGAGGCCTCTTACGTGACGAGCTGGACGCTCCCAAGTCGCTACCGTGGCTGCTGGCGGCCCGTGCAGACAGGGAGTGGGCGTGTCCATGTTTGCTGTGGCGGTGGCTGCTGACGCCGTGGTCTTTGTGACGATCAGACGACACTTTGATTCTCATTTTGAGCTCCTCGCTTGATGCTGAGCCGTTCTCCACAAAGGTTGAAGGAGGAGGTCGCGACTTTTTAGAGCTCGACTTTTCTCTCTTGCCCTCGCCCGATTGGCTGAGCTGCTGCGACTGTGAGCGTTTTTTGTGATGATGTGAAGAGAGCAATGGAGGCGGAGCGAAGTCCTCTGTGCTCAGCTCCTCTTTCACTCCATTGTGTGAGGCTATTTCCACCGCATGTTTCTCTCTGTACTTTTCCAGAGTCAAGACTTTGTGTGAACGTGAAAAGGAGGCAGCGTTTGCCGTCAGCTGCTGCTGCTGCTGCTGTTGTTTCCCTCCAGAACCACTGCTAACAGTCGGTTTGTGCTCCTGCTTGAACACAATAAAGTCCGTGTCTAGAGACTGAGAGAACTGGTCGTAGCCACAGCCCTTTGACTGACCGGCCAGGGGCTGAAAGGAGGCGTACGCCGAGGAGACAGCATTCAGGGAAGAAATGTCTGAAGAATCTGAGCTGGAGGGGAAGAAAGACGAGGTGACACCAGGAAGTCCATCGAAAGACGTCCCTTGGAAGGCACTGTCCACAGCCCCAGTCTCCGTCTTTGGCTTCTTAGCTGCTTGAATGGCCTTAAAAAAAATTCAATTTTAGACAAAAAGATATTGGCAGAATGTTGAAGATGATGATGATGATGAGAGCTTACCCTCCAGTTTCTGATCCTCTTCAGTCTGCTGGGAGTTTTCTCCAGAATCTGAAGAAACTCATGAGTGAGCTCTGGAAAAAAACCCCAAACACACTAGAATTTAGAATTTTCTTCAGAAAACCTGTGAAAAGTCTACAATTTCTCTAATTTAACCACGTTTATTCAAAATCAGTGTTCTGGGTGAAGTTAATCTGTGCGATGTTGATCGAAGTACAACAAATGTGAACTAAGAAGATCTGGACAAGAGAGAAGGCACTTCCAAATACAACAAGATTAAAAAAAAGTTGTTTTGAAAAGTTACTTAGTCAATTGAAAAAAAAAAGGCATTAAGAAAATGGAAAACTGAAAAAGGAACTCTAGGGAAAAGTCTGACCATCCAACAGGTGGAGCGTGACGTTTGGGTCCACATATTCCCACCAGGGTTTTCCATCCGTGGACACGGGAATCTCCCAGTTGGACCATTTACAGGCCAGATGGATGCAGACGCAGGCCACCACTGTGGGTCTGTACTCCAGACAGAAGGTGGTGAGGTGGAGACTGAGGAGGAGAAGACGGAAACACACAGAGAGAGAGAGAGAGAAGTTAACAGGAGGAGAACATGGTCCTCACAGGGTCACAGCATCAACACACACACACACACACACACAGCCAAAGGTTTCAATACTTCAGTTTCATTTAGAAAGCCGTCAGTGTGAAGATAAAGACAGGGAGAGATGAGAAATTGAAGCTGCTCAGTAGAAAAAAAACCCTTTCACACTAAAGAGTCTGACAACTTCTCTCAAGTGGCTCCAGATCTGATGTGAAAACCTCAGAGGGCCAAAGAATCCTCAGAAGAAACCTAGAAAGTTATCTAGAAAAATAGGTGTAATAATAAAGAAGAGAGACGAGTGTCGATCTACTCAACACTCACACCACAGAGAATGTCATCCACACAGAGAGCCATCAACAAAACAACTAAGTACTCCAGGACAACCATCTAGTGTCTCACAGTCATCCAGATCTACAAAGAGGAAAAAAGCCTGGAGGTAAAACCTACAAAAACTCCAAAGACATTTTTGTTAATGTCAGAAAGTCATGAGGAAACAACAGGAAAGTAGCAAAAAAAGAACCTAGAAAAGGTAACCAGGTGTGATGTCAACTAGACACGACACAGTGTCAAATGTCTGACCTGAAGACGTCATTTAAAGGCCAAAGAAAAGCTGCACAGAGGCCACAACTGGGCCCAAAGCCAGACTTTTAAACACGACAGGCTCAAACTGACAATTTTCTAAATATTTTTTAAAAAGGTCTGATCAATTTAACGTTTTTTTCTTTTTCATGGTTTAAAATGACTGAAAACAGTTATAAAAATAAAGAGGGCGAGTGGAGGTTACTTACCCGAAGCCTGTATAAGTGCATTAGAACCTTTAGTGGAATGAATATTCAGGCTACCATTTCAGTCTTTTTACACTAACAGTCCACACTGAGCGTTAACCCCGACTGTGCCAACACTGAGCCCCTGTACATACACCGCACAACGCTGCCCGGCCGGACCAACCCGCCCACTCAAACAGAGAGGACGGGCCTACCAAGGCCGGGCCGCTGACGGGGCGTTGGACACAGGACGGGGACAGGAAGCTAGAGTGTGCCATTACAGAGCAATAATGGGAACAGGATAATAACCTGTTGGTAGCCATGAAATAGGAAGTCTGTGCCAAATCCTTGCTCGCTGCAAAAACAAACACAGGAGGAAAATGTGTGTTAAGAGTTGTTGATGGGGAAAACCAGACAGACTGACTTAAAGCTTCAGTCGTTTTTAGAAGATCTGAAAATGATTTAAGGGGAAAAGGCATCAAGAACACATGGAATGATAACAGTCTACAGCTCTTACACTAAGTCCATAGAGAAAATCTGTCATTTAAGCTGACAGGGACACAGCTGCTGTAGTCCACTGAAGAGTTCATGTGTGTTACTGTGTGACATCACAGCCACAGAGACCTGATTCTAATTATGGCTACAAAGAGGACACAAACTGATCACAAGACCAGTCACTGCTGTGGTTTCTAAAGTGGGCGCAAAATAATTGAAAATAACAAAAAAATAAACTCTGATTCAGGAAAATTGGAATTCAAACTGTTAAATAATCAATTTGGGTCGAGTAATTGTTTCAGCTTTTGGATTGAGATAGAGCCGACTTATCCTTTCAATTGAACACATCCCTCAAAACTAAGGACAAATCTTTCAATCATTAAACTGTCTTAATCTGTGTGATGCTTTCCACCCCTGGTTTTATTGATACTTTCAGAAAGTAAAATAAAAGCTCAATACTTAAGAAACGCGTCGTACCTCTCACTAGTTGTGAACATTTGACAACATCTGTGTGTGGATGATCCACTGTTATTTCAAAACCTGAAATGAAAAAAAGACAAGAGTCAGACACGGGAACATTAACTCACCCACTGGGACTAAAGCTGAGAGATCTGTTGCCTGTCCCGACTAACACAATCAATTCACAAATTCATTCACTCAAACGTTAGTGTAAGGACCAGTTTTCTGAAGTTTCTCTAAGACTCACCCAGTGTCTGCAGCACAATTGTTTCCAGAGCTACGAGCTCTTGTGACAACTGCAGGAAGGCCTGAAAAGAAAAAAAAAACTGTTATAGAACAGAGAAAAAGAGATGTTTTACAAGGAATACTGATGCTAATATATATGCTAAAATAACATTTAAATAACAGTTTAAGACAGATCAGAGAAAAGATCAGTGATTTTAGCTGACAAGGGACAAAGGAGGTGCTGGTTCACTGCTGCCTCCAGTGGTCACTTTGTGTCACTGGAGTAAATCTGAACAACGGATGTTAGTGAGGTCACAAAACAATACAAGAACTTAGCGATGGACATTTTAGCTTTTGGTAAAAAGTTCAACTTGAACAACGATTCTATGCCAGCAACTTTGAGTGGATGATAAATGTGTCTATCATTTAATCCAATATCATCTTTTTTTTTGGACAGTGAATTAACAGTTGACAGGAAGCTGAAAAATACTGATTTGGACTGACGTTGCTCTTGGTGTCGAGCGGGGGCTCCTGCGGGTTCATGCAGGCGTGGGCGATTTTAATGACGTGCTCCAGCTTCCTGGGCTGCTCTTCAACTTTAGCAGCAAGGAACAGTGTGGTCTGAGAAATTATCTGTGAGGAGAAGATTTAGTCAGAATAAATGACAAACCTATGAAGCTGAAAATGTCACCTACGTCTTGTACTACTACCACTAGTACTACAGCTGTCGTCATACTTACATTCCTATGGAACTTAGTGAAGGAGTTGATCATGTAAAACCTGTGCATGTAAACTATAGCTGTGTTGATGATGAGCTGAGAGCTGGAAACATGTGGTTAAGGTCTGAAGATTGCAGGGCGACATACTGTGGTTAACACTGATCCTTATATAAAATAAATAAAAATAAAAAAAAGAGACCAAGACTCACTGAAACAGAAAAGTTAAACCAGGAACTAAGAACTGCATTAGAAACAATGTGCTTTCACTACGTGAATCAGGAATCTGCAGATTCACCGCTGGAGCAAGTACTTGGACAGAACTTAAAGGAACTATTACCAATAACTGACACTGTGCAAGGACTTAAGGGTAGGTAGGACTTTGGTACTATTTGACTTTCTAGTTTCCCTTTCTGCACCATCACGTTTGGTTTTCTAGAGAAGTTGCATGTAATCCGTCATCTTTTTCCTTGATGGTTTGTATTAAACGTCCAAAAACCACTGTGTTAAGTTGTGTCTCTTTAAACAAGGAAATCATAATCGCATCCCCGTAATACTAAAATTTCAACCGTCTTACTTTGGACATTTTACTCACATTGACATAACACCACGATCCAACATTGAGTAGACAGAAAAAGACAAATGCAGTTTTGTGACCAGCTTTTGTTTCAAAGTTACCCTCGTTCTCATGAACACATACGTAAATGTCTTCACGACAACATATGAGTTTACGTTATCACAATAGAAGATTGGACACCAGACTAAAATAACGTTTCGGAAACTACTTTCATTACGTAACATATTGCAGTAATATGAACCATGACGAGATCTGAGATCATTTCCAAAGCAGCAAAAATCGATTTAACAGGATACACGATACACGTCTTGCTCCACTATTGTGGACGAGATCGAGCAGTAACCATTGTTGAACCGTTACTGACATAAATCATATACTGCAGTGAACCTGTTCCTATTGTAGCTGGTACTTATCACAAACTCTAATCAATAATAAATACACAGTTTTTGATTTTATCACACGTCGTGGATGACACTGGTTACAGTAAGAAGCGAATCAATTGCGTTAACAAGAAAAGGCTTAGCAATTTAGCAAAAAGCTACCTGGAACAAAACGTGTGCCCTGTAGGATTAAAATACGTCCTAGAGCATTGGATTTCAACTAACCTGTTTCGTTTACGTGTATAATGCAGGAAAGACTCTAATGGAATGAAAGGGCCACCTATCCCCGTCTTTCCGAGAGATAATCAATGCAGCCTGCGGGAGCTAACAATAGAAACTCCAAAGAAAAGACAAAACAGAAGCTAGCAGCTAAACTAGCGCATGCTAACAGGCCTCAATGCCGCTGGTGCTAAGGGTTATGTACAAATTCATTACATACTCCCTGCATTCGCTATAATTATGCAGGTTAGGAGCTGAGAATATTTTTAAATAAATGTAATACTAACACCATAACACACAGAAACTATCGCAAGCTCCCTGACACTGCCAACCGAAGCTAGCTTTTCCTCATAAAGGATACACGTTCAGTTTCTGGCCCATGTCCTGGATGAGATTGGCGGCCTGCTGGCGGTACGAAAGCTCCCTGTCCGCCTCGATACCGCAGCGTCGGGACGGCGTGTTCTCCAGCTGCTCCCGGGTAAAGAGCCAATTTGTGGAGGGTCCCCGGTGCACCGCCATGACCGACGCTCCCGCAGCGGCCGAGCCCGACGCTGTGAGCACCGGGAGGAGCGGGCAAGGGGCCGTCGAACCGGAGAATCAAGAGAAGAGGAGAGGATGCACTTGAAAGGTCTGAGGGTTTATACACAGCGACGTCATGCGGCTAGGCAGTCCAACTGCAGTCATTATTTTTCAAATTAGCGAAATTATAGATATCGGATAATCTAAAAATATTTTAGTTATATATTCACACACTATTCATAAAAATCATATTTGAAAAGATGAATTTTCCGATTGTTATTATTGTGTTTAGAACATATTTGAATATTTGTACAGCATTTGTTTTTTCCTTATGGTGTGTGACACCTCTCCCACTAGATGGAGCCATTGTTTACTATTTTTGATGTTTTGTTTTTTTTAGATTTCTATAAAAGTCAACACTGTTAAAACATGGACGGGATCGCTGTTTAATTATAATTCTTTTTTAATTAGTATCAGCCACCGGGTCACCTATACACAAAGAACAAGGGGAGCGTTAAGTTATATATCCTCAAAATATTCATAAAAATCCATCTTCATCTTCATAGGTAGGTTTTTTTCACTGTGTAAAAATGTTTAACTGATTTAAGTGTGCAAATCTTTATATGCTTTGATTTTGCATGTAAGAAATAAACACAGAGAAGAACAGAAGTGGACTCGAGTCACATGACTTTGACTTGAATCATCAATTTGATGACTTTGACTTGACAAAGAATGAATAAATAGGCTCCATAATGGTCACTAATTTAATGAGAAACATGCAGAAAAGGTAATTTTTTACAAATTAAATTTTTTAAAATATTAATATGAAATATTTCATGAAAATAACGCGAAACTTATCAGGTAATAACGTAAAGCTTATCACGCAATTACGTGAAACGGAGCCAATTTATTTTCCCCTCAGTGTGGCAGCAATACGCTTCCGTAGTGTGGAGAGGTTTCCACATTTAGAGGTTGTTGGTTAACACACAGACGATCCCTGAGCGCTGGTCTTGTGCTGGTGGGCGGTGCTCATGACCAGACTAAATCTCCTCGTCCACTTCGGTTCAGTTCAGACCGCTTCACCCACACATCCTCACACACGTCCATATAGAGTGAGATTCACATAAATACTCACGTAGGCTGAGACGAACACGAACACGCGGCGTAAACCCTGACATTTAAAGACATTCACCACCGCCGCCGTCACAGAAGGTAAGCGTTCGTTTCTTCTAACGTCTATCCTCTCCTCCGCTGCTGCTGTTACTGTTACTGTTACTGCTGTTACTGTCCGCCCTGACCGTAGCAGTACTGTCCTTTTGTGCCTTTGAAGACGTGCGCGCGTGTGTGACTGTCCGTTAGCACAGATCGTTCATTAAAGACAGAACAAAGCCAATAGCCTAACGTCTGTTAGCTCCTTACATCGTTCCACTTGTGTTGGGGCTAACAGTTAGGAGCTAACGTCTGTGCTAACTAAGCTTCATTGTTTTTCTATGACAGCATATCGTTGTAGCTCGTTCCCTTTAAAATGACCGAGCTCTACTCCTCTGTCAAGGAGAAGCGTCTTTATATGTCTGTCATTCTGTCCGTAGCTTATTATTATTGTTATTATTTGTTGTGTGTTTATAATTGTAATTTTGGTCTGTGTGGAATGTATTGTGGTCTGTTTGTATTTCCCCTAAATGCTTGATTGGCATGTTAGTGGTTATTATTTATTTATCATTCTAATTATTATTTTTATATAGTAACACTTATTATTTAACACTTCTTTTGAATCAACTCTCAAATTAATAATGATTTAATACATTTTAAAGTAGCAGCAGTAGTGTTTGTTTTTCAAACAATATTAGGCTTCATTTATATTACATATTAGATATTATTTTACATTAATATGGGTTTATTTTTTATTTTTTAACATATCATTTGTATTGATTTTTTTAGAAAATGTTTCATCTTGTTATACATGTTTAGACACAAACAAAACAGTAATACTCCTTTATTTGACCATGTTTATTACCAGACCACTGCTGTTAATAAAGAGAAATAAACAGTCGTTAACAACTGAGCATTAAAGCCAACACTTTATCTTCACGGAATACACGGTTGCATGTTAAAAAGAAACACAAATAGTATTTGTGTTTTATGTTCTTGTCCAACATTCATTCATTTGTATTATCTTGTACAACCTACAAAAACATTAGAGAAGTGGTTTAGAACCCCAGTTTAATAAACTCCCCCCATCAATCTTCTTGTCAAAGTAAAAGATTTTTCTTTGCATTTTATCACTTTTTGCTTGTCGTCAATCCTGTGGTGGATGGATGCTCAGACTAAGAAGCACTCAGGTCAGGAGTGTCCAGTAATCCTCAGAGTGTGGGCTTGTTTTAATTAGGTTAGGCGGTGATCATTTAATTTCTTAGGTTATCAGTTCATCCTCTGTCTTTAAAGACTTCTCCTGCTCCGTTGTCTTATATGGTGTATCCTTTTAACATCACATAATTGTGCACTGCAAAGCTGTGAACTGATGCTCAGTGTAATGAGCGTCTCAAGGTGAACCACCTTAGCCCAGCGCCAGGCCTGCCTTCATAAAGACTTCATTCAGTGGCTGTTTTTTTCCATGGAGCCCCTGGGATTAAGAATCCAGAAAAAAAACAGGGCTTTGCCTTTGGTAGCATACTTTACTGGCAAGAAATTGTAGAGTTTGTGTGTGAGAGTCGTGTGTTTGTGGATGAGTGAGTGAACAGCAGGGGGTTGTGTTATAGGGCCAGCAGAAGTTGTGGATGGATGGTGGAAAAAAAGCAGTGGGCTGTGGTGCAGGGAGGTGGGACACTTTGAGATTATGAAGTTCCTGTTCTATCCCTTTTACACAAACACACACCACCCACAAAAGCAAATACACTCTGACAACACCTGCTTTTCTACATTTGTTTACTTCGTGTCAGTATGTTGTTGACATTCTTATTTAGTCAGAGGTTAGTAACAAAAACATTTTAATACTACCTGACTAGAATCAGCCGTTCAAATCAATGATTTGGAGAATAAATTTACTGTTGAAGTGTTTTGTGTCAGTTCTGTGGTATATTAACTTCTTATATTACACCATATTTCATTGAAAATCAGTGATAGATCAATGATGAATCAATTTACCTCATTGACACTAACTGGTCACAGGACGTAGCACTGAGATGGCGAGTATTTTTCAACCTAAAATGCAAGTTATTTCTGTGCACTCTGAGTTATATTTTTAATCCTTTTTAATGATTAAAGTCCACTTTCAGTCCACTTGGCTGATATTCTATAAGAAAACTTTTTTACATGACAGCACAGAAACAGCTGTTGTGAAGGTGTTATTTTTTATTTGTGCATACAATACTTTATTGGTATTTTCCCAATAACTACTTGAAGGAGCAGTAGCCCTATCAGCTCCAGTGACATGTCAGCTAAAATTGTATTGAATTTGTATTGTATTGATTACTTTTTGACTTCAATGGTCGTGATAGTATTTTTACTGATCGTAAAACAACGACTAAAAATACAGCCATGTAGTCTTTGCTTTTTCTTGAATATTCTGTGAGCTTCCTGCTTTTTCTCCTGTACCAAGTTGTCAGTAACCTAACAACATCAAGGGGTTGTTGATTCACTGCTGCCTACACGAGTTCAGATTTTTGTTTTGGTTAGTGTTACTTACCAGTTGTGGCTGTTAGCTAAAATCACTGATTTTCTCAATGGACTTCACTTGAGGGGAGGGAAAGATGATCCTTTCCTGTTTCCTGTGAACTTGGTCTCATTATGATAATGGATGTCCCTCTATGCTTCAACATCATCTCGCAGCACTACAGCAAACCACAACTGAAATTAAGAGCATGCCAACCACCCACTTCCACACTCAGTGAACATTTGTCTTGGCTTGCTGGGAAACACAAACAGAAAGAGTTACCTTGCCTTTGTGGTAAGTTTATAACACAGAGTAAATATGAGTTTAAAAAAGTAAAAACCTATTTCTTGTGCGGGATGGTGGCCTTAAAATACTTTTTTTAAAAACTTGAGTCAACTGCTCTTTCCAAACACCTGTTGAACCATATTATAATTAAAGCTGAAAAGAAAGTGATAAAAGTTCTGGATGTATTTAAACACATCTTGAAAAATGAATAGAAGTATTACGTATAAGAACATCTCCATCTGTGGCCTTTCAGAGGGTTTAGAGGATTTGATATGTATTAAGAGTCAAACAGCAGCATTAGGATTAGTTTTATATTTGAACGAGAGGGTTATTGTGCACGAAAGGAGGCTTTGATGCTGTTGGTGACATAGTAATACAACAGTGAGCTTAAACATGTTTTCTGGAGTTATTTTACCTAGAATAACCACCCCAGTTCTTTTGGTTGATCTCTTGCTTTTTTCTAAGCAGTTTCCTGTTTGTGGTAAGTGATAGCTTCACTGACCCTCACCAGTGTAAGAAAAAATGCCCTTGTACTATAGCCTCCTTGTCTTTCCAAGACTATGCTGTATCAGAGGTAGACATGGTGCTGACTGCTTCAGTCCATGGAAAGAGAGGACTGGATTTCTAGGGTTGAGCTTGGTATCAGGTGTCTGTAGATGTCTGAGGTTGAGCTTGATTTGAAAAAAAAAGAAAAAAGAATGATGCAGCAGAAGCAGAGATGCAACACAATATTTTACACAATATTCCTGTCTGGTATTAAGAAATCTAAAAAAAAAGTCTGATGGGAACACAATGAGGTAATTTCAAAAGCACACAAATTGATGTTTCTGCTTTGTGCAGTTCTCATCACACTGTAACACCTACAGAGAACATGATCGAGTTCCCCTCACAGGAGTGAAGTGTAAAGGCAGAAATCAGATTGGATATTTTCAATACAGAATTTAGTACTGGGAACATGGGGTGGTACCGTTAACAAAGTGTTTCTACTACAGTCGTAACTGTAGTTGAAACAAAGTGTTTCTACTACAGTCGTAACAGATCAACATGGATAAAACCCCAGAGAAATAAAGAACTGCAAGAACTATTTCAGGCAGAACTTGTCAGACGCACCTACCTCATTGGTTGGAGGACTGACTTCCTTTTATTTGACAGACCACTTAAAACATTTCTTTCTAGACTTTTACAGAAGTCCAGAAGTCTGTAAAGCATTTGTGTGAAAAAACCAAACAAAAAACAGATACAAATGTTTAAGCCAAACAATGACTCAGGAAAGTTTACACTTGTGTCTATCCATGGGTCACACGTCACTTATCTGGTTGCGGGCTTCACACCCACAGCTTCTCTGGAGGACCTTATGAATAATTAAGAGGAGAAGCTTATGTGAAGAAGTCCATTAAGATGCAGAGTCACACTGCTCTCCATGGCAGCAGGGACAGATGACCAGGATCATGTCTCCTGTAGTCGGTGTAGCAGGGTGAGTGTGAGGACGAAGATTTCACTTTCGTGCTCATCTTCTACAAAAATTCCCAACTGTGAGATTTGTCATCTTGTAAAAGGATTATAAGTAAAACTGGTCTAGTCTTATTCACCTCTCTTACTGTCCATATAGTAAACAAAACCATATCAACTGAAAGAAGTCCCTGAAGGTGTTTCTGTTGTGTTTCATTCCATTTATTTAATATCAATAATTACTAAGCCACTTCCAGTTATTGTCATTCTTTGTTAATAGGTTTTAAAATAGGTTGAACAATAATAGGTTGAACAATATAATTAGCTTAACGTCATCTGTATTTCTTTTTTACTAATAACTTGTGGATCAGCAGCATCTTTGTGCTTTTCTGTTAATGTTTATTACTGTGTTTTTCACTGTTGTTGTGACGTATTTGTTGGGTGTCAGTCACTCAAACTGTAAAACATGTTTGCAGTGAAAGTGGAGCTGCAGCCACAGGAGAGCTCTTTGAGCCAGCACAGTAATAAAGAAGGTTATTTATAAAAACCGATACTTTAAAAAAGAAATCAATAATGGATGGGCAAACTGCATCAAGAGTGTGTTTCTGTGCACTCAGTGCTTCTACAAGGGGCTCTCAGCATTAGGCTCTGTTTTTATACGTGCAGACCAGTAACACAGTGTTTACCACACACTGCCATCTGGCTCAGTTTGAACAATACATTTGACCAAACCAGGACACAGACCGTGTGATTAGTCTTAGCAGCATGGATATGAACATTACTCTTTAAATACCCCTGTGTATTTGCTCTAAACCATTTCTATCTGAGAGGAAGAATTTGGTGACACACACACACACACACACACACACCTTGTTAGCTGATGTTGACCTGTCATCTGTCTGGCTTTCTAGAGATATGTGCACAGTATTTAACATGAAATGCCTTGTCACAGCATCATTCACACAAGGTGGTGCCCACTGACTTTTGACTTTTTATACTACTTTATTATAGTCACCTCTGCAACATCAAGCAGGAAACCAATAAAACTGTATTCTCAGAATATTCAGTGTTGTGTTTCCTGAAAGCAAAGCTGAGCCCCCTTAGTTTATCTGCACTGCAACATCTCAAGTTAAGGTCTGTTGTGTGCTGATATAGTAAGAAGCCTTGTGGCAGATTAAAGAAAATGTTTTTTCTCTCAGGACTTGAATAGAGTTACGTTTCTCTGTCCTCATCGTCTCCAGAACAGGTTGTTGTTCTGTAGAAAACAACTGTTGGAACTGTGGAGTTTCATCGGGCTGTGGGTGTTCGAGAGCTGTGGGGCTAACTATCAGACGTATTCAGGTCCTGAATAAGAAAGCAGAAGGTAACTGACAAAAATGCAGGCCAATCTGCACCAGGAGTGACGGAACCAATAGTCTGTTTTCTCTGTGGATTTTACAATCTGTCATCAGAAATAAACCCAACAGTTTGTGACCTTTTCTTTTTCTTAATACAGTTTGTTTTGTGTTAATATTAGTCAAAAGTGGTTATTCATAAAAAATATTTTTAGGTCAGGTACCTGGTCAAAACTACTGGTTTTGTCTGGTTATTTGTCATGCTTTTTGCCATTGGATATATAATACTGTAGTTTTCTTTTTTTTAAATCTTTTAAAAGCTTAGTCCTGGTTTAGTCCTCATCTCAAGATATTTCTCAATGCTTTTGTCTCTTGTCAGGAGGGTGCTTGATAAGTCAGAGCAGGCAGGAGCATAGTCTAAGGAAGTGTGAAGCTTGTGTTGTGGGCAAGCTTTGGCTCAAAATACAGATTAGCCCTGAGCACAGATTTTCTCTGATAAATGGCCTGGTTGGTGCCGCGCAAATGTCGCCAAATCTTTTCCAGCCTTCCACAGACACAAAGTCCTGAGCAGCTAAAGACATCTGATGTTATCAGAGCTGCAGACTTCACAGCTCCTCTGCCAAGAGCTTTACTGACAAATTCATAGTTTTTTTCACATCAGGTTCCTGAGAAGTATAGCCTTGGAAGTGTTCTTTGGAAGTATACATCTAAATAATGGACTGAAAATGAAGGCAGGTCTGTCCTTTGTATCCGTGGAAAAAGTAAAATTATAGACACATTAAACAAATAAACTTAAGGAAAAAATGAATAGGTGATACTTCCAGTGGACTCACCACCTGCAGGAAGGTTCAGGGGAGTTGGTACGGTGCAGTGTGATTTGGGTGGCGGTTGTGAAGACTGCTGCCCCCGCGACCTGGTAACGGATAAGTAGATGAAAATGGATGGATGGATGAATAGGTGATAAATAAATAAATAAAATATCAAATTTTGTGAGCGTTTTTCCAGGATGAATGGTTTATCACACAAGTGCTGCCAAAATGTATGTTGAATAGATCAGTAACCCCATAGAACACACTCGAAGTTTTGTTTCCTGTAAGATTTCAGAATCAGTAAAACAGTTTTGAATTCATGTTTCTCAGTAAACAGTTCTGTCGTCAGCAGGATGCTTGTGGTTAGTTAGATGGTGGTGGATGGATTGGTAGAGGAGTTTAAGAGTCTGGTTCTGACCTGGTTTAAACTGCTCTGAAAAGTTTTCCTGATCAAAAGCAAGGCTGCAGAAGTCCCCTCCTCTCCACCTGTCGTATTTCCATCCATGGCAGCAGAATGCCAGTGAGAGCAGAACATCTAATCCATTCTCCAGTTTATCTGTTTTCTTTTGGCTTCAATGCTCTTCCTTGTGCACTCGTGCGTTTCCTAAAGCCAGGGGAAATCATTTAGCTGTGTATATGGATTGCTTCAAGGGCAGTTAAAACTTGATGAACTATTTCTGAGCTCAACAAGTGCTGCAGGTCTGCCGATGGCTGGGGC
>NC_024320.1:13060515-13062667 GCF_000523025.1 Cynoglossus semilaevis
GGAAAGACTGGAAGTTGCCTATTGCAATATGATGTGTGCATGAAACGGTGTGGAGAGAAGAGGAAGTATGTTCTGTAATAATGGAACAAGTTAACTAAGCATTTGAGATATCTCAATCTGCTGGTGATACACCATATATCTTTCGTTAAATTCAGCCGGCATTTTTCCTTCCTGTTAGATCTGAGTAATTTCCTAGATTTATTTTTAGCTTAAGTTTCCATCCATATAATTTCTCATTGTTGTTGGTTGAAGTTGACCTGCCATCTGTCTGGCCTTTTCGCTACACGTGTACAGTATTTAACATACAATTTCTTGTCACACTGTCACTACAGATGGTGCCCGTTTGACTCCTCAGGCTGTTGTTGTCAGCTCCACCAAATGTTTACATAAAAAATAACTTTAACTTTACATAAAAAAAATCTATTAAAACCACGTCTTTATGCTCTGGATGAAAAATGCCTTAAATTAGGCATTTTGTCAATGTGGCTTGATGTTGATGCATCACCAACTATCTCACTGCCAGTCACTTTATAAACTGCACCAAAGTCCACAGAGGAAATACGTGTCGATGGTTGAATAAAATTGCCACTCGTATTGTGCAGATGTCATGCAACACATTAGGCTGTCATCACTGTTGAGTTGCAGCAATGTTCATCAACACAAGTGGTACAAACACAAAGGAGCAGAAACACCGTTACAATCTCTGTTACAGAAAGATAAACCAACTGTCTCTTGTCCATGTCTCCACAGGATGCTCCGGGTGACATTCAGTCCCCTGAGATTCTCTTGAACAACTAAAATGGTTCACAGAAGACCATGGCCACAGTTAGGCAAACAAGCTTTGCTCTAACTACCAGAAATCACCTACACCTTCAAGTACACGCCAAGTGACATCACCACCATGGCCGGCCTGCCTTCCTGATTCCCATTCCTGGATCATTTTACACCCCCTACTTCCAGTCTAACTCGAAGCTCCACAGCAGCCTCCTGAAGGTCGCCATGGCTACCCCTTTCCTGTGGAAGCTGTCCTCCCAGAAGCTAGGCTTCTTCTTGGTCAGCTTTGGCTTCATCTGGGGTATGATGCTGCTACACTTCACCATCCAGCAACGGGCGAGCCACGAGAACAGCGCTGTGCTGCGGCAGCAGATCCTAGATCTCAGCAAGCGCTACATCAAAGCTCTGGCTGAGGAGAACCAAAGCGTCATGGATGGGCCCTATGTAGGAACCATGACAGCTTACGGTGAGTCAGACAGAAAGACAACATTTGGCTTTTTGAAGTGTTTCACAAAAGGAATGATTGTCATGATATCAGTTAGGACTTGTGGATTTTGTTCCCATTTGAAGTTAGAAGTGATTGGTCCTTCTGTAAATCACTTAAAGGTTTAGAAAACATCTGGAGGATCTCGGAACTTTCACCTTAGTTTAAAGGTACATCATAAGTTGTTGTAAAACGTTTGTATTTTAGCATTTAGCTAGTGGCTAAATGCTTTTTAAAATATTGTTTACACCAGTTTCTAACATCTTCCTTCCAGCTGCCTGTAGTAGTAGAATAATGTATTTGTTTTGCTGTATAAAAACAAGAATGAGTTCTTGTTTCTGTCAGAGCTGCCTCTACCATCACATGAGAATCCATTTATTGTGGATGATTAGATCCTGAGGCTGCATGATACTCTGCTGTTTCCTGTGTTTTGCTCACAGCTCGATGATCTGTCCTGATAGTGTTTTGCTCACAGCTCGATGATCTGTTAGGTTCATCGAGGTTTGTAAATTAAGTTTAAGAGGAAACAGGGTTTCCCCTTCTGCCCTTTCCCGCTCCCCATTGATGGCCAATCAAACCTTTTTAATGCACGTGAACTCTGTGCCTCCTAATGGCCTGTCAGCAGGAGAGTTGCAGGAGAACACCTGGTCATAAGAATTAACGCTGTGAATGGTAAAGTCCAGCAGAAAGTAGCAGCACTTCGCTCAACCTGACCCTCTTTCCTCCCACCTGTGCTGAAATTGATCTGTGTAGTCAGGTGTGTGACAAGCCACCTGATACTGTTTCCTCTTAATGGCTATGACAAAGGATGTCACGGACACGGATCATACCTGTTCTCTCGGATGTGGTGAGTTTTGTGGGGGCTGGTGTCAGTACTGAGTAGTGTTGAGCTGC
>NC_024320.1:13062947-13083555 GCF_000523025.1 Cynoglossus semilaevis
TTTTTATTGTTATGTTTTGGGGTGTTCTCATACCTTGTGTGTTAATTATTGCGGGGGGGGGGGGGGGGGGGGTCACAATCTGGAATTTTGCAAGCTTTTCATGAGAATGAGAGGTACATTACTTGTGTATCATCATAGGCAAAGGATTTGAAAAAGGAATTGATGTTTTCTGTTTTTGGTAAAAGTTAAGTAGGAAGAAAAAAAAGGAGAAAAGATATCTTATTAGAGAAACCCATTTTGTCTGAAATCCCAGTTTTATGGACGAAAAACAAAACCATTTTACAATTTAAAATCTGGTGCACTTACACAGATAGTACGTTTAATTACCACCCTCATAATTGAGACACAGTGGAGTATTAAAAGAAGCATGCTGAGAACAAATGTAATTACAGTATCTCACTTTAGATGTTACAAAACAGTTGGAGGTGGTAAACAGAGGGAATACCTAAACTCTGGAAAAAACCCTTTCTTTGCTTTCTGCACACTTCTCAGTGTGATGAATTCTGTCCATTACCTCAGTGAAACTTGCCAAAATCCATGCCCAGTGTAGAGAATTTAAAACCAGGTCACACATTAACAGGACTGCAAATGTCTATCGGCCTGAAGCCTGGACTCTGAAATCCGTTGACTTGTCGGGGGGGGGGGGGGGGGGGGGTGAAGGATTCTTGTTCATGGCCATTTCACACATGCAGCAGCAGAACCGGCGTTGTCTGCATGTATGTGTTCACCCCAACCATCAGCCTGGTCATGATGAAGGAGTGAAACATCTTCTTAAACACGACTGAGGTTTAATCTGCTGTGAAGGAATCAATCAGAGCAGATCTATATGTTTGCTTTGACTTACAACAAGAAAACTGAAGTCCACATTGGCCTACTGCTGTATCTCTAACTGTTAGACTCATTCATTTTACTGCACCCACTGTAAATGTTCAGGAAAGTCAAAATAGGAATTTTCATTGAGATTGTTCCTAATGAAGGATGAAAGGCTTCCTGCAAAATGAAACTACTTCAACTTAAAAAAACAAATCTGTATTTTACCCAAACCACATATAATAAGAATACTACTACTACTACTACTAATAATAATAATATATTCCAATAATTAAACAATAATACTGAATTATACCAGTAAATTATTGCAATTCAACATAAAATAAAAAATAAAATTAATATACATATTGTTTAAAAGACTTCAAGCGTTAATGCACAGTTTTAATATAAGAACACCCCCTTCATTTACATAAGTCTGTTTTCATTTTCACTTCAGATTTCTCTTTGCCAATAAAGCCAATTCTGAAATAATAATAGTATTTATATTAATGTCAATAAAGACAATACCAGTAATAATGATTTTCTGATGTTTTTTTGCTTCCTCTCCTGTTTGCAGACTTGAAGAAGACGCTTGCCGTACTGCTAGATAACATCATGTTACGTCTTGGAAAACTGGAGTCTAAGGTGGAGAACATCTACAATGCTACAGGGGGAAACCTGACCAACGGTACCAGCACCAGCACGCCCACCGCCAACAACCCAGAGAAGGTTAACGTGGCAGGTACTGTAGGTGTTTCATATTCTTGATGTGGAATTCTTCTCTGTAACATGAGACAGTACATTTGACTGTGGTATGCACAGCAAATAGAGACACTGACGTCAAAAGAACATGGGCTACAGTGTAACTTCCATTCCAGAGGCAAACGGCCGCCTCAACTCTGCCAGTTTTACTCAGTGCACACACTGGGCTTTATCAGAACCCAGACCTCCATCCTTGGATCTAATACAAATCAGGCCTCTGCTCATGCTGCGTGACCCTTTTTATTAGTTCTCATTGATTTTACTGCCAACGCTGAGATGATGAATTCTGCCTCAGCTGACAGAGTGAGCTGTTGATTCTTTTTGCGACTCTGCTGGGACTTGGTCTGTGCTCCCACTGCAGCCTTTTACTGCAGGAATGTGGAATAAAATGTCATAGCAGCAATTAATTTCTCATTAGATAGTAAATGCAACAGGTTCACTGTTGATGCTGTCGTATTTAGCTTTGGGATTTTTTGAGAAGTTTTCAGTTCTGGAACCAGGATCAAAATAATTGTTGATTTGTGATCTTTTGTAAGAAGTCCCTTGACTTTTGTTTGTTCTACTATTGTTAACAGAAAGAAGGCTGTGATAATGTGAATGGCTCTGAAACAGGCCCATGAGTTTCAATTATAACTCCCCATATATGGTGGGAACATTATACCTTTTCTGAATACATTAAAACAAATGATAATGGCTGGAATTTCTGAGGTTTTTAAAATGGGTGATTAAAGTGAAGTTACCTGTTTTACATGTACACTTGTAATCGTAATTGTGCGTCAGTCCTTCTGCCGCTCATTAGGCTGATGACTGTCACCATTCAAGCCAAGAGTTTTAGTGAGTGTGTGGAAGCCAACAGCAGTAGCACTAGCACTGAGCAGGCCTGTGTGCATGTGTGTACTTTATTAGTATTGATCCATGTTCTGAGGTAGTAAACAGGAGAAGATGGTACTAAAGGCAGGAACCAGGTTCCCGAAGTTTTGGCATTGAAGAACTTGTCTAAAAGTGCTGTTTGTCAATAATCCCTCACCCTTCCTCTAATTTGTAAAATTAAAAATAAAAATCAGGGAAATCAGAGTGTTCTTCAGGTTTGTCTTACCGTTTCAGAAACTCGACCCCTGTCCTTTCTATCCTGTATGTGCAGTGAGCCCATGGTTCTCGCCTTTCACTGTGACAAACAGAGATGTGAGGAAATCAATAGCCGCCAGAGACAATGCAGTGAAGATTCCTTGAGTCGTGAATTCTCCAGGTTTTGTTGATGGTGAATAAAAGAGATGCAGAGGGACATTGAGCTACACATCAGCTCCATGTCACTGGAGAGACTGAAGAGACAACCAGGAACTGACAAACAGTAGCTAAACATAACCAACTGACTAATCACTGCATGTGTCCATCTCTGTCTGCAGCAACCAAGGACAGATTGGTTTATAAATAGAAGAGGCTTCTGCTCCAGCAGAGTCTGTCCTTCAGTGAATGCAGCAACATTTAAGACCGTTCTTAGCAGAAATCGATGGCGCTCTCATTGCATGATTAGTGAGTGTAACAGAACAAGAGCCAATCGATCAGCAAACCAGTAACCTGTCATTTCACCTGAACCTTTATTTTTCAGGAAAAGTGACAAAGTGACAATCATCGGCGTTGTGACTGAAAGGTGTATTTCTAACGTCCTCATTTTTACACAATTTACTCTCAGGCAGAAGTTAACCCTTCTCAGCCCAGCTTGCAACTTAACAGGTGTGCTGCTGCTGCTGCTGCTGCTGCTGCTGCTCTTTGTGTAATGCACGCCCTTCATTAGAACCTTGAGACCTTTGAGGCAGACAGGAAATTCTTCTCGCCTCCACATCCTGTTATAACCTGCCTTTGTGTTCGTCAGTCGAATGCTGGCTGCACTTCTTCAAAACTCCAGGCCTGTGTGTGTGTGTGTGTGTGGGTGTGTGCATGTGTGGGTCTGTGCGTGTGCGTGTGTGTGTGCGTGTGTGTTTTTGGTAGTATTAGCCTGTCTACACTTGTCTTCACAGTGAAGCTGACTTTCTGATCGGCCTCTTCTCTCTTCACCGTATTAAAACACTGTTTCTACCTGTGTTTCTTCATTGTCAGCATCAGATTTATTGGTCTATATTGGTTCATTGGTCCGAGCTCATCACGTCAGACGGGTTGGTGATGAGGATGTGCTGATGTAAAGGCACTCTGGCACAGTGCAGTAATATAGCAGCCAAGTGAGAAAGGCATCATCCTCGTCTGTTTGGGAGAGGTCCAACGCTCACTTGACTTGACATTGTTTCTCTGCCTCCCTTTGTTGGACATGAAGGGAACATTGTATGTTGTGCCTCATGCTGATACAACTTCAGGTTTTTCTACTTCCACAAATGCACACAGACTGGAGCAGCATTCTTTAGATTCTGTGGAAATGCAAAATAAAAATAAAAATAACAAAGGACACAACAGCCTAGATATGACATCATACCTGTGACAAACCGTCCCACCCTGTGTTTCGGTTGATGCATACAGTTAAAACGAAATATTTTAAAGCTCAACCTCTTCATGTATGATAAGGAAATCATACATGAAAGCCTTTATTTTTGTGTGTGCTTTTGCCAAATACTCCTCGCAGTCGATGCCCCGGTCTTCTAGAAACAAAGATAAGGAGCTGTGCTGCAGTTTCTGCCTCCCAGCGTCTTATTGTATACATTCCCTTTGTTATTATGATCCACACTGCCAGCTACTCGTCGTTCCAGGACAGTGACACACATGAGCGTAAACTGAAACTGCTATGCAGACGATCAAAGACAAAGTTCTATTTAAATTCTGCTCTATGGAATTACTCACAAGACAAAAAAGACCTTCAATAGCTTTAAGGTTAGTTCTTAGTTTTGCTGTTCTTAGTCTGAAATTCTTTTTCAAAAGGACATTTATGTACTTGTCAAAAACGGACACAGTAGCTACCTTTTACTGCCACCTACTGTGGTCAGTTTCTTCCCTCTCAGGTAAAAGTGGGTTGTACAGTATTGTGTTACGGCCAAGACAGTGGTATACATTTACTAAATCCCCCCCTTTTGTTTTTGAAGTATTTAAGGCAAACTTGTTGTACCTGTTCTGCTGAGGATGTTTTGTGAAGATGTGGTAGCCAACACTCAAAAGAGGCAGTAATGGGCGACTCTGACTACAGCGACAGAGGAAGATCTTAAAGCTCGAAGTTAAATACAATCATAGACGATCCATGATGTGCTGCTCAGACACCTGGCCCATAAAGCCAAGGGCTTATCCCTTCAGGGTGCACCAGGGATTATTCCTGCCAGCGGCCAACAGAACCTTCAGCTCCTGGTTCTGAGAGTCATTGCCGATCTTACTTCATAACGTTGTATTTGTACTGTAAAATAGTTTGTTTTTGTGGAGTATTTTTATTAAGCCCTTTTTAAAATCTGCTACACATGGTGTTTTGTGAGCTTATTTGATTATACCCTATTTTGTTATACTTTTAAAATATTTTCTACATATTTCACCTTTCCCCTGGGGACCAATAAAGTATTTTTGATACTTTACCCCCGCCGCCCATTTTCGATTTTCACTGGAACCTTAGTCATTACCCTGCAGCTTCAAGAACCAATCATGTCTCGTGTGTCCTTGGGCTGCTCTCACTCCAGAATCCCATTTTTCCTCCTGGATATTTTGGGGACAGAGAAAAGTCGTGTGCTGATTAGCAGAACGTTGCAGCACAAAGAGGGATTGATTACAGCCAAACCCAGTGAAGCAGAGGTGGACAGAGAAATGGGAAACTGGACGTGGGCAGGTGAACAGGGGTTACAGGAGGAAATTTGGATCTCTTTTTCCTGACTCTCAGACCAGAAATAGAGACAGAGGAACCTGTTTCAAACACATGGCCGTAGCAGTAGGAAATCTGTGTGGTGCATGAGACGGCCACACAAGTGTTTTCCAGAAGGTCTTTGGTCATGTAAGGTTTGCCAGAAAGGTGGCTTACCACCACATGCATACTGTACAAGACAAGAGTCTTTGTTATTTAGGAATTCAAAACAGACCTAATTAAGAACAAACGTGCAGGGACTTTTAAAAAAAAAACAATTGATGGAATGAAAAAAAAACAACAAAAAGAACTGGTCCTGGTCCAGTGTTATATTACAGCCGATCAATCTCAACGACAGCTCATAAAAAGTCCTGACATTAATAATCTGTCATTTTATGAGTCTGACTTTAGCTCTTCTCTTTGCAGCACCACAACCTCAACATCTTTCACAGGCTGGAAATGTCTATAGGATCCTTTTTAAATGAACATTAAGTTCATATAAAGTCATGAAAATGAACTCACTTGGTTTATAAGGACAGCAATCTCACCTTCTCACTTTCCTTATTTTTTGTTCCTATGTCTCTGTCGAACCCACAGTCACTGAAGTACTGGGACTTTGTCATGGCTATTTCCTAGTATTGGTGTCTGCTGTGGAATCGGTTCTTTAAAAAATAAATAATTTTTTTAAAGAATGAAATGAATGAAAATGTATTGAAAAAATGTAAAAATACATTAATAGTTGATCTCTAGAGTGAGTTTCTGAGTTGAATGATGTGGAAATGATGCTCGGTGTGGAGGGGGTTTCCCTGAGAAGTGTGTGTTCTGTGAAGACTGGTCCATCAGAGGAGCTGCCGTTTGTCTAATTGATGAGTTTCTGCTACTGATGCCAGGATGTACACAAACTTTCACAAACCCATGCTGTTTTCTCCACTTCCTTCTGCAAAGTGCATCTAAAATTAGGCTCTATCTGCCAAGTTCTTTCCTCCTCATCCTTTATTTCTCTTCCTCTCATCGCAGGTAGCGGTTCTGTTAACTGCCAGGACATTTCTCGCTGCGATGTTAAGTAAATTAATGTCAGCAAACAATAGGGCCTTTGGCAGATTATCTGGTATTTCAGTGGAAGAATTGAATTGAAAAGAAAGTGTCAAATAGAGCGATAGAGAATCAAGACGAGGAGGAAGAAAGAAGACATGAAACAGATTAAGAAAAAACAGATGTTCCACTGTAGTTCTGCAGCTGTCAAATGTCAGATTACCTCATGGCCTTGGAAAAAACACTCAGAGGGAGAGAGAGAGGGAGAGGGAAAGGGGAAAATAAACTTGTGGTTAAGATTTCTCCAGCTATCCAGAGAGAGGACATTTAGGAGCAGTCGGATCACTATCAGTGACCTCAGTGCTGGATGATCTCATCTCTGTTATCGTTCCGGCTCTTAATTATTAAATCCTTTGCCAATTACCTCTTTCTGAACCTTTCCCTGATCCAAGCTCGCTGCCAAAGCTGTTATGATTCCACCAGCTGGAAATTCTTGTTTTTTTGGGAGCAGTTGTTTACAATAATTATTTTTTGACTAACTTTGGGTTTTGAGTTTTTGGGGAAACCTTTATCGATATCATTGACAGTGTCTATTTATTGTGTTTAGTTTTGTGTTTTGCAAGACTTGAGCTATTTCTGGGCTTTCTTTTCTGTGTTTTGGCCCACATTTTAAATGTTGTGTCATTTTATGTCTATTGTGCTTATTTATGGACTTTTTTGTAGCTAACAGAGACTTTTGTCACATGATCGCAGCCATAAAGTGATGAAGTTTGTCCCATCAGTTTTGTTTCAGGTGACTGTCTTTGTTACTCAGCAGATGACGGTTGTGATCTCATTGTTTTCCCTTTCAAATGCTGTACACCCAGTTCTTAGTGGTTAAGGGCTGAGAGCTGTTATATTTAGCCACTCCTTGGCAGCAGCGTCTTCTGCAGGTTAAGGCAACAACATTTGCCATTTACCTGCTGGCAGAATGACAGGCGGCATAATTTGCTTAGTTGTCACTTCAAATCTGTGAATCAAAACAGCAAAACAATCATAGGTATATCAGAACCTCCAAAGTACTTACAGCTAAGACTCAGACAATAGTCAGTAAATTAATTGATCGCACGATAAATCAAGTCAATAATTTTGCCGACCTTGATAAATTGCCAAGTGAATGCGTGTTTGTTTTCCGCTCTACTTTAAACAGACTGGATGCCAAGGAGTTGAGTAAGCGAGTGAACCCTCTTGTCATCCAGTAGTTCTTCCTAGACTCTTCTGGAAAAAAAACCTACCAACCAGAGCCCTGCTGGAATGACATCAGCCATGTTTGCTGTTGTTTTTACTAAAGACATTGTCAATGTTCAGGTGGGATTGACACATCTCTCAGCTTCATGTGGTTTTCCCCAATAAAAGGACAATTTTCCTGACAGGCGGTCGTATATCAAGAACCACAGATCAACCACAGGCTTCAGCTATTAGGACTAAATGATGGGGCTCATGTCAGTGTGCCAAGGAGCTCACCACTGCAGAAGAAAGCCTTTTATTTTTCAATAAAGCCCCAGCACAGTTGTCTGTTTTGAACAATTTTGATTTCCATTACAGAGATGGAAAAAGGACCCCTGTGTCATATTCAGTCAAACAATGTAACATCATTTAAATCTAAACTGATGGGATCAGTGGGCTTTAAAAACAGAGCTGAGGAACTGACAGGAGACAAACACAAGTCTTTGCTATAAAACCATAACTGTTCAAGGCTGTGTCTCACCTTGGTCTTTATAAAAAAACACCTCTGTCCTTTTGGCAGAGCCTGACAGGAAATTGATCTTGTCTAAGGTAATCTTACATTTTTCTTCCCTCTAGGAGCAGACACGGTGTACTGCACAGCGCACGTCTAAGGATTACTGAAATGTGAAACTTCTGATGCACTGCTAGGAGCAGTCGTCCCGACTGTTTTGACCATAAATGATTTTCATTTCTTATCTCCGTCCCTCAGATCTCCTGAATGGGGCACAGGAGAAGTGTGATCTGCCTTCTCTGGATGGTTTCCCTCACTGTGAGAGCAAACTGAAGGTGAACACACACACACACAGACACACACACACACACACATCCATGAATTTAACAACTCTTTGTTGTCAGTGAGGGTGACCTGGCACAACATCGTTAGCGTGATTGGAAGCCTGTGTGAAATTTGTAACAGTTTTCCTCAACAACATTTCTAGAAAGTGTTACTCACCTTTTTGAAACCTTTTTTTTTTTTTTTTTTGGATTTAAGTCAGGGATTTAACATGACAGACTAAAGCGGGTTTGACTTAATGTTACAGACTGAAGCGTCCCATCAGTGAGCTTACACACCAACCATACGCAGCAGCAGTAGACCTGCTGATCCTATGCTGTCTGAAATGTAGAAACCCAGTTTAATTATAATTTCCTTATTTTCATTTGCTTTTCCTCAGTGGATGAAGGACATGTGGCGTTCAGACTCCTGTTACAGCAGCTACGGCGTGGATGGGTCCACCTGTTCCTTCTTCATTTACCTCAGTGAGGTGAGTCCCTGATCCTCAAACAAACAGATGTAGTAATCAAGTTCATCAGAGGGGTTCCTAAGAGAACCAGAGTTCGACTTCACTCTCATGGACCAGGGATAACCCTGTGATTTAGGAGGACTGTTAATGGAGCTGTAGATGATAATCTGGTGCGTACTGTACACTGTTCTACTTTCATTTATTCTCCACCTGTAGCCTGGTACTAAATGACAAACAACCCTGTACTGGTGGGGCTCGGTTGGTGCAAACCTCCACCTTGAATTGCAGCCAATATGGAAATGTGAAACAATGGAATGCCAGCACACTATGTTGTACAAAGTTCATAAAAAAACATTTAAAATAACTTTTTTTTTTCAGTTGCTCAAAATCCTGCTACATTTTCACTTGAAAGCAAAAATGTTTTATATCATGAAATGGCTGAAAAAGATTATTGCTGGATGAAAAAGTAAAAAAATGGCGCACACATTGTAGGATTTTCTTTATCATAATTAAAAAGGGACATAAGTAAAACGTTAAATACAAACACAAGCATAAAATGCATACAAAACCTACTTTACACAGTATCATGTCACAGAGCCATCTCTGCCTGGTGACATGTCACTGGTCAGTCTCTTCTCTCTGACAGTTGACAAATCTGGATGTTTGTGATTATATAGTATAATAAATAAAAATAATTAATTAAATAATTAATAATGGCAACAATAATGGCCAATAATGGCCATGGCAACACTGACTGGATTTTCATGTCAGAGAAGTGACATTGTTTCTTTGACTTCTGTCCCTTCAGATTTATTTCCCTTTTTCTTTTCTCAAATTCCTGTTCTTTTTACTTTACTCCCTACTGTGTTTTTTGTTCTTCCCCACATTTTGCTTTTTTCTTTAATATCCTCCTACATTCCCTCACTCTTCTCTATGTCCTCGTTATTTCCTCTCATTTTCCGTGTCTATTCCGCTGATTTAATAGACTCCAATACCTGACTTATATTTCATTTTCTGTCATTTTTGTTTGCCTAATTCTTACCCTCTGTCATTTGCTCTTGTTACCTCCCTTATACCTCTTCCCAGTCAACATGAAAAATGTAAATGTTTTTGTTATGGATGGTCATTTCCTCCTTTCTCAGACTGAGAAAGGTCTGGTCGGCCTCGTTGGTTATCTTGTTGACCGACAGGCCAGAGGCTGCTGTCATATTTGATTTAAATCAGATTCAAATCAACAAGGAAACACAGCGTTGGCACAATGGAGCCTTTTTTGAAACGGCTGAAGCTGTGAGAGAACAAAAAGAGAGTCAGACTGTGGTAAAGAAAGGTTTAATCTTGTATTTCTCCTATCGAACCACAGTTGAATGAAGCTAAAAATAATAATAATAATAGATTTTCCTCCTGTTTGGGGTGTTTGTTTAGACAAACATGGACAGGCCTGTTGCTGCGTCAGAATTAAGGATTAAAATGGGATCTACTTCTTCAAAGGAAGTAAATACCACTAACAGTCTTGACGCAATACTTTCTCTCTGTGGCTGGCAGTTGCAAAACAAACTTGATTAAAATAGTGTTGACATTGTTGTCTTAGCACAGTAACCCACACACTGTGGTTTCACTGAGGCAGGGAAAAATCACAGGAGCTGACATTTCACACTGCAACATTTTTACAATATAATAAGTAAAATAGTTCTGTTCTGTGTCAGATTAATTATATTGAAAAGTCAACGTCATTCATCCTTAACTCAGAAGTGTGCTCCTGCCACCTGCTCCTCCTGCTCCTCCTCCTCCTCCTCCTTCTAAAATGTGGTGTTACAAGTTTGGATGTTTATTTAACAGGTGGAGAACTGGTGTCCACGACTCCCTTGGAGGATAAAAACCCTGAGTGAAGACATAGATCGAAGACGACAGGTGAGACTCTGACCTTCGACTTCAAGTATCACACATGCAGAGCGGCTTCTAGAACAGGTTTTAGTCAATGGTAAATATTTCAATCAATAAATAAATATGTTCAGTGATTACTGTTAGAACCTGTTCAACTCTCCAACCAACCCCCTCTCACCCCCCCTCCCCCCACACACACACACACACATTATCTAGAACAAATTGAAAATGAAAAGTAAACTGTTTGTCATTGTGACACAGCACGCCTCTGCTTTGAACCCATCACATGAGCAGGGGGCAGCTCAAACACCCGGGGAGCTGGGTGTGGAGACGGTGACAAAGATAGTGAGACAAACAGTACACTATGTAGAGTTGTCGGTCCGGTTCTAGGACAGAGTCCATGAATGTAAATGTCTCTGTTTTTTTAAAGCCTCTCAGTAAAACTCTTAGGGACAATTCAAAGGTTTTAAGAGCTTTTCTTTTTCTCCAAACCCTTGAGAATTACTGACATAATATAAAAGTGATCACCTGTCAATGCGGCAGCTCACACCAATCCCACCTGAAGGAAACCGCCAACATTCCAGTCTCTCAGCAACAGAAGAATCAATACTGGACTCTCTTCTTGTCTCTAATCCTGTCTCCTCTGGGTGCAGCGCGGCCTCAGACTGAGCGTTGATGTCCTCTGACAGGCGTCTGAGATTTCAATTCAGGCCCAGGTTGTAATGAGTTCAGTGATTCAGGAAATGATTTCCTGTCGGGATGAGGAATGCTAATGCTGCGCAAACCACAGCATCTCAGCCACCTGAGCAGCTGCTAATGGATGACACCGTTCTCTCTCTGTCTTTGGCTTTTTGGAATTTGCAGGCAGCAAAGAAGAGAAGTTAAATTTGAATTGATACGAACAGGATAAGATCAGACTATTCCTGGAGAAAATGATCAAACCAAAATCAAGTAACCTAAAAAAAAACTGTGTGTGTGTTTTGTACAGGCTGAAGTGCGCACCAGTTTTGATGAGCTTTACCGTGTGATGTCACAGCGGGAAGAGTTTCGCTGGATGATGCTAAGAATCAAGAGAATGGCCGATCCTTGGGTCGACGCCATTCGCTCGCTGGCAGCCAAACAGAACCTAGCCAAGCGTCAGAGGAAGAAGGTGGGCTCAAGATGCATTTTTGTTTTTAAAAGCTCAAATAAAATTATATATTTTAAATATAAAAGGAGGATGTGTGGAAGGAACACAGTGTTCCACGGCAGGAGCATGAATGTTTTACATTCTTTTTGAAGTCATTTCTCATCATTGACAGTCCCAGTGCTGTTGTTGGAGATAATTGCAGGATTAATGAGTGAGGAGTAATTTCCAAAAGAGATTCATTGCTGAACTGAAGAAGCAGCATCGGAAAATACCTGCGGACGGACCATTGTGTACAGGAGCTTTTTTTGTTTGTTTTTTTTAAGCTCTTGTGCCAAACCGTGAGGTTCACATCAGCACCTACGTATAACAGGGATCTAATGTGAATACCTCACAGAACCAGTGGAAAGTGTTGGTAACCTGGAGTTGGTTGGGTCAGGTCTTTCTCTAAAGCCTTGATAAAGCTGCTTTACAAATGTTAAGGACTTCACAAGATTTGGATATGACTTTAAAAAACATAAATGTAGAAATATTATCCTAAGACCTAGGGTTATATTTGTCGTGGTCTATTTTAATTTTAGTTTAGAAAGCTGCAGAGACCTTTGGAGATTTGCAGTCACACTTAGTGTGACACTGAGGTCTAAACAAATGATATGAAACACTAAGTCAATACATAAATAAAACATTTGAACCTCTAGGTAGAGGCAGCAGGGAATCAACAACTGTGCTGTGTAAAATCGCTGCCTTTCTCTGTGGGCTTTGGGAAGTCTTTATTAGTTTTTATGTCGATTATCAACTCTAATTTTAATTGCACGGGACTGTGCAAAGCAGTTCTTAAGACATCGTAGATTTAGGCGAAGACAACTTTATTTAGCTGGATTACCATGTTATCCCTGTAAAAAACATGCCTAACAACATTTTTCTACCCTGCAGATCCTCGTCCACTTAGGTCTCTTGACGAAGGAATCTGGATTTAAGATCGCAGAGAATGCTTTCAGCGGTGGCCCCCTGGGGGAGCTGGTTCAGTGGAGTGACCTGATAACTACACTCTACCTTCTGGGTCATGACGTTCGAATCTCAGCCTCTATTGCTGAGCTCAAAGAGTAAGTAACACATAAAACGTGTCTGTCCATGGAGCATCATCTTGAACCGCAATAAAAGAAAGAAGTGCAGGATTTTTTAACCTAAATCCCAGCACCACAGAAACCAAACCTAAGACCAGATTAAACCAAGGCCAAAGCTTTTAAGACGACATTATATTAAGACGACAGAACACTGTCGAAGAAGACAAGGTGAAGACTCAGAGTACCAGAGTACTTGAAGACTAAAAGTAGACCATGACTTTAAGGGACCAAGAACCAGAAATCTAGATGAGCAAATCATGGAGGACCGTTTTTGTCCATTTCTTTCTAAATGTCTGTGAATAAAGACTCAAACAGTTTGTCCATTTTTGTGTTATGATTAAAAAAATTTTTTTAAATTTTATTTTGTACTATATTTTCCCAGAATCATGCGTAAAGTGATGGGTAACAAGTCCAGTTGTCCCACTCAGGGTGACAAGATAGTGGAGCTCATCTACATCGACATTGTTGGACTCACACAGTTTAAGAAGACCCTGGGACCCTCCTGGGTCCACTACCAGTAAGTCTGCTCATTCTGCTGATTTCTTCTAGTTAATGGTACAGTAACATGTTCATGGTAATACCATGTGATGGTGATGTGGGAGGAAACACCATGTAGAGCTTCTTACCGTCCCTCAGTCCCCTGATTTCCCCTGCTCTACTTTCTTAAGTAAAGGGCTTGAGTTTAAGGAACTGTTTGCAACACAGTGGCTCTGTTTCCTGCTCACACTCACCACAGTTTCCCTGAAGGGCAGAGAAGCAGCAGCAAGGGCAGCAGTGGTGGCCATTGTTTGTGTCACCATCGCTCCTCTGCTCTATTCTTACCCTGATGACTCCACTGAGGACGGGGAACAAGACCTTGAGCCGCTGTTCAGTAAAATAGCTGTCATCAGTTTCCACTGCCAGGAAAAGAGCAGGAACTGTATGTCTGAGGGCACTAATGGCCCCGCCAGTTCCTCCTGTCAGTCACCAGCCTTTGTTTGGCATCGTCATCAAACTGGGTTTAGAATCAGGCTGCAGTTTTCTAACAGAATTATTTTGCTTTTTGTTGTCTGGTTCAGGGACTAATTTGAAGACAAAAACAGTTCAGTTCAGTTCCTGTTTTTTATGCAGCTACCCTCAGCTCCTGGACACAATACCTGCAGTGGAAACACACAGCAATTCAACAATGTCTAGGTATGGCAGTAGAGGAGTTCCGATTGTAATGTTTGGGCTGAATCCGAGTTCCAATGTATAACTTGCGGGATAGAGTTTTTTCAGTTGACAACATTGTGCAATAACAAAAGGTGTGAACATTCAAAATAAGTACTTTACTAAAGGTACCATTACAAATGTGAAAAATATTGTAACAGTCGGGATGTTCTATAATGGAGGAGGAGTCAACTGTTTACAGGTATGGGAGAGAAAGGAGGACGGTATGTGTGTGTGAGATAGTGGAGATAAAGAGAGATGAAATAGAGAAGTTGGAATTAACAACATTTAAATTCAGGTAAATATTCAGAGCAGGTTGTTGCCGTCTGTAATAAAGTTCAATAACACATAGTTCCTGGTACATTAGCAAGTTGCTGACAGTAGCTCATGTACACCGGGCTAGTACTCTTCTTCTTTACAGAAATGGCTTGGTTAGATTTTTTTTTTTAGAGAGAATTAAATCTGTAATGTACATTATTGTCATGGTCCCTTGTCCCTGGTATGATGAAATGGACAGGTTCCTAGTACTAGTTATTATATGGTAATAAACAAATCTATCAGTTGATAGTTTTTTGTGTTGTAGTAAAGTCACACATACAGTAGTTTCTTTATTCCCAGTAGTGTTTCTTTTCTAGAAACACACTCTTTGACCTTTCTACAGAACATTCCCCTGTCTTCTCACTGTAGTGTCATACCAATATGCCTAGATGGAGAAAAGATCTTCAGATGATTGTTGTCTGGATGTACAACTGTTCCTCTGAACGACTACAGCAAAGGCAGGATGCTGTTGAAAAACCAAACGAGAAAAAAGAAAAGAAATAAAGAAATGTGACTCATGATTTCATAATTTCCTTTTGCTGTTGTCTGCACTCTCTGTCGTTAACTCCTCATTCTGTGGAAGGAGTGATTGGGTTTTTTTTAACAGCTGCCGACTTACAGTCGGTACAAGAAAGAAAGTTTAAACCTCCCTCTTTCTTAAAAACAGAAATAGATGGAAGCAGCAGGTTATTGGATTTGGTGTACAGAAATCTTGGAATCCCTACGGACGTTGTTGCAGTTAGAGAATGACTGCAAGACTAGGTTTTGAAACATGAATGAAGAAGTGAAACTGAACCTGTTAAAAATAGTCGTTGGATCAACATTTTGTGCAAGTAGAATTCAGTTTTTCCTTAGTCCACAATTTCCACAGCCATAATGTCCTGGGGAGCTTGAAAGTAGGTCTTGAAAGGTGCTTAAAAGACTCCTGGGAAAAGGCGTTTTACCCTCCATCTGTTCAGGAGGACAGAAGGTTGTGGGGTTTTTTCCTGCAGGGCCAGTAGATATGACATGTTGAGTTGTTGTTGTCATCGTCGTCGTCGTTGTTGTTGTTGTTGTTGTTGTTGTCAGTGTAAAACGTTCCTCCTGGCAGACATTTTCCCAGTCCTTCTCTCTCTCTCAGGGCCTTTCACAAGTTCAGGCAGCCAGCTGTACAGCACCTGCTCAGAGGAGAACAGTGGAAGACAGTGAAGCAGGGAATGGTTTTGATGAGCTCAGAGTTTTTGGCTTCTTTTAAATGCTTCAGTTTATATCCAGGATTCTTCACTCTTCATATTTTGTGACATGTGAGACGTATTTGATAAAAGAAGACGATCAGAATGGTCGAAACAACAACATTGATGGTTCTTTGCTTTTTTCAGTTTAGGCTGTTGTTGTTGGGAATTCCTGTTAATTCTATGCTACATTATGGTTTCATATAAAAGAGTATAACTGGAGAACTAAACAAGAACGACTAACTTTTACCTACCCAATTAACGTTATTTAGATATACTGCGCTGAAGTATATGTTAAGCCACTTTTAGTTACATTTGTGCTCGACTGTACTTTACATTTCCAGATATGTGATGTTACCAAACCCAAAGACCATCGTAGCTATGTTTTCAATGGAGTTTTTATTCTTTCTTCTTATTTATTTTCTAATCCATAGAGCAGTGTGAAATACAACACAGCAGCAGTAGCTGCCAATGTGTTAGTAAAAAAGAGCAGGGAGGTTAATGTCTCCACTGCTCTCTCTCTCTCTCTCTCTCTCTCTCTCTCTCTTTCTCTCTCTCTCTCACAGCTTCACACAACCCCCCATTTTTCCAAGTATTGTTCTTTTTAAACCATACTTCAGGTTGTTTAACCTTTATAATGATTTATATAGTTCCTAAAAGTGCGCAGCTCACAGACAAAGTCATGAGCTGCACTGACGACCAGCTCTAGTTCTGGACATTACCTACATATGTGGAACCAGGATAGGTAGAACAAAACTTTCAGCCTCAGTTCAAGTCCACACAGATTTCCACAGAGTAAATGTGCTTTTTTTTTAAGTTCACAGAGTTCTACTGCTGCCTCTAGTGGTCAGTTAGTGGCATTGAGGTAAATCCCTACCTTGTGACAGATTTGAGCTGATGTAGATTTCACTCAGTTATTCTGTTGTTAAGTAGCTTCTTTAAAAATTGAATATTTTGGGAGCGATGATTATGAGATTTTCAGTGAATATTTCTCTTCCGTTTCATCCCAATAATCTAACTAGGGACGCTTTAATGTGGTGCAGCTGTGAGTCATAAATTTAATTTGACTTCCTCAACCAACAGTGTTTGATTCTCACCACATCTGAATTTAACCTTTTGCCACAGTTGTCAGAATGGAATGTATAATTGTCTTTTTAATATTAAATTTATCCCATAACCTCAGTTTTTAAATATTTGCATCAACCATTCTTACGTAAAGTCATTCTCCACTCAGTGGTTTCCAGATGTAGAAAAAACACCAACGCTCAGTTGGAATAAATAACAATAAATAACAGACTTTTCTGCAGTCTCTTCAACATATTTATTTACCGAGTGGGTTTAATTTTCTTGTTTTGCACTTCTTTAACTCTGAGCTGTTGTGTTTTTAAGTTTACGTCATCCGTCAGTGTCGTTATAGTCACGGATGCCCACGGGAGTAGAAACTAGTCTTTTATTACAGGTGGGCTCTGTGCCATTAGGATGTTTATTTCTAAAATATTGTTGACTCTTCAACTTGTGACTTTTTTCAGGCATTTCTTGGTACAGTTCATTAACATATTTTTGTTATGTTAATTATTTGAAGTTGTTTTGGACTGTGGGAACAGAATTCACCCTCCACATGTTGACGTATCTTGTGCGAGGCGTGAATGGATTTAAAGTTGTACTGTACCTTTAAGAATACCAATCTTGCTACATTTCCAGGATAATGTCAATGTTTATCTTCTGGTGTTTAGAGAGTGGGTTTAGGTGAATCTGTTTTGAATTCCCACACAGTAACCATTCTGCCAGAATTGCATTTTATTGTATTTGTATTTAGCCAACACCTGAAGATTCTTTGGTTTCTTATTCTTTCACCTAATTCTGAGCTAATCCTGGTTTTATTTAGTCTGTTGGGGATGTTGGTCTATTTTAGTTACTTTTTAAAACTTGTGTTAATCATTTCAGAAATATTATTGACTATTTCCCTTCACAGGTGTATGTTGCGGGTACTGGATTCGTTTGGTACCGAGCCAGAGTTCAATCACGCTCACTACGCCCAGTCCAAAGGCCATAAAACACCATGGGGAAAGTGGAACCTCAACCCCCAGCAGTTCAACACCATGTTTCGTAAGTGCTTTTCCTGGTTTCTTTATGGCAGTCGTTCTCCAATTTTTTCTGCTCTGTACCACCTGAGAAAAAATTGAGCTCTCTGAGTACCACCAACATTGGAGTATAGCAGCAGAGGCCTTCATTATACCTAATCAACTAGGACGTCAACACTGTGCTGTACAATCTGCTGTGACTGTCAACTTTGTGGGGTTTTAATGTTGGTGATGTGGAGCCATGGTGGGATGGTGGAGGATTCAGCAGCCACTCACAAGAGAACTGACCTTTTCCCCAGCATTGGGAGAAAGAGGAACCTCATTGCTGCAGTCCCTGTTAGTGAAGTGAAGCTGCAGCCACCGATGTACCTGAATGACGCCTTTGTGCTCTGATCAGAGCCCGTCTTTCTCGTTGCACACTGGAGCTTTTGCTATAGACTTGGTGAAGAGTCTCAGGATTAGATGCTATCGCTGCTGGAACAAGTGTGCGGTCGTTTGTAGTGTAAAAAAAAATCTCCGTCAGGCCTCGTGTGGAGACAAAAGCTGACGATTGCCTGGGCAGACTCTCACAGTTTGTCCACTGATGGTTATCTGCACTTTGGTCTCATGTCAGGGCTGTCCAGATGACAGTCCAGGTATTGGATTTTATATTGCTTTTATCCAATTTCATAGTGTGTCAACATGATGATAAAGCCATGGTTATATATTTTTATTAATGGTGATTATTATCCTTGGTTGAGAGCAAACACACGTGAGGTTTATGGACTGAGGTAAATGCACTCAAAAAAGAAATCAGTCCCATCCAATCAGTGGGACATTTGACAGAAACGGAACAATTTTTTGGCCACTGAATAGGTTATTTTGACATCAGCAACTCAGTTTACGTTGTTTGAGCTGCTACATTTATCTTTAGTGCGCTGCAGTTCTTTATCCTGATTGTTTCATTTGTCATTATAAGACAATGCTCCATAAATCTTCCATCCAGGGAATTCTGGGAGGCCTCAGGCTAGAAATCAGAAAGAACATGTGCAAATTGACTCATTAATCTGTTTCAAAGTCAGAATGTTTTGGTGCTAGTTGAGTAAATGTCACCGAACACAGAAATCATTTATAACATATTTACAGATTCCTCTATTTATTTATTTCTTGTGTAAAGCTGCAGATTTACGGAGCCCCTAAGGGAAAATCATTGATGACAAAAGGTGCACACGAGTTCCTGCTGTGTAAACACGAGAAACTATTGCTTGAGCACTAAAAAGTTATTACGCGATCACAAGAGATTTATCTCATGCGCACGTGAAAATATTGTTAAAGCACGAGAAACGTTTTCCTGTATAGTGGTCGTCTGAGTTTTTTTGGCAGTAACATCCTTTCCATCTGTAGAAATGTCCGTTTCAGAGTTAATAGTTCTATTTTAAGCACAATTGGACCGACAATGCGCAGGTCATCTATAGCTATAATCTAGATTTAAAAGTTGTATACAATACAATATGTAGTATTTATAAATGACACACGACATATCAAAGTAGAAAAAGTTGTTTTTTTAACAAAAAGATACACACAAAACTCTTGAAGGACCAACTTTTGCCTAGATCCAAAAACTCATCCACGGTAACGGTCTTTTGAACAGTTGGGTGGTTTGTTCATAATGACCGACCTCGTAAAAATGTAACCCTCCTGATTCAACTCACCAACTCTCTTTGGCAGCACACTTATAGCCGGCGTGCCGAATTTGTGCTCCGTCAGAGCGGCTTCTCTGCCATAGATGTTGCAGGTGCATTATTTATTGATATAAATATAAAGGCCTCTGGATCTGAAATAGTTTGCATCAGGCTTTAAAAATAAAACATACAACAAAAATAAACAAATAAATCTTTTAGCAGCAATAGTCTGATGGAGTTAAATGTCTTGTGCAGACAAAGGTATCAAACAGACATTCCTGGTGAATTGTACACACGTATTAAGTCAATGCTTGGATTTCAACCTGTCTTAGCCAGTACAATACTCACCTGGTTGTCCACCTGGTTGTCCACCTGGTTGTCCACCTGGTTGTCCAGGCAGCTTGAAGTACATTCACACCTCATTAAATTGAAGCCTGCAGGTTGTACTACAATCACTCACTACAGTTTGGCTGTAAACTACTGTGGTTTTATTCATTGAGAAATACTCTACTGCTGCTGTAAGTATCTCTGTAGGTGGAGTTATTTTCAAACCTCCAGGCTCCAGTGGAACACTCCACAGTCTGTGATCGCCAGGATCAGCTCAGCTCAGCTCACTGGCATTCAAACTAAGAGAAAACATATAAGTCACCCACTGAGTAAATGTGTCAGTGACAACGTTCAACAATGTTTGTTTAACCAAGCTTGTTAGCTGAGCCTGGATTAGTTGACTTTTTTTAGGCACAGCTCCAAGAAAAAAAAAGAAGGAATCTGCTGCAGATGAATGGTCGTTTCACTTTGGCACAAATGTCAGAACTTGAAAACTGGGTGTCAGTGATGCAGACCATTTGGTTGATATTGTCCAAAGGCTGATTTACCATATTTAAAAACACTATTGTCCATTGATAGATGTCAGATTTTAAGCATCCTGTGAATAAACAAGAAGATTAAGGAAAATAATTCAACTTAAACACGAGCTGCAGTCGTTTCTGGAACTACTTTCAAATACTGACATCTAACTTGCTGGTATTGTGCCTGGAATTTAGTACAAAATCATTGTGTGTGTGTGTGGGGGGGGGGGGGGGGGGGGGGGGGGGAGGGAAAAACCAAGCAA
>NC_024320.1:13083728-13089806 GCF_000523025.1 Cynoglossus semilaevis
GGTGTTGGAGGTGGGGTTGAGGTTGGGGGGATTGGGGGGGGGGGGGGGGGGGGGGAGGGGGTGAGATGTGAACAATAAGATAACCAGTAATAACCTTTGGCTTAGAACCAGTTGCTTGTGTGCCAGAGTGATTCACTCAACCATTGTCTGTTCTTTGTTTGACTGAGTTGTTCAGTCTCAGTGGAGACAACTCCCTGCACACAGTTCACACTTGGTAAAAAAAGAAAGAAGTACAGCCTGACTTTAGCATTGGAGTAGTGATCTGTGAGTCCATGTTTCAACACGTCGATGCCAAATGGACGTTTAACAAAGGTGCAAAAATAAAAATAATAAACTTAAATGTAGTTTTAACAAAGCTTGAGCAAAGCTGGCGAGACAAAGGCTAACAGAAAAAAACAGATAAAATAATTCACAGAAATTATATTTCACACTTGTTGAGATTTAACATTGTGGCCCAAATTATGTTGAGTTCAGGGTTGTGTATGATCTGCTACACCTGGAATCAAACCCACAACAACTGCACTATCTACTGATCTACAGCCAGATAAAGCAATAGCTTTATTTCTTGGTACTTGCTAACACCTAGCCAACTTATTTAGAAAAGTGTTGAAAGATTGTACAGTGTCCTTGTAACAGTGGTAGAAAAATGCTTTCCTGATTTGATGTCTTTCAAATGAGAAAACCTCAGCTGCGTCTGTGTCCTGTTCCAGCTAAAGAGTTTTGTTTTCTTCCTGCTTCACCTGCAGCTCTGAGGCTGAAACAATGCCATGATAGTTTTTTGGTTTTTTTAATGCTCTGTGCTCGGCTCACTGACCTCAATCAGCTGCTGTAGTAACAACACTGTGGTCTGACCACAGTGGCAGCAGCAGCAGGTCCCGTGAGGAGAAGAATCCCACAGTGCTCCCTGACCATCTGCATCCTTCACTGAGGACGGGATGACGACGAGCTGTGCTCAAACTGCTGTCTTCTCAATATTAAATGAGATTTATTAGTCAGTCTGTCTGACACTCCCTCACTCTGGAGCCTTGTCCTCATGTTAGTTTTACACAGCAGATGGCAGTGAGCTAACCTGCTGCCAGCTCACTCTGTGCTCCACACACACACACACACACACACACACTCTTACAGCCAACCTCAAAAGTAACAAATATCAAAACAACAACCAGTCTGGTCCTGAGTCCATGCTGAGCAGCAGTGAATTATTATCACGTATGTTAAGATCACACAGAGGAGAGAGGAGGATGTCTCTGATCAGTATGAACTATTATTCATAATATATTTTGTTGTTGTATGCCACAGCTCACACTCCAGACAACAGCTTCCTGGGCTTCGTGGTGGAGCAGCACCTGAACGCTAGTGACATCAGGCACATTGACGACATCAAGAGGCAGAACCAGTCTCTGGTCTACGGCAAAGTCGACAACTTTTGGAAGGTACTGTGACACATTATACAGCTGCACACCAGGGGAGTGTGTGTGTGTGTGTGTGTGTGTGTTTGTGTGTGTGTTTCTGCCCCCACAGCTGTTGGTACCATCCCTAGTTTCTAGTTTCTGTGATGACATCTCTGAATAGGAATGGGGGAATGCCCATCCTTTGTGGTACTGCCCTGGAGCTTGTGGTTCTAACCTCTACACTGGGATTACATGTGGTGAATTGTTCCGTTTGTAGTTCCTGTTCCTGCTATTTCCCATGTTAAGAAAACTCTTTCTTCTTGGAACTTTCACAGCTTCCTGCTGTTCATTCCTTTGCCGAGTTCAACTGTCATTTCAACTGTCAGTTGTTTAGCACAGAATTATCAGTTTGACACTTGGCATAGACCTGAACAAACCTCTGATTGATCTAGACTTTGTTTTCCGACACATTATCTAATTAAATGCTGCCGCTGCCGCCGCCGTGATGAACTTGTTAATGTATTCAAATACATGCTCACACTGCGGCATACAGACCCCAGGATTACTGTATTCCAGACAGGAGGCACTCAGAGATTCAGGGAGAATCAGTCTTTGTTTAGGGTTTGGGGCTGGGGGTCTGCCTTTGATTCAGTCAGACACTTGTTGGTGCAGGAAGGTGCAGGAAGAATGAAGAGAGAAAAAAACATTACCTTTGGGCAAACATTTAAGTGTGTAAGCATTAATTAAGGTTGATTTGGAATTAAAGAATAACAAATATTCAACATCCAAGATCTAAAATTTAATTTGGGTAATTTAGAAAACGTAGGTATAGTGGTTGGAATTCATGCAGACTGACTTTGGATCCTTAGATTATTTGGTAACCTTTAACTAGTCACCAAAAATCAAGGTCACACTGTCCTAACAAGCCGTGCTTTATACTAGTTTTCTCTGAAGGACTGAGTACCAGAAGAGAAGGACAGCAACAGAAACCGTGGACATTTCAAATGTCTTCACAGTGAACAAAATCAAACGTTCTTTAAATTCTTTACTGGACTTTAACTACAATGAAACCACACAGCCTTTGTAGGTAAGACTCATTCACTTCCTCACGTTGAAAGTTGAAGTGTCTCTTATTTGAAACCTTGATCGTATGAGTGTTTTGCATTGAAAAGGAAATTACCTTGTGGAACCAAGTAGAAAAGCATGGAACCTTCATCATGTCCATGAGCGGTGGTGATGTCAGAGCCTCTCTGTGAAGCCTGAAGTGTTGTATCTTTAACAAGGAGGTATCACAGCTGCTGCTGATGCTGCTGCTGCTGCTGCTGCTGCTGCTGCCTCTGTTGTTGTGTGTTGCTGCTGGTCCTGACTCAGAGCTGGCACAGCGGTGTTCCAATCAGAGCTGCTTTGAAAAGGCCAGAGGATGGAGCCCACCGACTCACAGCGAGCAGCATTAGCTGCTAAACACACTCCCAGGTGTGTTCATTAGCTCTTTCTTTTAATTAAAGGGCCATTTTGAGGCCTTGGTGAAAAACAGCTGACTGAGTGTTTCCTTTCACACAGTCAGCTCTGGAGTTAGCTCTGGAGTTAGCTCTGGAGTTAGCTCTGGAGTCAGCTCTGGAGTCAGCCAGTCACCGACTCTGTTTGATATTTATAATCAGTTATCGCCGTTTTAAAAAATTACAATTTTATAGAGTTTCATTGAGACTTTGAGGCCAATAAGAGAACATGAAGTCAGGAGTATGGAGTTGTAATAAAAGACAACTCTTAGTAACCTAATAACAGCAAAGTAATCAGATCAGATCAGTAAATCTGATTTATTTATAAAAATTAAAAAACACCTTAGGAGTTGTCAGTTCAAGTTTTTTTTTTTAAACCTTCTCCGTGTTTCAGAACATTTATGAAGTAAAATAAAACAAACATGATTTGTTATCCATCCACCATCCATTTGAGAACATCTCACAACAGTATATCAATATAGAGAGATGCTATAGTTTAACTAAATATTTACCTTTTGTCAAAGTTTTAACTTTCTGCTGTATTTATCATGATTCTTGGCAGGTTTCTCTTCTTGTTCTTTATTATATTCTTGCCATTTTGCACCGTAGGTCAGAGAGGACTGAAGTTGTGCCATAGTCCTGTATGTATGGCATATTTGACAATGAAGGTGGCTTTGACTTTGAGGTTTTAAATTATTTTGTCTAATTTGTAGTCATTTCACTGATGTTTAGCTGCTTTAAACCAATGTTTAGTGATATTTCATGCTATCTCTAAAGGTTTTGCTGAACAGGTTGGTAATGCAGACTAAAAAAAAACATTTTTCATGGAAAATACAAATTCAACTTTACATGTCCTTCTTTAAGACTTCATCAAGTGATGGTGTTTTTTCTTGATCAAATAAAAACCTTGTCATGTCCTTTTTTTATTTTTGTAGTGTTTTTGGCTAAACATTTTATTTATACATTTAATATATACATTTTTTGTTATTATTTAAATTCCTTTCACATGCAAATATTTAGTTTTTTTGTTTTGTTTTTTTAAATAAAAAATGACAGCTGACTTGATGATCAGAGGTATCTGCTAATGAAGGCAGTCTTCGACTTTGGATTGTAGCTCCAAACATGAACTCCTGCAAATCAAAGGAGACAATGCTGTTAGCCTGAAAATAAAATGGCCTCTCTGAAGGAGACGTTACCATAGCAACTCAGTTAAAGGAGCAGGGAGGGAGGGAGGGAGGCAGAGAAGAAATATCACCTTCTGCATTGTATGAGAGCTCTGCAGATCGTTGTGTTTTCATTGTTGCCGATTATAGATTGAAGAGTTTCAACCAGGACGTTTTGTTATTGTAAAAGACTGAGTCACTGATGAAAAAGAGAAAACACAAAATTGACAGTCTCCGTGTCTGTTCTGCACACTCTGTTCCTGAGGAACATCCGTACTTTCAGTTCTCCTTTTGTCCTCCACATTTTTTCCTCTCTCCACATTGTATTCCTTCTTACATTTGTCTAATCATTGAGGTGATCACCATCTCTGTACATGTGGCCATTAATCTGACTCTTTACATAATAATCCCTGATTAATCATTTATACAGCTTATTTTATCCTGCATAAATAGGTTTGGATCTAGTGATGTGGTGACAGTAATATTAGGGATGGGATTCCTCTAATATTGGACCAGACATTAAAACAAACACAAACGATCACCTTCATGTTTAATTCAACTTTGTTGTCATTTTATTCCTTCCTTCATGGATGAAGAATGTTTGTTGTGCACTTTAAGCCTGGTGTTTGTTAGATGTCTTTACAACTAAAATGTGAAAAGACAGGATCATTGTCTGTATGTGTGTGAAATGAGTTGAGAGAAATCCACCATGGTGACACTTGAAGAAATCTAAAGTTCCCCTTTTTCACCACATCCCTGCTCATTTCTGCCCTTTGGTCTCATACTTGTATTTTTTATCAGGAAGTTTTTCCACTTTAGAGTCACTGAAAACATGTTGCTAATCTTCCCAGCAGGAAACCTGTAGCATTTCTTTGACTTAAAAGACACAACTCTGGCTGCTGTCCAAACTATGGGCAGTTGTTGTGCGAAATGAAGCGTGGGACGGGAAGCTGAATAAATAACTCCTTCTAGATGCTGTTTTTCCAGCCCTGTCATCCTGGGAATTTTAGAGCATCACTCAGTGTGTGTTTGCTAAAGGATATGCATCGACGTATCACAAACTGACGTGTGTAGGAGTCTGTACACAACAAAAGCAAATAAGGTGTACATGGAAAGTCAAATACAATACGAGACAAATAAAAAAAAAAGAAGCTATGAAAGCACTGAAGCTATTTCTCGATGTCCACTCCGTCCGTGTTTCCATCTGAGACTCCCTTCACTGTAGAATTCTGAATGATGTCTTCTGCACCAGGTCAGACTGACAGAGGTCAGAGCTGTAGGGAGGATGTGCAAGGATTTTTCAACAAAGCTCAAGTGTCGTATGTCAAACAGTCAGGCTGTGGGAGAAGTCCTTCATTTATGTATCTCTGTCCTTCAAGAAAGTTGATTGGGATTATTTATTCTGATTACCAAAAACCTGTGGCCGTAACTTTTTGAGCTGACATTTTTGCTTCCAACGCCAACTACTTGGTAGGCCCCTCATTGTTAGCTTCGCTCTCTGGGTCGTATTGGTAAATCGCTGTATCGTCTCCAGTGACACATTGTGTAAAGAATGGGTTTTATTTGCCCTAATTCTGATTAACTGTTTCAGAATGAGATCTTGGAGCCAGTTTGTCTTCCAGCAACAGTTCAGGGACCCACAAGCTGAGATTCAAACTCCATTGGCAGTTTCATTCTGTAATTTTCTTCTACAGAATTCTACACAACAGTGACATTTCTTTCATTTTTCTGGTCTTTCCTGGGGGTTGTTTTGGAACAATCAATACTTATTGCAAGCTTAAACGACAGCTGATGATCCTAAAGAGTTCTTTTACAAATCTGTATTTTAATTTTTCAGGACTGCACAAGGCTACTCAAGGCTTGACATAGATATAATGAAAAAACCAAACCAAATGTTGAGAGACATCCAAACATCTCCGGTTATAAAAATGAAGCACCTTTTGAAACTATTACACGTGACGTCCTCTTCTACTGGTACAGATGTGAAGACGATGGCTGCCGTCTCAGGAGGATGGACACATTAATAGT
>NC_024320.1:13089937-13106641 GCF_000523025.1 Cynoglossus semilaevis
GAGGTTCAGTAATAAGTGCACGATGTGCTGTGCACTCACATTTAACCTCAGCAGTCGGCAGGACGCAGCCTCACCATTCCCACGAGGAGTTCTCACACTGCCATGAAAACCATAATGGATGGATTTATTGGTGGAAAAAGTAAAGTCCGGGGAATAATAAATGAATAAGCATCAGTGTTGAAAATGAGTATGTAATGAGACACAACTGGTTCTCTGTGATACCTAGAACCTGCAGTATAAAGGGACAGTCACTAGTACTGCTTTTAGAGAGTAAACAAACACAGTTCATCTTAGTGACCCATGATGTTGGCTTTGATAGAACTGTGAAGGAGCACCTTTGAATTTTGGTCTTGTTTATATTTTAGTCATTTCTAGCATTTAACAACAAATCATAATTTGAAAAAATCATCCCTTCACCTATAGCTCATCAATACATTTTTTTTTATCTTTTTGTCAGCGACCATACCTTATAATCTGTCCTGAATTGTTTGTCTTTCTTACTGTCTCAGGAAACACCACAGCAGTATCAGAAAGCAGAGGACATTTCCTGGTGTGTGTAGTGTTTTTGGCAGGAGCGCAGCACCTGACTTGGACGGAGTCTAACTGAAAGTGTGGCTATAAAGCAGATGTAATTGCTGTTTTCATTTGTGACTGTCAAACTGCTACCCTGGGGGGGGGGGGAGCTACATCAGTAGCTCCACCCCTGATGCTCATCCCTCAACAGCAGCAGCACCACCTCTCCTGTTTCCAGTGGTTCACAAATTCCCTCTGATTTACACCACCATAAATCTTCCTCCTCCTCCTCCTCCTCCTCCTCCTCTCCTGCTTCAATCAACCTCTCCAGCTACTTTATAACCTCGGAGTGCAGCGTTCTGCTGCTGTACAAGGCCGCGGCCATCCATCTATCTCCTGCTCGTTGGACTCATCACTGCATTCACCAACAGATTCACTGTGACTGTTAGTCACGGCTGACATTAGGGTCACATTTGAATCAGTGTTATTGGTTGGATGGAAGAAAAAAAAGGGTTTCAACTCTGGTCACAACTCTGCGTTCATGTCTTAAACCAGGGATTACAGCGGCTTATAAACTTCAAAGGAGTTGAAGTTTGTTTGTGGTTTGTGGTGTTTGATGAATCTGAAGGTGTGAACGGTGTGAGCTGAAAAGGTGAAACCACAAGAGTGAGCTGCTGGGATAAGTCAGGACGAGGTTTGACTGAGATGTGTTTAAACAGAGCTGGGACGAATTCATAGTATGGAAGAGAGAGAGAGAGAGAGAGAGAGAGAGCGAGCAAAACAGAGTACAGTGAAAAGGACAGAGGACTGAGAAAGAGACTTTGGGACAGACAGAAAGAAAGAGAGAGAGAGAGAGAGAGATCCACTGGCAGTGAGAGACAAGCGCCTCCTGTGGCCAGCAATACACAATGTATATTTTGTCTTTACTGAATTGTGTGTGTGTGTGTGTGTGTGTGTGTGTGAGAGAGAGAGAGATGGTGTGCATGTGTGTGTGTTTGGTTGTCTGCCAATAACCTTCATTTTGAACTCCTATATGCACATACCCCAAGTGACTGAGTGTAAAGATTGCAGAGTAAAAATTTTCAGCCTCGTAATTATCTCTCTCTCTCTCTCTCACACACACACACACACACACACACATCTTTAGTTACAGCAGGCTGACTGCAGGCATCTGATAGTCCTGCCTCCAGAGACTGAGACGAGTGACTACCTGAAATTTAAACCTTACAACCAAACACTGAGTCGAGTGCACACACACACACACACCCACACACATGCAGTCTGCTCTTGTCTCCCTTTCAGGCTGCTTATAATCATTACAGACTCAGCATAGATGGGTGTGTGTGTGTGTGATTGTGTGTGTGTGTGTGTGTGTGTGTGTGTGTTTGTCTCAGAGCTACTGTGAAAACTACCAGTGTTTGGTTAAAGCACTTTCCTGAAGGACAGCACTTGAACGTTACTTTACAGTTCTGCTGTTAGTAGGTACACAACAACAACAACAACAACAACAACAACAACCCCAACAACCATAAAAAACAACCACAACAACAACCACAACAACAACAACACCCACAACAACAAAAACAACCACAACAACCATAAAAAACAACACCAACAACAACCACAACAACAACAACACCCACAACAACAAAAACAACCACAACAACCATAAAAAACAACACCAACAACAACCACAACAACAACAACACCCACAACAACAAAAACAACCACAACAACCATAAAAAACAACACCAACAACAACCACAACAACAACAACACCCACAACAACAACAACAACAACAACAACCCCAACAACCATAAAAAACAACCACAACAACAACCACAACAACAACCACCACAACAACCACAACAACAACAACAAACAGGACAACACACACATTTTGATCTGCAGGGAAGACTCTGTGTCCATCCTTTGAGGCGGCTCCTGGTCCTGGTTTTTTAAATTTAAAGACCTGTCACTGTGACTTCCTGTGCACATCAACATGACTCTTGAATCTGCAGAAAACAAAGTGAAGTCTGGTCATCCATGAACTGACATGTACACACATGTACACATAGTTATGGTGCACACTGATTCTAACAGCATTCACAGAAAAGGGACGTCACACAAGTTATTTTGAGAAATGGAAACTGGGAAGTCATGTTTACAGACTGACAGAATCGGCTGATGATCAACATCCTCTTCTGGGTTGTGCTGTAAAATCTCTGGTTTTCTCACATTTAGGGATTGGGAAAAGAATGTATAGCATTTAGTTCAGCCCACGTGTCGTTGTATCCACTGACTCCTGGCTGTTTTCACTGTGGTTCCAGACGCTCAGAGAGTGAAAACAAGGTTCATCAGGGAAAAACAAAAACAACACCACTTCTCTGAAACGTGTACAACAACAACAACAAAAAAAAAAACAAAAAAAAAGAAAACATTCAACAACAACAAAAAAAACAAAAAAAAAGAAAACATAATCACAACTCTGGCCTGTTCAAACCACCTGTGTATCCTCTTTGTCTGCAGGACAGGAAACACTACCTGGACATCATCCACAGCTACATGGAAGTGCATGGCACCGTGCACGGCACCAGCACCGTGCACCTGCCCAGCTACGTCAAGAACCACGGCATACTGAGCGGCCGAGACCTGCAGTTCCTGCTCAGAGAGACCAAGGTGAGTTCAGGTGACTCTCCCTGTGGCAGCAGCAGCAGGAGCAGCAGGAGCAGCAGGAGCAGCAGGAGCCCAGTCTTTTATTGGCTGATGATTTATTGTTTCCTTATTAAATCTTACCTTGCATTGGCCTTTATCATCTAGCTGCTGACAGGGTTTTATCTTAAACCAAATATTCTTTACAAGGTCACCGCTCCTTTATGAGTTTTATGACTTTTATCAATCACTAAATTATCCAGAGCTTAGAAGTGTTTGCTGTAACTTCTTTCAGGTCAGTTCTTACTGTAATTCCTTATCACCTGTTGAGGTTGTAGTATTATAATATGTTAAAGTAATCTAAGAAAAGTGAATGATTTCTGTTGTTCCACAAAGTCAGCTCCTTTACTGAGTTAATGAGCCTCAGGAGGCTTGACTGTGTGGACACACAGTACTGTGAGTCACTGACATGCATACGTGTGACATCTGAGCCACAATTCCTTGGAAAATGTCATCGTCCACATCAGTTATTGTATTAGTGATTTACAGCTCTTAGAAGAAAATATTTTTTCTATAACGTGTGCGGTGTAGAGTTGACTTTTCTCTCCGACACAAATAGAAGTAGTGAAGTCACTTCTTTGTTCTGAACACAGTGAGCAGTGTTGGGTAATTAGTTATAGTTACTCGTTTTTTCTCCCAAAAAGTGTTAATATCTGAATTGCTACAATATAAAGGTTAGCAGGGATTGTACTATTGCATTCCTTTATTTAAGTTTAAATGTCTTAAAAAATATATGTCTGGTTTCATTAGCCAGAACTGCAGAAACAAGTATTTATAAAGATTTTTTTATTATTTATTGCAGCCATTTATCAAAAGTGTTATCTTCAATAATAAAAGTTAACCATTAATCACAGTAATATTCTATGACAATAAGATTCTGAAAAAGTCTTCAAAAATTAAAGCTTCTCAAAAATGAATACAAATGAAACAATTTGTCTTAAAAAAAAAAATGAATACAAATGAAACAATTTGTCTGGAAAAACCTTTTTCTTTTTATTGTTAAAATTCAAAATAAATAATGAAAATGTCCTTATTTGTAGGGCTGTAATCTCCGATTTATTGGTCAATTTATTGGTTAATTCTAGATCAGCCAATGTTCTGATTGGTTGATGCATTGCTGTTTAATTTATTTAATATATATATGTATATGTATAAATATATGTATAAATATATGTATAAATATATGTATATATATGTATGTGTTAATTTCATCCACTCCTGTGGCTGAGAGTCGAGTGACAACAGTTTGAGCAGCTTTAGTTTATAACGCGCCCATTTAATTGTGGGTAACAGCATTGTAACAATGCGAATAGTAATTACTTAGATCACCCCTTACTGAAAAGGTCATTAGTACAGCAGTTTATTTTAATGCCATCACTGATGGTGATTGGCCACTTTAATCTGTTAATTCAAATCTTTCAATCAAAGCAGGAATTTAAATGTGATTCAGAGCCTTGGCTCTGAGCAGCTGTGTTGTCCACAGCGTCTCCTCCTGTTCCTGGTGTTGAACTGTGTCTACTACGTCTTTCCCAACCTTTTTTGAGCCACGGCAAATATATATTATCTCTAACAAAAAGTATATGTAATTAAATATATTAATCTTCTTGTTTAAAAGACCTCATAATCGACTAAAATCTTTGACTGTTTAGTTGAAGACAACACTGATATACTGGCAGGAATTGAAGAAAGACATTCACTTTTCTCTCTCTTTTTTGTTTTTGTCTGCTGCCACCTAACAGAAGAGTATTTTATTGTTCTCCCTTTCATCCTGTGACGAGCAAAGAAAAATTATATGCAGTGAATAAATAATAGTTTTTGGACCAATTAAGGGAATTTTCCACATCACAGCTAATGATCTCTCACAGCACAGTGGTTGGTAATCACTGCTGTATGAGCTATAGACAGGCAGACAAGGCTCTCTGCTGCCACCTGTTGATACAGGGTGCCCTGTTTTCTAAACACTCAAACCAGCACACAGACATGTGTCCAGGTCCAGCTCTGTGTTGTTTGTTAAAGAAACTGTTGATGTGTGAGATTTTCTTCCACACAGACTAGTCATTGTTACAGAGGCTCACACACATCACACCCCTCACTGTGGACTCTGTAATGGAGCTGCTCTGGAACCTGAGAGCTTCCAGCTTCCTCCATGTGTCTCTGTTTTACAGAGGTTCCTGAACTTCTCCTGACCCTGATCTGTTTCCTTGCCTCCTTGTTTTACAGTAGATAAAGTCAATATTTACCTGAAAGGAGGGATAATGAAGGGAGTTTTGCATCAACAAGGAGAACACAGATGCTATCAGCAAACAGGAACCAGCTCCACAACACCATTAAAACCTCTCTGCTTAGTTTGCACTAGATGCTAAGAAAAAAACTCACCTGTTACTGTTGTGACTGTACTGTTATGTACATGAAGTATACCCTAAAATAAAACAGTGTTTACAACCACCTGCCCTTCTCTCTGCAGCTCTTCGTAGGTCTGTCCTTCCCTTACGAGGGTCCTGCTCCCCTGGAGGCCATCGCTAACGGCTGTGTCTTTCTCAACCCCAAGTTCAACCCACCAAAGAGCAGCAAGAACACAGACTTCTTCAAAGGCAAGCCCACGCTGAGAGAGGTGAGAAGAACCAGCAGATTAAAGCTAACCCGTCGTCGTCTTTTCATTCATCGTTTCTGTCGTCTCGCTCTGACCGTCTGTGATGATTTTATTCTCGTCAGCTGACGTCTCAGCACCCGTACGCTGAGGTCTACATCGGTCGACCTCACGTGTGGACAGTGGACATCGAGAACGCTGCTGAGGTGGAGAGAGCCATCCGCTCCATCCTCAGGCAGAAGGTAAACGAAACAGGCATCACATTTTACTCATCCTGTGAGAGGAAATACTTTTGACTGAATACCCTCCAATCTATCAAGTTTTGTGTCAGAATTTTAACAGCAGGTTCATATAAATTGCTAGTCTAATCTGGTTTAGTCTAATCTGGTTTAGTCTTATCTAATCTAGTCTAATCTGGTTTAGTCTAATCTTGTCTAGTTGTCTACTCTGGTCATGTCTAGTTTATTCTAGAGTGAGTTGAGTCTTGTCTCGTCTAATCTCCTCTGGTCTAGTCTATATTAAACATTGATATTAATAATAATCATTTTTATTTGTGTTATAAAAGTTAAAGAGAGAAGTTTCTAAGAATAGATAACTTTGCGTAACTTCCAAATAATACTATATCAGAGTAAACTTTCATAGTGAAATACCTTGGAGTGATGAAGATAAAAGAAGAACAAAAACAGTAAGAAACTGTTGAATTATTTATTCTTTCCCTTCATGAAAAAGCAGCAAAGTAAAAAGTAATAAAACCTCCGCGTGTGAATCTTAACGTGGAAGTGGAACGACAGAGAGAGAGAGAGAGATGAAGAGAAGAGAACTGAGGAACAATGGCTTTGTTCATAAGACCAGAGTGGCACATGATCTGTGACCCGTGTCGGGCTGCAGCCTACGAGGCTCCACGTGGACTACCATGTGCACGCTCACGTGCACTTTCACACTCAATGGAGACACAAAGCAAACAGTTGTTTCAACTATTCCTTTGTAAAAGAGAAGAAAAAGCTCATGTTTTCTTACACACACACACACACACACTCAGCACTGCGTGTTCTGCGTGTGTTTCCAGATTGAGCCGTACCTGCCGTATGAGTTCACGTGTGAGGGTATGCTGCAGAGAGTCAACGCCTTCATCCAGAACCAGGTACTGCCTTGACCTCAGTGATCATGGCTGACAGGACATTAGGTTTAAATGTGTTTCATTTTGACATGGATGTTTGAAGCTATTGGTTCACATTAACCTCAATGACTGACCTGACCACAGGAGGCAGCAGTGGACCCACAGCTCCTGTGTCACAGTTTTGGTCCAGTAGAGGGAGTTATTTGCTGCTGAACAAGTTTGTTTTCCATCATCAGGACTTCTGCCACGGTCAGGTGATGTGGCCGCCGCTCGGTGCCATGCAGGTGAAGATGGCCGAGCCTGGTCACTCCTGTAAGCAGGTGTGTCAGGAGGAGCAGCTCATCTGTGAGCCGTCCTTCTTCCAGCACCTGAACAAGGACAAGGACCTGGCAAGGTAAGACACACACACACACACACACACACACACACTTGGTCATTCAGATCAGTGACTCCACATCACAGTGGTCGTCAGATCTTCAGCTGTGCTTTGTTAATGTATCCAATGTCTTAATTGGCCAGAAAACTATTCTTCAATGAGACTGTGGTGCAGTGGTGGATAAGGAAGCAGACTGGGGTCTGGAAGGTTTCAGGTTCGAGTCCACCAGCAGCCTAGTCCCCACTGAGGTGCTCTGATCATGGCACTGACCCCACACTCTGCTCCCCGGGTGTTTAAGCTGCCCCCTGCTCACGTGATTGGTTCAAAGCAGATGCGTGTTGTGTCACAATGACAAACAGTTCATTTTTCACTTTAATTTGTTCTACATACTGTGGTCGGTTGGTTGTCGGTCAGAGGTCTGTTGTGTCACAATGATAAGTGCTTTCCTTATTTAAAATCAATTAAATACCCTGCCACTAGGCGGCAGCCGATGCTGTAAAAATTGAAAAAAGAGAGACTCTTTGAGTGTGTGTGTCTTTCTTCAATTCCTGCACTTATGTCATGGTTGTGTTAAACTAAACAGGCCAGGGTTTAAGTGCAGTGTGATCGTACCAGAGACTAAGTTAGCTGGTTACTGGTTTCCTTCAGGATCTGTTTCTCCAGCTCATGATCAGTCTGGGCCTGTTTCCTCAGGTACGGCGTGGACTGTCAGACCGTGGAATCGAGCGCCGACACCATGGTCCCGGCCTACAGCGACTCACAGCACCACTGCATCTTTCAGTCAGACCTGCTGCTGTTCAGCTGTGCTGGTGCTCACCCTTCACTGCGGCGCGTCTGTCCCTGCCGTGACTACATGAAGGGACAAGTGGCTTTGTGCAAGGACTGCCTATAGCAGGGACGTGCCCACTGCTACAGACTCCTATCAGACGGGGGCGGGGACACATGAGTGTAGGCGGTGCTTAACACACATTCGTTCGTAAATTTGAAGTGACTTCTGCTTCGTTTGTCACCACCTGGAGACCAGACCTGCACATATCACTGACTTCCTGTTGGTCTCCAAGAACATTAACAAAGATGGGCTTACTCCCTGTCTGACTAATGCCCCGCCCCTAAAACCCACCCCTGCACACTTATCTACGGCCCTGCTAAAAAGAAATTCTGCTTTTTCTTTAGGGTAAGTTTACACTGGACACACACACACACACACACACACACACAGAGTTTAACACTGTAATCTGTTCACCTCTTCTTGACATCAACAGTGATGAGAGTGGATGTGTAAAAGAAATAATCTAGATTTTTATTCTGGATCTTTTCTGCTGTTTTCCTCACACACTCTTTAATGTTAAACACACAGCTTTTCTCTCTCTCTGCAGCAGAGAAACTGTCCTGTTCTAGGCCCAGTATAAAGGCACAGTTCGGGGTTTTCCCAATAGTTGTAAAGTAGTTTTAAAAATAAATGAATGAAATAGAACAAAAACGTAGGACACAGTTGTAGTTTTTTTGACACAGACGACCAGAAAATACAACAGGTACCTGGGGGAACCTGGGTTTGAGCCACTTAAGAAAAGCTTTGTTTACCTTAAGTTACTAGATACTATTTGAAAACTGGATTTCCATGTACACAGGCTTGAAACAACACTCCCAACACACAGGAGTATGTTGTCTCTGCTGCCTCCATCATCAAACCTAAATGCCTTCATTAATGGCTTCAAAATCTCTTATTCAGGCTTACTGTGTTAACACAAACCGACCACAGGGGGCAGCAGTAGACCATCAGTTCCTGTTTACCAGCTGCCCTGGTCCAAAGTCAAAAACCTGTTAATACAAAAATTACACTTCAGAAACACTGAACTGTCCCTTTAAATATTACATATTACAAATTGTCCTGTTCGATTGTTTGATTAATAAGCAAACGAGTCAGTAGAGAACCATGAACACGGTACAGCAGTGAAACATCCAGACACATGGAGTCTTTTCTGGTAACGTGGTGACGTAGCATTTTTTTAGCAACAGAAAATGTTAGCCAGCCGCTAACACTTTTAAACTCCAAGTGACATTTTCAAGATTTTGTTTTTGTAAGAAAACAAAAGTTAGAAACACAGCCTGGATGGGTCTCACACAGCAGCTGGAGGTGTCTTCATCTGCCTGCTAAGATCTAGAAATAAAGATAGAGAATAAATCTGTAGATTTTTTGTGGTGAATGAAAACTGCACTATGAGATACTCTGTTGGTGACACTGTAAATTGTTCATATGGGTTGAAAAGGTTTTTTTTAATTTATTTTGTATACAGATCTTTATCTCTGTTTCTGCTGCAAATCAGTTTTTATTTATCGGAAAGATGGGATGTCTGTTTTTGTTTTCTTTTTTATTTATGCAGATTATTTTTTTAAGAGCAACATTATTGTCATGTGTATGAGCAACTGGGTCAGACTTGTCTTTGTTTTTATTAAATGTTTTTTTTTTTTTCATGATGACCAAGCCTATCATTATAGAGAATCTGTCGACTGCTTTTCTGTCAATTTGCCCACTTTTCTGTAGAGAAATCCATAGAGAAAATGTACAATTCAACTTCACATTGAAACACGCGCTGCTGGTCCACTGCTGCCTCCTGTGGTCACCTTATTTCACTGTTGTGTTAAACAAAAAGATGAGAAAAGTACCGTAGGCTGCAGCAGAGGATGGATAACGCTCGTGTATCCTTGGGTTGGTGAAATCAGTCATTTTCTGGACGGACATTGGTGTGAGAGAGATCGATTGTATTATAAATGTATTGGTAAAAAGTTAAATGTTCAAAAGATTCCACTGCTCCATTTCACTGTAAGGTGATTTTCACCACAGAGTTCATAAAGAGAATTTGTGATTTTAGCAACTGCCTTTAAATGGTTTATGGTTTACTTTAATTTGAGGGTTTTTTATGTGACATAAAACTTACATGAGACTTGATTGATTTTCTTCGTGAACTTTTGTTTAGAGTTAGTGGCTAAATGCACATCATTTAATTGCAATTGAATTGCTGTAAAAAAAAGACTAAATTGTTGATAAAAGAGTCAGTGTCCATGTTGATCTCCACACAGTCCAGATGAAGAGTTTAATCTTGTATGGAAACACAACTTGCCTTTTTTATAGTATAGTTTTCTGTTGTGTTGGAAAAACCTACCATAATGAAATTCTCTAATTCTTAGCCAAAAAACATAATATATTCATAATATATTCATCAAAAATATATATTATTTTTCCTAATTTATTTGATTTTTTTTTTTTAAGAATTAAATGCCATTGTCCCAAATGTATTTATTTAACATTTGGAGAAAAGCGAATGTGTTTGCCTTGAAAATTTTTTTTTTTTTTGGCATGTAGATTATAATCTGATTAATTCAAGTGACCACATGTTAAAATTAGTTTTTCCTTCACAGAGTGGCTATAGTTAGTGGCTATAGTTTTTCTTGAGCCGACTCCATTTTGCCAACAACTTTGTTTCTTCAAATGAAGTTCCAAACAGCAGTGAGAAGTTTGGTGTATGAAGTGAAGAATGATGACATGAAATCATTGTGCTTCTTTCTTTTTTTTTTAACTTCTGTGATGAGATGGGATATAACTTTATTTTAAAATAAACCTTCTGTGACAAACCTCTGCTCCAGTGTGTTTTATTTGTATCATGACACCAAGTAGAGATTATTGTATAGGTAACAGCCTTTGTGGCCTGTAACATAATATTTGTTACTGTATATATATATTACAATCATATATCAATAATCACTCTTGACTTTGGTCAGAGGTCACATTGATAAAACATTTTACTTTCATAGAAATCTAAAAAATGTAAATCAAACATCAGAAAATAGTAAACAACGGCTCCATCTAGTGGCAGAGGAATCACACAAGAAAGGCAAAAATGTTGAAGAGAAGCTTGTACTGTGCACACATTCAAAGGTGTTCTGAACACAGTGATAACAATAAGAAAGTTCTGGCAAAATTAAAAACTAAAGCAAGAAAATGTTTGTTACATTCTGGAAAATATTTCAATTTTCAGCTGTTCTCAGAAAATAAGTTCAGACTTTTAAATCCGAAGTAGGGGTGAGATAGTTATTATTATATTATTTACGTATATGACCCCCCCCACACACACACACACACACTGTTATCAACCCTCCCTTCACTGTATTACCTTTTCACTGTAGAGTTGTATAATGGAAATATAAGACATTCATATTACGTAAATACGCCCAGCAGCAGGAGGAAGAGCTCGGGAACAGCGAGGTGCAGCCCCGGACACAGGTGAGCGCAGTTGGAGTAATGAAGCCTCTCCTTATATTAGTAGGAGCCGGGACCAAGGAGAGAGGAGGCTGAACAGAGGTGAGTGAATACTGGCCAAGACGGACAGACCGGTTACAGAGAACGGATCCGGAACGGATTAATTATTTTTCTTTTATTTCGAAGGTGGAAAAAAACGATTTGACATACGAGCAAGTTACGAGCTCAGTCCTGGAACGGATTATGCTCGTATCTCAAGGTATTACTGTATTTTTTACTGTTTATTTTATTTGGTTAGACATTTTTTTATCACGAAAATAATGAAGAAAATGAAAATACAAATTCAACAAAATCCAAATTTCGCATATTCTTGGTCAGGTATTAACCAATTTTCATGGAAATGAATGTAAAAAAACATTTTCAAAATTTTATTTATTTCATTTTTGCATGTTTCTCATCAAATTCTCACATTTTGAGAATTTTTTTGAAAAGTTTATCTGGAATTTTTCAGCAAAATCCTAGGTTTACGTGATTTTTGGTCAGAATCAAAATTAATTATTTTTTTTTAGAATTTCTTGGCAAAAAACTTAATTTTGCATAATAATTTTGGTCAGATGGTCAGAACAGTTAATTTTTGTAAAGAACATTTTTCAAAATAGAACCTTTTCTGCATTGTTCTTGTTGTCAAAATTGTTTTAAAATGTGTTAAATCTTTGAGAAATCAAAAAATTAAATTATTTTACCTGTTCTGCATGTTTTGTGTTAAATTAAATTAAAAAAAAAAAGATTTTGAATTTTTTTTGTACAGGACATACATTGTTAACTGACAGCTGTAGCTTTTAAATGGAATGGATTGATTTCTCATTTATCTGTAAATTTGAACTTACAGTATATTTAGAACCAGTGGTATCTTTTGTTGGCAGAATACTAGTTACATACAATACACATGAAGCAGTTCCCACTTACATTGTTGTGGTTTATAGAATTAAAATAGTAATAGCCACGTCAACATGTTTTAAACATTTTCATTCATTAGTTAGAAGTGTGTATGAGAGAAACAGAAAAAAGAGACATTATCTTAGTGTACTACGTTTTGCACGGTCCTTCAAAATAGGATGGTCCCTTACTTCTCGCTCTTGGTATAACAAGCTAAGAAAGCACGGTCTTTGCTGCCACCTGCTGGACCGATAAAAACCAACAACCCCATTGATCCAACGCCTCGCATATTTATTTTGGTTTTTATATTACTGTATAGAGATTTCAAAAAGATTAAAAATAAATAAATAAACGATCGAACCAGTCAATTTAAGTTAAGTAAAAGCAATTTAAAAAAGTATTTACCAAATGCAAAAAGGCAATAAATCAGACCAATTTAAGTTTATTAAAGTATTTATTTTTTTAGTGGTCCTTGGATTTGAAATATATCAATATCCATTATATCTCTTACTATTGTGTTGATTACTTTTTTCTTTATGTTTATCCTCTTTTGAGCGGCTAAAATTTAATTTAACCAGTAGTTGTTTTGGCTGTATACACAAGCTGTATAATTTGGCATTATTTTTGGCTGAACTTTGTATTGACAAATAATTCAGTAGAAAAATAAAAAAAATGTTTTCCTTTAGTCTTGAATTCACATTGTCATCAAACAGAATTACAAAAAGGTTTTCAGGCTCAGACTCTGAGAAAATAAATTTATTATTCAAATATACGCCATGGGTTTATGGTTCTATAGTCATCATCAAGCATGTAATCTATGTTCTGCTGCATTCTGCTCTTACAGATTTATATTAATGATTATCATACAGATTCACACAGAAAAATCATTCCATGACAAATAATTCATATACATGTTAAAATGTAAATCATTTACTGTACAGTGATATACTATATATATATATATATATATATATATATACACTGTATATTTAAAAAAGTAAAGGCAAAGCAGTGTGTCTCACCAATTGATAAAAATTACATTCCTAATTACATCTGAAGTGATCTTGTTTTGTCCTTCTTGTTTTAGCCATTGATATCAGTTTACATTTTTCTAAAATTTCAACAAGTTTTTACAAACAACTTCATCATCGTATTTTTGCTGCTAAACATGGATAATGGCTGCGGTCAATCTGTCAAAAAGCGGCTAGCTATAGTAGTTAGCCGTTGTATTGCTTTTTAAATAAAGTATGTATCTGAAATGTGCTAGTTTTGCTACTAAACTGTTAGCATACTTAGCAATTACAACATTTTATTGATTTATAGCCAAATTGGACTGTTTATGAGCAATGTACTGGTGTTTAGCTAGATAACAGCTAATGCTAAGCTAAATCTAAAATCTGGAGCTGATGAGATAATGCTCCAACACTGATTTGTTCATCAAGATCATGCATAGTTTTTTCAATTTAATTGTAACGCAACAGAACTACACAAATGATTGTGTTGTAGTGTTGTGCTGTTGTTTTTCCATTAATAACAGCTGAAGTACGTGTGTGTTATTCAGAGTTATACTTGCAGTTAGTCATGTGTCTTCTTACAGTAAATTCTATCAAATTTAAAATGACGTTATTTAGAAGACTTTTAATGTTATTTAGAAAATAATTTAGAAGACGTTTTCATTCAGACAGATCACTTCCCCAGCCTTTTAGCTACGTCCTTGTAGGCTAGCTCAATTTCTATGTCTGCTGCGCACGTGTTACTGAACTCATCCCGGACGTAGGCGTTTCCAAGGTAGCGCCACACACCTCTGAACTCAGACGGGATGTCATACTTTCTGTATTTCTTTGCCACTACCTGCAAAACATTAAGTAAATAGCAGTAATTGAAAAAAGGATGAAAATACTAAGAGACATTCTTGCATGGCTTCTTTAAGATGTTTGTGTTTCTTTAGCACCTTTTAGGACAAAAACTGCACCCACTGTATTAGAATGCTACGTAGAGCAACAAAGGTGTACAGTAGCAGGTACTTGATGGCAGTAGAAAAAGGATAAAAATCAAATGTGACTTTCTCTAAAATGTAAGCAACTTTTAAATAACTAAATGTATGGATTCAAGTGAGAGCAGAATACAACGTTTAAAAAGAATCCAAAACATACTGTGAATTAGCTGTAATAAACAGAGAAAAATAAAAACTCACCTTGACAACATGAAGTTTAGGTAGAAGGTTGCAGTCGGCCAATGTCAGCTCATCTCCGTCCAGATATTTGCGAGTACTTTCACCTTTCCCGTTGTGGCGCCCCCCCTGGACCTCCTCAGGTAGTGGATTCATCAGATACTCGTCCAGTTTAGACAAAGCCTTGTTCAGACTCTTCTCTAAATCTGAATCAGGTGTATAGATTATTGGCAACAATAAAGCTGTGCTTCTGTTTGGATTGTATGGAGTTGGGTTCACGTTTACCTCTGTGTTTATCTGGTCTGGTGTTCTTTACATAAGCCGAGAACCTGGCGAACACGTCGTTTCCTGCTGTGTTGGATTCATGGTTCTTTGCTGCCAGTTTTGGATACCTAACATTGTTACGGGTCATGGGTCAGGACACTGCTAACCTCTGGTTCTGGTAATGGTGGTGCACAGGTGAGTCTTACTTTGGTGGAGTCAGCTTTGCCTCCAGGTACTCTTCAATTTTGTTGACATCGGTCAGTACCTCCCCCTGGAAGGTGAGGAAGGGCGGGTGTGTTCCTGGTGCCAGGTTGTGAAGGTCCGTTGGTTTCCTAATCAGAGACGAATCATTTTTAACCCCTTATCCAGACTAAAACAATCATCATCATCGTCATCGTCGTGATCGTGGTTGTCGTCGTCATCATCTTCATCATCATCATCATCATCGTCATCGTCGTGGTCGTGGTTGTCGTCGTCATCATCTTCATCATCATCATCGTCATCGTCGTGGTCGTCGTGGTTGTCGTCGTCATCATCATCATCATCATCATCATCTTCTTCATCATCATCATCATCATCATCTTCATCATCATCATCTTCATCATTTACCTCTTGAGGTCAACAGTAGTGACGTTAAAGACGACACCTTTCAACCAGAGGATCATGAAAAGTCGTTGGGAGAATGGACAGTTTCCAATGCTTTCTCCATCACTGCCAGCCTGAAACACACACACACACACACACACACACACACTGTGAAAATGTGCATTCTTCACCAAAAAAGAGGCAAAGGTTAGCACCTAAACTGTGGTCGTAGGTCTAAGGATGTTGGTTTTGTACATAATAACAACACACAAGTAGATTGAGACAAAAATGCATGTGTGTGTGTGTGTGTGTGTACATGTGTGTGTAATGCAACACTGCAATAAGACACCAAACCCAGCATTAATAATCCAGGCAGCCTCCATTAGTCGCCTCACTGCCTCTGTCCGTACCACTGTGTTACAGTTCATCATTTGTTTAAATGATATCCATTTTTTTGCAGACACTTTTTTGTCATTTGTTTGACACTTTGAGAAAACACACACATTTATACTCGACCACATCAGAAAATCACTGACAATAAAAACATGTTTTCACTACAGAATCAGAATAAAGTTGTTTTTTTTTCTAGGTTCAGTGAAGACACAGTCAACACCATGAAAACCCGTTTGGTTTAATTCCTGGTTGACATTAAGTGTTTTTTTTGCTATAAATTGGTAAGTGTTCAACTCTGTTTGCTTTGTTATGAGTCGAGCTTTAGCTGTTTTTCCTTTACCATCATTAACCCTTGTGCCATCCTCGGTATTTTTGGTTATACATTGCTATGCTCTTATTGTTAACCTAAAGTTGTTTTCTACTTTATACATATTTATTATAACTTCAAGCTATTTGTGGACTATGTTTACTGTTTGCTGCCATGTTATTGAAAAAGGTATTTGGGTCATATTTAGATGAGCTTCGATCCATTCACGTTGAACATTCAGCACTTTTTAAAAACACAAAATCCAGTAAAGTCTTAAATTTACATCCTCGCAATATTGCAGTGATTTTATGCTGAGGTTTTTCTGCACCACCATAAATACTGCACTGCATGTTCTGTGTGAATATGATGCCTCGGTGTGTTATATTTGTGTCAAACAGTCTCTATCACAGCGAACACTTGGTTATGATAAACCATCATAAGATGCTGCTGCTGCTGCTGCTGCTGCTGCTGCTGGAGGCGCCGCGCGA
>NC_024320.1:13106676-13108546 GCF_000523025.1 Cynoglossus semilaevis
AGCTGCACCAGGTCGCTGCTGCTGCTGCTGCTGCTGCTGCTGCTGCAGGTCGCTGCTGCTGCACTGAAAGAAGCCCAGTAATAATTCAGAGGGAGAGATTGTCTGCACACGTGGGTGTCAGGTTAACACATGGAAAATCAGCACACAACAATAACAACAACATTGAAGTGTGCACACACATTCCTGTTGTGTGTCTTTTTCGGAACACCTTGACAACACACACACATACACATACTGCATTGTTCACATTCTGTAGAAGAGCTTTAAACAGTCAAATACAATACATTATAACAAGTGATGGTGTAGAGGTACTCTCAGTCTGTAACATGCTGACACAAATACACATGCACACACACACACACAGGTTGTACTGATAGGACATTGTGTTGATGATGCCTTTTTCCCTAAAGTTTAAGTAAGTAATCCAATGTAATCCCAATCTTGATTTCTAAAATCCTAATCCTGACATGTACGTTAGAGATGTAGTTCCTCAGCCAAATGACGTTTGAACCTGAGAAGGTCAATGTTTAACCATCAAATGTCCAAAAGAGACAACAAACCAACACAAACACTCAGTTAAAGTCCCACCTTCACAAACAGCTCAATATCCGGGTCCTTATCGTCCTCAGCTCCAGTATCTGTCATGGTGTGTGTCTCTGTGTGTATGTGCGTGTGTATGTAAGAGAGAGAGAGAGGCCGAGAGAGAGGGAGAGAGAGAGGCCGAGAGAGAGAGAGAGAGAGAGGGAGAAAGTTCTTTCGGTTTCAGATTCTACTTCAGGCCCATTGGTGAATTAGTCCAAGTCTGTCACTGGCTAAGCAGTGAGGACAGTGTGTGTCCATGTGTGAGTGTGTTTGTGTGTGACAGAGAGAGAAAGAGAGAGAGGGAGAGAGAGAGTTTATGTAAAGGGCTCAATTTGGTCCGTGAGTAAGGAGGGACAAAAATAACCCCCCTCTTTGGGGTGGTGAAGGGGTGAGGTGTCACCTCGCAGTAGACACGTCCCTCCAATGTCCTCTTTTGAATAGGACACACCTCATTATGTCACAAATTCTGGAAGACTCTCCCACACAGAGGTCCACAGATAAATGCAACAACTGAGGTCTTCGAACACACCGGCACTGTTCTACTCATACTGCCTCTTGTGGTTGGTTTTTGTAAATCTTTAAATCACAAAAGCCACAAAATAACAAAATTCTAATTCTTTCGCTAACCTGGTGTTTTTAGAGAAAGGGATTGGAAACACATGCACCCTGTGTTGTGAAACTTGTGATTTTTTTAATGGGCTCTTGTCTGTAAGGTCAGTGGTTTACAAACTTTGGTTTCCTGACAGCACATGATATAAAAAGAGAAATTAAGTGTTAGGAAAACAAATGAGTAGTTTAGTTTCTGAACTGGACCTGATGCAGAGTTTGTTTTTAACAAAGAGGACATTTTACACAACAGATCACAGAGTGAGATTCTAACGCCTTTATGAAAACCATGAAGTGCCATCACGTCACACTAATGGAGATCTGACGGTTGAAGTCCCAGGTCAGCATTAGCAGCAGGTGAATCACCAGTTCACTATTTATATTAGCTCATCAAACAGACACCCTTTACGCAACAATAAAAGCAATAAAAGTCATCAAACAACAACAGAAGTGTGTGTGATTGACTTTGAGTTTTATTGAAGATACTAAAACTGACTGAAGTTTCCAAGTGTCCCATTTATGATCATCAAATACCAAATCATATATATTTATCTTAAGCATATCTAATGTTGAGCTGTTGCTACATTTGCATCTACCTACCTACCTATCATCTACCTACCTACCTATCATCTACCTACCTACCTATCATCTACCTATCATCTACCTACCTACCTACCTATCA
>NC_024320.1:13108686-13135194 GCF_000523025.1 Cynoglossus semilaevis
CTACCTACCTACCTATCATCTACCTACCTACCTATCTATCTGTCTGTCTGTTTGTTTGTTTACATCAATAGAAGTCACATGGACATGCTACATCCCACTCCTTTGACTCAAAACATTCCTGTTAGTTCAACTCAACCTATATTTAGAACCAGTCTCTCTCTCTCTCTCTCCCTCTCTCTTTCTCTCCTTCTCTCTCTCTCCCTCCTTCTCTCTCTCTCCCTCTCTCTCTATATCTAATTCTCTCTCCCTCTTTCTCTCCTTTACACACACACACACACACACATTCACAGGGCAAGGTGTGTTCAAAGTCTCAAGAACATATAAATCTCACATCACCTTTGGATTTTTCCATTATCCAATTCTACTGATAAGATCCAGGTTTAGAATCATAGATTCATCACTCCTAATGTATGCTGCGTATTTAGTTCTGGATATTTTATATAATAATTTTGTATTTTCTTAACAATTAATATTACATTTTGAGTAGGTACATTGATTTCTACCATACTTTAAGCCATTTTTAGCAAACCACCAAATAATTTGCTATACATATTTTTACATACTTTATATAACTTTAGCTACACCGTGTCTAACTTTTGGAGAACATGTAGAAGTGTATGGCAAACCTAATGTGACTAATTAGTCGTGTTTTTGGAGATAATATTTGATTGAAAGACTTTTTGCATCAAAAGTGACTCTTACCTTGATAAAAAGTGTGACCTCATTGTCGGAGCTTTTTGATGATGAAGAGGAGGAAGAAGAGGAACTGCATGATAACTTTCTGCCATCCACGTCCCCCCCTGGTGGCCCGCTCAAATCATGGAAGCTTTTCTTCCCCTTAACTTTTTCCTCTTGCTCCACCTTATCACTCCAATTTTTTGACTCTTTGTTGTCTTTGTCCTCCGGGTCTGAGGAGGAAGAAGACGAAGAGGAGGAAAAGCTACCGCTCCTCTCCACGGAGGGAGCCCACGAGGGCAGAGGTGGAGGAGGTGGTGGTGCACCACTTCTGGCAGGCCCAGTGTTTTCATACAGGTGTATGAGGTCTGAGGGCTCTTCATAGGTCAGATCCAGTTCTCCTAATGTCTCGTTCTCATAGTACTGCGGGGATTCGTACACCTCTGCCATCCTGGATATGGACATAAAGCTGAGGATGATCTGGGACGGGGAAGGAGGAAGGAGTGACAGTAATGCCAACAGTACCTGCTTTATCAAAAGCACTCAGGGACTTTGGACAGGGATGGGATGAGGAGATCATAAAAGAAGAAATCCACCTTTGCTGTAACAATCATTCTCTCCACAACAACAACAACAAAAAAAAAGGACAAACACAGTGAAAGGGTCTATGATATCCTAGGAAATTGATCTTTCTGATCCTTCTCAGCTTCCTGACACCAGATTTACAACTTAACATTGAAAATTTAAAGTAGACTGCAGTGAATCAACTCTCTGGAATTTGGAATTGATTTCCATGAGCCAGGCATTGTTTCTGCTGTTGGTCATGCTTTTCTTTTTCACACTAACAATCGTCCATTATTTTCGGTAATGTTTTGGAATACCTGTCATTAACCAGAAATGCAGTTTTCAAGTTATATGAATATAAACTGCAGGTGATAAGTTATTTATACGATTTTAATTTTAAACAAGAATTACATTTGTTTTCTTATACTTTAACAAAGCTCCGCCCCAAATAGTGCTAATTCAACGGAAATTGACTACTCGAGGTCTTATGTCAAGTTCACCTTAACAAGGGAAATGGTACGTCAAAATAAGAGGTTTATGTTTGGAAAAACATTCACATAATAATAATAATACACTCTGAACATGTTAATGTCGAAAGAAACACAGTTTTTTTTACTTTAACGCTTTAGTAACATATGTGATTAGGAGGTAAATATAAACGTTGGTCATTTCAGTTGAAGACAGCTATACTTTATTTAGTTATACCGGAAATTGGTAGTCGACACCAAAGCTAACTTGATGACACGTCTGCCTGAGGTCGTTTAAGGAAATCCATTCATATTGGAGGAGAGAGGAAAAGCGTTACAGTTTTCACTTGTTAACGGTGGAAGAATCGTCGTTGTCTACTGTCTCACAGGTAAGTCATGCTAACTCACCTAGCCACTGACACAGAAGTAGAGGAGACGTTAATTATTGTTATTATCTTTTACTATTTAACATGAGAACGCCTGCTGGTCTACTTCCTTATTTCTTACATTTTGTTTTTTTCTTCGCTTTCGTCGCCACAGTCTATTTAACATATTTATACAAACTCGGAATTGTACATTTTACTCACTAGAATTAATTAACGCGAAGATAAGTTACTTCAGGAAAATGGCAACAAAAATGAATTTATCAGTGAACAGCCAAATGTGCTTTTTTTGACGGATCAAGGGGGAGGAGATATTTCAAACATTGAACGGAATTAAAATTAGAATTTTAGTTGCAAATATTGTTTGGTATCTATTTTATTTTTTAACTTTTGGACACTTTAGATATGTGGACATTTGAGATATTTATCTTAAAACTTATGTTTAACATCTAATTGTGATGTGAGATTCGTATTGGTCCTGGTCGATTTTGTCATGTATATGTTGGAATTTGCTTTTTATTGGGTTTTTTATTTACGTTTAACAGCATGGGCATGAATGAGAATGTGTTGCGTTGTGATGTATCATGTAATGAGATTTTGGCACAGGACATTTTGCCGTTGTTTGATAAACGAATGTGTAATGGTCATACATTCCCAGCGTTCAACAGCCGTTCATTGTTTTCCTGCGACTCTAAGGGACAGCAAACACTGTAGCCTAGCTTGTTAAAACACACAGTAACAGGTACACTAACACGACGCGTATGTATAGCCCTGAAGCAGTGAGGTTATTTACTCTACATAAACACGGTATGACTAGTAAATAAACCTGTTTAAACTGGTGGGTCATTTTGCACTTTATCTCTACAGACTGACATCAAAATGTTTAACTTGATTTATATAATAAAGGCTATCTTTTGCTCAACATTTCTTTGATTATTCTTATTCCTATTTTTGGTTTTATTTTTGTACATGTATCAATAATCAGCACTCATTAGATATATCTGGGTAAATGATTACACAGGACAATTATACTTGATAATAAAAAATAAAAAAACAAGACAGTTTCTAATTAAATAGATTAGAGTGAATCAAACAAATGTATTTTACTATTATGTTTTAACAATGTTAGATTTGATTGGATTATATTATATTCGAAAAAAGTAGACTATAAATTTCTGGTTTAGTGCCCTTACAAGTGATGGCCCGTGGACCATAAGTGGACCAGTCACTTTGAGAAAAACTCAGAGAGAAATATAAACAAAACAAAGACAATAATTATAAAGCAATATTTTCTAAAATACTATAGTACAACAGACCATAAATGCGACACTCACATTTTGCCCAGCAACAGTGCAGTACATCGTGGTGCTTCTGTTAGTGCTACCTACATGTTGCATTTTCCAATACTCAGCAAATGATCTCATCTCCATCAAGAGTCAGTGATGCGTTGACAGGTTCAGTGGTGAAGGTTAAAGAGAACTTCGGCTGTTATAGGACGTAGTCCCCACCTCCATTGACAACTTTCATTCATACTTGTAAACATCCTACGTAGGACCCAGGTACCATATTAATGGGTGTGTGAAAATCAGGTCTGATCTTCTGCACCAGTTTCCCAGCATTGCTGCGGTTGCAGGATTCATCATGCTCAGTAGGTGTGGATCAACAAATAGATGTATGTCTAAGTCAACTTTGTTGTCAATTTCTTCACATGTACTAGAAATACAAAGGAATCAAAATTACGTTTTTCACTGTCCCATGTCTGAGCTCTTTGCATATACAAATACTGACTCAGTACTGACAGGACTCTTCACCACCACCTCAGCGAGAAAGAATTTTATTTTTCTGTCCCCTCCCACTAAGTAAATCAACAAGGGCACTGCATGTGTGGCTATTATATAAACAAACCCTCGACCTGTGTGCAATGTTTTCCTGTACCTGTTTCATCTGTGGTACTGTTGTTGCATGTCAGTGGTTTTTTTTTATTCATTTAATTTTGAATTTTATGAACTTTTTTCATAAAAATTCTTGTATTATCGGCAGATGTGCTGCAACAGGCTGTTGTATTATCGGCAGATGTGCTGCAACATAATATAGATATGATATAGTATTGTTATTCATATCAGGTCTGAAACAGTGTGACCCTAAATGTTTCATTATTTATTTATATTGTAGAAATACTGTACTGTACTAGATTCTGGTTGGTCATAGGTCTGTCTGTTTGTATTTTTGTGTGTGCCTGATGATGACAAAGTGTAAATATGTGACAGAGGGGTGTGTTTGAAAATATATGACGCAGTTGTAAAAGGCAAACAATAAATGCCGTTTGTTTCTGTGTTTCCATGTATTCATTTGTTTTGTTTTAAACTCTGTAAATAGGTGCGGTTTATGAACCAGTGAAATTGTCTGGCTCAAGTTCATAGTTTGAACCTCAGAACCAACTAAAGCCTTCATTAAATAATCCTGGACTAGAGAGAGAACTAATTAACAAATTAGTGTTGATTAGACCAGCTTACCTAATGTAGTTAGATTATCAACACTAAGCTTTGATATTATTTTGTATGATAACATAGTACAGTATATTTCAGTTCAGATCCACAGGTAATTTATACTAAATCACCTTCTTATTTTGATAAAACTGTCTTCATGTTAAAGTGATCTATTGTCACTGTGACACAGCACACCACTGCACACAACAAAATGTGACCTTCACCTTTGTGGGCAGGGGGCAGCTCAAGCTGAACGCCCGCTGAGCAGTGTGTGCCCTGCTTAGTGCACCTCAGGGGCAGCTGTCGGCTGGTGGATTAGAATCTGTGACTTTTTGGACACACCTTAACCACCATGCCACCAGTGATGCTTCATATTATTTTTAATTATTTTTCTTAATTTCATCTTTTTCACAATGGATTCACAACTTCGATTTAGGTCTAAAACCAGATGAAAGCTGTTCATTTCACATCCGATGACAGATTGGATTATTGCCCCAACATCTCTGTGTCTCTGTGTGTTTTCCCCTAGGATGCTCTTCCTCTGCTTCCTCCTGTGTGTCACCACATCAGTGGCCATGGGAAACATCCTGCTGCTGTCTGAGCCGCCACCACTGCTGCTGGTGTCCTTCGATGGTTTCAGGGCAGAGTATCTGCGCAGGTTTCCCATGCCTAATCTGGAGCTCCTTTACAGCCAGGGGGTCCTAGTGGAGGATCTTACCAACGTTTTTGTCACCAAGACGTTTCCCAATCACTACACCCTGGTAATAGCTGCAATGAAACTGTGTTGTCCAGATTTGATTAGATTTAGGCTAACAAATGTAAAGTAACATCACATTACATTTAGCAGACGCCTTTATGCAAAGTGACATAGTATATAATAATACATGATAAGTATTTTACTATCATTTGAAATGTATACTTTAGACATGTAACCAAATAATGGTACAATATTCTACTAAATAATTTTACTAATGTATATGTGCCTAATCGTTTTAATTATATTTAGAAATTCTTTTAAATACTGTGAGTGACACGGTCAACTGTATACAGTACATGCTGTGCACATAACACGTTGTTTGTGTTCACCAGGTGACAGGGTTGTACCCTGAGTCTCATGGCATTGTAGCTAGCCATATGTACGACCCCATCATCAAAGGTTACTTCCCCCAAGGCAATGATGAAAAGGAAGCTGTTTGGTGGAGTGAGGCAGAGCCGCTTTGGATCACAGCACTAGACTTTGGCTACAAGACGGCTGCCATGATGTGGCCCGGCTCCCACTATAGCTACAACAATCGCACGGCAACACACTCTGTCCCCTACAATTTAGAGGTCACCTTCCAGCAGCGGCTAAATAATGTGACACAGTGGATTTTGGGAAATGGAGAGGTAAAATGAAGTGTTTCTCATCAGCTCTCACCAGCTTCAGTTTGGTTTCCTAAGTTTGATCAACTTTGTTCTACATTAGGAGCCAGGAGCAAAATTTGCAGCTTTGTACTGGGAGGAGCCAGATAGATCGGGACACAAATATGGCCCCGACAGTGAAAACATGGCCAAAGCACTGAAAGAAGTAAGGACATAACATTTCAGACTTTTTCACGACACCGCAGCCATAGCTTCAGAGTTGGTGTGAAGATGTGTCTGCAGCTGGCGTCCAATGATCTGCTTCATCATATACTGCCTTCTTAGTGCTTGACTGAGACGGTCTTAAATGCAGCACATTATAAAACTCAGCGGCAAAGGGAGCCTTTAATAAAAAAGGCTAAGGAGCTGAGGAGATGTTTGAGATGATATAAAACATACAGTTTAAAATCTCAGGCCACTCTATGTATTTACTGTATCTGCAATGCATAGATTTCCTTGTCCCTGCATAGCCTTAAACAGCAGCTCTTTAACCAGGTAAATTAGGGATACATTCAGGATGTACCAGTTCATACCAGATCTACACAGGCGCAGAATCTTCCCAGAGTTCTTCAGCTAGGATAGTCGGCTTGGATCAGAGAGTTTCACTGGCTGCGTGTGAATAACTGCAACGCTTGTTTTATACTGTAGTGCCAAGAAAGAAGCTGCTTAAGAAATCAGTTACCCGTTATCTGGCCAGACTGGTTCCTAATTACACTTCTGCATCTGCGGATGCGTGTTGCAACATTTTTCCTGAAAAAACAAACACTGATTAAGAAACTTTGTGAAAAAACTTCTTAGGAAACACACTCACACACCAATTCTATGGAATGACAGAGCAAAGAGAGAGTTTGTACTGGCTCCGCAAGCCAAGTCATGACAGTGACAGACTGTGAGAGATCAAACTTCAGCGCTGCTTTCACGCTTTCATGTCACCAGGTTGATGACAATATTGGCCTGATTGTGTCCGAGCTGAAGCGTACCGGCCTCTGGGGTCACATCAACGTCATGGTCACCAGTGACCACGGCATGGCTCAGTGCTCGCCGGACCGCGTCATTCATCTGGACGCCTGCCTCCACCCTGACAACTACACACTGGTGGACATCACTCCTGTTGCCGCCCTCATCCCACGTGAAGGTAGTGTGTGTTCAGTTGTGGGAAGAAAAGGTAACTGGAACAGGAAGCTCTATTCATATTGACATTAATTCCAGATGCTCAGATGGTGTTTGACCTCCTGAACCACTGTCACGCCCACATGACGGCTTACATGAAGGAGAATATCCCAGAACGGCTTCACTACAGGAACAACAGACGCATCCAGCCAATTATATTGATTGCTGATGAAGGCTGGACCATCCTGCATAATGGGAACCAGCTCCGACGTAAGTCTTTCTTACCAGTTAGTTTGACCCAAGACTCCTGGTTACATAACCACAAGGTATGTAGATGTATTATTCTTAATAATGACAACATCCAGTAGCTCCTCTTACTCCTTCCTCCCTCAGTGGGCGACCATGGTTATGACAACTCCTTACCCAGCATGCATCCCTTCCTGGCAGCAATGGGACCCAGCTTCCGCCGACGTTATCGACTCAGCAATTTAAACAGTGTGGACATTTACCCACTCATGTGCCACCTGCTGTCGGTTCCCCCACGACCCAACAACGGCAGCCTGACCCAGGCTCTGTCCTTGCTGCACACGCAGCGTCAGAAGCTGGACCTTTCTCTGGTATTTACCCTGACAGTGGGCATCGTGCTGGTTCTATTTACCATCCAACGTAAGTCCTGATCACTGAAGGAGGATGAGCACGGTACAGTATACTGATGCAAAAGCATGAAAAGGGATCAAACACGTATCCCTGGGCAGTGCCACAAAAGAGAGAAGCACTGTGGAAGCATCTTTATACTGGAGTGTGATGTGTTTGTCCTGCATCGTATTAGAACCTTTTCAGTACAGAGTACCATTTATTTCATATTCTTGTGACTGCAGTACCGGTGTTTCAGCTGTAGTGAATGTTCCATGACAATGAGCTAATGAGTCCCACACAAAACAAACAGAAACAAAAATGCCAGGTGGCAGTTGACTTCTGATATCTAAAATGTGGGCCACAATCATCTGGATCTGTGATTGTAGGCTTTCTCTACAACACAGGTAGAGAAGTGTGAGCCACATTTTACACACAAGATGTTGACAAGTTCCAGTCCAGCCCTCAGCATCTAGACTAGTTTTTCCTGAGGGCTGGTCTGACGTTTGCTATTTTCCAATGTGGACCTTATTCTTTTGATCCTATGTTAAGCTACAAAAACTCCTTCCACACATGTTTCTGAAACTTACTTTGTAGCAGAAATACTTGCATACAGATACATGATCATTTCAAAAACCATGCGTGTCCATATTTGACCCATTAACTCCTTTATGTGAGAACTGCAGTTTACATTTCTGGGCAGCTGTGGATCAGAGGGGAAAGCCGCTCCTCTTCCAACTCTGGGTTCACCTGTTCCACCTGTCTACATACCAGTGTGACCCTGGGCAAGACCAAAATTTAGCTGACGACTGTGTGTGTGCGCGTGTGTGTGAATGGAATACACAGATGTTTGAAAGAAAAACCAAGTGAATGTGAGTGAATAGGTGTAGAAAAAAAGTTTAACGTGTTTCAGCGTTCATCATTTTGTTCAGGTAAAAGCGGCAGCTGAGTTTTTTCTTCTCTGATCATTAACAGGTGACTGTGTGTGTTCTTTTTTAACAATTAACAAACTAACTCCACTCCGCTCTTTAGTTCTTTTCAGGTGGCTGCGCTCTTACCGACAGTCGGGATCCCCGGCTTTTCACAGACTGGAGTGTAACGGAGATGTTGAACTTCGTGCAAATTCGTGCAAATAGATGGAAACAGAGGTGTGACACATACTAATCCTGCGTCTCCTGCTCATGCTCCAATAGGTATTTCACTCACAATGACTGGGCGAATTAGCTTCACACGGGAACGTGTGGGTTGTCATGTGCCGACACGAACGTGGTGTTTCAAACTCCTTCGGGCTCACTTGCTCTCGGGGCTGTTTTTGTGGGACAAGCACATTAATATCATGTTGGAATGTATCCTTATTGATAAAATGTTTTTAAAATGTGGTTAAATGAGGTGATGGCTGAGTCAGCACTGTGAGCAACCACTACTCACACACCTGAGATCCAGAGGCTTGCTCTCAGTGAGCAAGTTTTTTTATTATTGTTGTGTATGTACATGTTCCCAAAGAACATGATTTGTTCTCTTTTGGAACTATTCCAACAGTTACATTTAAATAATTACACCTGTGAGAAAGTTCATAGAGATAAACAGTGTTTTTGGATCACAGGGATGCATTCATTCTAGTCAAGTCATATTTTTCAGCATATGATATTTTATTTGAGAAAAAAACAAACCACCTGAGGCAGCAATGGTTCAGAGAGGTTTCAAATGTAACCCTGTGTTTGTTTAGTAAAACAGTGTGAAGATCCCTTAACTCTCCATAGAAAATCTTTACAGACGCCCTGTTCCCTTTGTTTTGTGCTGCCCGGTGCTTCTGTGTGTCGGTACCTCATACACTAGAAATGTTCCCAACTTGTCACTACTAACCAGCTGGATTTTCAGGTTCTTTGAGCTGCTTACTATCCCTTAACCAAATTACACTAAAACCGCAACAGCTGCTATTTAGAAGAGAGTATGAAGTCAAAGTGTGCAGCATAGTAAACAACTGTGAATCAGACGACTCCTCCTGCTGTGCAGGAGAGTGTTAGTATTACATTTACATTAAAATAGGTTTTTCAGTTGATGTTTTTTTTTTAAGTGATCCAGATTTTCTTGATCAGTCTGTTTATCTGAATATCAATGCACTCCTCCAGGTAAACTTGGTAGTCAGGTCAGCCACACCACCTTCTATTCCGGGTGTGTTTGTGATAGTGTTGTCAGACAAAGCTGCTGAAGACAAAGTCAGGGGAAAACACTGGCTGTATATGAGAAAGACGAGAAAGACGAGAAAGACTCATGAAGTTACTACTGTAAACAGTGTGTTTGTGACACACTTGAAACTGGGCGCTTTATCTCCATGAATGGCTCTGTGTGTTACTAAAGGTCTCATTTCATATTGTATTTGTTATGATCATTGTCTTATTTCTATAGTTGTAGTATGACTCCTGCGTCAACAGAGGGAGCCAGAAGCTTATTTGTTTCATAATCTACATGCATATCAGTCGAAAGTTAGTTGCAATTTTCTATCACACCTTCAGAGCCAAAATGTGACCTCTGGAGAAAACAGTTCAAAAGATGACAATTTTTTTATTTGTCTAAATGTAGCCATTTCACAACATTTTGAGCCAGTTTTTCAACAGAGTTTTTCTAACTGCTTTGTACGCTATGTTTTTGGCTGCTTTAGTTGTGACTATGAATCTACATATATATGTAATTAATTAATTTGATTTAATTGTAAACTTCTAGTTATAGTTTGACCTGATTTTAAGCACAGATGGACATATTTTATGCTTTTAGAAAAATGATCTATCTATAGGTTATATATATATATATTTATATATCTTCATAGATTTTACCAATTTCTGTATAAAATGAGCTACTTCTGAGCCATGTGATGCTAATGTTCAGGCTAACTATTTATATTTATACTATGCCGACACTGTCTTTCTCACTTCATTCTAGTTCAGTGATTTTTAACCACTGACATAGATGTGTTTCTTCAATCCCTGCATGTTTATCAGACTTGTGTTCAACTAAACAGGTCAGGGTTTAATATGAGTAAGTACATTTGGAGTGGAAATGGACATTTCAAATATGGTCATTAAAAGTAAGAAGAGAGAAAAGAAATACACATAAACTTGATATAACTAGAAGTATGTCCCAAACATTCGTGGGACATTTTTGTTTGGTGGTGAGCTCTAGTATTTTTCTAATATTTGCCGTGACTCAAAAAAGGGTAGGAGACACAGCTATAGGTGAATCTTTAAACTCTATTTACGAGGTTTGTGTTAGTTGTTATGCTTTGACAAACGGCTGCGGCTGGCTTTGTCCTGCTGGTTCTTGTTATACTATGATTTGTCTTTGGACTCTGGTAAAGCCATGGGTTTAACCACTTGTTTTCATTTAAATCTTTTGCGTTCATCTACTGGTTTGTTTCATAGCTGTTCATAAAAGGTGGCAAGACGTACTTGTGTCATTGTGTTTTTGTTTTACAGTTTATAAAACAGAGATTAAAATTATTCAAGTTTTCATGTGCCAGCCTACTGGGATTCTTACTCTGAATAAATGTATTTTAAAAAACCCAAACCTTCTAATCTGTTCTCATTCAAAGACGCAGAGACACATTTGGAAAAATTACTTCATATTCCTTTATATTTTTTTGTCCATCGCAGTCACAATGTTACAATGTAATAAAATGGTAAGTATATAAAACCAAACTCAGTACTGACACAAATACATTTCTGTATCATGTTGTGAAACCAAAATGAGCTGTACATGTTTTCTGTTCCACATTTCTTTAGAGTGTCATCGTTTTAAAAGCTGTCATAGTTTCTCTGTTTGTCTACTGTATGAATCCTCCCCGCACATAAATAGACTTTATTTCCTCTGCAGGTAATTGTAACAAAAATAATGTATATTTGCTCTTGTTCACCACCGAAAATAGCCTTTTGAAAACTCTGTCACAGAATAATCCTCCTCTGCTGTCATTGACACAGAAAACACAGACAAACCGGAGAAACTTTCTGTTTTTCTTCTTCTTCTTCTAGTTGTCTTTTTGTCTCTCCAGTTGCTGCTCACAGACAAATGTTTTTAGCATGGAATATAAATTGACATTTTATGAGGTAACGCAGGAGTTTTCGATGAGCGTCGTCATTTCTACAATGAAGGCAGAATGTGTGTCAGCCAGGATTTTAGAAGTAAGTGAATAAATGAATGGATTTTTTTTTAAATGTTCTGTCAAACCATCATTTGAATCTTATGAACAACGTCTCATTTAAACACGTTTCCAACACTGCATCCTATAGTTTAGACCTCCATCATATACATACTCTGGTCTTAACAACTGTCTTTTTATCATTTTCATCAATTGTCTTTGAATTTTACTGACGTTTTCTAGAACACGTGACATTGTATTGCACAATTTTATATCCTGTCATTCTGACCTTTTGTTATTTCCACTTTTTAATTTCATCCTCCAAATTATTTAAATTGTACATTTTCATCTTACATTTCTCTCTCACGCCACCTTGTGGTAAGGACATCACAATTTAACCTTTCTGTCTCCCATCTGAGAACCCGTTCCTGGCTGACATTTCTACGACCCACTGAAGACGACGCGACGCAAAAGACTCCTTTGAAAACACAGTTTCAGTCAACGTCATATTTCCCCTCCTCTCCACATGAATACATTCCAGGTATTTATAGATAACATTTACCTTCAGTAACTATTAAGCAAACAAACTGACAGGAGGTGGGTCAGCACAACAAAGTATTTACAATCAAAAGGTCAACCACAGGAAAAAACAAAATACTTTTACACGTTCAAAATCTCTACAGCTACTTTTTTTTTTTAGTCTAAACTGAAGAACAAAAAAAAGAAAAAAAAAAAGCATGACCTCAAACAGAAGCTGATGTTTGGTCTTCAACCTTCACGTGAAGGTTTTCATCAGACCCTGTGCTGTGCTTTTCAGGCTCCAGACCTGAGTCCAAACCACTGAAATCCTTCCTTGTCTGATTCCCAAAGGTTTTTATTCTCAGAAAACCCTCATTTAGACTTTTTTTTATTTTTCAAAAATATATCCAAGGCTGTATCAAAATGATGGGATTCAAATTGTTATTCTTATGTTTCTTGTAACAATGGTATTAAATATCAGGCATTGGATTTTGCAAAGTCACAGATTTAATTTTCATCTAATTAATTAAACCCTTTTCATAATTTACTTTTTTTTATTAAAATAGTGTAGAATAACAGTTTTCTATTATGTTTCAATTGTAGTTCAGTATGTTCTAGTATTGGCTTCACTTTTGTTATGATAATATTAAAACTGAGGTATTCAACAGAGGGCCGCGGCCCTTAAGAGGGTCCGCAGAGGTTTTGAAAGTGTCTTTAAATATTAATTTTTATAAGTAGACGCAGTTTTATACTATGCGTATATACAGTACTTCTGTCTAATAATTGTAACTCACTTTATATTTGAAGATTTGGGGTTTTTTTTTTCCTTCTCTCCTTTTCCTTCTTCTCTTTTAGACAAAACTTCAGGTTGTGAAAGACAAAGATTTCAGTTGTGCTTAAGCTTAGGTCCAGATGAGTCTGACTTTGAGTTCAACAAAACCAGGGCGAGTGACAGTGATTTTTCCCACAGCTCTGCACCAAGACACTGGAACTTTGGCTGAACGGAAAAAAGCCATTGTGAGCATCTCACACACACACACACACACACACACACACACAGACCCTGATAGAGAATTAGTTACGTGTTTCTGTAAAGAAAAAGTGACAGAAGAACTTTCTGCTTGTTTACGATCAGATACACATTCCTCATCTGGGAATTTGCATCTGTCATAATTATTTCCAAAGTAAACTTTTACATATTTTGACTAATTCCAACTGATAAATAACCAGACAGAAAAATAGGTTTAAAATATAAAAAAGTTTCTCATGTATCAAATACAAAAAGATAAAAATACAAGTTCTAGAAGAGATAGTTCAGGTTTGTTGACTTTCTTGTGGTTGTAGGAAGTCGTCTGATGTTGGTGCTGCCTCAACAACGGGTTAACTGCTCTACTTCACTCTTACGCAAACAGGAAAGCCCCCCACACTGGAATCAGTTGTTGATTTCAAATTTGAAATGTGCTTCTGCTGTTCCGCTGCCTTGTGTGGTCGGTTTGGGAAACTCAGATGGATTTTAAACTCCACAAAGCTAACTCACGCCTAACACATTAAAACCGACTGACGGAGGCAGCAGGAAACCCACAACTCCAACATGATGCGGTGTCAGGTTTCTACTGTGGAGTGTAGGAGAGAGTGACCTGTTCTACAGTGACAGCCACATCATTGACTCTGAGAGGAACCTCCTACAAACACACTTCAAAAAGCCCTGAACTATCTGTTAGATAAATATACATGTGATTTAATAATAAAATAAAAACAAATGGCACCAATTTGCTTTAAACTCCTTTGATCTCTTTGCTGTAAAACAGGCAAACGATGAAGGTTCTTAAGACATGTATGAGAACAGTGATGTGGTTTTGTAAAGGTCATTAGAAAAAGCCCAGAACCTTCTGTCTGATCACTTGCATAGCTGTGGATGTGAAGACAAACTATCAGTGACTGCTGTGAGACTGAAAGGGGGAACGTTCATGTGTGGCTCTCAGACTCTGCTGGCTCATTGAAAAAAAAGCAAAACGGTGACACCTGCAGTCTGAGAAGTGTAACCGCAGCCCAGTCTGAACGACACACAATTGATTCCCTACAGAGGTGTGTGTTCTGTTGGCTCTGTCGGACCTGATTTTGGCTTTGTGATCCTGGTCTTTGATTGGCTGCAGCTCGAGGTGCAACAAGGGCTGTGGTTTGGGTCAATAGATGAGGTCAAAGGTCAGTGCTAAAAGAAACAAGGGAGGAGATGCTCTGCAGGTCAATGTACAGGGAATCTCCTTTTACAAGTGCGTTCACAGGGAAGAGAAAGCTTCGTTTTAATCAACCTGCTGCGAACGGCCAACACCGCAGCAGATCAGGGCGGGTTTGTCCTAAGATTAGCCCCAATAAGAATTTTACTCTCGATTTAAATGTTTTCGTTCTGTTAGTTCATACATTTGTATGTCCATTTCTTCTTGTAAATTATTTCTCAAGATCGATTTCTCATTAGGACTGATGTGTTAAAACACTGTATGTAAAAGAGTCCCATCACCCAACAGTTAGCTTTTCTCTTGGTGTGAACACACCCCGAAACACAGAGCTGTGCTTCTTTAAACCTCCTTAAAAGCACCACAGTTAACGTCTTATTTTTCCTACAAACACATCACACGTGCCCTTAAAATCTAGAACATTCATGCAAGAAATTCACGAGCACGATCTGTGAGACGTACACGACTGTCTCCACTCTGGTCTCTAAATGGCACATATTCATTTCTATTGTCATTTCTTTTGTTTTCTTTTTTTTTTTTTTTTTAGGACATCAAGCTAACACGGAACGACGTTTCTGCATCTGGACTCCTGGGCCTGAGCTTCATGTGCAGTCAGTGCACGTTCAGGTCAGAGTGCACATCAAAGGGGCGTCACCTTCCTGATCTTTACAGTCCACAGCTTCAGTGTTCAACCAGGGATGTCCGATAACATTGGCCAGTGTTAGCATAATTAATGTGATATCGGTGAGAATTGTTGTGGGTTCAAAAATACAAAGAGAGAGGTTATTCCTCCAATTATGAAAACCCGATAATGGCCGGGCTTCAGATCGCCTGATTGACATCTCAGCTGAGGACAAGTTGTGACAGCGATGAAGGATGTCGCGCGGTCACGTGCACTCTGTCCACAGGTCACTGACACACACCGGTTCCTCTGCGGTGAAACACTCAGGTTTTTCTAAACCTATTTGGCTAAGTTCTTCAACAACACTGTGATCACAACTATACAAAAACCCCAACTTGACTCAATAGCACCATTTGAATATTGTTCCCAAATTATAAAGGGGTTCGGGATTATTATACTCTAGTGTGTGTGTGTGTGTGTGTGTGTGTGTAAAGCTGCTTTCAGACCTGCGACGAAGTCTTAAAAATCTCCAGAGATTGTCTCCAGTGGTCACACACATCTGTGGAAATAGTTCTGGAGATTCTGTAGAACTTCTCCTGGTCCTGGGTCCAACCTCTGGTCATTGTCCAGGTGAGACGCTCTGGTCGTAGTCTGGTCTTAGTAGAATCAGGATCCACAGACATGAGGCGAGCGTTGTTCCCAATAATCAGATGTTCCTTGGTGTCGAAGGGACACCAGATGTGAGCGGGACCAAGATCCTCCACAGATACTCGTCACCTGTGAATAGTGAACTCCAGAGAAGGTCCAGATCACGTCTGAAAACAGCTTCTGAGTGTGTGTGTGTGTGTGTGTGTGTGTGTGTTTTAACGCTATGAGGTAGGGATTCATCCCATAGTTGTCGTCTCAGGTGTGTACTAAGCTAAGGAGAAAACCCTGTGTGTCTGTGTGTTATACTGTGCATGTACAGAAGTGTGTGTGTGTGTGTGTGTGTGTAATGAGTACACTAAGCACATCTCCCTGTGGTGGAGACTTGCATAGCTTCTGCAGGACAGGAGGAAGAGCAGTTGTCCGTTTGGACGTAGCCTTTGGCACAGCCGCGGCTGATGACTGAAGGCAGTCGCACCACCAAAGAGTTCAAAGAGACAAACTGCCCTGAATGCACCATAAGTGTGTACGCGTTTGTTCGTCTCTGCACCATATGAAGTGGGGTTAGCAGCCAATCAGCTCTATAGCTCCGGTGTTTCTCTGTTTCGCACCACGTGATCCTCAACATCGGCGATGAAGACGATGGCAATGGCGGCGCTTCTGCTGAGCGCTGGCGCCTACGCAGAAACTACTAGCAGCAAAAGAGGCGTTTTGCCATTGAAATTGTCTAGCACCACGTGAAAAGCAACGGACGCTCACGACTAGATGACATTGTTCTAGATCATTCCTACACCTCTAGTGACGTCACTCTTCTTTGTGTTTGCTAGAATGGTGGATTGCTCCCTGCCAGGCTGGCAGTTGTTGCCTTGCTGGATGTTTTTTGGTTCAGCCTTGGTCAAAGTTGACTCTTTATTTTATGATGCTCTGTCTCCCTGTGTGAGAATTCTGAGGGATTTTGGATTGTCTGACTGTGAAAAGTCCTTAAACATTCCTAAAACCGTAAAAAACAAAAAATCTGAATCTGAACTGGTCACTTTGGGGACCTCTGGTGGCCCACATCTGCTGGTGTCCAGAGTTTGGGGTCAATCCAAACTAGCTCTGTTCTACCATAAGGCCGGACCACGGCGGTTCCACTGATCTGGAGCATGTGTGACACAGTACCAGAGGAGTCCTGTCTCAGTGTGTCTGTGTTTCACCTCCTGATGGGTTTGTTGTTCCTGTTGAGCATACACNNATAACAGTTTGGATTGGAGGAGTTAACAAACCCAACCACAGAGTGGCTCTGCATCACAGCTCAGCTGGAGGCGTCTCTGTGGCGTCCCCACTGGACCCAGTAGGAATGACTCTCAGTGCTGTGCTAAGTTTTACTGCTGTGTACTTTATTATTCTTTTGATATCGATTGTTTCATTGGACTTTGTCTTCTTTAATCATTCCATTGTTATGAGAACACTGTCTGGAAGTGACGTACTCGGAACGGGTCCGTGGTACATAGAAGGCAGGCTACTGTTAGCTGTACAGGATGGTGACGGGTTCTCTACGTTTGTGAAGGTGTGTGTAGTGGTTTTGCGATGTTTCTGTTGCCATCTCTGATGATCAAAGCTTCCTGTGACACTAACGTATGTTTTTAATTTTCTCTTTAGTGTGTCAACAATCTGACCATTTTTTTTTACCCTTACTTTCAAAGTATTTGTATTACACAGGACACAGAAAAGTCCTCCCGACTTTCCATAGAAAATATTTACACTGCCTCAGACCAACTCCTGGACAATGTCCATCCATCCATCCATATTCAGCCGCTTATCTGTTACCGGGTCGCGGGGCAGCAGTCTCCACCCAATTCACATTGCACCGTATCAACCCCCCTGAACCTTCCTGCAGGTGGTGAATCCACTGGAAGGTACCAACCGCCCTAACTGGGATTCGAACTTGCCCAGGAGGTGAACCCTGGGGTTCCACACCAATGACAGAGACGTTGCCTCTGGGCCAAAGCGCCACCCTGGACAATGTAAACCTTATCAAAAACTAACGTTTGGTCTTTGTTAATCGCTTTCGTTCGCTAAGACTGAAGCCCGCGCAGCGATGCAAACGTGAGAATGGACGACAAATAACTTTGATTAATTCTCAGGTCAGTAGGTCACGTTCCTCTACAGCCGACATGGAGGCAATATTAGTTGCCGTAGTGGAAATATGTCACATGTCCAATTCTCGTGAAACGTTCTCTAAATGTTCCGGTCTTGTTTTTTTTATTCACCCAGAGTTGATGGACCAATAAAATATGGTTGTTAGCATAAGGCATTCGACGACAGGTTTCTAGCCTTCAACTTCTACTAACCCGGTTACTATATCCAGATACTAGTTTGAATGGATAGTAGAAGTTTGAATAAAAAGTAAGTGCCGTGGTGAGGAAGCCATGTGACTGAATCATCCAATAAGAGTTTGGATGGAAGAGACGTCGGAACAAAAAAACAGGGCTAACTGAAAATCATGAGGCTTCAAAACGTTTGTTTCAAATATACTGCGTGAACTTGTTGTTTGATTGTACAATCTATAGTGTGTGTGTGTGTGTGTGTGTGTTTGTGTGTCTGGCTGTGTGTTTGTCTGATTGCTTCTCTGTCAGTGTGCTTTAACCCAGTGTGATGAATACATCTGTTTTACTCTCTCTGATGTGTGTGTGTGTGTGTCAGAGCGAGGACTCGTACTGTAACAGTTCGTACAGTAACGGTCCGTCTCTGTAACGTATCCCTACAGCACCTGGTGTTATGTACTGTAGGATGTTTATGGTCCTCCTCAGACGCCGGTCCACGTAGTGAGCGTCCCACGCCGGGTAACGCTTCCTGGGCATGTCAATCTTAATGAGCGGGCCCTCGGGCTTGGAGGTGGGAGTCGTTGACCTCACCTGGAAGACGGGAAGACAGGTCTCGGCCACGTCCTCCTCTGTCTGCGACCTGGTCATGTGGGCCGGTGTGGGCGGGGCAGTGGGCGGGGCGGACGGCGGCAGGGGGAGGCCCCAGAGCAGCTGGGCGCAGCAGGAGGAGGCGGGGCTGGGCTGCAGGTGGCCCGTGGCTGGATGCATGAAGCCGTAGTACAGCAGCATGACCAGAACGCCCCCGGCGAAGGTCAGGTAGACGCCCCACAACGCTTGGGAAGCATAGGAGTCAGTGAGCAGCGGGTCTCTGTAGGCGTACCTGGAAGACAAAGAGGACAAACAACGAACATGTTGTCATACGCCAAAGTCCAGGGTGTCCTCAAGAGTCCATTTGTCCTGACTGGGACACAGGGATACAGGGACATGTCTCTCAGACCTGATACTGATACAGTGGGGCTTCAAGATAACAGCAGTCGTGTGTCGATCCACTCGACGTACTCTATTTGCATTTTCCACATTAAAAATGATTAAAAACTCCAATTAATCTGTTCCAGCCCCCCAGAAATATGTTATTAATAAATAATTAAATTAAAATTCCCCTCATCTCAACATCAAAAACATAGATATAAACAATTATATTCATAATATAAAATAATAATAATTAAGAAAACATTTTATATTATTGTAATAAAAATGGGTAAAATAACCCAGCGAGGGACAGCGAGCGCGACAGCGTCGAAAAATGGAGCTCGGTTGTCGTATCACGACAAAAGTTGTTTACTCGTAACTTTAAAAACTGGTATTTCAGGGAGCTCCACTGTACTCATATTGGTATCAGTCAAATCAAATCTTTGTTTAGGTTTTTTTTTCCTGAAAGGCAGCCATGTTTTTAGGTCCATGTTGGAGCCTTTAAAGGACGCAGGGCTGGATGTGAGGCCGTACTCACCACAGTCCGGTGAGGATGGTGTTCTCAGCCAGCACCACGGTGTAGTAGACCACCATCCTGTAGCGCGTCTGTCCCTCCTTAACGTTGAACCAGCAGAAGATGTAGACGATGCCCACCACCATGTTGAAGAGCACCTCCTCCCACTTCGACATGCAGAAGTCAGTGCCTCCATGAACCACCCAGAAGGCCATGGCGCACCAGTGAAGCACCACGAAGATGCCGAAGTAGATGTGGAAAAGGGAGGCGAAGAGCGCCAGCGAGAGGACGCGGGATGAAATGGTGAACAGGCGCCAGAAGAGGTGCAGCAGCGCCCCCCTGTAGCTCATACCGCGCTGGTCATCCCTGGAGTCTCGTAGAAGTTTGTGGTAGGAGGCCAGGACCCAGGCCAGAGACAGGAGTGAGGCCAGGGAGGAGACGCCTTTGGAGGAGAGAGGTTAACAACATAAAGACAAGACAGGAGGAAGAGGAGCAGAAAGTGGGAAAGAAAAGGGATTTATGATTGGATTTATGAGTCATCCAGTCTGAACAAAGTCCAGTCATGGTTTTAAGACTCAGAAGAACTATTTTTAGTTGAGTGTGGGAAGAACCCTTTTCAAAAAAAGACACAGCAAAAGAGTGACGCAGCACTGAACTAAAAGTGACTTCACAACGACTCATCGATTATTTTGTTGTGTAGGTTTGATCCTTTAGTCGTCATCTGGACCAACACTGAGACATGTGTGGCTCATTTACCCCCAGCTACATTTATTTTTAACATTCACACTGATTTAATGAAATGAATTCATTAAAATCCTGATGAACGACGGCCTCGGCCAGAAAAAAGCCTCCAGTCATCACCCAGCTCATCAGCTAACAGCTAATTACTCTTTGATTGTTTGTGGTTAAATCTGTTTTCCTTTGGTTCAGTTTACACCTACACTGCAGCGTCTCGGCCCGGTTCTCCTGGATCATGATGCAGAGCTGCAGGACCAGCTGAGGAGCAGATTCTAGAAAGGTCTCCAGCAGACGCAGCATGTTGACGTCGGCGTACTCGAACATCATGGCCCAGTACCAGCGCCGCTGGTGTTCCTCCTGACGCCGGGACATCACGCCCAGGTAGAGGGTCCTGATGTATCTGGTCAGAGGGTCAGAGGGTCAGAGGGTCAGGGGTCAGAGACTGTTCACATCACACACCACAAAAAGTCTGGGTCAGGATTAAAGATAATCTGATCTCAAATTAGTTTCAGAGCTAGATTTTGAGCAGGAACCAGGAACAGTACCAGCAGTAACTGATGGTCTCCTGTATGGAGATGTTCCTCACACTAAATGACCATGGTGTGGAGGAGCGAGGACGATGAACTAGGATTAGTACCAGGAAGTGGTTGCCTTTGCTCTGCAGGAACACGTTGGAAACATTAGCGTGAGTGTTAGCATGCAGACGGAAGCTTCTTCCTCTAGGTGGTGCATTATTAATGGTCGGTGAATTAGGCTTGTGTGTGTGTGTGTGTGTGTGTGTGTGTTTTCAGCCAGATGTCTGTAATTGTCTCTGAACATACAGTACAGAGACATGCATAATGTAAGAGATGTGTCTCACACACACACACGCAGACACGCAGACAGTGACAGAGACACACACTGATTTCTAGTACAGAACATGAAGTACAGAACATTTTCCAAACAACGTGCAGCTCCTCTGGCCTCTGGACACTCCACTGTAACTGTAACAGTACAGTGGACGCCCTGGACAACAGCTTCATAAATAGGAGTATTCTAATTGAAACTATTGCGAGACGTTGCTCCTGATACGAGGAAATATCTGGTTAAATCCTTATCAAATAGAATCCTTCTCCTACTCTTAGTGACACTCTGTCTCACTGACTGACTTGGTTATTTTACCCTTTTGTATAACAATAATATACAATAATTATTATTTTATATTGTCAACATATTTGTTTATATCCATATTCTGATGTTTTGATTGGAATTAATTAACAGTATATTCCTGTGGGGCTTAATTAATGGGGAAAATTTGATCAAGATACGAGTTCTGTCGTAGAACAGAAACCAAACCAACTCTACTCAGTTAAGGTTGTGGGTTGATGTGCGTTACAAGCATCAGTTTCTGTAGAACCTCTACGGTGATGTCGTCCTTCTGTCTGTGTGTCTTTGACTGAACATGGGTGAAGGTTAAAACTCCACGTGGTCCAGGCCGGACGCTTCCCGTCGGCCGGACGTGACCACAGCCTGGTCCAGGCCGTCAGTCCACATGTACTCAGTTACAGCAGCTCACTCTTCCTCACCTTCACCCACCCTCCCCCCTACACTTTCACTCTTCCTCTTCTTTCCTCTCCCCTCCCCCAGTTTGTTCCTCAGTCGTTGGTTCACTTGTGTATTTGCAGCCTTCCTCCTCCTCCTCCTCCTCCTCCTCCTCCTCCTGTGAACGGCCCTGCCCCTCCTTCTCCTCCTGCATCTCTAAGCAATCTGTCTCAATCAGGGTCGTACCATTTCTTTAGCAACATACATCAATGTGTATGTGCAGCGCCCTCCCCTCCTTCATCGCCCTCCTCCTCCTCCTCCTCTTCCTCCTCCACTTCCTGTAGGTGGGAGAGTCCATTCTGCAGCCCAGAGGAGAGGATGCGGTGTTGCAACGTGGTGCGTTCTGGGTGGGGTGGAATGAGTGTGTGTGTGTGTGTGTGTGTGTTAGAGCTGATTTAACTCTACAACCAGGAGAGAGACAGTGAAAGCTGAGAAGCACATCTCTATAGCAGATCAAGGCGCAAAAAAAAACACACACTCACACACACACCCACACACAGTGCTCTCCCTGCTGCTGCCTGAAGACAGAGTGGACACCATTAAGAAGGGAATCTTAGAGGGAAGGAGGAGGAGGAGGAGGAGGAGGCAGTACTGTCTGAGTGAAAGGACCTGCAAAAATGTACTATTAACTGTTCAGACCTGATTGGAGGACACAGGAGCCCGCAGAAGCCAAAACACACACGCACACACACACACACACTACTCAGATTATACAGAAAAAAAAGTGTTGGAACAACAGAAAATACCGCATGTGTGTGTGTTTCTGTTTTTCCCGCCAGTGCGTTTAGCACTTCAATTAGCACCCAACCGTCGTCCAATTGTGTGTGTGTGTGTCAGTGTATGTGTGTGTACGTCAACACGGAGTGCGTTGCCAAAAGCACAGATGCTTTTGCTCTTTTTGCTCCACAGGCCGACTGACACTCGTGGTGAAGAGGCCACCACACCGTTTTTCCACTGGTCTCACACAGCGCTACACACACACACACACACACACACACACACACGCAAATACAGAAACACACAAAAGCCACAAATTAGGTGCTGAGGCTAAAACGCTGTCCATGGTGCTGAAAGATGGACCGCGTTTCTTTTATTGGTTGTTTGGTTCAAAACCTTCTGACAGTAGTGAGCGCCCCCTACAAAACATTTGATCAAATTCTGAATTTTCTACATGTAATGTTCAGTACCAAACTTTATGAACTGCTACCTCTGCAGTGTGTTGAGAAAACCAGCGATTTAAGCTGAGGTTGAAAAGGAGCTGCTGCCCCACTGCTGCCTCCTGTGGTCAGTTTTAAAAGTGTACGGTGTGATGAATATGTTTTAAAGTCATACTGACTGTTGGAGGCACAGATGGACCAGTGACTCTCGTCTGCATGACGTAGAAATGTGTGATTTGGGTTATGGACATTGGTGAAAGTTACGTTTCCTGTTTAAAAAGAAACTCAGACCTGAGTCCTGATCAGACCTGAGTCCTCATCAGACCTGAGGCCTGATCAGACCTGAGTCCCGATCACATGTCAGTCCTGATCAGACCTGAGTCCTGATCAGACGTCAGTCCTGATCAGACCTGAGTCCTGATCAGGCCTGAGTCCTGATCAGACCTGAGTCCTGATCAGACGTCAGTCCTGATCAGACCTGAGTCCTGATCAGACGTCAGTCCTGATCAGACCTGAGTCCTGATCAGGACTGAGTCCTGATCAGACCTGAGTCCTGATCAGGCCTGAGTCCTGATCAGACCTGAGTCCTCATCAGACCTGAGTCCTGATCAGACCTGAGTCCTGATCAGACGTCAGTCCTGATCAGACCTGAGTCCTGATCAGGACTGAGTCCTGATCAGACCTGAGTCCTGATCAGACGTCAGTCCTGATCAGACCTGAGTCCTGATCAGACTTGAGTCCTGATCAGACCTGAGTCCTGATCAGACCTGAGTCCTGATCAGATGTGAGTCCTGATCAGACGTGGTTCTGGTTCTGATGTAGGATTGTGTTCTGATTCTGGTTCAGGTGTATGCCCTGGTCTGGGTTTGGTCCTGACTTGTCTGTGGGCTTCGCTGTGGTTTGTGTTTCCTCCTACAGTAGGTGTGTGTCATGGCACCGGTTCAGGTGTACGTTCTGGTCTGATTTGGACCTCGGTGCGTGTTCTGCTCTGGTTTTGCTGCTCTTTACCTCCACACTTGCCCCAGCTGGAGGATGTGGATGACGGCCTGCCACAGCCAGATGGTGGCCAGCTGCAGGCGGTCTCTGCCCGGGTAGAGGCAGCCCAGAGCCACGGCCCCCCGCTTGCTCAGCCCCTCCACCTCCCCGAGCCCTCCGCCCGTGTAGTCCTGCACGAACCAACGGAAGCTCAGGATCTGGACCAGCACCGACGGCACCAGCACGAAAAAGAGAGTGAGGCCGAACCAGAGGTAGTCCCGCCGGTGGTAGTAGTCCGCGGCCAGGCACAGGTCTGTGCCCACGTCCCAGAAGAAGACCAGCAGAGCCAGGATGATCCAGAGGCAGTCCAGCCACAGCTGCTCCCGGGGCGGACAGTGGGTCTCCCGGATGATCCCGCCCGCTCCGGTGCCCTGACCCCCGCCGAGCAGCGAGCCCAGGCAGGCGGAGCGGCAGCCCCAGTAGCAGGCGGAGGTGCGACAGCACTGGCAGATGTGAATGGCGGCGGAGTCCAGCGGCTCCTCCGCGTCCACGTCGTACAGCTGCGCGAAGCCCTTACCGGCGCCGCCGCCTCCGAAGCCGAGCCCGGCTTTAGCGCCGTCCGACTGCGCGGCCATGTTCGCCTTGCCGCTCCTTCCCTCCTGAGAAACGCACAACACTCGCACCGTTTTGCCTGCTGCTCCACGTCACTTCCCAGAATCCCGATTCCCTCTCCGCTCGCGCGCCGCGGCGACTGTGTCTGTTTCCCGCTAGGAGCGCGAGGAGCCATCAGAGCCTCCGGCCGCGCGACGGCGGCTCCTTCTACTGCTGCTCCTTCCTCCGCCTTCTACTCCTACTCCTCTTCCTCCTCTGCGTCCTCTCACCTCCAGCAGCAGAGTCAGCTCAGCATCATCTTCTTCTTCTCCGTCCTGCTCTCGGTCATCCAGGTCGATGGGACAGGCTATGACGTAATGCTGCTGACGTTCTCTTCTCAAACCAAGTGTCAGTGAAAACAGTGAATGCATGCCTGGATATTTATAACTCGAACTAAATCCATCAACATGAACAGAAACTCTTTCTCTGATCCATGAGTTTCGTGTCCTGAGGAAAACGATTTCCTGTTCCGTTTGTATCCCGATCACAGAGCTCACGGTAATGGCGGTTTAACTGTTATATAACGGCTCCACACCAACAAAGAAGACCAAACTTTCTGATTGGTATATCAGTGACTGAAACCTTGAGCAAAAAAACACAAAAATGTCGATTATTTTGTATTTATTAATTGCCAGCGTTATTATAATATAATAAACAATATAATATTAAATCTATGAAATCACTGAAAAAATAACAGTCTTCTAGTTTGGCTAAAGTTTTTGTTTATTTTTGTTATTTTTAAGCCACTTGCTAACGCTTAGCTTTAGCTTTAGTTTGTAGCCATCTCTGGACTCTTTTGCTAACGTCAAGCTCTTCCTGAGCAACACTTTGGTCAAATCTTTCTTTCTTTCATAGTTTGTTAAGGTCACAGTTTAGATCACTGATTTTTTTTTTTACCAATCTTTGTCATCCATCGGTTCATCAATCTCTCTATCAAATCAGTCTGACTTACAAACACACACACAAACACACACACACACACACACACCGGGAGAAACCCCGGGACCAATTACAAACAGAAGGATAGATTTACAAAGGGATTTTGTGAATTAGATGCCACGACTGTCCATGGATTGAGTGTGTGGTTCTTCCTATACAGGGTTGAAGGATTAAAATAGATAGAAAAGATGAGTCAGGCTGAATCAGCCCAGATAGAACAGGAGGATTTAAGGAGTTGTTGGGAAAAAAAATGGAGGAGTAATCTGAGACAGAAAGAGGAGGAAAAAAATATGAAAAGGTTTTTGATTCTATGATGTCACCAGTTTAGAGTAAGAGTTTACTTACTTTACTACTCAGGTCACGTTATAAATAAATCACACAATTAGACTTGAATTGATTATGTTTGAAATGGATTTTATTTGTTATTATATATTTATTGATTTGAGCCAAATGACTGTGATGTCATCACACACTGACCCAGAGCTGAGATCTCTGCTGCTCCGTGTGGTGCGTTTGTGTCAATGCAATAAAATCAATTTTATATGTCACGGTCAAAACAATGACATATTAAAAGGCCATGATGGAGAGAACAGTCTGTCTGTCACATCTCTGTTCTGTTCAGGACGAAACGTGTTTTTTTGGTTGTTTTTTTTTTTTTTAATGGAAACTGTTGGAAGTGGCAGTTTACAAACCTCAAGAACTGTTCCTTTAATTCCAGGCACTCTCATTGTCTGACACTAACATGCATACATACATGCACACCAGACACACACATGCACACACACTGTCCTTCACCTGCAGAGTCAAGGTTGT
>NC_024320.1:13135235-13179502 GCF_000523025.1 Cynoglossus semilaevis
GAGCACGTGTTCGTCTGGAGAAGGAACGTGTGTTTGATAAGAGAAGTGCAGTGTGTACCGACATATTCCAAAGAGTTGTATTAGGATCTGATGAAGATGATGATGATGATGATGATGATGATGATCTTCCTTTCAATCAACAAAAAAAAATCCCTTTTCATTTCTTTTCCTTCGCTACTTCCCATTTATTCCATTCCATTACTTCCTTTTCTTTTTAATTCCTAATACCACCTTTAGTCCTTCCTTCTATTGTTCCCTTGCTTCCTTTCTTCCTTATTTCTGTCCTTTATTCCCTACTTTCCTCCTTCCTTTCTAACCGAGTCTTTTGCGCTTTTGCTCCTTTCTTCCCCTTCCCATTTCTTGATCCTTCCTTTTTTCATTTTTCCTTCCTTTTTTTCTTTGTTGTTTTTTCTTTCACACTTTTATTCCTTTCTTCTTCCCCCCCTCTTTATTCCACATCCCTTCCTTCCATCTGGTTTAACACACTATTAGAAAGACTTTTTTGGAAAAAAAAATGTTAGTAATCTAAAGATCAATTCTGTTTTTTTTTGTTTGTTTCTTCTTTAGGTCTGTGAAGTTCTCCTGTCCTCCTGTGTGGTCAGTTAAGGTAGGGTGTCCCTGTGACGTTAACTCTCTCATTTTCCTGATGGACTTTGGTGTGGGAGAGGGAGTGTTTTTGAACCTACTTTGTGACTTTAACACAGACCAGCCTACAGGCCTGATGCTGTACTGACTCACAGGGGTTAACACCACCTCAGATGTCTGACATCATGAATAACCACCGTGAGTAATGCAGAGAACAGATGCATCACTCTGCCTCAAAGCAAAAAAATGTTACAGAGTCAGTCTGAGTAAAGGCAGAGAACTGGGTTTTCTAAGAATAGGAGGAGAAAATGTATTCATTTTGTTTTTGTTGACGCAGGATGATGTAAAAAAAAAAAAAATCTCCTCCTCTTCATTAGAGCAGCTCTGACAGCAGCCACCAGGCGGGTGTGAGAGACTGTGGTAGGAGTTTGGGGGAGTGAGGTCACAGCAAGTACTGGAACATATGAGACGCCACAATCTGCTCAGCTGTGAATGTTTTCACACAGATCAGGAGCGCTCCGTTCTGCTGCAGGCTGTCAGGACTCAGAGTCCACATCCTTTAACTGTGGCGGTGTGAACCAATGGTACTGCTTAAGAGTACGTGAAAACCCATCATCTTACACTACGGCACTCAGTTGTAATTGACCCACTGCTCTCTTTTTCACAAGGTTTTAAAGGGATATTGTGCAAATTTTACTCAATGCAGTATTTGTCATGATCTACCACAATGACGATGACAGACCAGCAGCCCCACACCGACGTCTTCTGTGTCATTCTGAGGGAAAGTTTATGGTTCTTCACAGGGTGTTGTTAAAGGACAGTGAACAAAACTACGGGATTTCATTAAATATGTTACTTTGTTGGTGTTTTATCTCGGTGGTCTCAAACTCCTGGCCTGGGGGCCACTTGCAGCACATGAAGTTCTGACATCTGGCCTGTGATGAAATGCTCTGTATCATCTTTTTTTTAATTATTCAAATATTAACAACTGTAAGTGTTGTATTGATATGGAGTTTATGTGGCCCATTTCTAAAACCCATGGGTTTTTCTATGAGATTTGGTGGAAATGAATTAACAAATGACATATTTGAAAAACCTTTCCACGCCACAGTGTAACTAATCAGCAAACATGACAGGATGTGAAGCTGATTATTTGAACTTTTGAACAAACGTTCATCCTTGGATTGTTGCTTTAATAATCAGCAGCTGCTTCTGTGGGTCGACTGTAAAAAGAGCACTGGCATCTGCTGCCGATTATCTGTAAGAAATCACTGCCATTGATCAGTTTGGCTCCTGCCTTGGACAGAGTGTCGATTCATCAATCAAGAGCTTTAACCCCCCCCCTCCCACAGTAGATCCTGACTGTGATTTGTGTAGGCCTCATTTGTGCCAGCTCAAACGGTTTTCTGTCTGCACTGCTGTCGTCAGAAGATTTAAGCCTGGATGTTGGTTCACCCAAAACATCAGTCTTTTTGCCTTCCGTATTTCATTATTAACACCACCAGTGACAGTGATAGAAAGTAAACACAGTTGTCTACACATTAACATTTTAAAGCATCAAGAACCTGAGAAGTGACACATCAGCCTTGACATAAATGATATTTGGGAAGTCACATCTATCACATGGAGTTGGAATTCCCACAGCATCTTTGCTCTGATAATGTCTGCCAACTTCGGGGGTGTCCCCCATGACCCCCTTGGCTCGTGGACCAGTCCCAATGACATGGACGTGTCTTTACATTTGATTGTGCCGTTCTAAGTACACCATGGCTGCCAGCATCTACATCCCACTGTGACGGGCTGCACCGTCCCAGGGTGTGGCCCAGTAGAACTGTGTGGATCAACCTGGAGGCTGTTCCTGTGCTGCCACCATTACTGCCACTGTACTAGACACACACACACACACACACACACACACACACACACGGTATTCTCACACTAAGCACTGTTGTCCTCCGCTGGTGTTGCAGCTTCCTAAGTGCTTCTTTGTGTTGACATGCCTCACAAACAGCCACTGGAGGCACACGTGAACATGTTTTATACATTAGTGTATGTGTGTGCGTGTGGGTGACTTCACTTCACACATCACACTGCATATCACTTTCACGGAGAAGCTCCCCGGAGGCATTTATGTAACTAGTTTCATTGTATGCTGTCTCCCCCTGCTGGTGATTATAGGAACTACTCCGCCATTGGAGAACGAACAACATAAACCGACACATTATGATAAAGGCAGCTCCTGTGTCCCAGTGAGCCAAAGTCACTGAGATTGTCTTTGGGCAGAGGTGCAGTTGAAAAAAAAGCGTCTCTGAGGTAAATGGTTTATTGAGGACTAAACGAACAGAAGTTTATCATTTTTACAGTAGAGTCATGTTGCAGATCTACCGACTTGTACATGTACACATGTGCATCATTATAAAGGACACAGCAGTAGATTCCAGTGTCATGATTGGACCTGTCAATCACTACACCAGATCTGAAGATTGTAAAGTGCTTTGAACATTTCCAGGTCTTTGTTTAGTTACAGTTTTTAAATCCACAGTCGTTTGGACGGAATCCTCCCTGTGTTAAAACCAACAAGATTTGTCATTTATTTATCATTTATTTTCTCTTAATTCTAACAGTATTTTTACCTGAAATACACTTCTGTTGAAAATGACCTGAATACCAGACCAAAAAAACATCAACAGAAAGAAATTAAATAAATCTGGACTTATTTGACGTTGACGCCCATTCAAAAGATTCAAAAGAGATGTAATGTTGCCCTCTGGTGGTCCAATGTCAACTTCTTGCCTCCTTTTTCGAAAGCCAGGTCAACGTCATACAGGTGGACTGTTTTTTCAATCTGGATCATAATGTGAGCCGTGGACTCATCATATCAGTCAGACATCCTTTCCTACTGGCCTAAAAAGATGATTTCTGTACAGTCACACCTTCTGTGGCCGTCATGTTCAACTACAGAGGAAAGAGCTCAAGTTCCATATTGCTGAGAGCACCAAGGTTGGAACAAACAGCTGGTCCTTCTCCCCGCCCTCAGCGGCTGGAGGTGGGCCGCTGCCTCGGCCCCTTCACCGGTCAGTGTTAGATGTCACGGAATGTCCTCCAAAGAACCGGGCTGTGACTCCACTGAGGTTCTGGTGAACTGATGGAGAAGGTCCTGCTTCTTCTTGTCCTTCATCTCATCCACAACAGCCTTTAACGCCCCCACGACATCCTCCTCTTCCTCCTCTTTCTGCTCCTCCTCCTCATCATTTTCAACATTCACAGCATCACCCTCGTCTGTCTCAGTTGCCTCCTGCTCCTGAAGGTCAGACAAAAAGAATCTTTAGGGTCTAAAATCTGAACGAATACTTTTCTTTAAATGTGCAGCAGCTAAACATAGCAGAGCTCTGTTGGTGGGAGCTGTTTGTCAGGACAGATTTGTTCAGCTTGTCTAATTGGATGGCTGGATTATCTTTTCTCACAGGATTACAGTTAACATGGAGGCCACCGTGGGTCAGAGTCCACATTTAGGGTTCAGTACAGATGACTTTACTGGGGTTTAAAATTAGTCCAAACCAAACAGCACAAAAAACAAACAGTCATTTTAGCTGAGAGGGACGCAGGAGCTGCTGCCTCTTGTGGTCACTTTGTGTTATTGAGGTCTTGACAAATAATGAACTGCAGTTACTTCAGAGCAAATGTGGACTCCATGGTGGCAGCAGAGCAGCACTTTACAAAAATAATTATATTATATTATATATGTATATATATATAATATATAGTATATTATATAATAATAATAATAAATAAAGAATAATTCTCTGTGCTGTACTTTATATGTTCTCTATGGTGTTTGAGCACAGGAGTCAAGAAGACTTGAACTAATGTGAAATATTGAGCTATAACTTGAACAGTTTTTTTCCCCCATACCTGCAATGATGCTTCCTCCCTTCCCCCTCCCTCCTCTTCTTCAGGTAACTCCTCCTGGTCCTCTGCTGGTCCACTTTTTATTTTCTCAACTGGCATTGTAGCATCATCGTTTTCTTTAGTCTCTTCCTCTCCTTCCTCTTCCTCTTCTTCCTCTTCCTGCTTCAGCTCTCTGTCATTGGCATCATCTAACACGTCTGCTGTCATTTCCTTCACTGTCTCCTTGTCACTTTCCTCCTCCCCACTTCCTGTCTTGTCTATGTCCTCTTCTTCTTTACCTTTATCCTCATCATCTCCTAATTCATCTGTATCTTTAATTTTACTCTGCTCTTCTCCATCTTCATCTTCTTCCTCCTCTCCATTTACTATCACTTCCTCTGTTTCACCTGCCTCTTCCTCCTGCTCCTCATCACTTCCATCTTTGTCCTCCATTCCAGCTTCTCCTGTCTGACCTTTATCTTCCTCCTCCTCTTCCTCTTCCTCATCCTTTTCTGATATAGCCTCCTCTAAAATCAGCTTAGCTTTGATGTCCTCTTTGGATACTTCCTCCTCTTCTTCATCTTCCTCCTTCACTACCTCTAAACTCCTCACCTCCTCTGTGGATGGTTTGGCACCTTCTTTTTCGGTAGCCGGAGCTGCAGGTGGAGGACTCTTCGGACTCTTCTTGAGCTGAAGTATCTTGAGAAGGTCAAATTCCATCATCACAGGTGCTTCAGCAGCTGCTGGATTGGTCTTCAAAGGCCGGGCGGCTATTTTTTTGCGGACACAGGCGTCACATGGACAGTACTCATCCTCACTGCGCTGGTCACTGAAGTCACCTGTGGTTTCACCGTCACTTAGAGAATCTGCCGTCTTCACAGACTGGTTCTTCATCACCTACAACACAAGCAGACGTCATCTCTCTCCCTGTGAACACCAGAACCGTCTACAGATGTTTGGAGTTAGCTTACCTTCAACATTTTCCGTCTCTTTTCTGTCATGGTGGATTCTCTAGAGAGGTTTCCTCTTGGAGGAGGCCTGGGTGTCCTCCCTCCTTTACCTGCACGACCCTGAATCTTTTTGATCTCCTGACTGATGCTGCTCTGGATCCGACGACTCACCTCCTCCCTGAGCTCAGAGATCATGGTGTTGAGTATGAGGTTGTCGTCCAGGTCCCAGCGCACTTTAAATTCTGCCATGGCGTTGACGTAGTGGTTTATAAACTGTTTTTCCAGCTTCTTCAGAAGATTCAGGACCCAAACTGGATCAGGGTCTTGGGATTGTCTTCTGGACAAGGATCCTTGCAGCAGGGTCGGTGGTGTTCCTGAACTAGTGTCGTCCACAGTCTCCCGCTCGGTGTCGGTAGGAGACTTGGAGCTGTCATTGGCTGAGCTTTTATCTGGCGATGATGAGTTTTCAGTGGCTTTTGGACTGTCCAGACTTGAAGGGATTGTACTTTGTTCTTCACTCTCCAACTGTCCCTCTGCTCTGTCTCTGGTTGTTTCTGTGTCCTCCAACATGTTCTCAGCTCCGTCATCTTCATATAAAGGTTCTACCTCTTTGACAGGAGTTTCATCTCTGCCTTTATTTAAGTTGTCTTTCCCTGACCCCCCAGATCCGCTGCTCATGTCCACCCCAGAGGAAGACCTTGGTGGTGTCACCTGTGCTGGACCACTGTCCTTTACCTTGTTCAGCTCTATTTTGCTGGGTTCAGTGAGCCACAGGGACTGAAGGATGGCTATAATGTCTTCATACTGCTGGTTAAGGTTCTTCTCATGGTCAGGACCAGGGTCCACTGCAGGCTGAATGAGCTGAAGCTGGGCCAGACAGTCCAACAGGCCTTTGGCTGAAGTGCTCAGTCTCCGACCGTAAACCGGGGACACCTGCAGAGGACAAAAGAGATCCATTACATGGACATCGTTAGGTCCATTTTAGGTTGGACTTTAGACCCTCTAAAATATTCCTAACCCTCATATAGTTTTTGGATTTAACACGAACCAGCAAGAAAATGAGTTAAACTATAAAAGGCATAGAAGTTTGTTTACTTTTATCATCCAGATAAAAGGATTTGATAAACCTTCTTCAAATAATGACTTAATTGATAAAGCCTTTGTAGGTGGGATAGAAATCACACTCCTGAGCCCCTCATCTCTCAATCATAATGACGTCCCTGATTCATCATGAACCAAATGAGTGAAAAATGAGTGACCATGTGGACTAAAGGGTGATCTTACCTCTGGCAGGCTGTGGCAGCGACCCATGGAGGAATTCAGAAGCACTTTCATCACAGATGCAGAAGATTGCCAGTTCCTCGGAGGAGCTTTGGAACAAGAGGTCTCAAATCCATTCTGTGGGACCGGATTAAAACTTTGTTCCTCTTTTGCTTCTTCACCTTTAACGTCTCCCGTGTTTTCTTCCTCCTTATCATTCCCCCCAGTGTCCTCTTTGTCCACCATGTCGCCTTCAGTACTATTCCCGTCATTTCGGGGACTCTTTTCAACCTCCTTCTGCTCTTCTTCTTCTTCCAGGTCCTCACCCAGTCCTAGCATGCTGCTGTCATCTGGAATTCTCTGCAGCCACTCACTAACAACCTCAGTAGGAGAGGCATTGGGGAGACAGGAAGGTGATAGCTCCTGCTGGTTATTTGGGGTTTTCACTCTCCTAGATTTAGCACTTCTCCCACTTCCTGTCTTGGTCTCTGATTGTTGACTGTGTGGTCGAGCATACTGAGTTTCCTTCAGCAGGTCAGCAGCAGATAAAGTCTGAGACAGAGCAGTGTCACTGCTGGTCTCACATTTGCTAACCGGTCTGGAGCTGTGCAGAGAACATTTCATTTTTTCTCTGTTCTGAGTATTTCTTGTTTTCATACTGTCCTGCTCAGATTTGTCCTTGTGAGGTTTATCAGACTGTAAACACTCTGAAGTGTCTTTGACGTTTGATCTAGACTCTGATGGACCTACAGATTCAGGTCTGTGTGAAGCAGCAGTCTTAGACCGACCACCGGCTGCTTCACCAGTGTTTGATAAATCCGTCACAGATGCAGATGTGTCTTGGACTTCAGGACTGGATGTTGACTTTAAAGGTGAGGTTCTGTGGTTGTTTGCCTCTACAGGTGACGGTGACTTCACACACTTTGTTTTGATGTTGCTGCTCTGACACAGAGATCTTTGAGATCTGCTGCTTTTGGCTGAAGCTGCACTGGCTGCTCTTGATATTGTTAGCCCAGGTTCTTCATCTTCACCCTGACCTGAGGTTTTAATGGTGGGGATTCCTACTGAAACAGGATTGTCAGACATTATGCTCTTAGTATCCAGATTTTCCATCTTTATTTGGTTTTTGCTCCTGGCACCTGTGTGGAAGGACATACAGGACTCGGACTCAGCGGTATCTTGGTCTTCTGGTAATCCCAGAGAGACTGACCTGGATAAACTACTAGCTTTTCCAGACGCCTGGTCATCTTCTTCATCCATGTCTTTCTTCTCCTTAGTAGTTTCCAAAGTCGCTCCGCACTGACATTTGGACTTGCCTGATTTGGCAGAGGCCTTGGAGTGAACTGACAAAGCACTGCCCCCCCTTGTCTCTCCAGGCAGCAACTGTTGTGCAGCAGAGCACTGGGGACTGCTGGATGCAGCTGAAGCTCTGGGTGAGCTGCTCCTGGGGGAACGTGTCCTCTTTGGTGAGGGTGTTTGAGGTTTTTCTTTCTGGTTCGGTGATGACAGTTTTGGTGCCTCGCTTCCTTCATCATCAACACAGACACACACGGCACTAACAACCTGCTGTTGGTTTGTAGTTTGATTTTCCTCCCTCTCTGGAGATGCTAACCCCTGGGACTTGGTAGATTTTGATGACATGGCACTGGTTGTTCTCTCCACACCTCCAACAACATCTCTTGTTGATTTGATAGATGAGACACTGGTAGTCCGGTCCTTAGCCTCTCCACTACTCCTGTTAGATATTTTGGAGCCAGCTGACCTAGCACTGACTGGTCTTTCTCTGTTTTCTGGTTCAGTACAGACTGACGTTTGAATTGTTTCTTCTACTATTCCATTTTCTTTTTCTTGGGTCTCTTCTGTTACAGCAGACCTGGCAGACATCTGACTTCTTGATCTTTCTTCTCTTTCTCTCCCTGGCTTTGGAGAAAGTGACTGCTCTGAAGCCTTGATGGACTTATAGGATTTGTGTGACTTGACAGACAAATTGGACTTGGCTGACAAGGAACTTACTGATCTGATTCCCTTCTCTGTTCCCTCCCCGTCCCCAGTTTCTGTGTTGTGATCTGCTTCAGGACCAGGAGATCCAGGGTTTGCTGATTTATGAGAAGTCTTAGATTTTCCGGTAACATTTGATCCAGCTGATTTAGCAGAGACAGCACTATCAGAGAGTTGACTAGGAGTTCTTTTGTTTCTGTCACCTACTGTATAATCAGCATTTGGACTGGATGGAAAGTTAGAAGTATGAGATTTGTTCGAAGCGCTGGTCTTTGCTGAAATCACATTGGCGGCTCTCTCTGCTGTGTCTTCTCCATCTGCTTCATCTCTTGTGCTTATCTCCCCTGCATCGGCTGCGCTGCTGCAGTTGGACCTGTGAGATGTTCTTGACTTGGCAGATGTGCTCCTGGGATCTCTATGTGAGCTTTTGGATACCTTGCTTGTTGCTAAATCTTCACCCTTTTCGCCTTCTGCTGCTGTTAGCTCGGACTTGGATGTTGTTGACATGGCACTAGCTGTTCTGGCCTTCTGGACATTGGATAATGCAGAGAGTCTCCCACGTTTTGTGAGGTTGCTCTTGTTAGATTGCATTGAAACTGCTGAATCAGCTGAGCCACTTTCATCTTCCATGCAGGCAGTTGAAGGTGGACTGGTAGTGACCTGTTGGGAATGTTGGGACTGCCGTGAACCTGAACCAGTACCACATTTGCAACCCCCACAGTTGGAACAAACACTAGAGGACTCGGACTTCTGAGGCCCTCCTGAATGTCTAAACAAGCCATTAACAACCATGGTATGTTCTTCAACTTCATCCTCTGCTGCCTTCTCTTCCCCTGAGTTTAAGACTTTGTCCTCGTTGGACATGCAGGAGGCTCTGCTAAAATTAGACCTAGAGCTTGGAGTCTGATCTGGTGTAACTGCCTTACAGCAGCAAGATGCAGTAGATGCAGCAGATATAGCTGTGCTTCCTCTTTCTGAGTTGTTGTTGGATGGATCATTGTTTAGGCGACCCCTTGAGGTTGAAGAAGGTGGTGGTACTTCGCTTCGACAGCACTGTGAGGTACTGGGTGGTAGCTCATCATCCTCATCATCCTGGTCCTCTTTCAGTGACTGTAGGATATGTGAGGAGCTGCTGACGGGAGATATTGGACGCCCTCCGTCCCACCTCTGNNTTCCTCCATCATCAGCTCTCCCTCGTCTGAAATGTTCTGATGTTGTTGAGGGTTACCATCTACAGTGACCACCTCGCTGCGGCTGTGGCATTGGCTCACCCTGTGCACCTCCACATGGGTTCCACCATCTTGGTCCACTTCCACCTTCCTCTCTGTCACACACATCTCCTCCTGGATCAGCTGGCTGCACTCTGATCTTGATACTCCGTCACAGTTGGAGATCTCTGCTCGACAGTGAACAACTCTCCTGGAGTTACATGATGAACAGGAGCTGGAGGAGTTGCTTTGTCTCACTGTGGTCTGTGTGTGGCCAGAGGAAGGTGCAGCTAGAGGCTTTTTAAGACTGTGTGCTGGGTTTTCCCACAAGTCATATGACTGCTGACTTAGCTGGTAACAGCAAGGACAGTGGTTTGCTTCTAAAATTCGCTTCACTGGGATTGAAAAGTCTGTACCTTCTGGGTCAAAGGACATAGATTCAGATTCAGAACAGCTTTCTGACTGATTCTTCTGAAGGAAATGTGACTGAGCCTGTTCCAAAGAGCAACAGTCATTGGTTAGAGATGGGGATTTTTTGATCTGTGTGGACCACTGCAAGGTCTCATCACTCCGAAGGCGAAAACGGACTTTCATTTCCACTGAGAGGCTGCCATCTTTATTCACCAGCACACGCTTTTCAATGTCGTCATTCATTATAGCTGGTCTGGACTGGGAATAGGGACCAGCACCGTTAGATTTCTCTGAAGACAAGGAGAAGCGAGTGGAGCGATTTGAAGAATCAGAGCGTGGATGGATGATGCTCTTTTTGGTTTCCAGGCCAAAGTTCACTGAAAGAAGAGTGAAAAATTAGATTTTCACTACCAAGGAATCAACATTGCCTGCAAGAGTTTATCACACCTAATAAAAAACAAACAAACAAAACTAACTCACAGTTTTTCTTGCTCTCAGGTCCTTCACTGTATTCACTGGTTCGGGACTGAGCTCCATGAGGTGGTGATCTTAAACCTTGGGTAACTGGAGATCGAGCTCCATTTCCAGGAGTCCTGGGACCAAGACCTGGAGACTTTCTTTCCAGACCCGGCAGCTTTTCCTCTGAGCTCTTTTTTAAAATGTTTACAAACATAGGACTAAACGGTTCTCGGCCGACACACACGAGAGCACCTGGGCACGACATGAGACTCTGGACACTGTCAATCTGGAAACACATTCACACATTGTCAGGAGTTTCCCCTGAAACTGGATTTCTTCCACTCTATGGTCTAGCAGAGTTGACATCTTACCTTGCGTCCATCTGCAGTATAAAGTTTTCGGATGTTAAACTGCATCACCTCAGAAGCTTCTTCCAGGAAGGTCCTCATACTCCTGGTCGACCTCCTGCTCAGCACAATGCTTCTCCTTATTCCTGGCTCACTGTTTTTCACCAACAGGATCCGTCGCTGCCTGTGAGACAAATGTCCAGGTGGTGTCCTAGATGAGGTTTCAGGACGATGGGGTCTTCGGCTCTGGTGGTACCATTTGGCTTGGTGTTTGTTGGCCTGTTCCATTTTGATTGGTTTGGCCTGGCGACGATCAGAGCACAGGTAGCAACCACCATCCTGGAGCTGCTCCAGGTGTGTGATGCTATTGGTGCCTCGGGGAGTTGTTATGGTTCGTACACCAAATGGAAGAGGCACCTATGTGGTGGAACAAGACATTGTTAGCATCATCAGCCTTATGCCTTAGCACAAGCAATTAATACAAGCAGCTAGTCTGGCCGGAAGCTAAGTGGTTTAAAGCTAATTTGTCTTTATCAACAACCTTTTGTGTGAGATCGTCCAGCAGGGCGTCAAAGCATTTGAAGCTGCGTTTGTGCACAGCCATCCTGATGCCGCCAAACTGGCTGTCGCCACTTTTATAAAAGGTGATCCGCTTTGCCGGGGTGGCCGTAGTCACATGGGTGTACTGTTGTAATGTGGAGGGAGCTGGTTTTGGTTCTTGGAAGGCAGAGCCATGTTTAGACCTAGGCCCAGGATCCCACTGTCCGGTCTGGACTGATGACATGCTGTGATTTAACATTCACCTGAAGAACAAGGACAAAAACACAACAAGTGATAAAGACACGCCTGACGTCTGTCTCCTCAGTCAAATGATGCTGTGAAAGCCAAGAACCAGAGCAGGGCGTTATATTCCTTGTGGCTAACTTGAATTTTCTCTTGCAATGTTTTAGATAGCTAACCTTTATCATCCTTGGACTTATTTATATTTTCATGAAATGTTTTCTTCCAGTCTAGCCTTTAATTATTTCTGTTCACACTTCCTACCCTGTAAAGTCCAAGTAAGAAAAGCAAAAAAAAAAAATAAAAAAAAAATGTAAATGGTTAAATCATGCCTAGAATACATTAAAAGATAAAAAAAAATCTAGAGCATGATTTCTAAAAAAAAAAAGGATAAATAAGTAAACCAAATATTACAAAATCAGCTTTAACTTGACCATCCTAGGTATAGATTGACTCTCACCCAGAAAAACAAACAACCACACACAACCAGTTTATGTTTTAACTTAATACAATATATGTAAGAAAAAGATTACATAAGGTTAATAAAAAGTTGTCAAGACAATTAAAAGATAGAAATCTTATTCTAGAATGATCTTAAAAAAATAATTCTAGCTTTTCCTGTACACTGTCAGCACTGACAGTGAATTAGACTGGTATCTCACGATCAGAACTTAAAACAAACTTGGAGGTTTTAGGGAGTTTGACATGTCTGACATTTTCATTTTTTGAAAATACAGAATAGAGAAAACCTAAGACACAACACGATTGACTGTGATGACTTCTAGTAACCTGTGAGTTAGCAAACTGTTAGCAACAGGCTTTGCATGGTTTTAATCACTGTTCTAATCCGCAACAGGTTGCTTCCTAAAGGGGCAGTTCAGGTGTTACTGTACCACGGCTAGAGTCATTTTTAACAGGAAATAAAATCTGAAAACTGCTCTTAATTAAATACCAAATTCAATAAAGACAATCAGTATATTTAGCATCACACAACAATGGATATCTGTATCCATTGTTGCCTTTGAAAGAAAGTCAAATATCTATCTATCTATCTATCTATCTATCTATCTATCTATCTATCTATCTATCTATCTATCTATCTATCTATCTATCTATCGATACAGTGTACATATATAAACAAATATATATGTATATATGTTTTTGAAAGCCTTTCTACAGATTTACTTCAAAGACCAAAACGTACCACACTAGGGAGCACTAGACCAATAGATACTGAATTACTGTGAGAAACAAAAAAGGCTTATTTTCCAATTTTCCAGACCTCTGTGGTATTAAGGTTTATTATATTACCACTAACAACACCTAATGATAGTACAAACTGCAGTAGACAACTCTATTAAAATTAGTTTTACAGTATACTCACATTTTTAGGTGTCATGGTTTTAAGTGGTGAAAAGAAGCTGCTACAGAGTCCGAGGTTAGACCAAGTTGCAGCACAGACCTCTGGGTAAAATGGTGTAAGCTAATCAGGTACATGGAGCAGAAGGAGGAGGCGGCGGCTAAGGATAGACCTAAGCCTGATTAAGATGCTGAGTCGCTGTGTTTGTGTGTGTATGTGTATGAAGGACATGGGGGTTGCCATAGTGAGGCAAAGATGGTGTTGAGGAAAGTGCACTTATGCATGTTAAAACAGAACATAAAGGATATATAGCAAAAATATATCAAAATATCAGCTCTTTCACAAGTTACCCCCAAAATGTTAGCTTAATAAAAGTTAACATCGGGGCAGGAATAGAAGTTAACCAAATACAAGAAAGTACTGTAGTTATACTGTATATCAGATGACTAAAGAGCAGCTTTGAATTAGGTAACAGTCATCAAAAAAGTAAGCAAAATTAGGTCAACTTTAACAGCTGAAAACCAGAGGAAGAAGAAGAAAAAAAAGAAACAGATGGTTGAACGGATAATCAAAGATGAAAGGCAGATGAACCGACAGAACCCACTTTAATTACATCACTTTTTAATTCACGTTGAATGAAATTTTGAAATCACATTAGGTCAGGTCATGACAACTATATTTACATTAATAATGTATATACCGCATACTTAATTTAATGTGGAAGAAAGGAAATGATTCACACCACGACTAAATAATAATAGCCTCAGAAAAACTGATGCCTTTTAAAGACACAAAGTTTTCTGAAAACCTAAGAATTCTGTAAATCAACACATCTCAATAGAACAAAGGATCGAAGACATTAATTAAAAAAAGATGTGTTTTGTTTTGGCAGTTTGCGATTCTCACCTGTTATTTCCGGTTTCTCCAGCGCTAGACGTCCGACGGATGTGACGTCAATGCGTGAACAATGTGCTGGCGTCTGTCTCCTATGGTAACAGTGGAGGAAAACGGTCTTTACATGCCGATTTGGTCGTAGAAAATGGATGAAAATGACGAGGACCTAACTCGTCTTGTTCCAGCGTTAACACAGTTAATGAAGCTGCAGGTACATGAGCGCTGCACCCATGTGTTAATGGACGTTCTTTCAAGAACTGCAAGAAAAGTATTTACTGACTGAAATAATGGTCAAATACAATATGCACAATGCTGTTTTAATTGTTCGTGTTCAAAAAGTGTTCAAAAAGGTATAATGTAATTTTTTTTACATGGTTGACATTACATTTTTTTATACCAGTAGCATTTAAGACGAGATTTAATTCTAACAAATAAAGCTAATTTAGTAAATGTCTAAAAGGATATTTAAATTACACCTTAAACATGGAATGTATTTTCAGTATTGTATAAGTAAATTAAACATTTAATTTTTTTTATTAATGCACATTCTAACAATTAGATTATTTAGGTTTAAAATCAGTTATGATATTTGAAACTTTTCCTGACTGTTGAATACTTTCTCAAAGGTAACAAATACATAACCTATTAAAAGTATTATTAAGTATTATTATTATTATTATTATTATTATCTGTGGTAGAATTAATCTAAAATAACACAATTATTTATCATATGATAAATCATAAAAATGTGAACTTCTAAATAAAATAAAAGTAACCATGGTGTTAACGTAACACATAAAATTACAAACTACAGAAGAAGCAATTAAATAATATGATGTATATATAAATAAAGTATATAGTAAAATGAACAGTGAAACCTTTACTTGAAATAGTAAAATGTATATTGAAATAAATATATATAATATATAAAATATTTGCAGTTTTTAGAAAATGCAATCCTAGAATGGTACACTTGAACAAAGGATAGTTCAAATGTTTATGTAGTTAAATAATGAATGTCCTGGTTCATGATTATGTATAATATATTTGAATTATATGTTATATGTTGTGATTTTTGTTTCAGAGAGCTGAAGGTCTGCGGCTTCTCTCTTTTCTCTTCTCCTGGTCTGAGTACACTGAAGAACGTTGTGATTTTCATCAGGAGTTTGTGTATGACATCACCACGTTTGCTGCGTCTCGAGGTCTCTCCTGGCCTGACGTGGCTCGAACTGCCATCACTGCTAAATCCATCTTCCCAAAATTGGATGGTGAGAAAGCCACAGAAAAAAAACAACAGCATAATCCTGACAACCTGCTCTCAGGTTTTCTGGATCTTTGTTTATTAGACCTTTGTTCTTCAGGTGTGGATGCAGCTAAACTTTTGTCTCTGCTCAGAGATGCTCTCTGTGATTGTCTTCCAAACCTGTCCCCCCTCCAACGACATGAATTCACACGTTTTCTTACTGAGACATGTGTCAGTCGACACAGACTGTTCCAGGCTGTAGTAAGTGGAGCTGGAAACATAACCATTGAGAAGCTTCAGCTGGAGCTGCAGCTGCCACCTACACCACTACCTTTGGCACAGGTGAGAAGAGACTTCCCCTGTTCATTTGAAGAAGGATTTTAGGTTATTTAGAATTCTGGGTTTGGGGGTTACTGACTGCACCTTAAGCCAACCTTGATTTTAATGTCATAAATGAGTGTGTGTGTTTTTTGTTAAAATTCACCTCAAACTGACTACAGTAGGCATCACGAGACTGACATCTTCTGTGTCCTAGGAAACTAAAAAAACTGATTTCCCTAATGAACTTTGTTGAAGCAGAAGCATAAGGGTTTACAGACATTTTCTTTTAGGGCACAGAACAGCATGAGTGGGAATGTCAGCTCCAAATAGCACAAGTCTCTTCAAAACTCCATATAAAGGAAGAGAAGCTAAGGAATCTGCGAGAAGGATTAAGAGTCACTGTCCAAGTTGAAGAACATTCTGAAGATGACCAGCTGGACCAAGAGGTAAACACTTGAAATATACTTGTGAAGAGAAAATATCACCCACGTTGAATTGTGCTTAGTTGTAATTAACCAGTTTGTTGACGGCAGAATATCATGGAACTGGTGCGAGAAGCTGTGAAAGCTTCTGAGGAGCAGATGATGAAGAGTCTGGACCAGGAGACGTCTCTGCTTAGTGAGATTGTACAGCTAAGACTGCAGTTGGAAGATTTACAAAGCGAAATGCTTCAAAGTAATCATGACACAGCAACAAAACGTCCAGATAAGTCTTCCAAGACAAAAGCAAAAGAGACACCAAAAACCCGACGAAGATAGTAGGAAAAATGAAACTACTCCTTTAATTGTAATAATTTTATTACAAATACACCATGCTGTGTTTGGTTGCCTTTAATATTTATTTAAAAAATCAGTAATTGTGCTACTTTAAACTATATTTAAATGTATTTTGGCCAAGTTTTAAGTGTCCTGAACATCATTCTTCTCTTTGTTGTATTTTTTTTTCACTTTTAGGAATTATTGTAAAATGTTCGTTTGTTGATATAAATTTACCAATAGTCATTTCATCCAATAAAAAAATGGTATTACCCATATAAAATGTTCGAACGTCTCGTAAAAAACACTCCTCTCCACAGTAAACAGACAAAAAATGTCTGCCTTCCTGTTGTTTCTCTAATTGCTTAACAGCGCCCCCACTCAATTCTTTTAGCAGATAGCGCAAAGTCAGTGTGGTTAGAAAGAGTACTGTAGTTTTGCTGAGCTGTGAGGTGAAGCTGCAGGTGTAGTGCAACGGAAGTGATTGAAGATGACCTAGCTTTCCAGCTATGTACAACTTTGGTTTTTATGAAGTCAAAATTCGAAGAAAACCTTCATTCAAAACTGGTGATGATGATGGGAAAGGCGCTGATAACAATAATAAAAACAACGACAGTAACAAGAGGCGCAAGAAAAAAAAAGAGATAAAGCAACAGAAGAAAAACGTCAGACCGGTGAGTCCCATTCCCTTATGCTAATTGGCTAATGATGAACGGTTGTAAAAAAAGAAAAGAAAAAAGAAGCTATATACGGTGGGGTTTTTGTGTCTGTTATTGTGTTGCTGCTGATGTTATTGTGTCTTTTCCGCTGTTGTTCCTACAATTGCTCTACTTACTTTTGCTTTGTCTTATTTGTACAGTAACAACTGGCGCGTCAACAGAAATAGTTAAATTGCAAGTCAATTTAACTATTTCTGTTGACGCGCCAGTTGTTAGTGTGTCTGTTGGGCTGTTGCTACCGTTGGTCAACTTTAGCTGCCGCCGCTGTTGATGATACTGTCACACTGCTGCTGTCACCGTCCTTGTTTTTGCTCAGTTTGTTGAGGATATTGTTGCTGTCTTTAAAAAATCCTGCTTTCATTCTTTACTTGTATTTGTCATATGAAGGTATTTCTGAAAAGTATTTATCAAATACATTCTCTTTACTGTTAGGCACAGACGTTCTGCGTTTTGGAATACATAATTGTAATTATTTATTTTTTCTTTGAAACCTGCCACAATCACAGCAGTGATGGCTGTGACTCATTTAATAACCTAATGAAACAATGTTCCCTCCTTTAATGATGATAAACGGTGGCGTCACTGATCAGCTGGTTGTTCACTACCTTGATTTATTATCTGCTGCAAGTTTGAAAATCAATCTGTGTCTGTTCCTAGAACAGACAGATTTATCATAATTTTCTTCTAGAAACCTTTGTCTTTTCATCATGTTGATCTTAGACTCATCAAGTTATGACGTGATCAAAAGTATGATTCGCTGCACAGTAAACTGAACTATAAAACCATAAACAAAAGTTTTTAAAAAAAGTTTTAATAGAAAAAAGAAACCGATCACCTGTAATTTGCAGGTCAGCACGCGACACCTTTTTGTGTTTTCTTTAGTTTGTTTTTTCAACAGGGTTGTATTTGAGTTTAAATGTAAAAATATGTACACACATGTACTACTGCGTATTAGCCACCAGGTGTCAGAAAATTCAAAGAAATCCAAGCTTGTTTTAAGGCTCTGCAGCACACAGTCCAAAGACCCACCGTGACGTATTTAGAGTTTGTTCCTGGTGTGAATAATGCACGTATTTGTGGCACATGTTTCCGTGGAGGAATCACCAGTTTGTATAATGTCCCTCATTCCTGGTCCTTATTGTTGAAAATATTATCATACTTATGTCAGTGACACAAAGCATAAGTTTGTTGAAGGTGCTTCTTCTTGCAAATGAAATATACATTGTTCCTGGTAGACTTAGTATTATCTGGTATTACTAATTTCTGCAGGGGGATTTTGGGAATTTATTTTTGTGCTAACTGTGCACATCTTTTAGTTCTCCATTTTTAAATGAACTTGTACTAGTTCCAGTAGTTAAAATACAAACTGTTTCTATGGCTGGCGAAAATGTCTTTTGGGGTAGGAAAACATTTCCAGATCACTGGTACTGTAGCTCCTGCTGCTTGATGTGGATGATAATACTGCACTGGTGTTGTGGCATGGATACGGTAGAATTTATCAGCTTCTAAAGTTTGTTTTTGAGCCTGTTTTTCATATAATGGTTCTTTATTAGAATTTGTGATTGAAGGGAAAACTGTAGAAGCTTCATGGCCTGGTTTAATTCCATCAGAAGTGGAAAGCGGTTGCTGTGACCTTCTCCACATGTGAACCATCTGGAAATGAGCCAGTGTTTTGTGTGGATCCAGCTCCAAAAACTAAAGAATAGATGACAAAACATGATGCATGTCTTATTGTTCATTTGCCTAAAAAGCCTTTTGTTTTTTGGGGGGGTTTGCAATTCTGGAGCTCTGCCAGTGAATATGAAAAAACGCACACATCTCCACATGAAAAAGAAGACGTTCTTTGTTTTAATGTGGAGAAAGACAATGCGTTTAAATGCACCAACATGAGTGTAATTACTCATCACTTCCTGGTGAGAACAATGGGCTTTTTATTTTTCCAACACATTATTAAAATCTTCTGTTGGAGACCCATCAGGTTTTAAATCTGTTTTACAGTAAAAGACCTTAGTGATGAACTTTTCCACTGCTGTTTTTTACATAAATGCTGCCATGTCTGTTCAAATTTACAAAAAAAGAAAAAAAAATCAGACAAAGTCTATTATATCTTCAAAATGTGTTTTCCTCCCCTTTTCACTGCTAGATAGATTTTTCATCAGTCAAGTTTGTGAAAAACTACACTGAAGTTCTTAGAAAACATCAGTATTCTCGCTGACTGAGACACAGGCGCAGCGTGTCTACTGCTGCCTCGTGTGATCACTTTGTGTCACTGAAATGAATTCAGACAAGATTTCAAACCCCAAAGTTCTATAATAAATCATCTGAACTATTTGGTAAGAAGGCAGTTAATAAGAAACCATTGTTGTTATCAGTGCTATAACATTATTAATTTCTTATTGGGGGCTTTGGTGCTATGAACAGTTTGCAATTTTATATACAGCATTCAGTTTTCTCCTTCACTCTCCCACACTAGTGTACATAGATTTGTTTGCTTTTTTAAATACAAGACAGGGGTCGTTAATCCACTCCTCTTTGTGTTATTTTCTGTGTGTTATTTTCTGAAATTAGTTTTTTAAAAATAAAAACTTACATTTATCTCAGAGACACAAATGGACCACAAGAGGCAGCAGTAGACCAGCATCTCCTGGGAACCTGTGAGCTAAGTTGCTGATTTTCTGTCAACTTTTGTTGAGGGACAAGAACAATGTCAAACAGTGAGGTACAGTTGCAGGGACTTTTATGGAAAGTCTTTTTCTTGGTGAAATAAATTTGCTCTCAAATATCTTTCCTGTAATTAAGAAACACAGGGTCAAAGCAGTTTTTGTTACATGTGAAAGCATTCTGTCCCTATGTTTCATCCACGTCCATCCTTATTCCCTGCCTCCACTCCACCCTGGCTGCTAATGGGATTATAGTCAGCTCTGTTTATTGCCATGAGGGAATTGAGGCTCCATATACAGCGTGTGAGGGGTTAATTAGAAACAAGTGCAGGGGTCAGAGGTGTGTGTGAGATCATGTGATGATGATGATGAGAGGGCCGGACCTGGTCGTAATAGGGGGCGGATTTAAACAAGGATGCTGCAGAGTAGATTTATCTGCAGCTGGTGACATGGGGACAAATAGTGGCTGATAGGTGAAGGCCTCTCAGTGGAGAGTCCAGGCTGCATGACAAATAACTGCAGTGTGTGTGTGTGTGTGGGTGTGTGGGTGTCAGTGTGAGAGGGAGAGATAAATGGGGTAAATAGGTTTCCAGCTTATAGGCGTGACGGGATGATAAGATATAATTTCTGTCATGATTATCCTCACCAGAGTAATTGTGGCCTAATGATATTATTGTTGTAATTGTGAAAAGCCTATTTTCTATTATCCGTCTTTATAAAATGGCTCATTCAATATAGATGAATAAAATTACCATTTAAAGCTAATGCAAGAATATGCCAAGAAATCAGTGTAAAAAATAAGCAGAGTTTAGAATTTAGAATAGATTTTAAATTTTGGTCAACTCTGGAACAAATTGCCAGCTGAAATTAATATTTATTCACTGTATAAAACTAATAACAACAAAGGGCTGGTTAAAGGAGAAACAAAGTTTTGAAGATGAACCTGAGTAATAAGGTGTTTAAAGTGCACTGTACTGATTTCCTTTTTTTTTTTTTTTTGTAATTGTAGTGTACTCTGTTTTTGAGATTTCATATGTTTATTCTTTAATCCTTCTGTCCTCATTATGTATTCAATGATGTAAAGTACCCTTTTTTTTGTCAAAATCCTAGCTTTGTATCATTGATATTTTATGTAAAAAACCAAACAGAGTTTAAAAAAAACCCAAAAGCTGTTTTTAACTGGATTACTCCGCTTTTGTATAAAAGTATATTCCATTCTAGTCCTGAAGTTTAAGACGATTCTTCTTAAAAAAGGCAACTAAATATTACCCCAAAAATACATATAATTTAACACAAAATTAAAAACAATTCAGCAAAAAATTTGATCTCAAACAATTAATACCAGCAAAAAATCACACGTAATCTGTAAATCAGATAATACCCAAAATAGCAATGTCATACAGTTAAAAAAATAAGACAGTATTCATCCAAATACTTAACAACCCAGGAAAAGCTGAAGATTGTTCATAATTTCATGATAATAAAAATTATAAGATTAAATTGCTACAGACTCTTACTTTGTCAAGAAAAAACAAATCATAACCAAAATAGATAAAACCCCAGCAATTTTACTTTACAATTACCCACAACACAAATACATTTAGCCAGACGATGGCTAGCATTTAGCAAAAAGGCTAAAGAAGAGTGACAAAAAAACTCTAAAACAAAACATTACATTAGCAAGAAGAAGGCTAAATGCTTGCTAAGGCAGAAAAAATGTAATTTTTAAAACCCGTGGTTTATTTCCAGGCCATGTCTCCATCTCTATCTCCCCTCCCTTCCCCCGTTGTTTCCTTCGCTCTTCGGTCTCTTGATGTCGTATGAAGACTGTTCTATCGGCGCAAGCTACGCTGTTGCTGCTTGTAAATTAATTTGGGTTTTCCTGTCAGTCGGCGCCCTCTCTCTTCTCTTATCTGCTCTTGCTGTAATAGGGCGAAGCTGAGAGGCCGAGGGGGGGAGATACTGCTGACTGAGAGCTGGGAGAGGAGGGTGAGGAGGGATTAAATAGGAGAGAGATAATAAACTGGAGGAACAGAGCGAGGCCAGGACAACAAAAAGAGAAGCCCCTGAGAGGGATCTTCAGCTTCGACATTCCCATTGTACATTTGGAAAAAGCTCATCGTTGTGAATATCCCATGTTTTCATTTTACATTTACTGACCATAAAAAGTGGTCTAGCTCACCACCATACAGTCTCAGTAATTAACTCTAAAATATCATAAGGCTTCGCTGAGCCACTCTTTAACAACCCTGCGTTGTTACAAACACACCCATACCATAGTCCATAGAGACAGAGATTTTAACTCAGGAAAATATAGAAGCTATAGAAGAATATGTGGCTGCTATTGATAAAAATGTGTCACTAACAAAATGAAACTAGTGTTGAATTTTAAACACTGCAATAAAAGTGTTATATTAAAATTAACCTGTTTAGGCAGCAAAATATTAACACGCCCTTTTTGCTTCAATGTTAAAATTGTTGTTTTCATTTGACTTGTAAGGGAACATTTAGCTTTTTGTCCAGTTTTTAGTCTGGTGGGAAATACCAAACCTTTTTGAGAATGTCAGCTTTTATATTTTGTGAAGACACAGGAACTACTGAACGTCTGCCACCTTGTGTTGTTATTGTGTAACACTAGGGTAAATCTGAACCAACAAAGGATTCCAAACATTAACATCACTAACACATTTGGTCATGGTCACAGTAGACCAGTAGCTAAAGTGTGCTGTGATGCTAAAGTTGTTGATTTTCTTGAGGGGTTTTGGAGTCTTATACCCCATAGAAGGGGTATTATCTTTTTTTGAGATCAAAATATTTAACGCAATGTTTGGAAACTGAAATTAGGACATGAACAGGTGGCGAACACACACATACGTTCATTTAATCGTGGTGGGAGGTCTGAGTTTTCCTACTGCACATTCCTTAGACAAGTGTCTTGCACCTGCTCGGCCTCAGTCAGATTTTTAGTGTCCAACAGATTAGGACGAGCGGACACACTCCTAATCCATTCACTTTACTGTCTATCTCTCTGTGTGTGTGTTTGTGTGTGTGTGTGTGTGTGTGTGAGCGTGTGTGTGCGCACACGTCTCATAGCCAGACACATGGAGACAAAGATCTGTTTTTACCACACTAATATTCTGTAGTAAATCATAGTCTTAAGCTTTTTAGCAGATGCTTTTTGTTTCTGTGGAAAATGTTTCAAGAACATTTTGGATCATTTGCCTTTTGATGTTTTGCTGCTTTGAGTAATGCCATGCCTAAGAATTAAGTCAATTTGTGCAAATTATGGCCAACACTAACACTACACCTACACCTACCTGCAGCTGAATATGTTGGCACTTATCTGGTGGCTCCTGTTTGTTCCTCCTTTTTTTTTTAACTAATATTAAATAATTCTCTTTTTTTCTAGTCAGTCCTTAAGCTAACCATTATGAGCTTCCTGGCTAAGGCTTTCTTTTTGCCAGTTCAGCCCAAATATTAGCTGTTAGTGTTACCTTTCCCTTAATCTTGCTACATATGAGTGTTACTGCAGCTGCTTTTTTACATTTTTTTCTAGCTTTCAACTTGCCTTTAATTATTTCATATTAAATGTAGTTTTTGCCTGTTCAACTACCCTACGTAGTGGCTAGCAGTGTAGTGGCTTTAAGCTAATAGTCCAATATCCTTTGGCTTTATTGAACTAAAGCCTTTTCTGGCTTTTAGCAAAATAGTTTAGGGTCCGTCAGCAAACCTATTCCTGTTCTTTCTAGCTCTTTGCCTATTTTATTATTAATACTATTATTATTATTATTGGTGTTGTTGTTGCCTTACTCCTATTATTATTATTGTTGGTGTTGTTGTTGCCTTACTTTTTGGTGTTTTAACCACTCTGAGATATTGGAAACCTAGTTTAAAACTATTTTGGTGAGTTCTCAGAAGGTCTAGCAAAGAAATACAAAAGAGTAATTTTATCTAACTTGATACCTCTTTAAATAGAGACAGATCTTATGATGACATCATTAAGTGGGGTAGATTTTGTTTTTCTTTTTGAGTTACTCTGCATTATATTATATATACACACACTCCTATGCACACACACCTTGAGCACTGCGTATCTGACAGGTTCACATGTCAGTGTTTAATTTGACCTGGATCACAGAAGCCAGACCGTGTGTGTATGTGTGTGTGTGTGCGTGCATGTCTGTGTGTGCATGTGTGCGTGCATGTCTGTGTGTGCAATGCTCAGTACAATCTCACACTCACCTTATTGTTTTCTTCACTGGAGCTGAAACAGAGGCACAGATTTACAGATCTGCAGACTACACTTCAGTGACTGAGTGACTGATTCAACCTAATGGAGTTTTCAGCGTCACATTTTCACTCCTGCTTCCTCTTCGAGGCGAGTCGAGCTGAACATCAGCCCAATCTGAATACTGCTGCTGCTGAACGCAGCTGTAACAGCGCCATCATCTTCAACACTAACATTTTCACATCTGGGTAAATTTATAAAAAATGTTTTTTGATTATATGAGTCACCAAGACTGACTTATATTACCCTTTTCTTTTACAAGTTTGCCTTTTGTGCTTTCTATTTCAATATGAAAGAAAATAGTTATGGATATAGTTTCTGCATTTTACTGCATTATTACTGCATTGCTTTCTGGACGGCATGTTGTCTTTAAAAAAACAATTACAATAAAAACCAACTTTTGGTTGCGAATAAGCACATGGTGGTATGCAAGTTTTACTACAGAATGTTTTCTTGCCATGCAACATTAAGCCTACTGTATCGCCTCAATGTAAAACCAGCTAATGTTAACTACAAAAACCCTGGAAAGGCAAATGGTAAAGCTGGCTAATATTCAACCAGATGAGAATGAAGAAAAATGCACGGACAAATATAGACAAGAAATAAATATTCGGATGTTTAAGTTCACTTTTATATTGATTCGATCGTTAATCAGATTTAATTTGAATTGAGAACTTTGCTTGTTATATATCTTTTGATAAAAATGATTGACAATTATTTAACTACAAACCCTGCTAATTGATTGGGATTTTTTTTTTTCAAATACATTCCATGTTTCAAGTTCACTAATGAGAGCAGTAGTGGATAAACAACTGCAGTTTGCTTTAGTTAAATGTAGATACAGTACTTATATATACTTTATATATATATATATATACTTTTTGTGAGGTCCTAATGATCCTGGACATGTTTTGTTTTTGCTTCTTCCTCTAGTCACATAAACATTTTTGACTGCAAAGAAAAAGAGCTGCAGGTTCACTGTTGCCTCCTGTGGTCAACCAGAGATAAATCTGAATAAAACTTTGTTATGCGCTCTGATGAAAAGTAACAATTTTTACTGTACTCTGATAATACTTCAGCACATAAAAGCTGGTCGTTTGGACGATCACCAGTCATAGAAACTGGCTCCTAGAGCTTAAGGGAAATAATACAGAGAAATATTTTTGATTCAAAACATATGTTGTTTAACTTAATACTATTATTTTGGGCACAATGATCTTTTAGCCAATCACGTGATTTTATTTCCTTGAAAATTAGTTGTTGTGCTTACAGTAGACGTTTTCTTGTACAAAATCTCAGAGTACAGCCTGCAGTGGATCATTTTGCTTCTCCTTTGTAATATTAAAATTTTACCAATTGCATCTATTGTTGTTAAAGGACAGAAACTCTGTGTTTTTTAAATGGTTTGATTTAATTTGCACCCTCCCCCTTATACATGAAATCACATATTTCAGTTGAGGGCTGGTACTGTTCCATAGGAGCCTGGTCGTTGGCTGTAGAAGACATGTTGGAACTTGTTTTTTTTCCCAAAAAATAAATGTAGAGCATTGTTGAAATACCAGGCCTGAAACAACAAGGCTAAGGTATCTTTTATGTAGAGAAAAAAACATCCACATTTTTGATCTGAATCCATGTAAATTTAGTTTATCTTAAATTGACGGAAATGGTGATTTTTTTTTTATTTCTCTTCCTCTGCCTTCTGTTTTTCCTCCTTTTTTTCTTTTTCTTTCTCCCTCTTTCATTTTTCCGCACTGTCAGATTGACTAATGGCGGCCAGTGCAGCCCGGTGTCCAACAAATGGCTGCGGCTGCGCTCGACCAGGCCTTGGCCTGGACACAGATCAATATTTCACCATTTAAAATCTATCACAGGAGGATTTTTTTTTCTTCTTCTCCTCCACCACTGCCACCGAATCAGACGCTGTGCAGTTACAACCAGTAATCAATAAGGCAGCACCTTTCACAGATCCCCAGCACCGTCGCCTTGCTGCAGTGATGGATAGCGAGGAAGGCCGCGCTTCATTTTGTCAGGCCATTTACGCTTCGGGCGAATCCTGTCCACTTCATCCCTCCAGACGATCATTTTTCACACTTCATAAGGAGCAGGAGTGGAGGATAAGGAGGAGGAAGAAGACAAAGAGAGGAGGCGCACAGAAAGAGAGAGAGAGAGATAGAGAGAGGGAAACAAACTGAAGAATGTGGAACGAGGTGGAAGAAGGAGATGCAGAAAGTGAGGGGGAGGAGAGAACAAGAGTGATGACAGACTGATGGTTGGAGAAAGCAGAGGTTTGGAGCAGACTCAGCGGCTCCTGCAGCCATTTTAGGATTTTTTTTCTCCATAAAACCAGACAAATAGAATCGTAATAAAAAATAACTTATGGTTTATATCCTACTGATTTATCACAAGCGTTGCTTTTAGGTGAAATGTGCAACTAAAGCCCTTAGGAAAGAGGCAAAAAATGGCTGCCATGGTGGACACTTCCGAAATAAGACCTTTTTTTCCCCCACTTATTTTACAAAAAAAATTGCTTTGATCTACAATATGTAATGATAGTCGTGGTTTCACTATTTGATTGTGTGCAGTTGATTTGTAAAACAAAAACATTAACTTTAAGCAAATAGTTGCTCCTAAACTCTAACACTACATGAAAAACAGTTTCAGGTCATTGATCCACCGCTTCCATAATCAATTAGTTTACATTTTTACTTCTGCAGCTTCAGTGTTTGAATTAGTTCATTTAGGTCATGTGCAGTGACACACACTGACCACAGGAGGCAGCAGTAGAGCAGCAGCTACTTTGTCCCATTAAGCTACTGTATAATTGCTCTGTGGGTTTGTCTAGTGAGGGAGCAAGACTTTTACAAAGCTATACATTTTCAGCTAACTCTGTGAAAAATGACTAGGATCGTTTGCTGTTGTTTCTCCACTGGCAGCCACATTTCCACTAATTGTGTACCTTGTTTTCTTTCACCTCCTGTGATTTGCATAAACGTCTCCTCCTCCTCTCTTTCCTGGCTCACTTCCCAAAGATGCTCAGTGTTCGTGTTGGATCCATCTTTCCTTTGGAGAAACAGGCGACAGCTGCTCTGTCTCTGTGTGTGTGTGTGTGTGTGTGTGTGTGTGTATGTCTCACCTGCTGGCAGGCGAGGATTATGAGCTACAAGCTCTTATTAAAACTGGATTTGTTTACCCTCCCGCTCGCTCTTCACACAACAACAACAATGTGACCTGATCGTGAACAAACCTACAGCCAAAAGTCAGTACAACAGGACCTGGGTATCCCGTCAATACAGAAGACAGTCTTGAAATGATTTAGTGTTTGACACACCTGAACCTGGTTTTGTGTTGCCTCAACCTGCTGATAGTCCATAAAGAACCTTTTCATATTGTAGTAATGGACATACACAGGAGGCGCTGCTGGTCCACTGCTTCCTAATGTGGTTTTGTTTGTGTTACTGAAGTAAATTTATAGACCGGATTCCAAACAGTGAGGTCACGGAACAACACGTTTAACCTCTCTGATCGAGGCAACAGTGAATCAACAACTGCTCTACACTGTGTTGTAAAAGTGCTAATTATCTCCATGGAGTTTGATGTGGGAGAGTGATCTAATTACACACTAATTATCTTCACCACACAAAACATTAGTTCACAGCTTTCTTTAACCACTAAATACAATTTGTTTTACCATCCTGTCTGCGTATTATTTATTTCAAATTAATACTGGTTACCAATACTTAACCTATGAGAAAGTCAATGTTCAGAGAAGGTGGTCTTCTGCTGCTTTGTCTCGTCATTCTGGGTCACTGAGGTGAATTAAAAACAAACAAACGTGGTTTTAAATGGTGAAGTTGCAAACAGTCTGAACTCAGTGATGGGAGCATTAACCACTGCTGTGTCCCTCTGAACTGAAACTACTGATGTTCTCTATGGACTGTGGTGTTTGGTGGTTTGGTGTCAGGTTCACTGTAGTTTATATTAGGACTCACCATTAAACAAAACCCAGTTGTTGCTTTTAGTGTGGAAGGAAACCAGAGCTGCTGGTGCCTCTCCAGTCAGAATTATGAAACATTCAAATGAGAAATCATTTAATTATACATTTGAACACACAGACAGCAGCTTTTCAAAGAATAAAGATTGATTGCATTTTTTGGTTATAGTTTTGAGGCCAAAAAAATTACAATTTGATTATATACTTTTTGGATCATTTATAAGACTGTCTAAGCATAAAGTAAAGCAGTTAACACCTTCAAAATATGATGTTTTTTTGGTTCGTCTACTAGTGAGCGGCCACATTTTTTTTTTATCCTCACATGATTATTTTTACATGTTACCTGCAAAGCTCATCGTTCGTTCCCCTTCTCAGTGACCCACATGAAAAGTGTTTCCCGACAGATCAGACACTGATCCTCAACGTCTACACATGAAGGGCTTTCACTCTCGTCCTGATTCTGTTTTAGACACACAAAGGAGAGTGTGTTGTTGGGAAGACCAGTTCATAAATTGGGTGATTGGTAGAGAAGAAGAGGGTAGAAGTAGCTGAGAAACAGAAATACAGGATAAGAATGAGGTAGAGCAGTAAAGAGAGGATAAACAGGGAGATAAATGAGGTGAGAGAGTGAGGCAGAGTCAGCATCCGTCATGGAAATTAATGAGGGAGATGACAAGAAATGGAGAAGAGACGGAGAGGAGAGGAGGATGTGATTCTCCCTGTTACTACACCATCATTTCTATTTCTATTTCTGCCCCTGCTCACAGTCAAATGTGTGTTTCCCCCTCACCTATAGGTGTTGAAACTAAAACAAATTTAAGGGTTTAACAATAAAGTATCATTATACGGAATTTAAACGTTAACGAGACCATTTTTATTTATACAATAAATCCTGAACATTCGCGTTGTAGCCAAACTTTTTTTTTGTTTGGTTGTATTAACCCGGTTGACTGTTTTTGTCACGTCTGCATTATTGTTATTCTCTTGAGTTCAAGTCAGTGCTCGGTTTCCGACCAGCAGGGGGCAGAAAACTCTTGGTTTGGAAATTCAAAACGCAGGAACAGCCTCAGGCCTGAAGCTCCAGGAAACATTTACAGACACGTTTGAATTTATTATATTTTTCGACATCTTAACTACGACAGGTTTGATATAAATTTAAGTCTAAATCAAATAATATCAAATAACATTATTTTCGCAAATGTGATATATTATAAACACTCAACATAAATACACAAAAACATAAAATAAAAATTAATATACATTTGTAACAAATATATCTTAAAAGGAAAATTTCTCTTTAAAACACTGACTGAAATGTCTTTGTATATAAACTCTGTCAATTTATAGGCTTCACTTGGAGAACAGTCATAAAAACATTCATTTTAAAGTCATAAAATACATCAAATACACGTGCACAAATTAAGTTTGTTTACTAACTTTAATGCACAGAAATATTATTCCTGTGACCTTTTATTAAACAAAACAAATCATGCACTTTTAATAAAATCTTATCACCAAAATTAAGTAAAATAAATCAAGTTTATCAATAAAATGAACAAAATGATTTATTTAAAAAGAAAATCAAACTTTATGTTACCCTGTCAATTTAATCTTTGTATTTTTCTTTTTTGTTTCATTACACAAATATCGGATAAATATAAAATAAAATGATAAATTGTTAAGAAATCACATTTAAATAAATCTGTATCTATTACCTGTAAAGATAATATAATGTGTTCATTTTCCGTTTCCCTGAAGTTCTTGCACATTTTTAAATCCTGTCACAGTTGGAACAAAAATACCAGCTCAGGTGAATTTGGCCAGAGGAGGGAACAGAAGCTAATTTCCTCTCATTTTGTCGTCTTTTGTGTCAAAAGCTCATTGGAAGATTGAACCTGTCAATCAAGATTAAACGGACTCATTGATAATCTGCTCCCTCTTTTTTCTCCAGTATTACACTTATAAAAAAGCCCTGAACAGGATGTTAGGATGATGATGTTGAAGACTAACACCAATAATGAATTTCTATGAAATCTTTTATTCATCATTTTAGTAATTTTACTGGAGAGAATTTTTTTAATTATTAAATTACGCTGAATATCTTTTATCTAGTTGCTCTATGTGAAATAGAAATTATTTTTAAAAGCATTTTGAATCACATTCTCAAACATAAACAAACAAACCAACACAATCCTGTGTTGAGTTTTTTTCAACAGTTTTAATTCTATGCCACTAACGAATATAATGAGACTTTTTTTCAGTGTGCATCTTTTTTATGAACCTGACATTTTGTAACAGTTAACAGCACTGTCACTAATAATTGACATCTGTGAATTTGACAACGTGGAACACAGGGAAATAACAACTAATACACCCTTATGTACTATGAGATGATGATGACTATGATTTTTTTTTTTTTTGATCTGTCAAAAAAAAATGTTTTTGATATATTTTTTTGCGTTTTTTTAAAATGATAGTTGCATTATTTCTTTTAATATATGCAACTATTTAATAACTCAGAACTTTTTGGTATTATAAATGATGATTTCTAAATGTATTATAACACAGGGCTGACCTATTTAATGCTAACTTTACTTTTTCTTTTAGTAAGGTTCTGATATTTAATGAAACTGGTTTCTCAGCTATAAACAAGGACTAGAATTCTGATGCAAAATGCACAGATTGAGGGAAGGCACAAAAAAACAGTTCCCTGTTTGCAGCGAGCATAAGCGACATCAAAGTGAAGACATTGTTTGGGTGGAACAATGGCTGCCGTCACAGTCCAGTGCTCTGTGAGCTCCCAGAATCCCCCTCTGACGGTGAGCAGAATCACTGGACGATCACAGCAGCAGATGCACGACGGCAGAGAACAATGTGAGCACAGGCTCTCAGAGGGGAATCCTCATCCTTGGAGGATACACCCAGATCAGATCAAACAAAGAGCAGGCAGACTCTCCTGATGAGAGCAGTAGAAACGGCCACACTCTGATTTAATTACAGCTTTTTGAACAAATAAAACACTTTAAGAACAGACATATGCAAGGAGGGATGTGGAGCTGTAAATAAATATTATTGTCAATGTCAATTAATCTAAAATATTTTCTTCCCTTTATAAATGAGACTGTTGGACCAAAAACGTTTTTATATCTGCAATCAAAAAATAGTTCACAAACAAAAGACGTCTAGTAAAAAACTCTGGGATTGAAGGAAGAATAGAGAAAGTATTTAATAAACACTGAAGTCGCCATTGAACTCATTTAAACTCACTGATGGAGGCAGCAGTAGACCAGCAACAGACCAGCAACAGACCAGCAACTCTTGTCTCTATGTGAATTAAAATCACATACACACTGGCCTTTGGTATGGGAGGTTGTCCACAAAGAATTGTTTGTACACAGCTCTACTCTATAATATTTTTATTGACATACTTACAGTACGGTAATACATACATTTGCTGTCCTCTCTAAGTCCATACATCCATGACATTAGTTCACAGAGACCCATCAGTTGTTGGTGCTCCATCAGTGACTTCAAACATCTCAGTTTGTGAATTGACTATATTTAAGCTTTTTTTTTTAACTGACCACAGGAGGCAGCAGTGAACCATCAGCTACTGGATCTTTGAAAACCTGAACTTTCATGTTGTAGAAGGAGGGAGACACTGTGGGACAGTGCTCCTTAAAATAGTCCATACCTTTAGGACGTGCCTTGACCGTGGTCCAAACACTCATTCCTTTGTAAATCATAAGACGTGGTGCAGGCTGGATGTGAATACTTTGAAGTGTTGCGGAGGTTGCTCAGCTAGGCTGCTGAAAATCTGAAATAGTCTGTTTGAGAAGCAGAGAAATCCTTGGAGGACGTTCACCTGAGCCTTCAACAGGAAATCAATGCAGATCAGAGTAATGGCAGTTCACACAGACACACACGGACAGGAGGAGCAGTGAATAAAACTAACAGTAATCAGACCTTATTAGCTGAGTGTGGAGTGAATCGATGGCTGGATCCATTAATGAGACTCATTAGTGATTTAATGAAGCCAGGTTTAGCTAAACAGAGCGGGACTAACGTGGAGAAAACAATAGTTTACAATACAGAAATGATGTAGCTGATAGAAAGTGTGTGTTTTCAGGTTTTCATTCACTATTTACAACTGGGAGCTTTAGAAAGCTGTAAAACAGATGTAAAAAGACATGTGACATTTTGGAACTAAAATTAACTTCACTGATCCTAAAATCTTCCATCGTCTGGACAAGACCTGGAACTGTTTAGAACTGTTCCTAGCTTTATTTTAGCTAACATTAGCTATCAGCTATTTCTCAGCTGAACTTGAGTTATTGTTCTGACTTTAAATGTTTAGTATTTGACCTCATCGACTGTTATCTTTTCCTGCGTCAACTAAACAAACAATTAAAACATCCAAATTTCAATAGTATGGTGTGAATTTAACTTCTTACTTTAAACCTTCTGAAATCATTTTCAAGTGATCTCCTCCTACTTACCAGAACTAGGGCTAACCATTTGCTTTTGCTTGGCTAACTTGTTGTCTTCTGTCTGCTTCAGCTTTATCTCCTCTGCCTCGTTCAGTTGATTTCATTTGATTTATTCTCTCTCCTTACCCTTTCCAATCTTGCCTTGTCCTTTTCTCTTTCGTTGTTTTTTTCCTTTCATTTCATTCCTCTGCGCTCCTTCCTTCTCCTTTCCTCTCCTCTCCTCCTCTTGACCTTTTCTTCATCCACTGTAATTTTTTCTGTAGATGAATGTCAGCACAGCATCAAAAATGACTCTGTGTCCAAAAAGGCATCAATTTCAGCCTTGTTAGGACACACTCACATACACACACACACACACACACACGGACACACACACCACACCACACACTCGCTGTCAGTGTAAACCGATCCCTCTAATGCTGTCAGTGAACAAGTGGCCTCCTGCTGGCTGGAATAAGGCCTCGCTGAGAAACGCTCTCCATCACTTTCAATTAATCCCCCTCCTTTCTGAGTGTGTGTGTGTGGGTGTGTGTGTGTGGGTGGGGGGCAGTTAAGAGGTGGAGGGTTGCTGAGGCCCCCTCCTGGCTTTGAAGGTCCACAGATATTGATTTATTTTCCTCTTCAACAATATTTATGGCTGTTAAAGCTGTTACAGACGACAGCAGAGCCTTTGAAATAATAAACCAGCGGTCATGTGACCATTTAAAAGAATCTGTCAGGCTCATCTGACCAAAAGAATTAACACCCTTGGAGTATTAGCTGTAAAAGCATGTTCTAAAAAATGGTTATTGTGGTAATTAATTAGTATGTTAACCTGTCTGTAATAACTCACCACAAAAGCTGAGAACAACTGGTCAAAGCTGAATTGGACTTTTAATTAGGTTGCTACAATTATTAAAAATAAATAAGGTTATAAAATTAGTTTTAAAAAAGTTGATTAAATGTGCAGTACCAATGCTAAAAGCAAGAAAATGTCAAATGTACCAAAAGTAAAAATGTTACAGTTGAAAACCACATTAAGATTACAAACTTTGGAATTAACACAAAAAAATATATATCACAGCCCACAACACATACTTTTCAGTCAATCATTGTTGGTCATTTTTCAATTCAAGATTATCTCAAAGATATAAATTCACTGCCTTCCTATTATTTGTCTGGTCTTTGTATATAAATATGAAAAAGGGGGAAAAAAAATCTAATTTGGGGAAGTTTTTTTTTTTTTACATACACGTATTATCTCATGCTTTTAGTCTGGATAATAGTAATAAAAATGTGTGTGTGTGTGTGTGTGTGTGTGTAGGGTGAAATGATTAGATGGCGTTGGTCATTATGAGCCTCTCCTCTGTCTTTTGTCTGCTCTGTAATGAATATTGAAGCCAAAAGCATTTGGAAGTACTTTGAGGAACTAACAGCCTTTTTAATCCTTTAATCCCCTGGAAAAGCTATTTCACACACACACACACACACACACACACACACAGGAAACATCCCAGATTGTGTGTGTCTGTGTGTGTTTGACCTGCTCTTGTTAATTTCCCGCCTCAAAGACCTGGCGATCCTAGAGATTAGCTTCATTAAAAGCACATATTGTGTGTCTGTGTGTGTGTGGGTGTGTGTGCGTGCCTGTGTGTGTGTCGGGATCAGGATCAAGTGAGCTGATACAGAGAAGGGTTGGAGGTTGGGTTATCATCCTTGTAGGTCCTCACCCAAAAACACACACATACACAGAGGCCCAAGTGCAGACGGGCGTCAGAGATGAGCAGCAGCTCAGCACAAGTACAAATGCTCTGGCTTGGCATCTGTAGCTCCTACAGTTTGCATGTCGGACATTTAAATATAAATATATATGTATGTATGTATACCATACCATACTATGAAATAACACAAACGTATGTATGTATGTATGTATGTATACCTGAAAGACTATGAAATAACACAAATTTAGCATAAAAGCTAACCTTTATTCACACATGTAAAAGTTATTCCTGAAAAAACAGAAAGTAAAAAGCAGCCCACAGAAAACAAAAAGTGAGTTAAAAATGTCCTGCTCCACAGTGGTTGACCCTCTGTGGTTTGTCCTTCACTCATTTGACCTCAGCTGAGCAGAGACCCTAATCCTGGACCATAAACCACATAAATCAGCCTTGGTTTAAAGCTCCAACAGGACACTGACGCCCAGGCTGCACCTCAGATCAGCTGTGTAACAAACCAGACACCAGGAGTTTGTACAGTGAACAGACATTTTAATTGTCATTCCAGGTCTTTATTGTCATGAGAACCTGTTTACTGCTTCATCTCACTCCTAGAAAACCTGAGTTGGTTCTCTACTCCTAATAGAAGGTATTGGTGATTTTAGCTTAAAGGAGTTGTTGGTCTACTACTGCCTCCAGAGGCCATTTTAATAACATCACAACTAAAGCATCTGACGATAGCACCAGTAGATTGTCACTTCTTTCTGGTCCTTTAGTTCTTAATTTTAGTTCTTATTCTATTCACTTCTCTACAGAAAATACTAGCAGAGCCACATGGCAGAATTCGTCTGGAGCATGCATATTTGACTAGAAATTTCCATTTCAGTCTAGTGTCATCTGATTTGGACCTTCATTGCCTCCTTTCCTTGTTTCCTCTCCTGCTTTTTGACCACCTTCTCATTAGACCTTATCAGAGCGTCCACATTCAGCTGTTTCTTTATCTGTCTAATTATGCTGCTGCTGTTCACCTATGAAGCCAAAGAAAGCCCCCGTGGCATGCTGGGAAGTCGATTGTCCTGCTGATGCTCTCCTGCGTCCTAGCCACTTGACTTTCTTCTGTATGTCCCTGTCCTCTTTTCATTTCAGTCACCTCTGAGCGGGGCCCCCTGGCCCCCAAGTTCCCCCCCGAAAACAGGCCAGACTCGGTGATAAAAATCCCCAGACGCTGCTCTATTGTGAGGCGCTGCTTCAAAACACACACACTCTCTCACATGTACACACACACACACACACACACACACACACACACCTACCTTCAAATGCAGCCTGCACATAAAGGAATCCTCTCGTTTCCTTATCGAGGCGTTTCAGTAGCTGCTGCTTGTGCTGCTCCTCTTCGACATAATCCCACAGTCGCTGATGGAATATTTTATTACATATCAGAAAATAGGATTGGTAACACAAATCTTCTTTATAGAGGGTTAGCTTTTCAATCCTCCTCAGCCAATCAGACCAAGCACAAAAGCATTAGAAGCCGAACATAAACCATTTCTATCCTGGGGAATATCTGTGGCATTTTTTCATACCAAAGTCCACAGAGGTAAATCAGGGATTGAACATCAGTGAACACAGCACGAACTAAACCACTTCTGCCCAAAGTTTAAAATGTGTTACTTTGTGTGTTGAGTGTTTCAAATCATTCACTTGGATTTACCTCAGTGTCTCAATTTCGCCACAAGAGGCAGCAGCAGTAGAGCAGCAGCTCCTGTGTCCATGAGCTCAAACTGTTGATTGCACTCTATGGACTTGTTGGACAACACTGTGGCGTTGGAGCATAAGTCATGACATCTTAGTTGCTGATTGAAAATGTTTAAATGGGCTAAAGTGTTTTTTTTTATATTTCATAATTTGTACTATAATGACTATAAAAATATGATTAGAATAAAGTCTCTGTATTAGTGAGTAAGACAGCATGATTAAGTCACCTGTTTCTAAACAGTATAATGGATATTTTCTATAATAAAAACAAAAACCAAGCTTTCCTAAAATAAAAGCAGAGTGGTCCAGATGAGTGAAAACATCAACATTCCAACATTGTCCAACAGGAAAAGTCATGGTTCACCGCTGGAAAATAAACTGATGGGTGAATTTGTTGCAGTCTGACACAAACAGACATGATAATTTTCTGCTGCTTGGTGTAAAATTTGTATTTTTGTTGTTACAAAGCGTCTGTCGCTCAGCGAGCAGCAGGCCGTGGTCGTCACGAGCCGACAGTTACAGGAGGAAGAGATTATTCCTCTGTGTGTGTGTGTGTGTGTGTGCGTGTTCATGCGTTGTGATATCTGTGTGCGTTAACGCAGCAGACAGTGTTTGGTTACAGAGCAGCATCAGCTCTAAATCCCTCTATGGCTGATTTGGCACTTTTTCAGAGAATTAGAGCAGCGAGTGAGAAAAGCTTTGTTTACCTGAGAGACAGAAAAGTTGTCATGTTTCATCCAAATCTACAGCCACAGTTTCCACTCTTTAACCATTCTGTGTGTGGAGTCATTGTAAATAAGACGTTCCCTTAACTTGGCAAGGTCACAGTTACTGATCGAGGCTAAAAACATACTGTATATTCTACTTCAAGGTAAGTAAGTTTGTTCAAAAAGGTAAATGTCAGCTCTTTTAGTGTTGCTCAAATTTAGCCAAGTGAGAGGTCAAAGTCGCTGAGAGATATCCTAAGGTCAGACAAAAGCAACAGCATAAAATTAGCCTTAACTTATAGCAAAAACAAATTACTGCATGGTAAATTAATTGTAAATCAAATGTAAAGATATTGTCCTGAGTGTGTAGTGGATACTTGTAGCACTTTGTTTTAATGCAACTACAGCTGCACGTGTAAAGTGTGTTATTTGTGACTTAAACCAAACAGGCAAAAAGAACTTTGTGTTTGTAAATGAATTAAATGGATTAAAAAGAGCCGATGAAAATCAATAGGAAAAGCAGCAGCAGTTTCACAGCTGCTGTGATTAATGCTCTCTGTTCTGATGATAAATTAAAGTTGAAAACCTTCTGTACACATTATTAACCCCCCCCCAACTAACTCATTTAAAACACCACAGCCTCATTTCCCATTATGTTGATCATGTGGCCGCGCTTTGCCAAAACTCTTTGTTGCTAATTGTGTGTCGGTTCAAAAAGCCATTTTCTGTTAGAGTGCACAAATCCATTACAGCCTCTGATAATAGAGGAGGAATTAAAGAAAAAAGGAAAAAACAAACTCCTGCAGATATGATTGATCGTCTTATTCCTGCTCCTGCAGCCATTTTGGTTCTTAATCAATACCATTACCTGGTCTGGATCAGACCAGGGGACGTTAAATATGGAAAGGTAAACAAACAAAAAAATAAAAACCTCCCCACACTGGCTGATGTTTTCTACAGTAAAAAGACAAACTGAGAGAGAACCAGGAAAGATCTGTATTTACAAAGTAACTGCACCTTATAATCAGTTTTTCCAGCCACCAAACGGTTACTTCTCTTCTGAGTCTGTTTCTCCCAGTGCTGAAAGTCCAGTGAGGATTAAACAAATGTGTTCCTCAGGTGTGACTTCAACCAGTGTTGTGGTCACAGCTCCTGCAGTGGAAACACCTAAGCACTTGTTCCTGTCCCTAGTTACTGTACATAACATTGTACAGACTTTCTAGAACTGACTGTAATTTCAGGTACTGTAGAATCACCTGGTACTGCTCTAATTCCTGAAAGCAGTACCAGGTGACTGTAATACTTACTAGGTCTATGATGACCTGGTAAGGGAGACTTGTCTCTGTGGTTTGTAAAGAGAATGTTCCTTTAAACCTGGTCACAAGCTGTGTAATAGAAACCAACAGGTGCTGGTACTGTCTTTAGATCCTGGTGCTAATTTCTGGGGTGAAATTTCTAAGAGTCTGGTACTCACCTTTGTACCTACTAAAGCACAGTTTGGAAACTGTGGTTGAAAAACATGAAGTTGTTGGCTCTGTATTGTGGAGGTGGTGAAACTGTAGATACGACAAAAAAATAAAAATAGGAAGTAACGAAACAATAACCACCAGAGGGTGACACAGTTTTTTGGTATACTATCCAGAAATGTTATTTAGCAGCAGAACAGGAAGGATTTTGCGTGTTTTGAAATTGGCTTGAATTTCCTTTTTTAGCTCCTCATCAAACTGAAAGCCTTCTTTAGCCTCTTTGACTGGTCTGGGTGTGTTTTCTCAGATTAGAAACGTTTCTTCAGCCTCTTCACTCTCCTTAGCAGCGAGCTGTTGAAACAACAATACACTGTGTGACACTGACGAGACATAAACCTGGACCCGGCCTTGGCCCGGACCCGGTTCTATTCCCAGCAGAGCTGTCGGTGGTGTCACTCTAACGTTGACCTTACCTTCAAATGCTTCAACAACTTCTCTAAACTGCAAGTTAGTCCATATTTACACAGGAGCCACTTTTTCCAGATATTTATCTGCGAGGGCATTGATCCATGTCCTTCCATGCAAAGGTTAATTGGAAAACAAAACCGTGGAAAGGTAAAGTTTGTATGTGTTTGTATGTTTGTATTTGGTTTTTTTTCCTCTGAGGTGCTAATGAACGATAACAGTGGAATGAGTGAGGGCTAAAGGCCACCATGCAAAACAGAGCAACAGTTGGTTCCAGTGATGGTAGCAAACAGAAACACTTGTTTAGTTTGTAAAGTTTCAATGTCAGCACAGCTCAGTGTGAGGAAAACATCCAGGGCTGAAAATAGAAATTAAAAAAGAATCGTTTTAGCCATAGAATTGAGGTGTCGTAACTGCTAGGAATTGAACCTGCACTCCTCACCAGTGTCATTTTTTAACATCGCTTCTTATAATAATCGACTGTACGCAGGTTGACTGACCACAGGAGACAGGCGTTGAGCAGCAGTTCCTGTGTTCCTCTGAGCTAAAATTGCCCCTTGTGAGAGTGAAAGCTGTGATGGGAAATAAACCTTTTCACCTGAACACTGAGCCGAATAATTAGTTTAGAGTAAAATATCTGAGCGGAGGAACAAGAATCTGTGGATCGGAGTGGTTTACATGTGGTTTACAAGTCTGATTCTCTGCGTCCATGTAAACACAAGAGCTGTGACTGAGGAACAGGAAGCTGAGACGATCTTGCAGGTGAAGGAGAAAACACTTCAGGAGTAATATTGCACTGCTTCCTGTTCCTAATGTCTCTCTCTCTCCCTCTCTCTCTCTCTTTCTGTGCCGTTATCCCTCACTTACTCTGTGTCTAATCCAAGAGCAGAAAGCCTGGTTTGTGTTACAGCGTAAGGGTATCTGACCTCAGCCTTGTCCTTAATCCGGATTAGTCCACTTAATGATTCCACTTCAAGTCTATAAAAGCCTTCCATTAAAATGCAAATCTGAGCCTGGCTCAGGTTGGCTCAGACCCGGCACAGGCGCCCTGGAGCAGCCCAACATTTCATTACTTGGTTGTTTTCTTCTTCTTCTTGGTGACGTCTGTAATAACTGATAGTGTGATTAGGACGCTAGTCACCGCATGTCGGCCATGATGGAATCTTCTCCGCTCCTGGCAGAACATAAAGAGAGGAGAAGATTCCTCCTCTTCCATTACAACCTTTCAGACATTTTTGTTGTTGTCAGGAAATGAAGGAGTGGTTATCATGGTGGGCAGAGGAAATCTCTCATCTCACAGCCTCATGTTTCTTCTCAGCTGATACTCTTTTCTCCTGCATCAGGCAGGAAATGAAATTTCCTCATACAGTCACTATATCAACACTCACTCCCAGCATCCTCTCTACCTTTTTATCAGCTTGTTCTGTGGGGGGAAAGAGGAGCAAAGACGTCGTGAGGAGCAATAAGGCGTCTAGGACATCAGCACTGATGCGTCGTTAAATTGAGAAGTTCCATTTCACACAATTATTCACTGAAAACTGATTCATTTTCTCCTGCGGTGCTGCAGGGAATTGTCATGGAGTCCATTTAATATAACCAGATAGAGAAAGATTAGAAAAAAGCTAGGGGGGGGGGAGAAAAGGTGTTGGAGGAGGAGAAAAATAAAGATGATGGGAGGAGGACGACAAGCAATCAGAGGAAGGATGTAAAGACTGGAAAAGAATAGAAGCAAACGTAGAGCCTGGGAGTAAGTGGAGAAAACAGAGGACAAAGGTTAAAGAAGGTGGAAACACTGTAAGGATGGGATGATGGGTAGGAGCAAAACAATGAAAGAAAAAACAAAGGAGAAGAAGAGGAGGAAGAAGAAAGGAAGAGGAGGCGTAAAAGAGAAAAGGTGGAAGAGAGGGAGATACGGATATATGGAGTGAAGATCCTGGTCCATCGGATGGTTTTTACTGCCCATGAACAGAAAGAGAAGTGGACAAATGTTAGTTTTGGTTCAGAAGAGATCACACAACCTAAAAAATGTTCAGTGGACAAAAACTAATTCTCTCTGTGTCGCTCTTAACGTTCCAAAACCTGACCAAAAAAACGACTACACACATGAAAAGGTGTGAAGAGGGCACAGGAGCAGTGAGGAGTTAAAGGGAGAAGGAGGAGGAGGAACATCTGTCGGTGGTCACGCTTCATTCACTTCCTCACTGCAGTAGCTCCGAAAACACATGAGGGTAACAGAGAGAGAGGAGGAGAAGAGGAGAAATGAAGATGAAGAGGTGAAACAGCAGGAGGAGACAGGTGAAGGAGAGGAGCATGTAGTCGAGGTAACAAGAAAACATCAGGGAGAGGTGAAGCAGGGAAGTGGAGGGAGAGAGAACCAGGGCGGAATGGAAAGGAAAGGAGGAAAGAAGAGAAGGAGCAAATGAAGAAGGGGAAGTGCATGTCAAAAAAGTAGAAGACAAAGGAAGAAAAAAAGAGAAAGTAGGTGCAGAGGTAAAAGAGAGGAAGTCAAACGAAATAGAAAGAGAAGCAGAGAATGCTGGAGAAATGGAAGGGAATGTGGGGGAAAAGGGAAGGATGAAGTGGATATAGAAGATTAGAAGAGGAATGAGAGGAGAAGAAAAAAGAATGGAGAAAATTTTACTGGTAGATCCTGATCTATTTATTGGGCAACTCTGCATTAGAGGAACACAATGAGTTTAAAGGGAAAAGAATTGTGATGGTGGGAAAGAACAAAAAGGACTGGGAGGTAGTGAACTGTGTGAAGAGGAAGAGGGAATAGGAGGAACCAGGAGAGGGGAGGAAGGATGATCTTCAAACAGGATTTAGGAGGTTGAGAAAAAAAAGACAAGGATATGGATGAAAAGGAAAAGTAGTGTTTGATTTCACAGCCTGTTCAGCTCAGGTGGGTGTGGCTGTCTTTAGTCTCTCTCCTAAGTCAAACGCAGCTCTTTTTTTTTTTTTTTTGCTTCCACTGGTTTCATTTTAGGTTTCTCAATAAAAGGCTCAGCGGTAACAATAACAGACGTTTGTCAGTTTCAGTTAGAATCAGAAACCTCTCCATCATGACTTGTCTTCTCTCGGACCCTGAGTCCAGCTCTGGGTTCTTGAACTGAATAGGTTTTGGGCGTTGAATTGATTTTTGTGGGACAAAAGCTGTCGGTCACTGCCTCACACTTTCTGATGCTGTTGGAGCCGCACTGGTGGGACAGAAAGACACAGCAGCTCGTTTGACTGAGGAAGACCTATCGGCTTAGAATATAGCTTGACACCTAGCCCTGCCACGCCCCACCACGCCCTCAACGGCATCAGGACTAAAACATCTGCAAAAGAAACGTCAGTCCAGTAAAACCAAAACAGACAAACACTGACCTGGAGGGCATCAACGTATGTCAAGGACGGGGAAAAAGAAGGAAACAGAAGCTAGTGGACAAATAGGAGAAACTTGTTTTGTATCAGCTTTAATTAGGCCACACAGTTAAAGTCAAAGCCAATTAAGACAATTAAAACAATACGGTTCTTGAAATGATCTTTAATTCCTTTGGAACTTGTTAAAGTAAAGCAAGTACCAAGCTAATATCCTATCTCGCGTGTATGTATGTGTAAGTGTGTTGATCAGGACAGTGACATTCACGCGTTAGGACGTGGCGACACTGACGCGTCTTCTTCCCGTCGCTCGGCCAAGCTGTTCTCACAGTTGGCCTCTGTTTCCAGGTCGCAACCCTCAGCGTCGCCTGCATTATTGGGTCGCGGCTTGGTGCCACGTGTGCCAAACGTTGGCGTGGACTGACGGCCGAGCCACACTTGAGGACGTGCGTGCTCTCACACACACATACGTGCACGTAGGCCCACCGATCAGGCCATCTGTCGGCCGCCGCCACGATCAGGTTTGGACACAGCAAGCAGGCGACACGCCTCGACACGACACAGCTAACCACACAAAATGGACAGGAGGACAAAGAACATGCCAAGAAAATAGTAAAAAAAAAAGTAAGATAATGTTGAAGTGGAAGTTTTAGTTACTTTAGAGTTATGTGTTTTAGTTAAGTTTTAGTTGAGCAACCTCATTCTTCATTTTTGGTGGTTGGAAAAACCTTGTTGAATACAATGTTACACAGCTCAACGCAAGGTTTACATTAACATAGTATCTTTGTCAAATGTAGTAATGACGTTTATCATAGCTGTTCAACAGGCCTGAGAGATGGGTCTAAATGTATTCAATACAAAAATCTGTCTTGGTACGTTTCACTCATTACATGCATTTACAGGAGCAATTAGCATAGCATAGCTCAAGACCATTAGTCGTCCTGTAAAATCTCAATCTCTCTTTTAGAAAATAAAATCAAGGTTAAAACTGAAGAACCGTGAGGAAAATAAGAGGATGCCTCTTGATTTACTCTGCTGCTCTATTCTCAGACAGGGTTTTTAATTTAGGCCTTGCCTTCATGAGCTGGGTCTGATTTTAAAGACTGTTATCCTGGCAGTATTTTTTTTACTTTATGGCCTCTTTGTCAGTTTGCGTGTCTTCATCAAGAAGGTTACAACTTGTGTGAAGCAGAAACTAATTACAAGATAAGAGAGCTGTGTTTCCAGGACTGTGGCTGCTCTGCACTTTGCAAGACTTCCCAGACTCAAATTATAGTCATTTCTAGATGAGATTCTTTTCTATTTAAGGGCTTGAGATGGAGTTGGATTATTTGATTTGATCTTTGCTAGGTATCTGGAGAGTGAACGTTTTTTCTGTCACTTACACTGGGCTTTTACACATCTGTCCCAAGAATACTCAAGATGTATCAAAATGACTGCATTAGCCAAGTAATAGTTGACACATTGATATAGTAAAAATAGCTACGCAAGAACAGAATATTAAAGTAAACTGGTTAAAAGAAGGTTTAAACTTCTAAAAGTTTACTTTAAACTTTAAAAGTAAAGTTTTAACTCAACAAGTTGAGTTGAAAAAAATGAACCGAAATTCAATTTTTCAGGCAAGATTATCCATGGTCTCTTATATCTGTGAAGTGAGTAGATGTTGGATGACAGCACATGACCCCAGTGAGTGTGTTGTGTTTACGGTGTATGTGTGTGAAATGTAGCCTTGGCTGAATGTTAACAGAACAGATTATACACTCAGCAGGTGAGTCTGAGGCTAACAGGCTAACAGGCTGCTCACACTGGTGATCACACTAATGGATCACTTTTCTTTACCTCCTGCTGATGCAAATCAAAACATGTCAACTGTGCTGTAATCAGACTGTATTTCACTTCAGTGCACAGTCATCAAGTCTCTGTGAGGCTTCCATCTAGGAAAGTCTGAATTTCTTCATCAGCCTCAGAGTTTCTGTTGTTAGACAACACTGAATGACTAATTTAGAACATTACTGTCCATTTATACAACCATCACAGTAACACCATAGTTTTTAGCTGTGCTCAAAGCCAAGTCATCACTAAGTTGGTGCAAATAAGTATTATATTATGAGGTGTGAGTACATTTTCATTCAGATTCATAGACAGACTGGAATCAATGAACACGTGTGTGTGTGTGTGTGTGTGTGTGTGTGTGTGTGTGTGTGGGG
>NC_024320.1:13179559-13203388 GCF_000523025.1 Cynoglossus semilaevis
AAAGACCCTCTAATTGTGCCTTTGAGCAAAGCTCTTAGCCGGTCAGCTGGTGGCTCTGTTGTCCCTGGGGCCTCAAAGCTCTGCTGCTGCTGCTGCTGCTGCTGCTGCTGCTGATTGGCTGAAGTCCTGTCCTGTGCTGGTGTGGTATTTCATCTTCTGATAATAATGGAATCTGAATCAAAGCACAAATCACACATTAACAGTTGAATTTTCATAAATAGATATTGTTAGATATAAAATGTCATTATTATTGATTTTTTTTTAATTTAACAATTTGTTTCAAGCAAAGACATTGTTTCTATTACTACTATAAAGGTTTTATTTTGAAGCCCATTAAAGTTTGTCTTAAATATTTATTTGACTCTTCAGTCCACATGTTCTCTTCAGCTACAGTGACATTGCTCGTAAAGACAGATATTTATGTGTTGAAAAACCCAGACTGAAATAGCAGCAGCGTGTTCAGACAGTGAGAACAGAAGTGTGACACGAACGTCTGACGAGAAAATCTACCGCTTCTAAAAGTGGAGCTGGAAAAGAGCAGCAGCAGCAGCAGCAGCAGCAGTGGATCATCAGCAGCAGTGGATCAGCAGCAGAGTCTCGTGGTCCAGATCCTGACTGTGATGGATGGTGGATGTTGGTGGTCCACTGTGGAGGATGCATACAGCCTGGACATTTGGTCCTATTGTTAGCCCATTGCTAAAGCAGGCTTAAGGAGGAGACAAGGGAAGGCGGTGGAGCGTAGCTCAGAGCCAGGAGGTCAATGAGGTTCAATGACGTCATAATGGATACTCAACGACTCTCTAAAGACCTGAACCTGCAGTCGTGTTTTCACCGCTAATAAACTCTGTTTTTACTCCATGTCTATTTTTAAAGAAAGCCTGTCTGAGAAAATTACACAAGACAGAAGGAATAATGCATTCTGTTTGATTTGTCGTGTCTGAATGGACACAAAAGAAAAGGCAATTTATAGTCTGTAGGAGAAAAAGAAAAAAAAAAAACACCACGACGTGACTTTTTCTCTCGTCAAAACATGTTTGCTCCAAATCTGGACTATGGCTATTTGTGGCGTCTGTCGTTTACTGTTGCTGTGAAAAAGATGAGCCTGTTCTTAGAAAGTGTGTGTGTGTGTGTGTGTGTGTGTGTGTGAGAAGAAGAAGCCGACTGTGTGGGTGAAGCAGCGACAGACGACAGACTGACTGAAGTCTGCTCCTGCTGAGTCTTTACTGCAGGCCCCTGAATGCACCGTAATGAGAGCTGCACAGTAAATTCTAGTAGTGCGTCTGAGACACAAACAGCAGGTTCACTGGTGCATTTACATCACAGCAGATTCAACTCATGATTATTTTCACACTAGATTGAGCAGAGAATATATTTTTTCCATAGCTTCCTAGTGCTAACAGTTAATTTGACTAAACGTTAAAAAGTCCCTGCTTTTATTTTCCTAGAACACTCACAGAGTCAACTCATTTGAAGTCAGTTATTCACAGAACAGTTGACTAATGACGCAGGCCGACGGAGTTCCCAGTTTAGCAGCTCCTGAGTTGGTGCATTCGACGAACGGTGTGTATCCAGGTTCATTAAAGAGGAAGTCTGCAGCAGTTGTCTGTTAGCTGTTTGTTAGCATGAAGTTGTAGCTTTCCTTTTGAGGCCTGTAGGTGGTGCTGAACGCAGATTCACATGTTCACTTAGTCTTGTCACTTGATCCACGTAGGAAACTGGTGTATTGTTTTATGAAATGAAATCCTGTAAACTGAGTGAAACATTTTTACTAAATAAATCAATAAAATATTATGGGGTGATTAAAAAATGTCCACTGGAGGGGGCCAGAGTAGTGCAGGGGCAGAACCCCTGCCTACCACCAGAAGACACGTATGTCCGACACCAGCAGGTTGTGATGCGTCAGACTATTGGTGTGTTGGCCCCTGACAAGGGAACGAGCTGAAAATGATTCAGTGACTCACTTCACTGGATATTAAAAATTCACATCATTATAGACACGTTTTTAATATGGCTGTGTTTTAGGGACATGCATGTAGAAAATAAGCCACCTGTTGGTGATGTTCTACTTAGATACTAATTACTGCGTGTTATTACAGTGTGCAATCACAAAAGGTGACAGTGCAGGGCTAGCACGTTTGTTTTGTTTTTATTTTGACCAGTAGCCAAGCTAACGTTTTGTAGCACATGAGTTTTAGTTATTTGAAAGCACTCACACTTCCAGGGGCTGGTCGTTCTGTGCTGTTCTAATACCTATTATACAGCTCATTGTTTTGTTTTGATCCACAGTTAGACCGTTGTACTGTTGAGTCTGAATGGCAAATTAGTCATGTTAAAACGGAGCAGATTTTGCTAAATTAGAGGAGGTGAAAAGGAGCAGGTTTATCTGAAATTGGTGTCATTCAGCCTTAAATCTACGAACAAAAAAAGAGAGCGATAGCCATTATTTTGTGAGAATAATTGGCAGAAATGTGTGTGGTTAGGATTATCTTCAGCCCCATCAGTGACCGAGAAGAGGAAACTGTCAGTGTTCTTACGCTCAACCTCATTTTGAAACACAATTTTAAGACAAAATTCTGTGTGAGCAGCAGCCTCGTCCTCTGTGGAGGCTTTTGTGTCCTGTCTGCTGGACGACGGCTGCTAATTGAAAAGGAAGAAAAATAATTACTGTCTAAAGAGTGATGGACGAGACACGGGGGACACTAACCAAAGTCGATGACTCCAGCGGGAATTTTCTTTCATTGTCGTCCGGTCAGAACCCAGAGGAATCAACACACATTCACACACACACACACACACACATTTACATACACACCCAATTTAGCTCTTTATACATTAGGATTTTAATTCAAAAAGCTGCAGTAAGGTGTTCAAACAGATTTGAAAGAAAACCATGTTGGTATTAATATCAATTTAAAATGATAATGTTTCAATTCATAATGTTGTGGTTTAGTTGGGACAAACCTTTAGAGTCTGGATGTGGAAAGAGTTGATAAAAAAAGCTCCTCTTCATCCATCTTCTTCAACAGACACCTCACCTCGCCTCTTATTTGGATTTGGTGGATTAGAGTGTAGCTCTCTCACTTATCTCAGTCCTCAAACTACATCTGACAGAGACGGCAGAAGTCCATGCAGTGATTGGGGGTAAAAAAAAAGAAAAAGAAACACAGTCTGTGTCTTTATCCTGTGAAATGAAAAAAAGAGAAAAAAAAAACCTTATAAAAGCCTTGATAAGAACACAACAAAAATATTCATCAATCTGTTTGTCTCAAATATTTGCCTTGGAAGTTTCTGCACTTTTTTTTTCATTTAACACCAAAGAGTCAGGTGTGTGGATGCTGATTTCAGTTACAAATTTGCTGTTAGTCTAACATTATACTGATGACTCCTCGGGATAATTACTTGAACTTAGATAAATGAATTTGTTTGAAAACACAAAGTTAGCCAAGTCAGCTTAATCAAAGACTTGAAGACAACACATTAGCATTACAAGGTGAGTTAGCATAGTTAGCAGTTGTCCACGCTCCTGTTTATACGTATTTCTTATCCTTCGTTATCTGCGATTAATTAACTTTATAAGCAAAGTTAAAGATATATATCGCGGGTTTTCTGTATAATAAGAAACACATTAAAGCTTTTGATAAGTTACGAATAGCGAGCTGTTAGCTGCGCTTTATTAACTTTAAATGTTTTTAACAGAGTGAAAGCTTTGGTTGATGTTGGTGACTTAGTAATACGTTTTCCAACTAAAGTGGAAAAATATTGAACTGTTCCTTTTGTAGCTCTTTGCTAACATCCGTCCACCATCTGCGTGAGCCTCGCTCTGTTTCTGATCACATGATTTTTAGTCTGAATAATATTTCCTCATGCAGGACACAGATTTTTACGGCTCTATTTCTGAATCACTGAACATGAAGAGACGTCACTTCACTGCCACTTAATCCAGCCGCAGCTGAAACGTCTGAACCTTCGACATGTGCGTAAGATTCACAAACACACACACACACACACACACTAACACCAACACATGCTGCACACACGCTCCCATCCCAGACCACATGGTTTGAATCCTGGGAATGTAGACCATGTGGGTGCTTTTTAACTGCGAACATTTGAGTTTTTCTTTTCTCTCCACTCTTCAGTTGCTGCATCTGTTTCGGACAAAGGTCCGTGTGACAATAAGTGACTATTTTTGGAGTCCATTTGCACATTAAAGACAGGCTTTTTTCCTCTCTTCAGCAAATGTTCTGCACATTTAAGTCAGTAGTTTATGGACACATTAAGGGAGTGTGACTGGAACCACACTCCATTACAACTGAAATGAACCAGAGTGGCTTTGTTTGCACATACAGCCAGTTAAACTGCCTGATCCAACAGGAAACTGAAGTTTGTAAACTCTGATCACTCGGCCACACCAATGTCAGAAACAGTGGTTATAGCACAGAGACACCGACGCTGCTGGCTGCTGCTGCTGCCTCCTGTGGCCAGTCTGAGTCACTGGGATACACAAAAACAATTCAACTTTACTAAGGAAGGCAGCCGTGGATTCACTTCTGTGAGCTTTCGTGAATGACCTTTGCAGTGGGAGAAGCGTAGACAGACGCCTGTGGTAAAAACGATCTTTCTTCATGTCTGATGTGACGTTACCAATTTGTCCATTACAAATGACAACAAGTTTGTCTAGGTGTTTCAGAATTAGAGTTGGGCAGAACTTTAATGCACGGTGAAGCAGAACTGGTGGATGGCGTCCCTCTGTGAATACAGCAGCGCGTGCGAGCGTCGGCTCTTATGGGAAATGTTGGCCGCATTGTATTTAATTAGCTCTGCAAAGCGTGTCTATAAAGAAAACAATTAGTCTTAATTAAAACTGCTTCACGGTGTCGCTGCTGCTGCATGGTTTCAAAGTAATAAAGCTGCTGAACACATAAATAAATCAATGATTTCACTCTCTTTACGTTCTCCACAGGGAGAGCCCTCATAAAGTCGCTCATATTAAGTCCTATAGTGTTGCTGTTATTAGCATGAATTATTGATAAAGTGAAGCAGCATCGAGATGACGAGGGTTCAGCTGCCTGTCTCAGCTTCATCTGTGTTTACTCTCACACTCCTATTTAATTAACATGAATGTTTTATTGCTTTTGTAACGTCATTTCAAATCCATGAGTACATGAGACTGTCCTTACTGCGGTTCCTCACTGGTACACAGTAATTTGTACAGGTAGTTTGTAAACAGTTTGTCAGTTTGTCACAGGTGCCAACATATAAAACATATAAAAAAGTATTGTTGTCAACCATCGTAAATTGACGGAATCTCAGGATTATGTTTGTTGTTTTGTCATTTGTGAGATGTTATCAACAGAAAAGTAAATATGCATCAAAGCACACGCAGCTGTTAATCCACTCCACCAAGTGTGGAGGTTCTACACAGGGATTTAGAAACACTCTGTTTCCTTCACTGCATAAATTGACCACAGGAGGCAACAGTGCTCCTCCTCCTCTGGTGTCCCCTCAATCAAAACCCCCAGATTTTCTTTATGGGCTTTGGCGTGCTGGATTTTCTCACATTCAGCTCCACAAACCAGAACTATCCTTTCATGATTGTATTCAAAATGTGATATTTTTTACTTAAAGCTGCAGCTGAGACTGTGTCAATAATTTATATTTAATAGCAAGTCTATTTGTGTCTCTTCAGTGTGTGTTTGGGAGACGCAGGCTGCACACCAGTGTGTGTGTGTGTGTGTGTGTCTGTGTGTGTTAGTGAGCCACTGAGGCGTCGCTGCAGCCTAATGTTCCGTGGAGACGAGGGACACACACTCACACACACCCGACACATGCATGAATTTGGTTTAATATGTAGCTTCTTCACATGGGAAGTGGAGCAGAAACCCTGCAACCACAATATACCCTCTGTGTGTGTGTGTGTGTGTGTGTGTGTTACTGTAGCCCAGTATTATTCTGTCTCTTCATATTCCTTCAAAACTGCTCCAGAAGGGAAAAGTTGGCCCTTGAGGAGTCGGAGCGCTGCGTTCCTGCTGCTGTTATGAAACATCAGGAAATACAACACGGGAATGGTAACAAACCGGAAATAAGAAAATGGGAATTACATACAATATTGGTGCAATTTTGTGTTGTATTTTAATGCTACCATCAGGCTAGCATGTTTTCTTTCAAAGTCAGTTCAGAAAGCTAAGGTACGCCACAAGGAACTGATCTTTGGTATTGACTTCCTCTAGTCCAATGTCCAAGGAAAAACATTTCAGGTTTTAGCTGGTTACAGGAGCAGCTGGTCCTGAGCTGCCTCTTGTGGTCTTTTTGTGTCAATGCAGTATTTGTTTTTATAAGAATTCCATTTGCAAAGTTAGCTGTAAGAAAACACAGAAATTCACGGTTTTATAAATGTTCACTTGGAAGATTGGACGTACAGGTGAAGACATTCAGAGAAGACATTTTCTGACAACCTCTTCAAAAAGGGGGGGGGTGAACAACAACCTATTTCAAATCTCTTACAAAAGGTAAATCTGAACAAAGGTCAAGAAATAGCATACAAAATATAAGATTAAAGCACAGTGATAGAAAGGCCAACAGATCAAAGACTCCTGTGTGTGTGTGTGTCATCAAACCGCTGCTCTTCTCCCTGGACTTGTGTGTGTGTGTGTGTGTGCGCTCTTTACACATTTGACTTTCCAGGTGTTTCCTGTTGTCGGCAAATGACTTGTCTGCTTTTCCTCCGCGGCCTACTTCCTCCTGCTGCTCTACCCTGTGATTAAGTGAATTAATTAGCCGAGGACAGTACCTCACGTGCACAGTGCAGGAAGCCGTGCTGACACACACAAAAACAGGGCTTTTTGTAGGTAGATAATGAGGCAAGAGTCTGACAGGTGGACACTGATGAGCGAGGATGGAATTGCTGCGGTGGGCGAGGCCGTATCTCAGACGGTAAACACTGTGGTCAGAGCGAGGGCCGTCCCTGCAGAGCCTGAGCGTGTTTGACATCATTAATTGGCTTTTTCTTCTGTGACCAGTCAGGGAGATGAAAAGCTTTATCACGCTGAAATAATTAATTTTGCCTGGGACGCAGCAAACCTGCTGACACTTCACTTCTCTCAAACAAAATTGACTCCTTTTTTCTCCTTCATTCAATCCCTCTATTAGCTTTTTGGAGGAGGTAATGTCGGTTTTATTAGAATATAAAAGGAGATTTAATTAACTTGAACCTGTGTGAAAGGGGGAAAGGTTAGTTTTATCTCGCCCACGTACAAAAAAGGCCACAGATTCTATATGAGCCCGCTGCGGCAGATGTATTATTTCCAATTAATTGTAAATTACAGTGAAAATGAGAGGGGATTTGATAATATACCATCAGATGATGGAGAATTTTAATCATTCTGACGAACCACCGCAGCTCTGCTCGGATAATTAGTTTAATTAAGCGTTTTGAAAAGGCTTCGAGATTCTGCATATGACTCCTGAAGTTTGATGAGAAGAAGCAGACGAAACGCTTAAAGTTAGCGCAAAAGGGGAGGTTTCATAAAAAAAAAAAAAAATGTAGAATTTACCTAAAAAAGGGAAAGACATTTGAAGAAAAAGGGAATCCTAAAATAGTAAAAAAGTGGATTAACCAAACAGCTGAAATCAGCCACAGATATGGCTAAAATTGACTGACATAAAAAGCTTTCAAACAAAATGTAAAACTGTTTATAATTAACAATGAAATTTCAACGAACAACGGAAAATGACTTCAAAAGTTGTAATATCTCAAAATTAGCCTCAAAAATCCAGAAGAATGTGTAAAATGTTGGTATTTATAACACTGTATATACAGGAACAAAACTCCTGTCAATACATGACAAAACTGAACATTTTACAGTGGAAAAGCTGGTGTGGACGCACACACACACACACAAATACACACACACACTTGTTTAAAACCATGTGGTACAAAGTGTCTCTGACGTCCTCATCATCATCATCATCATCATCATCATCCTCATCATCATTTTTTTTAACTTCATTTAGAAAACTGTGTGTGTGTGTGTGTGTGTGTGTGTGTGTGTGTGTCAGTCAGACTCCTCTGAACACACTGTTTGCATTAATATCTGCTGCTGTCTGTGACTGAGTCGGTCTGTGTGTGTGTGTGTGTGTGTGTTTTTCAGTGTTTTTTCACTCTGATTTAGTCATCACTCAGCTGTTTGGAAGTTGATGTAGCACATGCATGTGTGTGTGTGTGTGTGTGTGTGTGTGTGTGTGTGTGTGTGTGTGGTGAAGTGTGTTTGCATTTTCGACTTGTAAGTCATGTTTGATTACCACTGCAGCCCTGTACCTTTGTTTCTTCACTCCTACTCACAGCAGCTTCAGTGTCTGTGACGTGAGCTGAGATCTTTGACCCACGTCGCCTGTGGAGTGGCTCTGCCCTCAACAGTTATCTGTGAAACTGTTTGAAACCCAGTGTAACTGCCACCCAGTCCCTGTAAAACCACACACTTCAGTGTTGTCTTTGAGATGTTAACTTTTTGGCTGGTGTTGTCCAGACTGTTTTTGACAGCCATTTAGACTGAAGCAAATGTATCCTCCTCTTTTCTTCTTTTTCACGCTTTTTCCTCCCTGCGGTCTTCAGTGTTCAGCACTTGGTTTACTTCTCTGGGTGAACAGCTTTAAACGCATCAGGCCACTTTTTTTAAACAATCTATTTGTTGACGACTCCTGTGGTGGAGTGAGAAAATCACGACCTCCTCAAAAACAAAACATGACGTCTGCGAATGGTTGGATTTTGTTTGAAAGTGATGAAAACAGCATGTTTTTGGCTCTGGATCTAAATCATGTTTGTCATCTGTGTTCAGAGTGGATTATAGTCCTGATTAAAATCAGTGAAAAATATCTGTCAGACTAATAAAAATGTGCATGGGCGGAACCACAAACGGTTTTATGTGCTTGAACAAGTTCTGATCATTTTTAATTCACAGAGTCGTCTGGAGAATGTCTTTATATTTCAAGCTTACACTAAGAAAGTGGAATGTTTTCACAGCTAAGATATAACAACACGAGTTAATATGTGGCTCCCACTGAGCTAAAAATATAATAAACTTATGGTCAAAACAACAGCTGAGGGTTTACAGAAGGACGGAAAATTAGTCCATGACACGTCAGTGAGCCTAAAGCTATGAAAGACACTACCGTTTGGCTAAAAGATAGTGAACCACAATGTGTAAGATATAATTAAAACCAAAATAGCTGAAAGTTAGCTAAAAGTTAGCTAAAAGTTAGCTAAAAGTTAGCTAAAAGTTAGCTAAAAGAGCGCATAAAACAGTAAGTAAATATAATAATAATCTTATTGTATAAGTGCATAAACCACCAGTTTGCTGAAAAGTTGCCTGGATGACAAAAAAAAAGAAACATCAAACATAAAGTGGCTAAAAAAAAAGAAACATCAAACATAAAGTAGCTAAAAACTAAAGAAAGACAAAAAATAAAAAAATACACCATTAAAAACTTGGCCAAAATCAAGGAAACATTGATAACAGCTAAAAGTAGCTACAAGGTTTCCCAGAAATAACTATAACAAATAAAAAGAACGTCCCCTGAGCTGCAGATTTATTCTGTATGTCTCTATTTTACTTTTAGTTTGACCTTATATTAATTTGGGTGAGGGATCTTTTTGGGTTTTTTTTTTTTTCCTGATGCTTTCACAGTGTTCCTTTATGGTCGTCCAAAGATTGTGCTGTACAAAAGATGGACAGCTTTATATTTAAGTTTGGTTGTGGTGATTTCAAAGCTTCTCACCCATTTTAATGCCCGACCACGAGGAAAGTGAGGGATTCCTCCTAGCAGGAGATGAAGAAGAGGATGAAGATCAGGAGAGGGAGAAACCTCACCATTGTCACAACCAGTGATTAGTGGCCTGTTGTAGATGTTGACATGTGCATTCTCTCACGTCCTCTGTATGTAACACCAAGTCCAGAGACCAGAGACCAAAGTCAGCTTTATTTATCTACACACACACACACACACACACTCACGCCAGTGTGTGTGTGTGTGTGTGTGTGTGTGTGTGCGACACAGCCCATGGTCCAGGTATTAATCATGTCAACGTTTCTGTTTCTGGTCAGGTTACAGTGAAGACATGTCTGGAGTAACAGAACTTTGTTATAAATGTTTGGTATAAATTCTGAAAATCTGTTCCCGTTCCTCCACCAGAGTTCCCAGTACTGTTCCTAGTTTTAGTATTATTACTTATTATTATTACGTATTATGATGTTGCTGTTCTTTGTAGGGTTTTGTTGTAAAAACAAATTTTGGAAACATGCAGGAACTAGAACCAGAAATGTTTCCTACACATTTTCGGATATGACCCAATTTTCTGTGATCACTTTGTGACTTATGAGCTAAATGGAACACAGCCTGACCTCTGGAGTCTGTTTGTAGAAGACCAGAATTCCCCAGACGCGGCAATGCTCTGTTCCACACCAGCTCTGGGCAACAAAGGCCCGTTCAGACGGAGACCTTGTGTGTTAAGAAGCCAGTTCTCGTTCTCATGTGAACGTCTACTAAACCCACCTTAGAATGAATACAGGAATCACACACACACACACACACACACACACAGAGAGAGAGAGAGAGAGAGAGAGAGAGAGAGAGGTTGGTGGTGGATTGTGGGGCTCTAAGCTGACAGATGGATGAAGTGTGATGTTCTGCAGGAGATCATCTGCAGAGCTGGGTGGCCTGTGGCCTGTGGCATCACCACTGTCTCTTTCATTAGGAGGCAGCACAAACGGTGTGGGTGGAGGAGGCTGAGCACCTCCTGATCGGTGCACGTCAGTGCGCATGTGTGTAAGAGCCAATAAGAGAGAAATGACAATAATTTGAGTGGACGCAGGCTTTTTTTGGAGGAGATGCAGAAGGAAGACCAAGGTCTGGGCCTGATTGTCATCGTGGTCTAATCACTCTCATACTTGGTCCAGGAGAAAACTCCGAGTCAGAGTCAGTGACTGACTCAGGTACAAATACCAACAGACAGGAGGAGCAAGGGAAAAAGATCAGGACCATCTTTAACATCTGTCCAGGACGTGAAGATACACATCGCTTTACATTCCTTAGGTCATCAAGCACAGCACAAGTCTGCAATCAGCAGCCAGCCTGTGGAGGGAGGAACCTCCAAAATTACTGAGGAGGAGCTGGAGCAGGAGGAGCAGGAGGAGGAGCTGGAGGCTTCTGTGGTTCAGGACAGTGTCGGGTAAACCAGAGACAGGGTTCAAGTCCCGGTGATGCCTAAACATCATTCCAATCAGAACTTTAGAGCCTGGATACCAACCCTTTACAGGAATCATCTTAAAGCTGCTGGAACAAAATGTTCCAGTTTTATCTTCTAAAGTTGGAACATGTGGTCGTCTTCCCACTACCAGTACATGTGGTTGAAACGCACGTAGTTCCAGGTTTGGTTTGGAGTTTGTAGATCTACTCCCTCCCATCGACATTTGGGCTTTAGTAGTTTCATCGTCAAGAACTTTCATATTAATCAGTTATTGTAGCTTTTACCAAACGGCCAGTTGTCATTTTAAATGCAGCTGTGCTAATGTTTATAGCATTAAATGGCAGTCGTTGATCCACTGCTATGTCCATCACTGAGTTCATGTGGCGTTTTTCGTCTTCACTATTTCAAATATTTGCTTTGGACTGACCACAGGAGGCAGTATTGGACCAACAGCTTTTGTGGAGCCATGTGCTAAAGTCACGCTCTATGGCATCGCAGAGTAAATAGTTTTCAACTTCAGTTTCTTGTTGATAAACTCTAGCCCTGAGGCCCAGCAGTGAGACACTGATGAAATGTTAATGTGAACCGATATCATATTTTGACAATTCACAAACAAACCAGTGATTTTACTCTTGTTTTTTTGACCTTGTCAGTTCATTCCCGTCAAACGTCTTTCTGAAAACGAACTGCTGCGACTCTGCAGCAGCTGCTGTTATTTTTGTGGAAGGAAAATGAAGTTTTCAGAGTAAGATGTCAGACGTGGAATCTGTTATATTTACTAACTGCTTTATAAATCCTGCGGCCTGGTGGTGACAGAACTGATAGAGTTCTGTTTTTTTTTTTTTTTTGGAATCTCCCACAGCCATATCTTCATTCCCTGCTTGGCAGCGCAGCTCTGTATAATTACTGTAAACAAAAGGTTGTGACAACTGGTAGCTTTTATCTCACACCAGTGAAAATGAAGACCACATTTAACATCATTCTCCACCATGTTACCACTTGTTCTGGCTCCTTTCTCTGGCTGTGTGTTTGTTTTCTTTCTCTCAACTCATTTTTCTGACTGAATTCTGGTCTTAAACCTTTGCTTTTATAAAGGGGCAGTTGTAGTTTTTGAAGGTGTGGTTGATGAGGTACTAAATAACATAAAATAAACACAAGGAGGTGCCAGCCCTGAATATACTGGAAGTGCTACATCAAAAACACAGACGATAAAATTAAAATAAATTAAATTATTGAGTCTATTTTGTAATTATAGAGGTACTGGAAGCCAAACCAGTACCAAATATACATTCAAAAAATAGCATCAATTTTTTCTAAAACGTATTTAACAAATAGTTACACAGTATATACGGTACAAGTGAAAGTTGGTTCATAACTAAATTTTAAATTCAGTGAGATTTTTAATGTTATTTCATGTGCATATGTTGAACTTCCCACATGACACAGTGGTTTAACCCAACGTGACACATGGCACACGGCAGACACTGCCGCCTGAACAACTGAAACAATGGAGTTGGGGTCAAAGTGTAGAAGCAAAATTGTTAAATACACTAAGGGACAAATGCCCCAGTAAGTGAAACCAGAGCTGGGGAATTTGTCAGTGTTCAGAAGAATAAATCTGTTTGGTATTTATGTCCATAAGTTGCAAAACACCCATTATTCACTTCTCAGTGTCTGATTTATTGGAATGGGAATCCACGGTTTGGTGGAAGTGTTTACTGCTCCACCTGACTGTTAGATTCTCAGGCCCACGGAGGGGAATCTTTAAAAAGGCTTTCCAAACAGTGACCTTTAAACACGTGTCACTGATGGCTCTGATGGAGACACCACCACCACCACTACTACCACGGCAGAGAGCTGAAATCACTGACTGTGTCTGTGGACTGGACTGGTGTGGGAGAGTGAAAGGTTTACAAACTCAGGTTTACTGTTGGAGAAGTCTGTCCAGCACTAAGATGAAGCAGTGGACATGTTTATAAGATAACACAGACTGTATTAACTCAGTCCTCTTCAACTCAACTGCTGACGTTGTAAGTCTTACAAAAGCTGCAGACTGGAAGTCGAGAAGACACGAAAAAAAAAAAAGAAAAAAGAAAAAGAAACGATCTCTCAGTAGAAACAATGTAGGAAAGTCATCCAGGCAGTCAGTGAGGCCAGGCCAAGCAAAGTGCAGCTGGGTCACATGTCTTTGAAGCCCACTTTGACAGTTGTAGACCCAGGACGATCTCTGGCTCCGTGCGGGGAAACCTGATCACGTTTCATTATTTTGATGGGAAAATCAGACCCAAACACTTCAACTGGAAGGTTTATTTTAGCACTGCTAACCTCGTGTCAGAGCACGACGCAGGAAAGCAGAGTGCACTGCCTGTACATGCATGTGCACACACACACACATGTGCACACACTCATCCCAAAGACCATGTGCAGTTCACTTTAGATTAAGCAACAAAGAACACATTCATCTTTTTAGGGCTACGGCCAGTAGAAGTCTGCTGTTCCGGTCTGTTTTGGGTTTTGTTTTATTGTGTGGAGATGCTGTTACACACACACACACACACACACACACACATCTGTACTGCGTGATCACATTAGTTTTGTTTTGCGTACATTGCCTTTTCTGCCTAAATTGATTCTCCTGCTCTCTATCTGCACTCTATCTTTTACATACACAGGGAAAAGAAAACTTTATTTAAATTTTTACGTCTCTCAACAAAGTGAAAATTTTCAACATTCTGCTGCTGCTTTGTGTTTTCCCTCCGCTGACGTCAATCACTACATGTCTGGTTTATGGGTGGAGGCTGGATTTGAAATCAAAAGTGAAGCATGAAAAACAGTTCATGGACCTCTCAAGCAGAGGTGTTAAGTTGCATTGTGGGAAGTGTAGGCATTGACGTAAAAGGGAAGAACGTTCTGTATCGTATCATGACTGTGTGACAAGCCTTTAGGCTCAGCTCTTCTGTACAAATGTCCTTGCTCTACAAGGTCACAGGAGCTGAGGAACTGTTTTCCCAGGTGGAAAACCAAACAAAGGATTTAAGACAACAAAGTCACCAAACAGCTGACTGCAGCTCAGTGAAGGAGGCGGCGGAGGATCAACAACTGCTGTCACTCTGGTGTGGGACACGTCCAGAGCTGGACATTTGTTGGTTTTTGAGATAAAGAACGTATTGAACAGTGTTGGAGCTGACTGTGTAAACACAACATGTAGCTTTTCTCTGTAATGAAACTGGTGCATCCACCTGTGTGTGTCTGTGTGTGTGTGTGTGTGTGTGTGTGCATACATGTGCTTGTGTGTAAGTGTGTGTGAGTATTTGTGATTGACAGGCTACAAGCTCCCATTAGACTCTCACATTCAAACTGTCGTGTCCAATCACAGTGTCACTGTCAGTGTGTGGGGGTGGGGCTAATAGGAACACAATTTTGTCTCTTTTTTTTTAATAAAATGATTGACAAGTAACAAGCTCCTGTTTGCTGCTCCCAGACTGCATTCTGTTGCTCTATATGTATATATACATATATACACACATATACGTGTGTGTGTATATATGTATATGTATGTGTGTGAGTGAGTGTGTGTGTGCATGTGTGAAAGGTTAAAGAGCGGAATGAGCCTTTAAATACGGCCTGAATGGTTTCCTGTAGGAAGTAATGAGATGCTGAGAGTGAAGCTAATCTCTATTCTTCAGTCTGAATCCTCTGTTTGAGCAGCGACTGCCATGAATACACAAGGGTTAAAAAGTGTGTGTGTGTGTGTGTGTGTGTGTGTGTGTGTGTGTGTTTTATTTCTGTTGAAGGAATCCTGTTGAATTTAGGAGAACACATTTATTTTCCCTCAATCTGTAGGCTGTTGTTGAATAAAGATTAAAGAAAAAAAAATCTGTATTTTTTTAACCAAGGTGTAGCAGTATTTACATAATAATTTATATTTAAAATGCTGCAAATGCACTAGGAGTCTTTAAATTTTATTTTTTAAAAAGACCTGTTATTATTACTATTTAAATTATTTATATTTTTTGTGTAATTTTGTATCTTACCTTTTTATAAACGTTTTTATAAAACTATAAGCTGCCCGGTTTGTTTTTACATGTTTATATCCTATCTTTATATCCTATCTTTTTTTCTTTTAATCATCGTGTTTCTATAATTACTTAATTAATCGCACAGTTTTCCTCCTGAGGTATTGGAATGACTGAGACATACACCTGGCACTGCACGGAAATTAAATCACTCTGACTGTAAATTTGTTAATTAAAAAAAATCATTTTATTACAATTACAGTCGTCATATGATAATATAAAAATCAATTATCGTTTGATTCGTTTGTCCATCTTTTGTTTTCCTCTCCTGGGCAAAAAAAAAAAAAAATCACAACAAAACACAACAATTGGGATCAAAAAGAGCACTGACAAAAAAGGATCATCGGTGAAATCTGTCCTGGTCAAAGGTCAGGCTCCTCCCTCTGTCTGTGTGTGTGTGTGTGTGTGTGTGTGTGTCAGCTGTGAAGTGACTTTAAAGAGAACAAACATCCTCTTCAAGTCATCAACACATTTCCTACTTAAGTTAATCTGCACACACACACACACACACACACATACATATGCTAATCTGTGTGAATTCTAATGAGCAAACACAAAGTCAGTGTTTGTTTTTATCTCCAACACACTACTCTGTGTGTGTGTGTGTGTGTGCGCGCGCGCATTCTAGGAAACATTTGTTCAATTATGATGTTTTGTTAAACTGTATTATGTTATGTTTTGTTATTGATGACGTTTTATTAAAATACATTTAAATTTCCAAATAATTCCAGAATTTAATATATTAGTTTTCCTTTTTTTAAATGAAAATTAAATCTTGGAATTCAGTTTATTTTATTGTAATTTCAATATAATATTACCAGAGCTTTTTTTTTTTTACATTTGTATCAGTTTCTTTATACAATTTAACATTTTTGAAGCTTTTTTTAAAAATCTTTTTTACAAATTAATGATTTAACCTTTTGCTTTATTTATTTTTTGTAATTCATTGTTTGCTTTCTTTCTTCACATAAATTCATAATTTCATTTTTTGTCTTGTTCATTTATTAATTACATTTCGTTGGTTTTGTTGATTTTAAACATTCATTTTTCTTCTTGAAAACTTTTTTTAACTCCTCATTACAAAGTGAGAAGCATTTTTATATTCTGATTTATTTATTTTTTTAATTAAGTGTTGTCTGTCATCTCTTCCCTCTGCTGACCACTGCTGTGGTTACCGCTGCTAACGCTGCTAACGCTGCTAACGCTGCTAACGCAGGTGTCTCTGAGGGTCAGGGAGTGGAAAATGGTCAAAGTTCAAATGTCAAGGGTTTAAGGAGCCGTATATGCTCCCACAGGGGCCCGACACCTGTCACACATGTGGGAGGTCAGAGTGTGTGTGTGTGTGTGTGTGTGTGTGTGTGTGTGTGTGTGTGTGTGTGTGTGTGCACTCCAGTCGGAGAAGGAAGAAAAATCTGAAGGGAAGGCATGTGTAGAATGTGAGGGGTTTGAAAATCACTTTAGCACCGTGTCAAGTGTGTGTGTGCATGTGTGTGTGGGTGTGCGCGAGCACGTGTGTGTGTGTGTGTGTGTCAAACACCTTGCACTACTGCTGCACCTGTAGTCAAAGCTCAAGTTACTTGATGCGGAGATTTAGAGAATCTGGAATATGTGTTTAACTGTCAGGCCCCAGCCCACACACACACACACACACACACACACACACACACACACACACACACACAGAGCTAAATACATTTGCAGCTGATTATACCAGCCTGAATTATTTCTCAGAAAGAAAATAAATCTGGTTAAAAATGTCCGTAAATATTCTGGTTTACTGGTCGATAATGTGTTTCAGTTTTCTCAGAAACTTTGTCCAACTGTTGAACACACAACTCCAACAGGAAACAGTTCCGTTCTCATCACTCAGCAGCTGATGCATCCATCACCTGGTTTAATGTTCAGTTATATGTGTATGTATTTTGGAAAAGATCACATTGACACAAACTGACCACCGGAGGCAACAGTAGACCAGCTCCTCTGACTGGGGTTCATCTTATTTGAACAGAGCTGCTCTGCTGCTGCTCTGATCCGTTTGCATAATCTAGAATAATCCAAACGTACTATTAGGAAATGAACTTTCTGATAAAAGTAACCTGAAACTAGCACCGCTGTGAACTCAAATTGCTCCTCGTTTTTTGTAGTGTGGGAGCAGGAGATGTTGAGAGTCAATTATTAATTTTTTTTTTTTTTTTGAAAAAAACCGAGGGGAAAGCATGAAATATCCCTTTAATATTTTCTCACTGTGAAGAAGAAAAAATGCCAACACACACTTTCCCTCTGCCACGTCCCTGTGCTTTAGAGCTCATTATTCTCCCACCACACACACACACACACTCTCACACACACACACACACACACACTCACACACACTCACACACTCTCACACACTCACACACACTCACACACACAGATGATCCTGTGCTCCTGAAGCCTCCTCCTCAGTGACCCAGCCACACAATAAGAGCAGCCACAATGGAAATGTTAATTTCCTCATTATCAGCCCTCTTAATTATTTGTTGTGACAGATAATTGCACGGCGGCTCGGCTGATATCAGCAATAACCCTCTGCCTGCGCTGCCGAGGGTTAGAGCGGGGCGAGGGCCCCCCCAGACGTCGCCTTTCACCGAGACAAAGAGCGTGGAGCGTGTGTGTGTGTGTGTGTGTGTGTGTGTGCAAACGTAACCCTCTTTTTTTTCTGCAGCTCGCTCCCCCGCCACAATAGGAATAAATATTATAGATTAATTAATCCACGCTGATTATAATTTAATCACTTTGCCTCCCGGGGTCACTGTGTTATTATGATCCCACTTAGTACGTGACTTGTACACACACACCCACACACACACGCGGCTTTAGAGAATGGCATTATTCCAAAGCCTGACTGATGTGTGGAGGCTTTTCTGCCTCTTTACTGACTCATTAATTACCACTAAGTCTGTGTGTTACAAGGCTGTTGGCAGTTTCTGCTGCGCCTGTATCTACATTACAGCGCTGCCATCCTGTATTGTTCATGATAATAATACTGTTATAAATCCCAACCAGATTGGGGAAAGAAATGCCACATCGCAGAGTAAACACAGTAGTTAGGTGCTGACGCCTGAGCCCGGCCTCTGCCATGTGGCGTCTGTGCTAACACTACTGTACGCTCACGAGATTTTTATTTTTCTTTGTATTTTACCATGCAACATTTCAGTATGAAAATCCGTAACTGTGCGATTTATAACTTAACGTAAGTAAATCACGTCTAGTTCATAGAGACCGACTGGGTCTGGATTGATCTGGATTTGTCAGTTCATATGTGGTGTTTTGTTTCTGAAGACTTTTGTTCATGTTTAATTCAGTGATTCTAACAGACCTCACAGCTGTGTTGAAATGAAGAATTCTCCTTCACGGAATGTTCCTTAGAAGTTTTATGAACTTTACTTTGCTGATTGACATAGTGTCTAAAGCTGGGGACACTCTGCATAGAAAATATATGAAGTACTTTAACAGACAGGTTTTAGTGAGTTCTTGTAGGACAACCTAAACCACAGTGGTACGTGGGTTCACTGAGCCGGTTTGATCCAGTTTTGCTTTAAAACAATGCAAATCATTTTGGTTTAGCGTCAGGTCATTTTGTGTAGACTAGCAATGCTGACTTTGTCCACTTGCCTCACTGCTGCCTCCTGTGGTCACTTTGCATCACTCGTGTATATACAGTATATCAATAATGAAGATTAATAACAGTGGAGTCTGCAAACAATACATTTGAACATAGTAACGGCAGCAGCTGATCAACAACTGTAGAAACTGTGAGTCAGCCCGCTTAAATGTAAAGCTTTATTCTTGTCCTGTGTCACTACTGTTTCACTAAAGGTTTAGATTCATTTTATATAAACTTAATAAATAATAATAATAATAATAATAATAAGCATTACTGCATGAGCACTTTCTGTATTTTTGTATTATATTTCTTTCAAAATCATCTGGAACAACTGAACATTTTGGGTTTTAAATGCATCATATTCTGACGTTCATTCACAAACAGAACAATGGTTATTTTCTATTTCCACTTTTCTAGTTCTTTAAACGAGTTCTTTAAACATTAACCGGTGTTTGGTCTAAAAACCTGTTTATTATATAAAGAAAATCACAATTGTTCAGAAAGGAGGAAAATTCAGTGATTGTATGAAATCAGTTGTTTCTGTAACAAACACAAAATTAAAACCAGCAAAACTGGGCTCTTATTGGACAGTTATAAAAGGAGGAGGAGCCTTTGATTGACAGGAGTGAATCAGTCGTCTTCGTTCGAGTGCCGTCGCTGCCGCCAGCATCATTGCTGTGTGTGTGTGTGTGTGTGTGTGTGTTTAAGTCACATGACAGGAAGAAGAAGGAAGGAGGGAGGGAGGGATCTGGATCTTCATGTGAGGGCGAGGGAGTTAGTGAGCAAGTGAGCACACTGGGTGTTTTCACAGGAACTTGACCCCAGACACACACATGCACGCACATACACAGATAGACACACACACACACACACACACACACACATTCATGCACAGTTAGGCCCCTGGTTGCCATGTGTTTTGACTGACACGTCTTGTGTGTGTGCAGCCAAGTTTAGCTGCTATTTGTGTGAAAGAGAGTGTGTATGTGTTTGTCTGTGTTTGTGTGCGCGTGTGTGTGTGTTTCCTTGAGAAAGAGAGAGAGGGAGAGAGAGATAGAGAGAATATTTCCTGGCTTTTGAACTTCTCCTGATTGACACGAAAAGAAAGTGTGTGTGTTTGTGTGTGTGTGTGTGACTTCATGTCTTTCTCTTTACTCTGCATTTTTTAACGTAAACGGTGACAAAATATCTGTTGTTTTCATTTTCAAAAGTCATAAATTCATTTTAGTAAAAAAATAAGTTTGAATTAAATATTTAGTTAATGAATTAATAGTGAAATTAAAAAAAGGAAACACGTTCCTATTTCTTGAGATTCTAATTTTATTTTTTATATAAAAATGAAAACGATCAGATCAGATTATACACTTTTCTTACAAAAGTAAAATAGTTATACATTAACTTGATAATACTTTATATTGTATATTCCTACATCATGATTATAACATACATATTGTTTTAACCCATATTGCACAATTCTAGCATATAAAAAAATGTGTGTGCGTGTGAATGTGTGTGCTGACGTGACAGCTCTCACTTTGACACAACCCCACCCTTCTTCAAACCCCTGCGGCACTTATTGAGGGTAATTTTTATACCCCAACATGTTTAGGAAGGAGCCATTGTTTCCCCACAAAGGAGGGCAGACAGGGGGAGCTAGAGGTCGGAAGTGTGTGTTGGGGAGGGATGTCAGGGCGGGAGGGCGTTGGCGGCATTTGGACAAAAGGAAGAGTGAGCGCTCGCAGCTTTATCTCCTCCTTTTTTCCACCCGCTGTGTCCAGACGACAATGTTCCGATGCTGACTTTTAGAAATAAAAGAGTGGAAAAAAACTGCGTAGAAACGAGGAACTAAAGGATAAGAGAGATGTGGGAGGAAGAGGAGGAGGTCTGCGACCTCATGTTGTGGTCTGAAGAAGGTCGTGAAAAAACGCGAAAGAGCAGATCAAGGTCAAAAACATCCCGTTTTGGATTATTCTCAGGCGCTGCATTCAGCGACAGTTGGACAAACTATGCATATAATTAAAATATCAAAAGATCAGTAAAACAATATGTTCAATATGAACTTGGGATCTAAATCATAACACCTCAGTTCTCAACTGTAAACTACAGTAGTCTTAATTACAGTAAGATTAAAGTTGAGACTATTAAAAAAACAAACTTTATTAACTAACCATGTCACCTAAAGCTAAGCTAACATTAGCTAGCCCCAGCTGTAGCTGTGTAATATGTATGAGTGTTTAGTGTACGTGGAAGTGTAGATGTGTGCTGTGTCTGTTCATGTGTGTGTGTGTGTTGCATTGAATCGGAGCAGGTGGCGCAGGTGCTTGAAATCCTGGACCCCCCACTCTTCTCCAAATCCTTATTTTAGCGACTGTGCTAACTAGCATGCTCCAGTACAACTTTGACCTACTGTGTCATAAATCATCGAACAACTGCTGTGGGTTCTGTCTGCCACCCACTAAGACACAGCAGCAGTAGGAGCAGGAGAAGCAGGAGCAGGAGGAGCTACAGGTCCTACATGGAGGAAGGGGGGAAGCATGGGAAACTAGGCATCAACATGTAGGAACTCATCCACAGTTTTACCCCCAGTGGTAGGGTTTCTCTGGTCATCTGGTTTCTTCTCAGTTCAAAAACATGCCGATCAGGGATTAGACACGAATGGGGTTTTGTCTCTAAATGTGGCCCTGCAATTGACTGACAAACTGTCCGGTGTGTTTCCTGACCTCACCGGACAACCGCTGCGATTGGTCCACCTCCCCGCGGCCCTGAAAAAAGAAGAAATGGTTAAAGATAAATGAATAAATGTAGGAACAAGGAAAAGGAGGAGGAAAAAGGAAGAGGAACCTTGAGGATCATAAATAACACAGATAAACTACGTGGAGCATCTACGTGGAGACGTGATGGACTTAGAGGAGAACCAAGGACGGAGAAGAACAGGAAAAACATAGACATAGACACAGCAGAACATGGAGGAGAATGAGGGCAGGAGGAAACACTGAAGTGAGTGAGGACGATAGTGGAACCATTAGGTCAGGGAGGTAGATGACAGACAGAAGAACCTGAAGGACATAAGACACCAAAGAGCAGCAACATAAATTTCCTTGAAGAACAACAATGATGAAGCCTCCTAAAATAAGAAATGGTGTAAAAGGATGAGGAGAAATGTAGAGGATGAGGGCAAATCTGAAAAGGTCTAAGAATATAGGCAGAGAGGAAAATGGAGGGAGTAACTGATTTTAATGAGTACACGGAGCAGCCCAAAGAACATGGACAAGGTGGAATCATCAGATTCCTGTACGCACCTGGAGAAACTGTGAAATATGGAGGACGTGAAACACAACCTCATAAGTTGACCTGTGCTCATTTCACACTACAAATTTATCGCTCTGTGAACATGTAACCTGACACAGTGAGGTTCAGACCAGTCGAAAAGACCATAAAATCGGCTTTGGACCTCGTCGGTGAAGCTCCGTCATCTTTCTACACAAACAGAAACAGGAAGTACTTCACTTTATTAGCATTTTATTAGCCTGTTAGCAGCAGTAATCAGCTTTAATGGAGACAGAGAGAAGAACAGCTGCTGCTCCTCCTCCTCCTTCTGCTCCTGGATCCTCCTCCTCCTCCTCCTACTCTAACTAGCCTTGTCTGAGCCCAGGTTAGAGCATGGAGGCAGGGGGGCCCTGGTCGAGCAAACACCGGCCCCCAGGGGCCCCTCTGTCTCTCTCTGTGCTCCTTCTCTAACAGCCTTAAATCCTCTTTTAATGAATATGAGGTCAGGCTAAATGGGAAATCCATCATGGCTGTAAAGGAGTCTGGGAGATTTTTTTTTTTCCTTTAACAGTGAGTCTCCTCTTTGGTGGGCTGTTGGTTATTGGAAACATTAGAAATCCTTAAGAAATGACATGGGTTGGAGTGTTTTGTCTCACATGTTTGTAAAATTAGCATTTTAGCTAACTTGCACAAAAAGTATGGATCCGCTGTTGCTCTGGTGTCAGAGCGGTAAATCAGAAAGATGGAACTCTGATGGTGAGAGCAGTGCTACAACAACACTGGTTTCTCTTGTAGGCTTTAGTGTGGGATTCACGGGTAACAGGAAGATGAATGCTTTGAATTTATTCTTAAGGTCTAGTAGAGTTATCTGTTTTTCACAGGTATTGACGTGATGTTGTTAATTCCTAGTTGTAGTTTTTTTTTTATATTCATCTTTAACCCACCGCTGCTCCTCCTTTCTCCTCTTGGTATCAGGATATTTGCTAAACACAAACTGAATCCTCTAATCCTAAATGCAGAGCTTTATCCTGTGAAGCAGTGAAGAGGATAAATGGCTCCCACATACCTCCACCTTCTCCTCCTCCTCCTCCTCCCGTTTACTTACAGCAGCATGGGGGCCAACAAAGGCCCCTAGTGACAACCAAGGTTAATCCTATATGTCGCCATTATGCGGGGTCAAGCTTCCTCGCCATATATTTAGTGTGTCATTAATTTTCAACCTGCTACTGCTGCGGCAGGTCCCTTCAGTGCTTTAAAACACACTTGCACACACACACACACACGTGCACGTGCACAATGACTCGCTACATTAGCTAAATGGCCAAAGCTCCGTCTCTCTCTCTCTCTCTCTCTTCCCCTGCTCTCTAATGAGACGGCTCTGTGGATCGTGTAGTCTATTCATCATCCTGCTTGTTCCAATCTGGCTCTCCTTTTGTCAGCGTTTGGTCGCAGGGCCGGAGCCGTCAGCGGCGACATAAATCACCCGTCAGCATCGGTCCCCGGGGCTCCCATAATGCTCTATTAACGGCTCCACCCGCCGTTATTGACAAAGCAGCAGACAGGTAATACAGCTGCAGTCAGTGGTCAGGGGCCTTCCT
>NC_024320.1:13203395-13207616 GCF_000523025.1 Cynoglossus semilaevis
CTGTTTTATAGAGGAGCAGCTTATTGTCCATTGTTACTGCTGGACTGTAAAAGTGCAGCAGCCATCTTGGAGTAGATCTTCCTGCAGCGCAGAGACAGATTAAATAACCTCCAGAAATAGATTTTAGTCCTCACACAAAGGAGAGACGCCTTCTAATCTTACGGCTACATAATCTGAAGAGTGTGTATGTTCTTCAAGAAAACTGTCTCGTAAAAAAGATTAGACAGAAAATTAAATCAAATCACTACGTATTTGTTTATGGACCACTGCTCCATCATAAACGTGTGTCACTGTTTGACTTCTAATTCAGATTTACATCAGTGACACAGACTGACCACAGGAGGCAGCAGTGGACAGGCAGCCCCTCTGTCAATGTAAGCAAAATTTCTTTATATACTTTGTTTTGTTTTTTTTTTAATCTCAGACCTACTTAAGTCTTGACTTTAAAAGGCTACTTTTCTGAAGTACTTTTGGAGGAGTGTGCCTAAATCGATAATGTTTCAAATTTGGGACAGATTAGTTGCAGTGACAAAAAAAAAAAAATAGCCTGCTAACGCTAGCTTTTCTACACTTAGTTGCTCCAGCTTTGATCCACATCTGTATCATATGGCCTTTTGTTTGATTTTTTTGTGGTATAAATACATTCTTCTGTCATGCTATCAGTGTCTACTTTTCATCCAAATAATGTGATAAAACCACGATCACGTGTCAGAGTGCGGTTCGGGCTGAACTCCAGACTAAAGGGTTGGTTTTTCTGATTATGTCCCAGGAGAAAACCGTACCACAGCTCATCGGAACCCTGAGAATCATTTCCTTTTATTTTTGTCTTTAAATTCACTATCTTCTTCTGTCCTCCTGAGAGGCCAGACCTCGACGTGGTCCACATCTGCAGCCGCTCCCTCAGGTCTGATCAGAAATGACAGGATGTGACCTCATGTGTGAACCCGGGTCTGTGCTTCAAAAGAACCACAGAGTTCATCTGTGAGAACCAAAGGTTAAAATCTGACCCCGGGTTTAAGATTTTATTTGGTTCTGATGATAATCGTGTGTCTGGTGACGTGGGCTGTTGTTTGTTCTGCAGCTGCAGCAGGAAGAGGCCAAAAAAATAGTAAAATCAGGAGGAAAAAGTATCTTAGCAAAGTGCAGTTCACCTGAAAGAACCTGAGCATCTGTGTTTGGAGGGAGGGTTTTTTTTTTCATGCATACTTGCTCTCCCATCATGCTCTCTGTTTGTCCGGTCATGCATGGTGGTGTTGCGGCCAAACAGGACAAAGGAGGAGGAGCCTCCAGGGAGCGAGTGACAGGGGGACGGTGAAGGGAATCAAAAAAGAAGTCGAAAAGGGAGGATGAACACAACAACGGTCGGTGGTCGTCAGCCAAGTGAACACAGATGAGTCCGACCAGAGCGTGCACGTTCTGTGCACTTGTGACACCAGCTGGACCATGATAGCTGGGGTGGGGGTGGTTAGTGCCAGGATGAAAGTCAGATGAATAGGTTTGAGTCTTTATATATAAAAATGTAATTATTTCAGTTTGGAAATGTCATCTTTCCCATTGTAAGACTCCTCTTGGCTGCGCGTTGATAAATTAAACTCACCTGCGACATTAAAACTTATAATGAAATACAGTTCATTTTTTAAAAGTTAAAAGGCTCAAAATCTCTGTTGGCAATTTTTATATCAACTCTTTATGAAATTAATGTTATACAAATTATTATATAACTCATATAAATATCATACTAAAATTATCTGTGATCAGATTTATGGATTTCTTTTAGTGCAATAAACCAAACCACTTCTATTTATTCTGTTTATTTTCACCTCTTCCAAACAAAAGCATCACCTACAACAATCCAAACGTCAGTGTCCACGGCCGTGCTGCGTTCACAGACACACTGTTGGTGTGCGTGTGCCGGTGTTGTTTTCAAAGGAGCACCATCTAGCTGTAAAACATGGGGGCGCTGTGACCTCCTCGTGTCCCTGGACCAGGTTCAGGGTCTTTTTATTCCTGACCTGGACCCTGGTGTGTGCAGTAATTACACCATGCAAATTTGCCCTCAGCTCTGTGAATACGGACACTGTGGCGTCGCTTCAATTGCTCTGGTGTTTATCAGCCGCCGCACACCGACATCTGTGACACCCACAGGAGGAGCAGCAGGAAGGGGAGGAGGAGGTGCCGGGGGTCAGCTCTTCATTCAATCATTCATTCATTTTCTCATTCTGCTGCAAATGTCCTCCTTTTTTCACCTGTCTGTCCCTCTCTGCATTTAGCTGTTTTTAATTTACTGAATTTAAATTCACTGAGGAAAGAGAATCATCTGAGTCAGAGCTCGCTTCTCTGCAGCTGCCGTGTGGAGGCTGAGTGGAAGGGTGAGCTTGAGCAGTACACGTCATGTTTCCATGTCTCCTCACTATCTACTACTCCTGTCTGATCAGTACAAACACTTGTCCTTTTTAAGCCATAGTTTTTAGTTAAATTCAGCAATTGAAGGCAGCTGGGTCGCAGGAATGGAAGCTACCGTTAAGTAAGTAGCTACAAACCAAATTTAAAAAGTAGCATATTTAAATTACTGTAACTGATGGAGGGTGTTCTGGGTCAGCAATTGCTCTGTGTCAAAGTTGCTGATTTTCTCTCTGGACAAAACACTGAAACCTTGGGGGGAAAAAACTAATATTAATGAGATAACAAAACACTCTTTATATTAAAAAAAAAACATTTTATCATGTTAAATTGAAAAAAAAAAAAACATTCATCGTGTAAGGCAGGGGTGTCAAATTCATTTTGGTTCTCGGTCCATACAACTTAACTAGATGTCAGGTAGACCAGACCAGTACATTCATAACATAATTAACTATAAATAACAACAACTCCATGTTTTTCCCCTTTGTTTTCATGCAAAGTATATAAGATATTATATTTAATTAAATATAATGTTACAAAACAAAAACTGAACATGAAGTGTTTGTGTATTTTTTATTCAAGCAGGCTGGCCGTATGTTTGACACCTCTGGTGTAAAGGCTAAAATTAAACTTTTTTTTTTTAAAACACCAATCGCTCTGTAGTTTATCGCTCATAATTATCATGGCGATCCCTTTTTATCAACATCATCTCATTTACAGTCAAAATGACGTTATAATTGTGTGCTGTCACATGTCTGTCAGCACACGGAGGATTTTCACAGTCAAATCCTTCTGTTTCCCCTGGCTGTGATGCTCGTACACGTCCTGGTGTCCTCGCTGAAAAATCCCAGTGTAGTCCTGCATTAGTTTGACTTGCCACGTTTACAGGGGGGGAAAATGGAGGGAATGAAAAGAGAGAGAGAGAGAGAAAGCTCTCTGAATTGTAAATAAAAGGTAATGATGCTATTATCATGCTCTCTTACCATTCTGAGCTCTGTGGCTGCACCACCACTGTGCTGCACAGCGCCTCACCTTTCTATTTGAATAATGATTTATAATCATATTAGTTCTCTCCGGAGCCCTGCTCTGGAAAAGTAAAAAGCTATTATCCAGTTGTCAGGTTCCTGCAGACGCCCAGGGAGATGAAGCGGCGATGCTGACATGCTGTAGCTCTAACACACACACATACACACACACAGATATGCAGAGTTATTCTGCAGCACAGGTATTCACTGGTGCAAATCTCCATTAGCCTGCACATGCATGCAAGTGCAAATTGTTGTTTGTTTAACCTCACTGGTTGTGCCAGACGGGTGGGGTTTAGATACAAGGAAACATAAATTTGGGCAACCTGAATTTCGGCTAATCAAATTTTTTTTTTTAAGACATTTTTTTTCATTTATAATTTTTATTTGCTGTTAGGAACTCTGTGCCATCAGACAACTATTGGTTACAAATGACTCGCACACCAGAGTCCAAAATCTGCTCCTTCAAGGGTGTTTTGTTTTTTTAATTTGGAGTTCAAATTTATTTTTCTTCCGATTCACCTTGGTAACGAATACTGACCACCAGGGGCAGTAGTAGACCAGCAACTGCTGGGTCCCTCTGTGCTTAAATCACAGATTTTGTTGATAGGTTTTGGAATGCGTGAGTGAGTTTCACTGAATGTTTACCAGCAAAAATAGATTCAATCGGAGTTATTAAAGGGCTCCTCAGAGCTGACTGCTCAGTTTGGTGTCTAAACTCTGTTGTTTCCCAGTATTTTATAGATTCATGCTTTAAAAAAAACCCCAAACTATTCCTTTTACACAAAGGAAGACA
>NC_024320.1:13207653-13222253 GCF_000523025.1 Cynoglossus semilaevis
CTGCTCAGATTGACGTGTGATAGTCTGAGACGTGCACAGCTGAACTGTATATCTGTTTATTAAAGTCAGACTCTGACTCCGGTGTCACAGTCGGTTCCCAGTTCCACAGGGATTTATCTGATGTTCTCGTGCAGACACAAAAATCAGACTTAGGATGATTTTCTGCATTTTCTTTGCGCTGCTGACGCAGGTACGAGCATTTGTCAACCAGCAGACGGAGAATCTCCTTTTAGCTGAAGTTCAGACGATGGAGTTGCTGATTAGTCAGAACCTGAGCCAATCTGTCTTTGTCAGAGGATCAGTCTGAGGTTGAAAAATATTCAGACTGAAAATCTGCTTCAGTCAACAATCAACTCTTCAGTTTCTGTTCCAACAAAGTGTTCCCGTTGAACCCGTCCATGTAATGAAGATTTCTCACACTCTCCGTGTTTGTACAGCACTAAGTCCTGTGATAATTATGCAGATGAGTTCCTTGATAGGCTCCACCCCCATAGTTTCTGTTCTCCATGGTAATTCAACCGCTTTAGCAGGAACTAAACTGAGGACAAAAACGGTTCCAAGATATTTTTCCAGGCTTAAATTCTGTCCCCAGTCCCTGACTGAAGTTACCTTATTAAAATGCATACAGGTCCTGGTACTGTTTGCTGTTCTATAGAAAAGTGCTGCTAGTTTATGGTACTATTTAATGTCAAATATACATTTAATGTTTATGTGTACATACATAACATAATAATAAATAATAATACATTGTTCCTGGTACTGATTCCTGCAGTAAAAAATGCACATTTTCTAACAAACTAAGTAAACCAAAGATTGTGTTGGATTAGAAATATTTTTTTCTGAGATTTGATATTTTTGCAAAAATTTTATACATTAAATTTTGATAAAACAAAACAGAGAAAACCTGTTGACAAAAATCTTAACGCAATTTTTGGAGAGCTCTAGTTTTTAATGACATTTCAAAATGTTTTAGAAATTAATGTAATTTTACAAAAACAATTTACACGTGATTGTTTTTTATTTTTGGCCATTGTCAATGATCTAAAACCATTTTCTAATCTGTTATAACTCTTAAATTATTATAACTATTTTAACAAACCCAAAAGTTTTAAAATGTCACAACAAATTATTTGAGTTAAATGAATTCATACTATTTTTATACAACAAGCGGATTCATCAGATAGATAGAATAAGTCAGTCAGGCTAATCTAATCTCGATGATCTTTTGATTCGTTAGGTAAACAGATAATCTGAAGCGTCTTCAGTAATCCAGCTGAGGCCTCAGTCTGACTGCAGTGAGATGATGAACAGGGGACTTGACCTTGAATCAGAGAGGAAGGAGGGGACACTTATTATCGTGGCACCAGGAAGGTTGTAGACTTGACCTGATGACACTTAGTGTCCAGATAAGGGTAACTGATGGACTTCAGGCCCCGCCCACTTTTCCCCGACCCTCCTGACGGTCCCAGATTTTTCCAGCAGGTAGAAAAGCAAAGGAAAAAGACAAATGTGACCTTTAGTAATTACTGTGATCTTCAGGTCTCAGAAACCTCCTCCTCCTCCTCCTCCTCCTCCTGCTGCTGCTGCTGCTCCGTGTCTGTCCCACTTTAACTAATTATTATTATTATTCAACTGCAGAGCTTTTCCTGAAGCTCAGCAGAAGCTGTCAGGCTGCTGACATCATCAACAGTCAGAGAAAAACACAGCCCGAATTATCAGCAGATAGACACAGCGCTGCCTTCATTTATTTACTTTATGACTAAGTTGAAGCCATGAAGCATCAAAATATGAATTCATTCATTTATTTTGTTTTTATTCATCAAATCTGACATGACCCTCCTGTGGGCTACAGGAGCCCGGCTGGACATTTGAACGTTTTTGATTATGTTATACAGAAGCAGTAAAAGCCCCCGTCGTGAGCGTGTTAGGGTCACAGTGCCCCCGGGCTGGTGCTAATTTCTGACCGTTGTTCTGTATAAACTGTGTTGGTTAAATGTCCAGACTACACTGATTATGAAATAACAAATAATTCCTCCTGAAATCTGACATTTGAGTTTGTTTTCATTTGACAGTTATTTATTTCCCTGTCCTACAGCAGCCCTCACCATCATTTCATCTTCTCTAATTGCTCTTGTCTAAACTTGCTGAGCTCTGTTACGCCAACAAAAACCCACAATGCAACAGTTTTTCTCCACGTTGAAGAGAATAAGTAAGCAGCTACACTCCTCTCAAAAGAAAAATATTGTCTGTTGTTTGCAGCAGGGCTATAGGAATTGAATTACTCACGGCTGTCATCGATTGCTCTGGCCTGTACGGCGGCCTGTTACCCATAATCCTGCGGTTCATCTGTTTTCAAACAAAATTCCCAGTTCAACTCTGGTACGGGGACACGAGGAAACAGAATCTGAGCTCAGATGTTTTCAAATGAAAAGTTCGGAGGCGTTGACTGGTCGTCGCACTATTCACTTCCATGTTGATTTAATCAAATCGCACTCCATTCCCAGTCAGACTCCCGAATGTGCGACTCCGGGCTGATCCTGACCGGAGTCTGACTTCCAAAGCCAATAAACAGCCGAGGCAGACTGATGAAGGCCAAGTCAAACTGTTACTGTTGGCTCTTCCTCTGCAGCTTTGATGTGATTACATCCACACTCAGCTGATGGACTAAATAGACACACACACACACACACACACACACACATGTCTGCTGCTCACTTTATTCTGTTGTATCTTCTGTGGAAACTTGTTATTTTTCCGCAGCAGACTGATGAGAATGAGCACAAAAATAGGGTTTTAAACGGTGGCGTCACATCACTGCTGCTGGTTTATCTTTAAATATATGTTAGAAGTCTGTAAACAAGCTGGTGTTGGACACCAAACTCCAGAGAGGAAATGATCAATTTAAGAGAAGGAGACACAGGTGTACTGCTGCTGCCTTTTACATACGTGTCATAGAGACAAATCATAATGACGTTTTTATCAGCTGAAGTCACAAAATAAAGAATTTAAAGGGATGAGAGGAAGCATTGGTGGGTGAAACATAAAGTAAAGTTGATCATGTGGAGTATGGATCATCCTCACACTTCTGTTGGATAAGGATCTGTCTTTGACCTCATTTTATTTATTGATTTTTAACTTAATTCTCCCAACTCTCCACATCCAGATCTTTTGTTTTATTTCCACCGTGCCAGGATCTTGTTTTTTTTTCAATCAGAACTAAAAAACCTGAAGTACAGTTTCCAGAAGAATTATGGAGGCAGACTGACTTCTTTACAAATCCACGGCCTTGTACCTGTGTGGGATTATTGATGTGAGTTAACACGCTGACATTCCCCGCTGTCAGAGCCTGATTATTCTGAGGATCACAGAGACGCTGGCATCAGGTTTCACTCCTCACTTCTTTTTCTGGAACCTTCCACCAGAGCCGTCCTGCTGGGCCGACTCATATCTGTGCACTTCATACAGTTTTACCAGAGAGAAACCACAGGACTGAATTAGTTGTAATCGAATCCAAGTCTTTATAGAAGCCAGATCTGATGGGTCCAGATCTGAGACCCTACACAAAGAAATGGTATTTGGTTCTAACAGTGAAGCGCAGGAGGGCGCAGTGAAACCACGAGGACCACCATCCAACCAAGATTTTATTTTCCAACCAGTTCTTACACTAAATACAGTCTGTACATACGTACATAGGTCCTGGTCTTGGACTTAAAAGGTCCTAAGTTGGTCCACACCTGGGTCATGGAGTTCTTTAATTTTGCTCTTTTGTCCTTAAAGAACTCTTCATCCTGTCTTGGTCTGTGGTCTTGGTCCTCAAACTCTGTGTTTTCTCCTGAGGAGAAATCCAGAAAAGACTTCCTTGTAGACTTGGTCTCATCAAGTTCCTGGTCCCTGGATGTCTTTTCTCTTGTCCTAACTCTAGTCCAGATTAGGTTCTGACTAGATTCTGGTCTTGGTCTGGTTTGGGTCTTGGTTCTGTAAGTCTTAGTGAACTCTAGTTTTGTACAAACAGTTGGTATTTGGTTTTACCAGTTAGCTTTGAAGACTTTTTGTCCCAGGTCCATCAAAATAGTCAAGTCAACGTATCGATCCATCAGGAGAGTCGACATTTTGGCATTTGTAGTGAATTGTTTTGGTTTTATTGTTACCCATCCCGTTTTATCTGTGAGTCTGTAAGCGTTGTGTCCTTGACAGTGTAAGAACATGTTGTGATGTTATGGTTGGTTCCTGCCGTCGCTGCCGTCAGAGAAGACATCAGTGAAGACATCAGTGAAGGTCTGGTCTTCTTTAGCAGCACTGCTACTGCTGATGAGAGTCAGTCTCATCTCCTCTCTCTGTCTGCCGTGCTTCTGTTATTATCCAGTGAAATATTGGGGCCACAGTCTCTGCAGAGCCGTGACGACGTCTGAAGGCGACTGCTTTACCTCCAGGCTGGATGGGTCAATTTAAGAGGAGAGCAGAAATTAATCAGGGAGCCCGGGGACAGAGTTTCAATTAAGGAAACCTGGATTGAAATGTGCTCGTCTCTTCAGACGACTGGATTTTTATCAACTTTTACGTGTCGCAAATTTATTAATATCACAGCTTCTCTTACGTCTCTTTATCTGGGTGGAGTATGATCTTGAAGACATCATCCAGAGGTTAGGTGTTAGGACAGTAACACAGAACCGGACCAGTTCTGACAACACCGTCTGCCTCGGCTCACTCTTTAATAGATTATTCTTTTTACTATTTCATGCCGCGGTCCATAGAAAAGATTACTTTTAATTTCCCAATGTCACATTAAAAAAAAAATTTTATCAGCAAGTTCAAATCCTTCATTTTGTTACAGCAGCAGAAGAAATTATTTTTTGAATTTCCTCCATTGACTGAAGTCCACTGTCAGCAGAAAACCAGAAATACTGTTAGTTTTCTCTGTAAAAGTTGGTTTGGTGAAGTTGGTGTTTGCTGTTGGAAATGTCTGACATGACAGTGAGAAATCGCAGTGAACATTTTTTCATGTGAACTGAGCGGTTGGTAAACCTCCCAGATCAGTTACACCAAAGTTCATACAGAAAATTGCCGTTGCTCAATTGCTGCTTGCATCATGTTTTTGACTTTGACAGATTAAAATCTTTGACTTGAATTAAACTCAGTGACAAATGTCAAAAACATGGCCCAAGCTCGAGTGCTTTACAAAGTGAAGTTTCTGGGTAAGAATTCTGACTAACTTTGAAATACTTTAATAAAAAGTATTTGAAATGATTATCAACCTAAACTGACAGTTATTTTGTTGGTTCATTTTTTATTTCTTGGCTAAAATCTGTTTTCTATTTGTGTCTGTGACTGTGAGCTTTCACCTTTCAGGCTCATTTTCACTCTAGTCAACTCTGACTTTGTTGCCGTACCCCACATAGCCACATTTTGTTAAAAAGGAAAAAAAAAAATCCTGAACTATCCAGTTGCATATGAGGCACCACATTCCTGCACAGCTGCATCTGAGCACAATAAACCCTGCGCATCCTAAAAAACGAAAAACCACAACAGAGGTTCCCGACTCACTGACTCATGCCGCGCTGCTCTGTAGCAGCAGCGTGCAGCAGAAAGCAGCAAATGCAGATGTCAGTGCCGGCTCTGGCCTTATCTGATCTGACACGTAACATGGCAGATCCATCTGAGCTGCGCATGGCACCAGACAGGAAATGAAAATGACTTTCTTCTTATTCTCCTTTTTCTTCTTCTTTTAACAGATGCATTGGTTTGCGCGCGTGTGTGTGCGCGCGCGCGCGTGTGTGTGTGTGAGAGAGAGAGAAAGAGAGAGAGACAACCCCATGCTGACCTCCTCTTCTACATCTCAAACTTTGAAATCAAAACCACACTGTTGCGCTCTCTCTCTCTCTCTCTCTCCCCACACACACACACACACACACACACACACACACGTATACGTAGATGTGTATGTCCATGTCTGTGTCTATACAGGGCCTTGGTTAATATTAGTTTCTTTGCTGTTCCCTGCTAACATCTGTGGTTTTGAAGCTCATGTTAAAAGACAGCGATTCAAATCTGAGATTAGGGATTATTATGGATTATTGTGTCATGGCCTGGGTGCCACTCTTACACATATTTATATTAAATTTTAACGAAGCGGAAAAGCCACCGGTGCATATGATTATGTAAAGAAATGTAGAAATCCTCAACCAAAGAAATGAAACTCTCATTTCTGTACCATGACAAAATGGTAAATATTGAGGTTCTCAATAAAAAAAAAAAATCTAATCCTGAGAGCAGCGCTGCTCTCTGTTCTAATGCTGCCTCTCTCTCTCTCAGCTGACAGGGTCTGATACCTGCTCCTGTGTTTCTCACAAATTAGAGATGTTTCCACTGCTTTTGTACATGGTACTTTCTGGTACCAGTCGTACCCACAGTCAGATGATGGTGTTTTAGTGAGTGTTCAGGTCTGATGAATGAGCAGCAGGGACTGAACAGTGACGGTTCAGCTGCCCATCAGCACTGCTGCTGTAGTTGACTGCACTGCTGTAGTGCTCTTGAGCAGCAGACCTGCAAAGATCCATTCTTTACCACACGTGACTCGTCGGTGCTAACCGCTAACTGATGATAACAGTTGGTGCAAGCACCCTAACCCAGTCAGCGTTCAGGTCCGACACAACAGTGAGACAGGAGAGCTCAGACTTTGGTTTGCTCTGCACTGACATGGACACATTTCTGAAGTTTGTAGGTTTACAGTAGACGGTGTAACTCAGTCTGAAGATTCGTGCTGTTACCGCCCTGACACTGACTTCTTTGGTATCAAAGACTTTATCCACCGTTGATTATATTTGACAACCTTTCTTTGTTTCCTCACCCAAAGCCTTGTTCTCACCCCGTCTCCCATGGTGCACCTCTGCAGTCTGCAGACCTCCTGTAGAAAAACTTTGTCTTTCAGATCCTTAAAAGAAAATGTTTTCTCTGAGCCTCGTGTTATTTTTTCAGCCGGTAAAAATGTCAATTAAATGTAATTAATTGTGCATTGATATGATCAATTATTCATTTAGATTATTATGATTATGATTTGATTTTTTAAATTTAAAACAATTCTTGCGTCTGTTGATTATGTTTTAGCAACTTTTTGTATCACTTAATGTTCAAATCTGTCAAATGTTTCTCTTCTCAAAGCTTTTCCATGGATTTTTATTAGGTGTATATTTAATTAATCTTTTTATTTGATTTAAGTATTAAATATTTGAGAAAGTCGTTGATTTGATTTCTTGGCTTAATGATTTATTTTGGCTGACTTAGCAGTTTAATGGCTGAAGTTAGGGGACTTTTGATTTGTTTAATTTTTAGGCTAACATTTAACTTCATTAATGACTGGCAATTATTTTCAACAGCAAATGTCTATTCATTTGTTTGTTGATATTGAATGATATCATTTATACATATCTATATTTACTGTTAATTATTTCTTCACATTAGCTAACATTTTTAATTCATCAATTCATTTTCACCTTCAGCCTTAACATATTTTAAGTTTTCTTGCGACTTCAGTATTTGATGGAAGTATCACTGACAGCAGCTCTAAATTTGATCAACTGTGAGTCCACGCTGAAGCAGGTGTGGACACTCGATGCAAACAGTACATTAAAAATACACATCTGCTCTGAAGGATACGCTTGAATCCAGCCAATTTCACCTCCGCGCTCGCTGTGAGAACCATTTATTTGTTCAGCTTTAATTGTTGAAGCCGCTGTCAGCAAGCGCTCGGGAGCACAGCTGCAGAAAGGTGACACGTTGGCACCGGATCAGGACCATTCCAAGAGCGTGAAACCAGAGTGAAAAAAGATTCCCTCAGCCGCTGACAGACGTTCTGTGATAAAATGCTAATTTACACCTTCATGCTATTACACAAAGTGTAAGTTATCCAACACGAACAAGGAGCTGCAACAACGCGGTCAACGTTTTAAATTAAATATGTGTTAAGTCTCCAGCAGCGTGTGAATATGGTCATCGATTCAACTACACTTTATCTGGTATCGGTTTTTAATGACGACACAAGAGTTGTTGATCCACATAGACTTCATCTGTGGCATTTAGTTTTCAGTCTTGAAAATTGTTCAATCAGAATCTGTACATTGACACAAACTGGCCACAGGGGGCAGCAGGTAGACCAGGAGCTCCTGTTTATTCTTCCTCTACAATTGTTACTTTTCTCTATGGACTTCTGAGTTTATAATAAGATAGATATAATAAAAAAATTAAATGATGTTACAGTTTCTCACACCAAAACTCATACAGAATTGGACATGGAAAATGTTTTATTTCGATTTTTCCCAGTGACATAACCTGAACACAGGGGGCAGCAGTGGGCCAGCGGTCGGTGAGCTAAGACTGAACGTTGTCGCTATGGAATTTTGAACAAAGGGCAGCGGTTTACGAACTTCTCTTTACCCCATTACAGCCATTAAAAGTGAACTTGAAACGCATATTTCCAACATGTACCACCACATTGTCAGCGTGGACATGAAGCTGCAACACGACCCACGTCTTTGTAGCTGCACATACATGTGCATGTCCACACACATACGTACACACACAAGACTGACAGGCTCAATTGCCTGCACATGCAATCGTCATAATTTCAAGGCAGAGCAGGGTCAAGGATTTTCTTCAGTCAGAAAACCTCGGGTCCTGACAAGCAGGACGTCTTTATCCTACATCATGAAAACAATCTGCGAATTATCTCCAGCAAAAAAAAAAAAAAAGAAAAGAAGCAACATCACGAAACATCTGGAGCTGCCGTGTTCGTCAGCAAACTCATCGTCGTCTTCTCATTTTTCACTCTGGATGAGAAAATCATCAGAGGAGGTTTGAGTTCATGTGTCAGAGGTTTAGGAAAATGAGACATCATGTCACACAGTCGGCCTGATGTCAGGGTTTCAGACGAGTGCCCGAGTCTGGATGAAAACACACAGATTAGTAACAAAGTCATAACGCTCTCTTTGAATCCTCTATGAAAACATAAAGTTACATTCTCAGGACTCTGAACTGTAAAGTTGTGGTTCAAAAGACAGGAAATTTGTTACCAGACGTAATGTGGTCTCAGTGTAAAATACAATTTGCTGAAAAAAGAATTTGAAATTTTGCAGAGAGGTCTACAAAAAAAAAACTATAAATAAATGTCAACAACTTTAGCTTCAGTTTAGGGGAAAAATATTAAAGAGATGCCAACATTGACAGGTGACAAAAAGTTTAAAATCCTCAAATAGCACAAAAAAGACAACAAATATGAAGATTGTTATACTTAACTGAAAAATGTTGCTAAACATTAGCCCAAATCTTCTAGAAATTAGCCACGAGAACGCCTAAAGTTAGGTGACAAGCAGCTAAAGGTTAGCCTGGAATCACTTTTGGATCAGCTGTGTGCAGCGCCTGCTGTGTTTGTTAGTGTTTGTGAACGATGACATCACTGTCGGTGTGTGTTTCTTTGTCGTGCTGTGGTGCAGTGATGTTTCACTGCTTTCTAACAAACTGAACTGTGTCACCGTCGACTGCCTGTGAACTTTCAGCTTCCTTCTTTTCGGGCTTCTCTGCCACACGTGCAAATTCCTGTCTGGGTCGCGGCTGCAAACTTAGAATCTGCTGTGGCTCTGCTCAACAAACCAGGAGAATTAGCATAAATGCCATGTCCCATTCATCAGCAGAGGAGTCAAACGGCTGCAGCCGCTCGTCTCCGCCTGAGAGTCGGAGCCGAGCAGTTTTTATACAGAAGTAGTCGGAGGAACAGAGACAGAGTCAGAGTCAGGTCGACTGTTTGAAGGCTGCAGTTTCTCTCTGACTAATATACAGCAGATTGTCTGGAACCAGTACAAAACTGAGACCCTCTCTCACTCACTCATTCTCTATCTCACTCTACCTCTCCTTTCCTCCTGTTTTCTCTCCCTCTCTCTCTCCCCCTCGCACTCTTCCTGTCCCCATCTTGCTAACCCTTACCCTTCTCACCCTCTCTCTCTCTCTCTCACTCTCGTCCTCCCACTCTCTCTCTCTCTTCCTCACTCCCTTCTTCTCTCTCTCTCTGACTTCCACTCTCTCTCATCTTCTATCTGTGAACTCAGCTCCTCCTAAAAGAGCGGCATAAGGAATCCAGATGGATGAAGAGAAGGAGAGGAGGATTGTCCTCCTCCTCTTTCTCCTTCTCTCCTCTCCTCTCCTCTCCTCCTTTGAGTGGCAGCATGTTTTCTTTTATTTCCCTCCGTCCAGATGACAGCAGAGCCAATCACACTGACTCTTTCTCACTGTCACTCTATCCTTTCCTCACTGTAACTTACTCTGACATGTCTCCCCTCTGTCTTTCTTCTTCTCCTTCTTCGTCTCCTGGAGCCGGGTGTTGAACTGATTTCCTCCTTCACATGGTCACTGGCATTAACAGCTGCCGAGGAAAAAGAAGAAAAGTTTACTCAATGTTTTAAAGGTTTCCTTCTCGTTTAATTCACAGCAGCGATGTTTATTATTGGTTTCATCAAAAGTCAAAAAACATCCATGTCTTTTTCAGTTTATTATTTCAAAGTGAGTTGTCTTGTTAAACGTCAGGCGATCAGAATGACTGAAGGATTTAACAGATTGGTAGTTAGATCTAGATAATTGTCACCCAATAATAACGAAACATTTACTGAGCAAAAGCCAAACATCAGCAACAAGCTCGGTGGAAAAAGGTCACACACAGCGGGTCTTACTCCTCCATGTGCCGAGGAGCAGTGACTTCCTGTCAGAGAAATGGAAGCCAGTGTTGTATCCTCGTGGTCAGTGTGCAGTTGAAGGATGAGCAGCCTCACTCACACTCTCCTCTGACTGACAGCTGCAGCTTACGTGTTCAGTGCCATGATGGAACTGCTGGAGCTCCTGCCGCCTGGTTCTCACTGTGATCTGCTGCTGTGCTGACCAGGATCCTCATAAATATCCATCAGCAGCTCATCAGCTTCTCTCTTTCCCAGCCTGAAGACGAGCCAGTGACGGATGCAGTGTGGAGCTGCTTCTCGTGGTGCTGATAACAAGCAGAACATAATACTGTGTCTGTATGTTTAGGCCCAGGACCTGTAACAACCACCGCAACTAACGTCTCGGCGTGGTTCTGAATAAAAGCCTGCGGTAGACAGATGAGCAAACCTCGATAAAACTGAAACAGCTTTGGTGGAATCATATAATTCAAGACGATACAAGCGAGGAGAGCTGCGTTTGCTACAGCTAACATGTTGACTTAACTGTAAAATGTCCTTTCATGATTTCTACACACCACTGCGGACATACTGTTGTACAGGTGTAACAGAAAACAAAGAGTTATCTTCTCCAAATTATATAAATAAAGTAGCTTGATCCTAGTCAAAATAAACATTATTTCTGCAGTTAATATGTAAATGCAGTCGGAGTTATTGAAATGATAGTTAAAGGTTAGCAAGTACGAGATCTGACCAAAAGCTAGGTTCAGGTTTTCCAACAGTCAGCTGACTAAGGTTTTCCTTCACACAGAAAACTTAGCTGAAACATGGCTAAGAGTTAGCATGCTAACAGAATAGTGAGAGGTCGTCGGCTAAAGATAGATACAACTTAGCAGCAACATTATAGTGTTAGTTATATAGTGGTGTTATATACACCTATATATTGTATCTGTCTTTGCCTTCACCCTGGTATAAACCTGTTGACTGTAAAGTAAAAAATCCTCCTTCAACTTTTCTATTGAAAAACATTCCTGATGATCAGGTACTTTTATGGCTGCAATGACCGCAGGGTTGCCAGTTTGAATCCTTATCTGTGAAGATTCAGGAGAGGGTGGACTACAGCGCGTAGAGAAACCCGGTGAAGGACTGAGACCAGTCTCTCCTGCAGCCTCTGTGATGACATTCCTGTTCCTAAAAACCAAGAATGTTCTGGGGCTGACAACCGCTGCATGCTTGTGCCAGAGCACATTTGCTGCCGTGACGTGTTTCTTGGACCAAACGTGAAATCTGAGTGTTGGTGCCACCTCCGCTGTCATGCTGCTCGTTAGGGAATTACTCGCTGGTTCCTGTATAAACACTGGTGACTAACTTCAGCAGCGACATCAGCACCGGAGAGAGCGTCTGATGACTTTGGCAGGAGGAAATGCAGTAGGTCACCTGAGGTGGAGAGCTGTAAAATCACTCCTAATCTCACATTAGTTATTTTGGCTCACAGGTTCAAAACAAAATAGCTGCACGTTAAAAGAAGAGGAATTGAAACAAGGTAAATATCCCAGAATTATACGACTTATTATGAAGTTTAGTTTGCTAAAAGTTAGCTGAAAATAAATGATCTAAGTTAGATCAAAGATGAGTGAGAGATGTAAAAACACTTTGGCAAAGTAGAACATAGCAACAGCAATCCAAAATCAGATGAATTTAGCTAAATTAGCTTCAGTTATCAGGAGACGGTCTGACCACAGCAACATATTTACGTCAGGTTAGCGTTGAACCAAGCCCAGAGCCTTCAGCCTCGTCTGAATAAAACATCTCTGAGCGATACTTCATTCATCATGTTTCACCCTGATCCTCGTCCTGAAGGTCCAGCTCCGGCTCACACCTCCTCTGGTGGCTCATCCTGGACCAGCTGGTTTAACTTTGCAGCCACTTTTCCACTTGAAGACTTAATGTGGACACGGAAAGGCAGCTGGATCTGATTAAATCAACTGGGTCCAAAAGATCACACCAGCTCCATCAGCTGGTACCAGAGGCCTCCAGTGAACGGGGAAGAGCAGGAAGAGCTGGAAACATGATTCCAGAGCTGGAAAAACACGGACCGCCCGGGAGGAATTCCCCAACGCTCCTCATTTATTTAAGATGTTCTTCTGCACTTACACTAATGTGACAAGCAGACGCTTTTAGTTCACAGAAATTCACATCCATCACTTGAATAAAGCTCACATTCTCTGAGCTCAGAGGTGAAAGACGATATAAAACCAAGACCGGACATCTGATGCACAAATATAGGTTAAAGGGAAATTTTTTTTTTCCTTCTTTATTGAAAATGTGTGAGCGTTTCTGTGCTCGCCCTCACGACTCTTTATTACTCGCTCTGACATTCCAGTGGATGCAGGTGTGTCCAGATGCTCTGAGGAGGTCAGCTGTGAGCATCTTGACATGTCGTCAGGTCATAAAACATTTGATCATCACAGCAGAAAACATTCACTGAAAAAAAACAACAAAAAAACAAAAACATCCGAGTAGTTTCAGTTAAGGATAGGTCACAATTGTGAGTCTAGACTTGGAAATTGCTGCGTTTGAACTATGATGTCATGGACTTTGGGTTCTGTGGATTACCCACAATTCACTGCAAATGCTGCTGAAGGTCTCAGAGATCAGGAGGGTCACGTCTGAAGAGAGAGACATGTGTCCAGGACCTGGACAGATTTCATGCTCCTAAACGTTCACATGATTTAGGCTCTTCAGGACTACCTGCTGTGAGAGGGTTAACCTGATACAGATGGAGCCCTGCGCACACACACACACACACACACACACACACACACACACACAGAGAGAGACAAACAGCAACAACATATAGCATCACTCAAAGTTAGTCTGGGAAGATTTAAAAAAAAAAGTGAGTCAAAAGTAGTTGAAAGTGATCCGTAAGTAAAGCAGAGAAGAAGTTGAGTGAGATCCAGATCGTGTTTTAATGTCTGATGAAATGTGTCCTCTGGGATCAGCTCTGTGTCCTGATGTGTGCTGCTAATGGTTTAAAGCTGTGTCTGTAAGGAGCAGCCCAGGGTGTGCTGCAGCATCTGGACGAGCACACACACACACACACACACACACACACGTGTGTGTGTGTGTGTGTCAGTGTCAGTGTCAGTGTGTGTGTGTGTGTGTGTTCTGAACATGTGTTTTCCCAGACTGCTGCTGCAGGGACTTCTCTTTTGTTTTTTGTCTTTCTTTAAAAACCTCTGTCTCTCGTTCTAATTTCATTTTCTTTTCCTTTTCCAGTCCACTGAAAACATGAACAAACTCAACCTTCTGTTTTCTAACAAACACAACCAAAATCATTCTTTGACTCTACCCAGACTGGACTTTGTTTTTTTATTGAATAATTTCTCTAACTTTTTATCAATTTGTCATATTTATTTACTTATATTATTACCAACTGGAAACAAGTTACAGATTTACTAAATATAACATCAAATATTTTAACAAGTACATTTTAATATTAAGGAATGTTGATTTATCTAGATTAATCATGATTAATTATTAAAAATTTTATTATGTTTTTATTCATGATAAATTCTCTCAGTCATAATAACTCTCATATAACAACAATATTAATAATTACTATTTTTAACTATGTATATTTTCAACTAACCAGCTGTATTTATTGGTATAAATATAATGGTTAACTGCTTACTTACACAATACAGCTCCTTTATTTTTTTTTAAAAACATGCCTTACATCATTTTTTTATGATTTCAAATCAACATTTTACTGACCTGTTTGGAGGGTTATTATTTCAGCCATTACTTTTCACTGCACACAATTTATTCTCTGTTTTGTTTTATATCTGTGACTTTTGTCAAAGCACTGGTCGCTGCTGCTGCTGCTGCTGCTGTTGCTGCTGCTGC
>NC_024320.1:13223003-13226967 GCF_000523025.1 Cynoglossus semilaevis
TAATCTTTTACACAACCCTCATTATACTCCCTACAGAAACCAATGAGATCAGTCTCCTCTCTCTGCTGCTGCTGCTGCTGCTGCTGCTGCTGCTGCTGCTGCTGCTGCTGCTGCTGCTGCTGCTGCTGCTGCTGCTGCTGCTGCTGCTGCTGCTGCTGCTGCTACTGTTGCTCCACCAACACATTAGTGTTTCATTATCATCAGCCTGCAGTTAGTAATGAGGCCAGTGTCATTGATCTGTGTGTGAGTGTGTTTTGCAGTAATATTTAACTCAGTGGAAAAACAATCAGCAGTGTTTTCCCTCTGAGATTTTTACACTGTTTGTGAAGATAATGGTGCATTGATCAGGGTGCCTGTGTGTGTGTGTGTGTGTGTGTGTGTGGTGCGCCTGGGGGGGTCAGCTGTTAATCTAAATTAGACCTTCTTTCTATAACACAGTGATAAAATCATAACATTTGCACGTGATTAAGGCGTGAAATATTTGTTTTAGAAAAATATCTGCTTCATTCTTTCACGGTTATCTGTGAGTGGAATGTTCAACATTAGGGTCCACTTTGAATCATGTGTTGGTTCAGGTGCAGCTTTTTAGATAATGTCAACAACCTGTTAGTGTCTGTGGACCTGTCACCTTTTCTAATTCTTTTTTTGTGCTAATTTGTTTTCGTGCTCTGACCTGACCATCCTTTCTCACTTCTGTCTCAGACCAACTGTCTCAGATATATTTATTTGCTGTGTTTATTATTTCTGTTGAACTGATCGCCCTCCTGCACCTCATCAGGGTTTAATTGGAGCAGGAAATCAATATTTTCTGGATTAATTGAATAAATAATCAATATTTCAGTGAATTAATTAAATAATCATTTACAGCAGCCTCATTAGACGACCTACAGAAACCAATTAGATCAGTCTCCTCTCTCTGCTGCTGCTGCTGCTGCTGCTGCTGCTGCTGCTGCTGCTGCTGTCTGTTTCACTGGGATGTCAGCATGTGAAGTCATATCAGTGATCGTTCTAAACACGTTTGTTTGAGGTGTTTCCTGAAACTACAATCTCCTGATTAAAAAAAGTCTTTATAAACAGAACAAATACAGACTGCCATATCGTACAGTAAGACTGCTGATGTTGCTGCTGTTTTCATCGTTACGTTTTGGAACTGTACTTTTAGTCGTCCGTACTCAGCAGGACACACGGTCGGTGCCCATGCACGTGCATGCTCACGCTCGTGCACGTGCATGCTCGTGCACGAGTACCCACACAGGCATGCGGGGCCCCGGTATCATGTGTCCCCCACATGTCCTCAGTTAGTTTTTCAGCCTTTGACTCAAACATGAGGAGACAGAGCAGCTTCAACACTGCAGCCAGGCTGATCTGAGATCTGTATTTAAGGGTTTCTCTGGACACACACACACACACACACACACACAGAATACCTCCTACAGTAATCTTATTATTTTTACTGGTGTGTGTTGACCACACACTGGTCATAACTCCAGGTTAACCGTCCTCTACTGGCTCCGCCCCCTGTTGGTGACCTCAGCCTGTGATGGTGTCATCTGAAGCTACTGTATTGCTAATGCTGACTTTTCATTGGATGCTGAAAAACAATTAGAAAAGGGTTTAATATATATGTGCTAATATATAAATACAAATAGATTTACTTTGGTTTGTGAAGATTTGGTCAAACATTTCTGGATTCAATTATGTTGATGAGCACAGAAATATAGAATTGTATGATATAATGACGTTGGTATTTTTGTATTTTTTAAAAACAAAAATGTGTCGTTTTGAGTCAATAATAGTGTTTTATAATCTCATTTTCTTTCACGTTCAAGAGTTGATTTTGTCTTTGTGTGTGTGTGTGTGTGTGTGTGTGTGTGTGTGTGTGTGTGTGTGGTAAACGTCGGTCCACACTGATCCATGAGTCTGATCCCAGAACAGCTGTTGGACTGTTGCTGCTTCTCCTCTTCTTCTGCAGACAAACATCTGTGCTTCATCTCCACACTTTGACTTCAGCTCCTTCTGCTGCTCCTCCTCCTCCTCCTCCTCCTCCTCCTCCTCCTCCCCCTTTTCTTCTCTCTGATGTTTGTTTTTTCCCCATCATCCATCTGCTCCTGATGAAACCTGGAACCTGCCGTTTGTTCTAATGGACAGGAGCAGACGGAAGCTGAGGAGAAAACACCTTAAACCCAAACCTGTGTCGTCTCTTCTGCTCTTAATAGATTAGTTCTTAAATTGTTATATATATTTTTTGTTCTTCTCGTCTCCTGATGGACGTGGAAGTGTCTCCAGCAATGCATGTTTGACATTTGACCTCTGGGATTGGTCACAGCTGAGGTGCAGGTGTTTCACCCGCCCACCTGTTAACAACTGATAGGAAGACTTCACTCTTTTACCCTGTGATAAATACGCTCAGAGAAATCCACAACACAGATTTCTTACCACAGCTGGGTTCATATTCATTATCCAGTGACTAACCCTAACTCTTCAAATGCTGCTGAGAAAAAGCTAACAGTTGAAACAGCCATAGAAACCCCAGTTATCAAAACAATAAAATACTGGAAATACAACATAAACTGTCATAATATCACAAAGGTTGATGAAGATTGAAGAAGATATTGTTAAAAGTGAGCTCATAAAATAGAAATGTAAGTGCACCAGAAGCTGACAAAGACCCGTTAAAAACCGGCTACGAAATCATTTTAAACTCATTGAAGAATACGGCAAAACATGAGGGTAAAAAAAGCAACAACAAAACACAGCAAAAATAGGTAAAAGTTAGTCATAATAAAACAAACACAAAATGAACCCAGTGTGTAAGCAAATGTATCTATTTATTATTTATTTATTCAGTGTGTAAATAATGAACCCAGTGTGTAAGCAAATGTATTTATTTATTTACAGTGTGTAAATCAAAAAAAAGTTCTGATAAGCTGTAGATGAATGAGTTATACGACAAAATCTTACAAATGTTCCAGGGACGTTAGCCACAAAATCACAAAGCTTCAGTGTTTGTGGAAATTACACTGGAAATGATCCAAGCTGCCTCTGAAACCTATTTCACAGGATCAGAATAAATGTCCTGGTTAAACAGTTTTCCACAGCCACAGCCACACACACACACACACACACACACAGACACACACAGAGGGATCTTGAGATGGCGTGTCACAGACCACACACTGTGCCAGCTGTGTGTTAAAACAGTTATTCACGGTCTCGCATTCTGACGGCAGATGAGTCTGGAAACCTGAACTGCTGCCCTCCCTGTGTGTGTGTGTGTGTGTGTGTGTGTGTGTAGATGTGTGAGAGTACATGTGTGTTGGGATTGAACTTTTATAACAGGAGCTTTTTGGATCAATTCCAGGGCAATTTTATTAGCAGTATGCTAACCTTGAGCTAACCTTAAGTTACATTAAGGCCGATTGTTTACACTGCCCCCTAGTTGACTTTACTTTAAACTGTTCTGTGCCGTTCAGTTTTTTCCCTTACATGTAACAGACAAACCAACATATATGAGAATACGTGGACAGAGACTTGGCCGCTGTGTGAGGAGCCTACAGGAGCCTGCTTGGACATTTTACACTCAGGTCTGGTCTACATTTCGCCGGAGCGTCGAGGGTTCCAGAGGTCCGACCCTGGTCCTGCACTCTGTAGATGTGATGGTTGATACGGACCGTGGATGATGACTTCTCCACCACATTAACTGCTCACGTACTCGGCGGAGGAGGCTCAGTGAGTCTTTGAGAATCTTTACTGTCTTCATAAATACATCTGGAGCGCTGCCAGCAGATCTGCTCTGTGAGAGCAGCCGACAGGAAAATCAAGTGCTGCCTGTGGACCTCTGCAGGAGCTCAGCAGCATATCAGTGCTAACACTGGTGGTGGAACTGAAGATACAGACCACCCTCATCTTCACCCTGTCTGTCTGTCTGACTGTCTGTCTGTCTGACTGTCTGTCTGTCTGTCTG
>NC_024320.1:13229148-13246274 GCF_000523025.1 Cynoglossus semilaevis
CTGTCTGTCTGACTGTCTGACTGTCTGTCTGACTGTCTGACTGACTGTCTGACTGTCTGTCTGTCTGTCTGTCTGTGTGGATCACTCTGAAACCCACCAGATTTATACGGTAACCTCCAGTCACAGCAGAGATAAAGAGAGACGACATCCAGACAGAAACGTCAGGGTTTCAGACGATAACGTCAGAGCTACGTTTATTATCGTTAACAGCAGAACTCTGTGTTTGACTTTAATTATCACCAGTTTTCTTTGTTTTTCTGTGTTATTGACTTTTTTATTTAATTCTTCAGTTTATTTTCATATTTCTTCCTCTCACTCTCTCACCCTCTCACCGTCTCTCTCACCCTCTCTCAACCTCTCTCACTCTCTCTCCCTCTCACCCTCTCACCCCCTCCCTCACTCTCTCTCCCTCTCACCCTCTCTCCCTCTCTCCCCCTCTCTCACCCTCTCTCACTCTCCCCCCCTCTCACCCTCTCTCACTCCCTCCCCCCCCCTCCCCCCCTCTCCCACTCTCTCCCCCTCTCTCACCCTCTCACCCTCTCTCACTCTCTCACACTCTCTCCCTCTCTCTCTCTCCCTCCCTCACTCTCTCTCCCTCTCTCCCCCTCTCCCACTCTCTCCCCCTCTCTCACCGTCTCTCACCCTCTCCCCCTCTCTCTCCCTCTCCCCCTCTCTCACCGTCTCTCACCCTCTCTCAACCTCTCTCACTCTCTCTCACTCTCTCTCACTCTCTCACACTCTCTCACTCTCTCACACTCTCTCACTCTCTCACACTCTCTCCCTCTCTCACTCTCTCACTCTCTCTCCCCCTCCCCCTCTCTCACCCTCTCTCACCGTCTCTCCCCCTCTCACCGTCTCTCACCCTCTCTCACCGTCTCTCACCCTCTCTCACCCCCTTCCTCTCTCTCCCTCTCTCTCCCTCGCTCTCTCTCTCACTCTCTCACCCTCTCACTCTCTCACCCTCTCTCCCCCTCTCTCACCGTCTCTCACCCTCTCACCCTCTCTCACTCCCTCCCCCCCCCTCCCCCCCTCTCCCCTTCTCTCCCCTCTCCCCCCTCCTCCCCCCCTCTCCCCCTCTCTCACCGTCTCTCACCCTCTCTCAACCTCTCTCACTCTCTCTCCCTCTCACCCTCTCTCCCCCTCTCTCACCGTCTCTCACCCTCTCACCCCTCTCACCCTCTCTCACCCTCTCACCCTGGACATTTCAAACAGACTTTGTTCTCTACGTTCGCTCATCTCTCCTCTGTCTTTCATCGCAGTGACTCAGAGGTGGCGAAGGCCGATGCACAGGGAACGATTCGTCATCTTCAATTTACATACGGCTGTCAGGGCCTGCCACGGCCTGGACGCTGATGTCATCCCTGCCTGGGGCCCCTGCAGGATGGAGTGCCCCCCCCTGGATGGGAAGAGTCTCCGCTGTCATGGTGGACAGAGAAGTGAAGCTTCCTCGTCCTCCTCCTCCTCCTCCTCCTCCTCCTCCTCCGTGGGAGTCGTATCACTGTTCAAATAGGATGATACATGTGGAGGTGTGTGTGTGTGTGTGTGTGTGTGTGTGTGTGTGTCTCAGTTTGTATGTAACCTGTGTGTGATAGAAAAAAAAACCTTAATTATAATTGAAGTTGTTAAGTATTTTATTGCTAACCTTTAGCAGTTCATTGGCTAATTCTTTGTTGTTTTTGTTCATATTTTTAGCTAAATATTTACTCTGGCTTTTAATTATTTTACATTATTGTATTATTTAATATTTCTGATCAGTATGTTTCAAAATGTCTCTCTACCTTTGTTTGGTTGTAAAATATGGAAATATATTTATTTATTTATTATTATTATATTTGTTGGTTCAGTAGTGTAGCGGTTAGCACGCCTGCCTCAGAAGCAGAGAGTAGAGAGTCCTGGGTTTGATTCCCAGAGGAGCCACAGGCTTGAGTGTGAATCCTCCGCTCTGAGTCGCTTCAGTTATTGTTTACAGTAGATTTAAAGGCCGTGTCTTCCAGGGAACAGCCAAGATCTGTTAGCTCACATATATTCAGTCATTCATCATTAACTTTATTCATGGGACGATTAATGAAAGAGAAACATTTCTGAGTCGATGTGTCCCACGTGGAACCCATCGAAGATTCCAGAAACATTTGGTCTCAAACTCCTGGACTCTGTGAAAACTGCGCTCTTGTTTATGAGAATAAAGGTTGTTTTCTCCATTCTGATCTGTGTGTGTGTGTGTGTGTGTGTGTGTCCAGATGTGTGTGAGAGAGACAGAGAGTTGGATCTGTTGGTGTGCGAGGTGTCCTGTCCCTCATTGATCACCATCTTCTTCTCACTCCAGCTGCAGACGCCCAGAGAAGATGAAGTGCTTCCACATGTTTGAGGCTGAGGTGCTCGTGGTCATGTGATGACCACCCAGACTACAGGGACTCCCAGGTGTGTACGCGCCTCTGTCACACACTCTCCGTCAGAGTAAGACTGTGAAATTAACAACCCACACACTTCATATGTTCTATGGTCTTTGTTTGAACTCAACGCCTACTTTAAAGGGATAGTCCACGTATGTCCAAGGATGGAGGCGTGGCCTTCTAACTTATATCAGTCCGCCGCTGGTTCATCAGCACAACCTCATCGTTACTGAGAAGAAATACTAAACAAGGTTCATATCAATTACATCAGATGATTTGATTGTATTTTTTTACAAATGTGTCGGTTCTTTAGTGTAAATGATCCATATTTGATGAGTTTGTGTCACAGGTAAATCTGACTGGAGGTTTTTAATGACTAAAGTCACAACATAAATTCCAACCTATGATTGGCTGAACAACAGTGATGTCATGTCAAAATGACACTTTCCTTTTTTGGCATTTTGATATTGAAATCAAATGTATTTTAAAGGCACCTTACGTCCATGACGACCTCAGTAAAGCTGCTCTCGGTGAATCGTGTGATTTGAAGGTCAATCCAAAGGAAAGATTTCAGTTCAGACTTTTTGAGACAAAGTCAGCGGCTGATTTGCTTTGATGTAAAATGACTGATTTTCCGTTTGGATGTGAATGGTACAAACTCTAACTTTTGCTGAGTGCCTGAGTTTGTCTCCCTCCACGTGTCCTGTGACCAAATCCTGAACTTCAACCCTTCAACACTGAAGGCCGTCGCTCCCTCTGCTGCTGTTGTTTTCCAGTCACTGTTGTGATTTGATTTTCCCTGGGATTCATGTCGTGTGCAGAGCAGCACATTAATGCTGGGATGTGACTGTTGGACTGCAGTGACGTGTTGTCTGCCACATAACTGTGGCTGCGCATACACTGTCATTTCCTGACGCTCGCTTTTTAATTACAGAGGAGTCGCTGCTGCTCTCAGTAGCTCCATGACTACATGGGAGAAATTGCCTCCTTATGTCCAGGGATTGTCTCTGAAAAAGGTTGAAGAAGATTTAGTTCTCACAAGGAATTACACATGAAATCAGTGTCTCCATGGCACGGATCGGCCGCTGGTGGATTGTAAAATGTTTGATATCATTTTAGGAAAACATGTTTTTTAACAGTTTCATTCAACATTTTTTAGTGTTATAACATTTTGTTATAACATGTTAAAATTAAAACCTCTATGGAAAAATGTTACTGAAGAAAAAAAACACAAAAGTTCACAAAATATTGTACCCAATATTTGATTCCAAGTATAAGAAATCAGCATTTCTGCTGGTCAGGAAAGAAGGGCTTCCTGAGGGTGGGAGTGAAGACAAGTGCAGAAGGAGAAGTGAAGGACAGGAAAGTGCTAGAACAGGAGGAGCCGAGTCTCCAAGATCTTCTTGAAGATCGTTGGTGGAACGATCAGACGAGAAGATTTGTCTTGTGCGCAGTAATAAAACAACAGTAACCGCTTTTTCATTATTTGGTTAAAGTAAAAAGGAATAATATTTCCATTTCTCAATCACTTTCTCTTTAATCTGGAAGTTCAGATATCGGTGCTGTGTTAAACCCAAACCCCACCTCTTATGGTACAGACTCCGCCCCCTGACTCGCAGCCCCCCCGGCCCACCGCCCTCCCTCTCCTGTGAGGAGCAGAGTAAACAAGTGGTGCTGTTTATATCCTCCATGTAATCTGGACTGAGCCGAGTCCCAGCCTCCAGACTCTGCTGCTCTGTGGGAGGTTTCACTCTCAATGACACCTTTGTCCGTCTACGTGTGTGTGTGTGTGGGGGGGGGGGGGGGTGTGTAAGTATGCACATGTGTTCCGGAGCATGAATATGTGTGTGTGTGTGAGAGAGAGCGTGCACATGCGTGTGAGATGATCCAGTCGACAGACCACAGTCAGTCAACACAAAGTTCCCTGCAGTGAGAAACATGTTGATTCTTCTCAGGAAAGGAACAACACTGCAGGCAGAAGGGTTTCAACATCACACACACACACACACACACACACTCACACATATATATCTGCATGACAAATACAGACACTAAGCTTGTGTTTTTGACTCTCTTTGGGACATTTTTTTTCCTGATTCTAGTCTAACCTTTAGCTATATTTAGGCTAAAAAAAAGTCCACGTTGACTTTTTTTTTTTTTAATCCCTGTCTTTGTTAGCTTAGCTGTTAGTAGTTGTTTAACTATTTGTGTGTGGCTCTGGCTGTGCGTTATTTGTACGCACATTTTAACTAAATAATATTAAACATTTTATTTGTTTTTCAGCCTGTGAACGGAGGCTAATTTGATGGTTGTCGTTGTCGTACTCTGAGCTTTGTTTCTAGATTTCTTGGCAAACTTTTAGCCGTCCTCCTTGACAACATTAGTTCTTAAACGTATCATCCTGTCTAACTTTTAGTCATTTAGCATATAAGGTTTGAAATCATTTTTCTGACTAGCTATTATCTATCTGACGTTTTACCATTTCACATTTTCTCTCTTGGCAGAATTCCTTTAATTCTGAACATTTTTGTAGATTCTGCAACGTTTTTTGTAAATTGTATTCCTTTGACAAATCTCTGCCAGCGTTTGTGTGTCTTTTAATTTACTTCTCAGTGTTTTTCAGCCACCTCTTTTTTACTAATGTAAGAAAATCTGAAACCCTCGCTCTGTGGTCGACCAAAGTTAAAACAGTAACACGGAGCACAATCTCAGACGCATCGTTTTTAACGTGGCCGTGGAACTGCAGCTCCGATTAGTTGATGTTGTAAAAAATAAAAGTGTGAATGAGCAGGAAGTGGTTAAAGAAGCCGGTGTGAAATCCAGTTTTAGAGGAGCGATCAAAGGTTTGGAACAATGACAACAGCATCAGTTTAAAAGGTCACCGCGCCCTGCTGACTCCCTGAGCCGAAGCTAATAGGCTGCAGCCAGACTGTGTGTGTGTGTGGGTGTGTGTGTGTGTGTGAGAACGAGACACCGAGTGATCATAACAACACAACTCTTGGGTTGAACGGATGTTTCAGTATTTTTTATTATTATTATTATTGTAGTGAGCGTTGAACTTTAAAGGATCTTAACAAAATTTGCAGTCAATAAAATCAACATCACAGTTTGACTCTTACTGTACGACATGAAGATTCTTTATATCACGGCTCACTCGCCCACACCAGAGTCCATAGAGAAAGTCAGACATTTAAATCACCAGGAGTAAGTGCAGTATCTTAGTGCTGCCTCACTGGGACAGCTGTCAGGCATCTGATTCAAATCTGAATTCTTCATTTTAATTCTCTTCTCTCTAAATCTCTGACACAAACTGACCACTTGAGGCAGCAGTAGCTCCGTTGACTAAGATAAAATCAACTGTTATCTCTATGGACTTTGGTGTTTGAATTAAAATAATAATGCGTAGTTTTTTATTCCTATATTTCCAGGAAACTAAGGTTTTTAAAGCTTAAGTCCATAAAAGAACATCAGTGATTTTAGCTTCCAAAGCTGCTGGCTTACTGCTGCCCCGTGTGGCCAGTTCTTGTATTCAAGTGTAATACGTGAAATGATTTTAAACATGGTAGTTTAAACCCTTTGACCTCAGCACTGGACGCAGCAGCAGCAGCAGCGGTGGTTGAACTACTGCTGTGTCCAACTTGGATATATTTGTTGTTGTGACTTTGAAATATTAGGATGAAGTTATGACGACTGTTGTCATGGACTAATGATAACCATAATTCCATCCTACGACTGTTATGTTAAGTGGTCTTGATCCCCTCTCAGATTCATGTAAGCCTACATTAAGACAAAGCCTGCACTTTCCCTTTAACCTGCTGCACTTTCCTGCCTCCTCTTGAGCCTCCTCCTCCTCTCTCAGCTCAGGCTGATAAAAGCCTCACTTCCTGCTCTGAATCCAAACCCTCATCCTTTTCTTTCTTACACCGCACACATTTCCAGTGTGTATTCTCCTCTTTTATTGCTTCTTTCATTTGCATATAAATTAAATCCACATTGTGCCTGCAAGGCTAACTATGCTAACGATCCGTCCGCCGCCTTTTCTTTGTTTTACAGATTAAAAAAAAAAAAAAAAAAAACGAGGAAAAAAAAATCCTCCTCCTCCTGCTGCTTTTTCAGAAGCAGGAATCCTCTCATAATTGTATGAATTTTAAGTACACTCTCTTGTCATGAGAGGCTCCTTTTCCGGCGTCACAGCAGGGAGGGAGTCGTCATTAGAAAATCAGAGCTGCAGGCTTGGCTGAGCGTGAAGAAACACCGCCGCCATTGCTGCCGTCGCCTCTTCTGCTCTCCTACCGCTGCGCCTTCTCCTTCTTTATCGTCTTCATTTTCTCCTTCTCCTTCTTCTTCTTCTCCTTCATCGTCTTCTTTCTGTTTTTTCCTCTTCTTTTTATTTTTTGATCCTTTTCACCTTGGCTCACACGTGCAGACCAGACGGTCGCACAAAAACAATAGACCTATGTGTGTGTTTTTGCTAAATATAACCACGACCTCTCGCTGTGCGTCCAAAAAGAAGCAAAAACACTCACAAATGATATTTCTATCATATGTAAAATGTTATAAAGTCAAATATCAAAGTCCTTTAACACTTTTTTGGCTGCAGACGTATTTTTCCTCAGTGAATGGGAAACATTAGGTTTAAAATAGACTGGAGTATTGGATTCATAGATCTGAGGACAGGTGGTTTGAACTGAGGAAAATAACACCTTCTCTAAAGGAAAGAAGGAGAGAAGAGAGAGAATATCTGCGTCGTGTGTGTGGTTGTAATAAGTCAAAGAGCAGAAATCAGACAAATGTGACTGAAATATTTTAGTTCAACAGTGAAATGGTGTGAGGTTCATATGGCAGGAAATGATAGAAAAAATATAGAAATGTATCAATACAATCATCTGATAAATTCAATATGAAAAATGCAAATTAGTAAATGAAACCATTACAGTGACAATACTAATTAAATGCATTAAATAAACATTCATGATTGCGTTTATTTAAATATTCAATAAAAATATTTTTTGGTAAAATAGACACATTTTTCATGATGCAGTGTAATTTTTGGAATTATTAATTTGGATGCTTATCAATTTTTTTTTTTAATTTGAAATTTAATTTTTTAAACTCAATAATATAATGTTAAAAAATAATAAACATTTTCAAAACATGCAAATTAGCAATATTTAGATTTGGTTTCCTATTGTACATGAATATTCATATCCATGCCCACATATTTAAATGAATGCTGAATTTATATGACTGTTAATGTCGCTGCTGACGTTGAAGCTGCAGGGGAACAACATTAGTGAGTGAAATAATCAGTGTGTTTCCTGTTCGTTTGCTTGTCCAATACGTGAGAATATAAACGTAATCGTTGATTTTAAATGTATTTTCAGCCTTGATTTTCATTTGTGTCAACAAGGAGAATTTGGGCTAAAATAATGTCAAAATAACGTCTATGAATATTCAATTATTAGATTTAAATTATTGCTGACTTTACATGAGTGTAATTATCACCTAAGAGGTTTTAGCTGCAGGGAAACAAGCTCATTACTGAGTCCGATAATGAGTGTGTGAGGTGTTCGTCTGAATTATAATCTCTAATCTGTATGGTAATGTTGAGTGACGGCTGCACATTCATGCTGTCTCTCCTAAAGCCCACCATCTTTAATTTCTGCTCTGTAAAGCAGAGCTGAACGTAAACGCTTCATCTTGAAATAATTAGAAGAGAGTCGAACTCAGGGGCCGTGAACTCAGCACTGCAGAGCTCATTAGATCCTAATTCAATAATCTGTTTATGAGGTGAACCAGGAGAAACAGCAGTTAAAGGAGACGCAGCGTCTCAGGGCCTCCTCTTTGGAGCTCATCTGTGCAGAACCTCCTTCACTTTCTCTCCAAATTAAAACTAAAGCCAAGGTGAGATCTCCGAGCCTGCCTTTGTGCTGAAACGACAAACACAATCTGCTTCAGTACAAAGGAGGCTTCAATTCGGCAAATGTGGGAGGATTCCACGCTACATTCACTCTCATTTTTCAGGAAAACTAAGAATCAAATCAGTGTAAAAACACTCCCAGTGGCTCTGTCACGTCAGTTAGCATTGATGGACACATTTTAACTACCAAATGTAGGTCAGAACTTAGGTTTAATCACACTGACACTCACACTCCACAGATGTACGATCAGCTGCAGCTCAGTCCACTGTGTATGACTGACACACACACGTCTCCTGAGTTGGCATTGAAGTGGAGAATATTCAGCACATGTGAAACTGCGTTAACACCAAATGTAGTTCACAATACGTGGTGAAATCCCTTTAACGCTGAGCCTCATTCAGTTCCTGTGGAAACTGAAGAATAAAGTGAAGGTCAGGTCTATTTCTCCAGCTTAGTTAATGTGACATGTATTACCTCGTTTGATTTCATCCTACAATGGAGACTAGATTTGCATTTGGTGAATATTTGAAACGTGAAATGTTGGTCACACTTCAGGTTAAAATACGTCGGTGCTGAACTTTCTTCCCTTTTCTTTAGAAAGAATGACTAAAGTCAGGGTTGGGGGTTTTCTGTCGCCTTTTTCTGTGTGGATTAAGAACATCGTCTGAGCTTTGGTGAAGTGAAGGTTTGATCTGCTCACGTGGACGTGTTTAATCAGTGACAGACACTGAAATCTGTATCAGAGTTTCTTCAAGAAAATAAGGAATAAGTCAAGGGTTCAACATTAATGTGTGTGTGTGTGTGTGTGTGTGTGTGTGTGTGAGTTGAACACCTCACTCATCCAGTGGTAGTGTAGATATTCTGTCTATTTCAATCAATTCTGTTTCCTTACAACAAATGTCACTCACTTTGTCAGTGAATAATGAAACGGTGTTTCTTCCTGTTACTGTTTGTGTCGTCACTGATCTGAAGAATAAATCAACTTAAGGTGGAAACATTTACAAACCTAAACTAATTCACTCTTCATTAAATTCAGTGAATTAAACATAATCATTTAGTGATTATATTATTCTTTAACATTTATTGTGGCTCGGACTTTGTGTTGAATTGCCACTAATTTTAAGAAAATAAAAATAAAATGTAAGGCTTTTTTTTTTTTACCACGGTGTGTATGTTAGTTCTATGACCTGATTCGTAGTAATGTGGACACACACACACACACACACACACCCCCATATTTCATCACTAAAGAATGAGTTACAGTCCACAGGATACACAGTGACTGTAGCAGAGCTAACATGGAGACATGCTAACAGTCTGAACCTCATTCACTGTTCCACCGATTTCCCCCGCCACAACACTGACACGCCTTTTTGTACTTATGTCGATGTGGGAAATTATTCAACAGTTGTAATTTGAAATGAAGAAATAGAAATTTGAACAAAAATACTAAAAACAAAGTACAACCTAAGGAGAAATGGGGAAAATTTGAAAAAAAAAAAATCCAGAAATGTTATTATTTATATCTTTTCATAAAGAAAAATGATAACGTTTCAGAATTAGATTTAAACATCAGTTCTTCACAACTGCTTTCCACAGATAATTTCATAATCTAAAAAAAAGTTGTAACGTCTGCCTCAGTCTAATATTTTTCAGCCACCAATGTGCAGATGTTTTGATAAAAATGTGTTTATTTACAGGGTACTTTTGATCAAACCTGATTTATGTCCAGTTTTTCTGTTACCTTTTACTCTTTATTAATCAAACACATGGGGATTTTTTTTATGTGTTAAAATAATCATAGAGTTTCATGTGAAATGACATCAAATGTAGAACAAATGTACAAGAGCATTTGTAGAAAAAAAATAGTCAAGATATTTAAGACAGCTCACCTGGTCATACATCAGTCAATACACACACACACACACACACACACACACACACACACACGCACACACACACTCACAGGACGTGTCACAGAACCTAGAAGTTCAATCTAAATGCCATAAAAGACGAACAGTCTGAAAAATAATCCAGTGTGAAGAAACAGGGATTATCTGCTAATCTGACTGTGATGGAGGATCTGGGTGTGTGTGAGAGAGAGAGAGAGAGAGAGAGAGAGAGAGAGAAAGCTTCTTCTGTCCCAAATAACAAAACCAAAAAATAGCGTCAAGTTTCCGTTAAGAACGTGTAAAAGCTCAGTTAAAGCAGTCGGACAAATGACGTCAATGTTGAACAGTTAGAAACTGATTAAACAGAGTCAGACTGTGACTGCATCACTTCACCAACATGTAAAAATACAAGAAAGGCTTTATTTATTATTGATTTAGTTTAAAAATGCAATGTTATGATAATGTCAATATAAAAAATGCAAATAAATAATACAATATAAATAAACTCAATGCAACTATTTTATTTTTTCTCTCAATTTTGTTATTAATGTTCAAATCTTCAGGTCAGATAAATAAAAATAATTAGTGTTAAAAACTAGAAGTATCTTAGTTATTTCAAAAACCTTTCTGTTTAAATAAAAATGAGTTCCATTTAAATACGTTCACTGCCTTCAGATCCTGTTGGTGAAACCATGAGTTAAAGTGGTTCAGATCATCGTCAGTCCACTTGTTGGACTTCATTTAAATCTGTTCCAGTGCATGAGTTTATGTTTTTGTTTTTTAATTCATTCAGATTATCAGAAACTTTTTAGCTTTAATTCATATTAAATGTATGAGATAAGATTCAAATTTTATTAAATTCTAGTCGCGTTTCTGCATTGATAATTTATCAATTCATGAAAAAAGATGACGTTCAAATAACCTGATAGTTTAAATTTAAATTGAAGATGGATAATTTATTAACGTGTGTGTCATTTGTCAAATTCACATTTTTGATTTTGTTATTATAAAAATAAAGCAGAATGGCTTTGTTTATTTATTTATGTATTTATTTACTTTTTTTTTTTACAGTCATTAAAACCAAACCTTTTGCTTTTTGTTGTCATTTTGTTTTGAAAGGACAGAGAGAAGGAGTGACGTCACCTGCTTTTTGTTTGGTTTTATTTCAGACTCTAACACGAGGACACGTATGAAAATCTTTGGCTTGTCTGAGTCTGTGACGATGCGTTCAATGACCACAGGAAAAAACCACAGGCAGCTGAAATGAAAACGTATCAGGTACAACATGATAACTGTGTGTGTGTGTGTGTGTGTGTGTGTGTGTGTGTGTGTGGTTGGATTATATATAAACTTTAATATAGAATAATAATAATAATAATTATGTCCATATACTGTTAGCATCAACGTGAATCTGAGTTTCCTTTTTTTTTTTTACTTTTAAATAAGCGTCTCCTCCTCCTCCTCCTCCTCGTAGTCCTGCTCCTCCTCAGTTTTTCATTGTCTTTCTTATAGTTCCATGAGACAGGGAGTCAAATGTCCTACTCGCTGTCCTCCTTGTCCTCCTGCACCGTGGTGGTGGAGTGGTTGTACAGTCCTTGGGCCATCAGGTGTAGAGCCAGCCCGTTCTTGTAGCCGGTGGCCTTTTTGATCTTGGCCCGTTTGTTCTGGAACCAGATCTTGATCTGGGACTCGTTGAGGTTCAGTTCCTGGGCCAGCGATTGCCGCCGCTGCTCCGTGATGTAGCGACTGGCCTGGAACTCATTTTTCAGTCTCTGCAGCTGCTCAGCAGTGAAGGCCGTCCTGGGCCGCTTGTCCTCCTTGCTGCTCTTCTTCTTCTTCAGTTTCCTGGTCCTGGGGCCTGGCGTGGAAACAACAATGGAAAACAAAACAAATATTTATTCTACAGCTGGAGTTTGGTTTCCATTGCAGAGCTGCTGCTGCAGCCGCTGCTGCTGCTGCAAAACACAGCTGATGTTCACGCTTCAGCATCATCTGGTTTATATGATCAAATGTAGGTCAACACCACAGGTCTAAGTTCTCTCTTTCCAGACAATAAAAAACACTGTAGAATTACAGATCAGGGACCAAAAAAAAAATCATTTTTTAAAAATCAACGATGTTTAGTCAGAGCCAGACAATACACAAAAAAGTCAGGTTTAAAACCAAAAATTGTCTAAATTTCTGGAGAGGTGAAAAAATCATTTAATATCATCATTCATTTAATAAGATAACAGATGGAGGATCTGTGAATTCTGAAAACGTTGCCTCTAAGTAGTAAAGAAGCCAAATATTGTCAAAAGACTGACAGAATTAAAAAAAAGGCAAAACTATGAGAAGGTTTGGCCCAAAAATACCCTCAAGGTGGCAGAAGAAATGCAGCAAAAAAAAAAAAAAAAAACTACAGTAGATTTAAATCAGCACATATTTACTCACATATTTGTTAGACAGACATCAACCAATAATAAAATAGATCATGTTCACCAGAAATATAGTCAACTATATAGAAAAAATACCAATAACAAATAACCAAAAATGATCCCATCATAGTGGAGGGTTAGCAAAAAATCTGGAGGTGCTAAAAAGTAAAAGCTTAAAAAAAATTAGCAATGACAAAAAGACCCAGGAGTCGACTTCAAAGAGCCACAGAAAATGAGTCTACACCAGATTTAAACGTGACTTTAGCGTTTGAAATTTGTTACTCAAAATTACCCCATGGACACAAACTGCCCACAGGAGGCAGCACTGACGCAGCAGCTCATGGATCTCTCAGCTAAAATCACCCATCATTTTCTCTGTGGACTTTGGTGTGGGAGCGTGAGCCAAATACAAACTCTAACGTCCAAATAAAGCTATATTTTTGTCACTTTTTATTAGGTGAGTGTTTTGTAAATATGTGCACATCCTACTCTACAGAATTCCATTGAAAAAATCTGTGGTTTTACCTCAGAACGACAGTAGCCACTGATCTGCTGCTGCCTCATGTGGTCTTTTCATAACACTTTTTAAAAATATATGAATATTATTTTTTAAATATAAATAAATTTGTATTTAAAAATACATCAGCATTTTTGAAAAACATGCTCACATGACCGAGGCAGCAGTCAAACCAATACTGCTCAGTGCTGTGAAGTAGAATTGTTCAGTTTCTCTATGGACTTCAGAATGGGGCAGAGAAGGGTTTTAAAAATGTCACATTTTTTGTTGGAAAAAACTGGCAAACGGTGAAATAAAGCACTACATATTATTTTGTGATATTGTAGACTTATATTGATATATATTTGATTTGCCAAGCTTTCATCAAGTGGTTTAGATCAGTTTTATTTTTGATGTTTGGTAAGCCTCAGTGCCTCAGGCTGATTCCTGGCCTCAGCGCTGACTTTTAGTCACGTCTCCATTGAACCACAGTTTCAAAAAAAAAAAAAAAAAAAAAAAAGCTGAAATATCTTTTTAACCCAAGAATTCACTAAAAAAAAAAAAAACGTCAGAGTTTCCAAAAATACTCGGTGGAGTGAGACTAAAAAAGTGTAAAATCCACAGCTGGGATCTGCACATCTTTAGATCCTGGTGGAACGTGTTCCACGTTTGAGAGACAAACTCAGGAGAAAAGCTGTGGGAGAACAACGGAGGAATTAAAGACGGAAAAATGTGGAGATAAAAGCGTTTGTAAGCACGCTGGAGGACAGATGTCCACACTATTATTACGCAAGTGAAGTGTTAATGTTGAACACAGATTTTTCTCACTAATGCTAACAGGAGAGAAAAACCAAAGTCCAAATCAACTGTTAAAGGAGGAGAAATAGTCAATATTTAACTTAGTATATTGATAATCTGTTGACTGAGGAAAAACACTGACTGATCCTGTTTCCTCGGAAACATGACAAAGGTTTGTGACTGAAAAATGTATAGGTTTTAGAATTTTAGAAAAAGCCAGCCATTACATTAGCTTCACAGAAACACGGCTAATGTTGACATAAAATATGTAAACAATTTTTTCAAAAGGTCTGACGTGACATACGTTTACGGTTGTACAATAAACACAACAGGTGTTGCAAAAATAATAGGAGTTTAGTATTTATATATATTACAGAAATGAACTGACGTTACCAAAATATTTATGTATAAAAGGAGACCAACGGCCCACCAGTCATGTCACAAAGTTAACAATGATAATAATATATGACATGAAACAGGAAATGACAAGTCAAACAGTCAAACGACAAAAATGCTAATATTATAAGAGGAAATGAATTGAGGAAAAACGCTGACGAACAAATGTTCTAACTTTATATTTGTTTGGTTTTCTTTGTTGTTGTCACGCAGACAAAAATGTTATGACGTCATTGAACTGTTTTAAATCTGAAACAGAACTGTGACGTATGTGAAAATTTAGCAAAATGCTAATGTGAGAGTGTGTTTGTGTGTTTGTGTGTGTGTGTGAGAGGAGAAACACACACCTTAGTCTTCACTCTCTCTCATAACAAGCTAAATGGAACGTGTCCAACAGCCTCGTTTCATCGTCACATGATTATAATGATGATGATAATCATATCTGGCTGCCACGCACACACACACACACACACACACACACACCGCTAGGTCAAGACGCAAACCCCAAACACTGTGTTCTCCGTACACTGCTGTGTACCATGAACGCAACACGACCTTCGCCAATAATCGTATGAAATGCAGTCATAAAAAATAAAATAATGAATTAAACACGAGTCTGACTAATTCTGGACCAGTCAACAAATTTTGTTTTTAAATTTGACTCTGACTTATAATATATTGAAGAAATATTTGACAATAGTTTGTTCAAATGAATCCCGTCGTGAGGAACATGACGGACTCGCTTCATCACATTTTCCCCTAAATAATAATATGGCTTTTTTTTTTAATTACGTGATATTCGTATTTATATTGTTTGAGTTTTTTATATGAAGACACTGTTGCTGTTGATAAACATTCTCTACGTCTCGTACTGTTTCTGTTTTTAGTCATTCGTTCTTAAAACGCTGAAATCCTGCGGAAGTTCCCGTTATACATTTTTATTTATTCTTCTCTTTATATTTATATTTCTTTGTTCATGTTTTTGGTTTAACATTTTTCCGTATGTTATCTTTTATCTTGGACTAGAGTCACCGACACTAACGGTCTCCTATCGCCGTGCTATGGTTTTATTTACCAGATCATTTGTCTAATAAAAATGAAAGTCCTCAGTGTCTGGAGTTAAACTTTAAAATATTAACTCGTCTTTTGTGATCCTTCACATTACGGTTCTGAAATTATAAATCGAATGTTTTGTAAATTATGAATTAAATTCCTCCACCAGACTGAATATAAACAAAGTAAAAAACATGTGACGTTGTTGTTGTTGTTGTTGTTGTTTTTTGTTTGTTATTTTATCAGCTATCATTTATTATTTACATCCAACATCGTTAACGAGACACATGAGGAGAACAGTGTTTAGAAACACTGACGATGACGATGATGTAGAAAAACCACAGACCATAATAATCATCGGCTGCTGCGGAATGAATGACGTGATGATGTGTTCACTGACCGCTCGTCTTACAACATCCTCTCAGCTTTAACTTCGTGTGTTTGTTGTTTTAGTTTGTGAAGACGTTGTCGTTCATGATTCACCGAAGGATTTGGGTTTTTATTTTCCACGTTGTGTATTTAGGTATTTAATAGAAATGTTCTTCTTAAGATTCCGTTTTTTGTTTATTATTGATATTATTCTCAAATTCAAGTAAAACCGGGTCTGTTTTAGCCGTTATTATAATAATGTATTTTACTGAGACTAACTATATATTTTAATGTCCGTGTGGAAGACATTTCTTCAACACAAAGTCTAAACTAATCTAATCTAAACTAAACCAAATAAAAAGTGACATAAAAACAAACAAAACAAAAATGAAACTAAATTTTAAAAAATGCTGTTTTTGAGTTTTTCAAATGAAAACATGTTCCGTTTATTTACCGTCTCACTGTCAAACACAGTCTGGTCTGTTTTACCGCCTCTTCTTTACACGTGTGAAACTGATCTTTAAGATAATGTTAGTAATTTTATGTATTTTTAAAAACAAAATGTTTCGTATTTGATTCGGCTTTGATTTCCGTCGTTGGTCACGTGTTCTCTGTTGTCACACTTTTAAACGTTCACTTGTAAATGTTTTAAACCAGTGTTGACGTGAAATATTTCTCTTCATGACTTTAAAATGTGTGACATTTAAATTATGTTTTATATTAGATTTGTAAATACATTTCTTATTTTAAAAAAACCTTAAACCACCGAGGCTGATAAAGTGAAGAATTATGTTTTTTTTTTAAAAATATTAAATGGAATTGTTTCAGTGAAATCAGTAAATGGTGATTCTCTACGTAGTTTTACAATAACGTCCCGTGTTTGATTTTACTGGTGTTTTTTTTCTTGATGACCATATTTACCAGTTGTATGAAACAACTGACACAAATACGAATTATGAAATAAGTCCAGCAACAAAATCCTGTTTTTGTTTCTTCATTATATTTTTCCTTGGTAAACAACGAGCCTACAGTAGTAATGTCAACAGTAAAAGCTGTTTGCTATCGAATACATGTTTGTAGTAGTAATACTTGTGATGAATGGTTGTTATTTTTCTCTGTTCGCTCTCAGACAGAGAAAGTCAGGGCCGAGGTCCTGTGAACCTGTCAGCCGTGGTCCTGGACTCGGGGGCCGTGTGGTCAACACTGTGGTGCAGTCTTACCAGATGAAGGCCGGTCAGAGTAGCGGGTACAGTAAACCCAGGCGGGCCACAGCAGCGGCTGGCTCTCCTTCCCCTCCGCCGACGAACCTCCTTTGCCGCCTGCTCCGTCTCCACCTCCACCGCTTCGTGCGCCTCCGCCGTTGGCGCCGCCGCCGCCGCGGCCCCGCCCGCCCC
>NC_024320.1:13250307-13280307 GCF_000523025.1 Cynoglossus semilaevis
CCCGCCGCGGCGGCGCCCCCGCCCCCCCCCCCCCCCGCCGCTCCCGCCCACGCCCGCCGCGGAGGCGCCGTTAGAGTCCGCGTATCTGCTCGCCGCGTCTCCCTGCAGTAGCTTTGACGCAGGAGAGGAGGAGGAAGAGGAGCAGGGAGAAGAAGAGGAAGAAGAGGAGCTGTCGCTGCCTCCGCCGCTGCCGTTGTTGCGCTGCTGCTGCTGCTGCTGCTGCAGGAGCGGCAGCGCCGTCGCCGCCTTGGCCTGCTGACCGCGGCTCCTGCAGGAGTCCTGTTTGCTCCTGCAGCCGAAGTCCGGCCGCAGGATGTTGTCGATGAAGAAGTTGGTGGTCCTGCTCATGTGGGCCCCCTGTGCGCCCTGCAGGAGCAGTGGGGGAGGAGGAGGAGGAGGAGGAGAAGAAGGCAGGTGCGGGGACAGGGACATGGTCTCCTCCTCTGCGGAGTCCCGGGTGCTGCTGCTGCTACTGCTACTGCTGCTGCTGCTGCTGCTGCTGATCTCCTTTTGCTCTTCCATAACTACTGCCGCCGCCGCTGCCGCTGCTGCTGCTGCGGGAAGCTCGGCCGCTCCGCACTTGTTGCGCGCTGTTCCTCTCCTTCACGATCCAGTTTCCAGACTCTCGGGGCACGAATGAACGAACCAAAACAAGAAGAAGAAGAAGAAGAAGAAGAAGAAGTCCTGGTGCTGGAGTGAAGACACCAAGAACACAGTATGGTCATCACCTACAGCCGCCGCATGTCTCCACTGAGCGCGCACAACAGCGCGCAGCTCCGTGAGTGTGTTTGCGCCCCTGGAGTCGCGCGTCAAATATCAGTGCGTCCTCTCACTGCGCCAAACTCTACTGTAACACACTCTCTCCCTCACACACACCCTATCTCTCTCGCTCTCTTCCCAATCCCTCTCTCGCTGATTTACTCAGCCGGAAGCGCGTGTGCACGAACAGGCAGCCAATGGCGCAACAGAAACCGTCACTGTCACTGTCCAAGGTGGCCAATCAGAGACGCAACGTGCGCGGAGTAAACCCGAGATCAGTTTTCATCATCATCATCGTCACACACACACACACACACACACACACACACACACAGCCACGCGCTCCAGTTCATATGTATGTTAATAACAATGTTAATCAAAATGTTCCCTTATTTACGAAAACTGTTCCGTCACAGGGTTTTTAGCCTAAAGCTCTCACTTTCTGTGACTCGTTTAAAATGTATCACTGTATTCATTCATAAATTGTCACAAATATTGGACAATTAGAAAGAAAACGCACGGAATGTTGTCGATCTTCTCCAAATTTAAACATTTTAAAATGTGGTTAAAAATGAAATCTAAAAATGTTTTTATTGTTAGAGCAACATTTCGATAAACCGTCGGTGAGCAGCTCGATAAATGACCGAAACGACGGTGTTAAAGGACGAGTCCGTCAAATGAGTCAACATAAATTCTTCTCTTCTATTAAAAATGACATGGGATTTTATTATGATTTTTTTTTCTTTATTTGAAAATGTTTTCTCTTTAATTCCTCTGCGTTTTTTAAGTATTTGCTTTTTGTTCATTTTTTTTCTCATCGCGGATTTAAAAAAAAAACCCTAACTGACTTAGGAAAACTAAATCAAAATGAAATTCATTTTCGAAATAAACATTTAATTTTTTGTATTTCATCTTCAAAGTTGAAACTCAATTTTATTGATATTTAAGGATAATGTTTTTATTAATATTTTTTAAAGCGTATCAGACACGTTTCCCAGATAAACGTTATGACAAGATCATAAAAATCTGATTTTTTTTCTTCATTTTTAGTGTTGGATCATATAATTAATTAGAACGTATTTAAGCTGGACGGTAAAATACATTTGACAGTTACAGTTCAACTTTATTAAAAAGTTGTTTTTTTCCCCTAAAAACAAAAGATCGTTTGTTCTGTGTTCGTGTTGTGTCATCGCGTGTTCTTACGTCATTATTTTGGACCCTTTAAGATCGTCTTGAAATTTGACAAATCTTTAAATAAAGGTTGTTTTAAAAGTCATTATTCGTGGTAAAACATGTTCAGTAATGTGTCCCTGGTGCAGCTGAGAGTGTGTTTAATGATAATGAAAATTTACTACATCATAACAGTGATGAAGTGTTGATTTTAACAGGAGAAAACTCTATCCCTGCTCATTCCTGGCCTCTTAATTAAACTGCCATTGTGCACGAATCAGTGCTAAATGAGGCCGGTGTCGTGGACGCGCCGTTGTGCACTCTCTCCTCCCCCTCCTCCTCCCCCTCCCTCCTCCTCCGCCCCCTCCTCCTGCTCCTGCTCTTTAAAGATACTTTATAGCTTTTAATTAGTCTTTATTCTGCTCCTCTTCATCAGAGCCTCCTGCTGTCAGCGGCTCCTGGCAGGGCCCTTCATCACACGCGGACGCGCTCCGAGGCCTTATGCCCGCTCGTGCATGCGCGTGTGTTTGTGTGTCCGTGTTTGTGTACCGCTGCTGCTGCTGCTGCTGCTGATAAAGCATGTTGAATAAAAGCGAGGAAAAAAAGGAGGCGAACACACACACACACACACCTACAGACGCTCATGCACATAAATACACACATGCACGAGCACACACGCACGCGCTCTATTTAATGGAATGACTTTATTGACGTCTCGGAGGCTCCTGATTCATTTCACCTTTCAGACTCTGCTGCTGCTGCTGCTGTTGCTGCTGCTGCAGTAATGGGATGATGAATGAACTGACACACACGTATACACACACACACACACACACACACACACACACACTGTAGTCTACAGCAGTGAAGACTCTCAGTGATTGTAAAGCTGCTCCTGAAATTGAGTCTGGAGCCTTAAAGGGCCTCTTAGAGACCTTCATATTTCCTCACATCTTTTGGACTAAATGTTGTCCTCCCAGCTTCAGACCACGAATCAACACATACACACACACACGCACGGCTCTGTGTTTGTTACAATCTATGTATGTTTACTATTTAAAAAACTAAAGTCTGCAGAAATCTGCTAAAAACAGGAACAGGACGTAACACAGTTTGGTCAGCATCTATGATGTCTGGCTCTGTAGTAGAGCTGCTGTGGTGGTTTATGGTTGTACCACGACTGTATGGAGCAGTAAAGCTGCACATGTGGGTTGGACCACGTTCTGGTCCTGATGAGTGAGGCTGTGGTGAAGGTCAGGGTGGAACCTATTGGTTCTGGATACTGACTTGACAATAACTGGTTCTGGTTTGGTTTGGCTGTGTGTGTGTGTGTGTGTGTGTGTGTGTCCTTCAACTGACACGAGAATCATCCTGCTTGATATTCTCTGTTCATTTACACGTTTTATTCTGAGCCTTGTAAATACATTACGATAATATTATGTATTCTTTTGTCTTTTTTAACATTTAACATTTAGTTTTTGTTCATTGAGTTTTATCATTATTATTTTCAAAAATAATGTCAACGTTTCACTTGTTTATGTTTTGTTGTTAATACTATTTAAGTAGATTGAATCTGTTTAAATATTTTGCTTCAACCGTTTTTGTTCTTCGACTGCATTTTTTAATGATTGTTTTGTGTTTTCAACGTTTTTGAGTAATTTCTGATATTTTTACAATATTCACAGATCCAGAAAAATATATAAATATATGTTCTATACCAATCTTGTCTTCAGGGTAAAAAAGTAATGACATCGTAATTAAGCTATTAAAATGGTAACGTAGAACGTTGTTGCGTTACCCAGGTGAAATCTTTGTGGGGTTGTGCTGCCATCTTGTGGAAAGAGTTTGTCAGACGCATTACATAACAGTGATATGAAGTGGTTTAAAAATAACATTAAATTATATTCTTCTTCATCTTCTCACTACTGTTTCATAGACTTTTAATCTACAGTTATTATCCTCAGATATCCTTAGGAACCTCTATAAGTATCACAAACTATTTAGATTTTCTGTCATTAACGTATTTTCAGCTATGAATTTTCTCTTCAAACCATTATTATATGGTGTTTCATATAAAGGTTTTAACGCAGTTAATTATAGACACATGTTTACGAAGATGTTTTCAGAATCTGGCCTAAAAAAACTAATGCACTACTCTATATGTCCACAAGATGTCAGAATATATCTTAGAGAAATGCTATCAAATACAACTGAAATAATACATTTGTTACAGCTGCGAGGAATCTGTCCACACATTTGGTTTTATTCCAGCGCTGTCTGTTTGTCTCGCATCTGTCTGTCCTTTCTATGTCTGTCTGTATTGACTTGTCTTTTCGTGTGTCTTTCAACCTGTCTGACTGTCTGACTGTCTCTCTGACTGTCTGCCTGTCTGTCTTTCTCTAACATTCAGTCTCTGTTTTTCTTTCAGTGTCTTTCTCTGTCTCTCAGCTCCCCACCTGTCTCTCCCTCCGTCTCAGTCTCAGTCTCCGTCTTTGTCTGCGGCTCATCCATTAGTCAGTAGTTAGAAGCAGAGGTTGCCTGGCATTGACCTTTGCCCTGCGCTCACATGCTCTCACACTCACCTCTCATCAATAATGGAGCTGAATATTAATGCAGATAAATAATTAATCTGTGGAGCAGAGTCCACTGAGTCCTAATGAGGAGACGGGGACAAATGGCTCCTCTCTTATTACGTCTTGCTGAGAAGTTTGCCAAAGCTCTAGGTGATGATATCAAGATAAATGAGCTCCTCTCATGGGCTGGCAGATGAAATCCTTCCCCGTGGTTTGTTCTGAGCTTGTTGATCAAAGCTGACGTTCATTTTGACTTCTGTTTTTGTTTGTTTGTTTGTTTTAGCTTGAATGGAAAATGTTGTTTTTATTCCTATACAGTGTTTCCCAACCTTTTTTAACCACAACAAAAATGTACATTAGAAAAGTCCCATGGTGCACCACCAGACAAACATGTCCCAATAGTGAATCACTGCCTGTAAACCTTTGTTACTGTCTGAAATATAGTAAACAAGTATGAAGCCCACGCCTGTTTACATTTGTTATTAAACCAAATGACCAGAGCATAGACTATTTACATTGAATGTAGACTGTAAACTGGTGTGAAGTTGACCAGCTAACTACAGTGCTGTAAACTTCAGAGGACACAAACTGGTTCAGACTGGATCTAGACTTAATGAACAGGTGTAAACTGGATTGACTCTCTGTTCACCGTGTGTGAGAAGATGTCAAATGTTTGAAGACAACAGGTGTAACATCGATGTGCAGTGTGTGAACTGGTGTACAGAGAGTTGAACCATGATGGTGGGGTCAAGTGGACCTGACGTAGCTGAATGAACACCGTGTGCTGGGTTTAAAATGGCAGTCGGTCAATAGTCACCACTGGGTGGTGTAAACTGCTTTAAAGTTTACACCACAGACTAAGTGTGTTTAAACTGCACTCAGAGGTTGGAGCGAGGTGTGAACGGCAGGAAGGCTTTGGTTACTGACTTTTATAAACATGTTCCAAGATGACCAAATATTTAAAGAATAGATTTTACCCAGAGCCTCGCCTGTTTATTTTAGAATTAGCTTAAATTTCCTTTGGACTTTCTGAGCCTTGTTCACTCTGTCAGCCGTCCAGTGGAATGGTGACTTGTCCAAGGACCTTTATTAATTTAACAGTGTGTTTCTCTGGAGGTTTCGGGGGAAACCGTGTCATAAATCTGTCATGTGTGACTGCGGTGGAGTAAAAGGTTGAAGAAATAAGTCAAAGGAGCAGGTGGCTCCGATTGTAAGGAGGCCAATGAGGAGTATATCCTTCATCTCTCCTCTGGATGATGACAGTGACGAGGCCAGGAATCCAGATGAGACAGAGAGAGGAGAGAGAGGATCCTCAGAGAGATGACTGAAAGGTTAGAGAGGCTTCAGGCAGCTACACTGATTAGCACACACACACACACACACAAACATGAACACACACACACCCATAATACTGGATTCAGCTTGCACCGCAGACTCATTCTAATGTGTCTGGACACAAGCTGTAACACTGGGATGATTTGTTAGCATGCAGCTCATCAGCTCTTCAACATGACACCATTGTATCACAGACTGGTGGATCTGGTTGACTGATGATTTTAGCTCACAGAGACACAGCAGTTGTTGGTCTCCTGCCCCCGGAGGTCAGTTTGTGTTACTGAGGTAAATGTGAAAAGGGCCATTTCTCGTGCGCCGATTGACAGAGTAACACATTCACACCTCGTTTTCCAGTGGTCTTGTGTTAGAAAAGGCCTTTTCACGCTCACATATTATAAACAAACAACATGGAGGAGCAGAGAGCTGTGGTCGTATCAGGAAATATTAAAGGAATATCATCTTATAAATTATGTTGACATGGTCTACCGCTGCCTCTGTCACAAAATCCAGATGTCTTACTGTGTCACCTACTGTTTAATATCCTTTGTTCAAAACCACTGCTGTTACACACGCTGGCCACAGGAGGCAGCAGTGGGCATGTAACATGTGTTTTAAGCCAGTGATGTAGCAGATATAGTTTAATGCTTTGTGTGAGTTTTAACCAGGGAATTTGTTTCTGAAATTCACCCACACCAGACTCCACAGCTCCCTCCTGTGGTCAGCTGTTCTCAGTCATATAAATCTAGTTTGGTTTGTGGTTTGTCAAAATTCTTTTTGGTCTGTGAGTCAGTGAGAAAAAGCCGAGGACCAGTTGTTAAGGTACAGAAGAGTGGAGGAGATGCTGTTCACTGTAAAACACACTTAAAACAAACCTGAAGTGTCCCTTTAACTGAGCAGGAGAAGGAGGAGGAGGAGGAGGAGGAGGAGGAGAGTGAAAGTGTTTCAGTGCTGTAAAAACTTGTGTCTGTCATGACAAACTGAAGGAGGAGACGGGACATGAATAATGAGGATGTGAGTGGGAGAGGAGGTCGACGGGGAGAGGTGCATGATGGGATAACGGGATCAACAGCGTGTGTGTGTGTGTGTGTGTGTGTGTGTGTCAGATTGATCTGTGCTTTAGCCTCCTTTAGCCTCTCATTATGGTTGAACCCCGAGAACAAGACAGAGACGTTTTTCCTGACACCTCTGACATTTTCCTGCTCCTGTAAATCATCCACCTGAAAAAATATGATGAGGAAGATGATGAGAATGATGATGAAGGTTAGACAGGTGTAGATAAAGATGATGACAGTCGGTGCGATAATAAGGACGAACATGAAAATGTGGATGAGAAGTTCATGAAAATAATGACTACAGATGATGACGACGACGAGGAGGAGCCGACGGTTGATGAAGATCAGACGGTGATGGTTGATGACTCTCGATGCTGATAAGAGCTGTGATGAGGCTGAGTATAAATCTATGGATGATGACGATGATTGATTGATGGCTACAATTACGACGGTAAAGATTAGGACACTGAGGATGGAAATGAGAAAGAGAATAGAAAATGGAGGTTTGGTCCAGTTGATGAGAATAATCACTACATAGATTACATTCATAAGGATGAAGATGAAGAGGAGGAAGACAAAAATGACGATCAGTGCCATGATACAGAAGAGTAAAACATTAGATGATGATGAGAATAATAATGTTTGTCGGGAAGTTAGAGAGAAAGAACATGAGATAGGAATGATGATGAGGATTAGGGTTAACGTAGGATGAAGATGAGTCTGATGTCTGTGTGAAGAGGACAGTGAGGACGGAGGTGATAGTGATGTTTCACTGACAGAGACGCAGCCTCGACTGCCTCACGTCATATGAATGCACGGGAGGAGCAGCTGAGGTTCACAGAAGTTCTCGTCGTTCCGCTGTCTCCGCACTTAATGAGATGAAGTTGTCCAGTGTCGGAGGACGTCTCTCATGCAGCCGTCCTCTTCCCATTTCTCTCACGCTCACATTTGCATCTCAGACATGAACGTGGATCAATCATGTGGAGAATGAGCAGAGGTTTTAAAAATGTCCTGGTGATTGTCTGCCTGAGCCCACGGCTCCGTCAGCTGTCATTTATCATCAGTGACATCACTGCGCTACTTCCTGTCGACTCGTGTGTGCCTTTGTGTGTGTGTTTGAGTTTAAAACCCCGTGTTAATTATTTTTGGTTCATCAGTATCTGCTGCTGTCATGTACCCAGTCCTTAGACATTCAGCCTAAAATCCATTTTACGATCCCTGTCTTAGATAAATATGGGACAGCTTTTGGCTAGCTACTAGCTATTTGTTGGCTAACTAACCACTATACACTATTAGCTATCAACACTATGTATTGTATCTAAAGGTTTTTCTCCATCAGCTTTCATTGTTTTTACAGGAAATTCTATTTATCTTTTAATTTGTAATATTTTTGTTAATTTGCCTTCATTAATTTGTTTGTAAATTCATTTCAAATTCTAATTTTTTTTTTACTTTTATAAAATGTTTTAACATGTATTATAATAGTTAGCTATACCTAGACTTTTTTTTATCTCTTGTCTATTTTATTAGTCTTTCTGTTAACCTTGCAGGTTTGACTTCCATCTCCAGACGTTACGTTACTACAAAGTGTACGGCGTTTAGCGCTGTTGTTACAACTGTGTCTGTTGACTTGATTTTAATTGTATTGTTTAACCCTTTTAACTGAGCTTCCTGTCAACTTACATTTTAATCTGTGTGTGTGTGTGTGTGTGTGTGTGTGTGTGTGTGTGTGTGTTTCGTCCTCTCTTCTTATCCATCATCAGATGAATTTTCTCTGCTCAATCTGTCACTCCACGATTCCTCACTGTCCCCCAGAGCAGCAGGCCACTGCAGCCCCATCATCTATTCTGTAGTTATAAATGTACTGCTGCGTGTGCACGTGCACGCGCACGAGCATCTATCTGGTATTCACTGACACATCCTACTGCTGCTGATGTCTCAGTTAGTGTCAGCCGCTCCACTCCTCACCCTGAATGAGTGCAGACGAGGCCGCCCAGCTTTTACTTTATGACATCATCACTTCTGTTCACCTTTCACGACCTCGTTCAACAAAGCTGCTCTCTGTCAGGAATCATTTTTCACTTCAATTACCTCTGTACGACCCCATTCTTAAACCTTTTCTAAAGTAGAAGAAAAGTTTTCCTTCTTCATTTCAAATCTCCATGAAGAGAATCGGTGATTTCACATTAGAGTGCAGTAGAATGGTCTGTCCAATCAGCTTCCAGGTAAGTTAGAAAGTTACTACGTCAATGTTTCATCTTCCACCTTATGTGTTTGTAGCTCTTTGTTCCTAACCTCAGTGTCACAGATGGTAAGCTGAAATCTGTTATACTCTGTCACGTCTTCCCGTCATGACGACTGTGTATTCTGGTACTTTAAAAAAACAAACAAAACAATACAAAAAAACCCCCGAAATCCTGTAGACAGGATCTGATCTAAAGCTAGAGTCCAGTTTTACCTCCTCAGATGTCTTCACTTCACATCAGATAATTTACACTTCATGTTTTGTCATTTAACAAAGTACATACACAACATATGAAGCCCACACACACACACACACACACACACACAGCTGTTTACACACAGCTCCCGTCCATTTAAATGGAAATTGTGCAAAACAAATATTAGCATGTTATTATCATGGAGGATAAAGCTCTTATTAAGGTGCACACTGGGGTTTTTCTTCACAGGGCTGTTTGGTGTGGGGTTTTTTTTAAATCAAAAACACCTGGATTTCCAGGAAATGTAATCAGATTTTAGGCACATGCCAGTGTAAATCTCAGTTTTTCATAATCTGTTTACTTTGGTGTATTTATGTACAAAAATGCAATTAACCTCATTAGCTGCTTCTTTTTTGATTGCGACTGATTTTGTTTTTTAACTAAAAAACAAACAAAAAAAAGAAACACTTTCTAAATCTTCTTCTTTCTCAAACTTCAAGAAGAGAATGAATTACTGTGGCAGACACCAGTTCTTCAACCACTACTGGTACTTTAGTGGGTTTATATACTGTAAATAATAAAAAGTAAAGTATTACTATGATTGAATATACTAAGTTTATTTACTACACTTTTAAAATCTATTTTCACCTTAAGATAATAGTTTGTCAAGAACAGGATGTTGACGTCTGTAAATCAAAGATTCTCCAGCAGTGATTTCGTGTCACAGGAACACGAGAGCTTTTGGTCTTACTGCTGCCCCCTGTGGTCAGTTTGTGTCTCTGTGGTGAATCCACGCAAAAGAAAGCAAATGCTGAAATCATCAAATACTACATTCAAACTCACTGTTGGAGCCATCAGTGGATCAACAACTGCTGTGTCGTCCTGGTCACATGATGACGTAAATGATAGACGTCCAAACTGCACACATTTTCTGTCAAACAGTTTTTATTGTCAGACTTGAGAACCGAACAGTGTAACTCCACACGTCCGTGTGTCTGTCCACCTAACTGTCCAGTGAAACATTGAAAGTACCACAGTACTGTTTGCTACAATGATCACAGCACGAGTCTGGACTTCACAGGTTAAAACTTTGATGAATGTCAGTTTGTTGATGTCAAGTCTGTTACCGCTCCGGTCGTACGCTGTGGGTTAGACATTTTATTACACTTTTATTGCAAAGTTTATACTACAGTAAGAGGAAAGAGGATATGTAGTCTTACTATACTAAAACTGCAAACAGACAGAAAATAAATAAATAAATACAAGATTGAAAACATTTAAATAAACGTCACACTCTACAAAATATTAAAAACATGTTTCATGTTTTTTATCCCGCTGTTCTAATCACTTTTCCAACCAGAAAACACAGAATCACACACACACCAAAGTCTTTAGTGAAAATGAGTGATTTTAGATCAAATCTACTAAAGATGTTGCTCCATTTTAGCTTTGTTCAAATGTACATTTTTGTGACTTCAGTTTAAAAGTAGGGATGTCCGATAATACCGGTCGATACTGGCATAATGATCTGTAAGAATCGTTATCGGTGATCTGAAAATAGTTTGGGGGAGAAATGGCTGTATATTAGAGTGAAAGTCACTAGATGGCAGCACTGCAGCTCATTTAATCTACAGATAAACAAATCCATATTACCAGGCCTATATAGGAATCGGTTAATATCGGAATCGGAAATTAAGTGTTTGGGAAATATCAGCATATCGGATATTGGCAAAAAGTTCGAATCAGATATCCCTATTTAAAAGATTATGTCAGTGACACTAACTGACCACTGGAGGCAGTTGTGGACCAGCATCTCTTCTGTCCCTGTGAGTTAAAATCTTTTTTTTTTTCAATGGGCTTTGTCACGGGGGAGTTATGTTTAGTTTAATTTCTTGTTGTAAAATTGTGTCTGACAATGTGATGAAGCTTCAGATGATTTGTTTACACTTTTGGCAGATTATGATGAGACACAGTCTTCTTGTCTCTGACTGGTTCTCCGTGACGTCAGAACTTCACAAAGCCACATTTTAAACTTGTATTGAAATGTATATAACATGTAACACTTGATATTTGAAATAACTTAAATCAAACATAGACTGAAGATGTTTAGTTGAAGTTAGATCCAATCTCTCTCTGTCAGCAGTGAAAACCAGACTCCAGTGTTAAAACCACAGCAGGAAAAAGAAAATCTACATTGACCCCATGGTGGCACGCTTTCCTCACAGAGAAGATCAAACACATCTGACCACATCTCTGAAACAGTTTTTTGGAGCTTGGAATCTTTAGTCCGGGTACAGGATGAATCCGGAGAAGGTGCTGTACTTGTTGTTGTTCCCACCGTGGGCTTTGCCTCCGTCCAGTTTGACGTAGACCTCGTCCCCAGAGTCCAGGTGCAGCACGGCGCTGTTGCTGGCGTAGTCGTAGTTCTGGTCTGCATCCTGAGCGATGGCGCTGGCTCGGACCTGGAGAAACAGCGGGGACAGCGATAAGCATCACTTTGACAAAGAGAGAGAGCAGAAAGGACCAGGGCGTCAGACCTCAGGGGCAGTGACGGAGTGAAAAGGACGGGAGCTTCAAATAGAACAAAACATTTGACCTTAACCTTTATCAGTGTTTTATCAAATAAATGTTAAGCGGAATAAAAATCTCCTCGTGTCATTTTTCTGACTGAAGGTACAAGATGTGGAAAAGGTGGCAACTTTTCTCTTTATTTTGAATTTATTTTCTTTTTTTCCTCTATGTTTTCATAAATATAAAATAGCGACAATAGAAGACAATCTAGTTTTCTAGTTTTTTAAAAACAACAAAACTGAAGAATAAAATTCACCTGACTAAAACAATTCAAATAATATAAAAATGAAGGACAGACCTAAAGGGTCTGTCCTCCACCTTTTCTCAGAGAAATGTCCCAAAAATGACGAGACAAAGCAGAGACCTCCTGCTGTGGATATGTGTCTCTGAGTGTCCCCGACTTAAGATGACATTTATGCCAACTTTCATTATTAACATATATACAGTATATGCATAAATATGCTCTGTATATATACTATATATATGCAGTGTGTATATATTTATATATTTTCACACACACACACATAAATACATATAAATGTCATGATCTCCCTCCACTAACTCTCTGTGAATCTGTTTCGAGCTTCAGTTCTGAGGACGTTGACTAACCAGGTTCCATTTTCCCACGGGAGCGTGACAGATTGTTTAAGAAGCTTCTAAGATTCTGGGTCGGACCGGTCGGACATCTGTCTGCACGATGGAGACACCATCCAACCACCAGACGCCATTTACGTCGTTTAGATGACCATCAGCAGTGTGACTGAGGTGAGGACTGTTACATCACCAGCACCAGTGGAACGTCACTAAGTCACTAACTGATGACTAGTGTGGGGGAGGTCCAGGACCAGCTCCTCCACTGAACCACTGCACCGTCACTGACACTCTTCATGTGCTGGTGATGGAACAAGAGGTTTCACACCCAGCTTTTTGAAACTGTTGCTATCACTGACTATCAGAAACTACAGGTCACCAACAGGTGTGTCAGGAGCCTGACGTCTGACTGAAGAAGAAAAATCAGAAGATAGATTTTTGCTAACTTATGAATAAATTTATTTTATTATTGTTCAACTTTTTATTTCTCAGCTGCAGAGAATTATGGTTCTTTGGTTCCAAATCTTTTTTTGTTTTGGTTTCCAAAAAAACCAAAACAAAAAAAAAAGTTTTAAAATGAGCTTCATTGTAAAAAATAAAATAAAATAAAAATCATAATTTCCTTAGTCTGAAAAATAAACTAAATAAACACAAAACTATTAGAATGAAGAAGAAGAACTTTCCTTATTTCAAAAATTTAAAAAAAACAACAAAAAACTGGACAAACTGTTGAACTGCTTCAATCTGTGGTCCTCCAAAAATAAATCACTGCTCATCAGTTTAGGTCGTTGATGTGACGTGACCTCCATACAGCTGTCGGTCTGTAGCAGCCGAGATTTTACGCGCGACAAAAGCCCAAATTTCTGCCGTTGAGACGCGCGTGAAAAGTGAGCACACACATTCATGATGTTCCCGGGACTTTACCAAGACCCTGAGTAACATGAATGTGTAGTGACAAAATCCCGTCACGCCTGAAAATACATCTGACCCGAGGCGAGACCGTGCGCTTTTGTGCGTAAAATGTGCGTAAAATGGAAGAAGTGGCACGTTGCTTAGATTTATACGTGGTTTCTTTGGCTTGTGCGTGTACGCGTGCGTGTCACCTGTCCGTTCTTGCACAGGTCGGCCCACATGCTGGTTCCGTCCCCACCCCGCATCAGGACGTGGTAGGTAAAGAAGTAGATCCCGGAAACCTGGCAGGTGAACTTTCCTGTGCTCGGGTCGTAGTGGTTCCCCAGGTTCGTAATGACGTCGTCGAACTTCAGAACCTCGTATCCTTCATGCGGGTTCTTTAGACCCACGTAGAACGCCACCCTGTATGTGAAGACGGTGGCGTTAGCGCCGTCCGACGCGTCCCCGCTCCCGGACCCGGCAGATCCACTCAGCGCCGGGAATGAGATTTTGCTGTGGCCGCGTTGACCCGGAGGACCCCGCGGACCCGGGGGTCCTGGTTCTCCAGGAGGTCCCCTCGGTCCCGGTTTACCCGGTCTGCCTGGTTCTCCGCGTCCTCCCTGCGCCACCCGCGGCTGAGGGGCGACTTCGTCCCCGCTCTGAACCAGCTCCACGGCTGTGGCACCTCCTGGTTTAGGAGTGTATGGGTCACAGACCATCCTGCAAGTTCCCATCATCTCATAGTAATGAGCTGAAGCTCCGGTGGTGCGGATCAGAAGAACCGGGATCACGACTACCAGAACCAGGAGCACCATAGTGAAGACCAGGACCAGGGTCCACTTGGAGCGTCCAGGTCTGGGGCAGTTGCAGGGCAGGATGAGCTGGTCTGGACTCGAATCCTAATTGAGGACGTGGTTCTGGAGAGACGGGGATTTAGAGATCATCACTGAGACCAGATGTGGTTCTGAAAATGCGCAGGAGAGAAAGAGCGTCTGCGCTGCAGCGGAGTGAGAGTCCAGAGGCGCATCCACAGTAAAGACAGCGACATACGACGGAAACTGGGGAGTGCTGACTTTCAAAATAAAACTATTACAGGAAACTGTTTTTGGTCGCGATTTTTTCTAACTTTATAATAAATAAACGCAACACAGACAGTGTTTTTACTTTTTACGTCTTAATTGAATGAGACTTATTCAATTTCAATCAAGTTTAACGAACAACTAACGAAAAACTCTTTAATAATAACCTTATACACTGCAAAATGTTTTATTTGTTTAAGAAATACAAACATTTATGGATATAATATCATTTTTTGCAACGTTTTAACACATTCTGTGTACATATATTACATAGGTAAATATATTGTATGTATTTACAACCTTCAAAATCCTGATAATCCAATGTAGGTCTTCTGGGGTTTTTTGTTTGTTTGTTTGTTTGTTTGTTTGTTTTTTGTTTATCAAAAACATTATCGGTTAAATTCACAGCAGAAGATCAGACTTTAATAATTTCATTTTGAATTAATGCAGGAATTAGACTTGAACTGACAGAGAAAAGCACTTGTGTAAAGTCGGATCATCTGTTTATTTGATGTGACTCAGAAAAGGAAGAATAACAGGTACATTCCTTTCAGCCGGAAGCCCAATAAAAAATGAATATATGTATGGAATTTTAAAATCAGTCTTCTGCATATTTATCACGATGAACCCTAGGGGTCGCTGCTGCTGCCCTTACGTCGGATCTTTTTTCATGTTGCATACATTCCTTCGCTCATTTCCCTGTGGAATATTCAGTGTTTCAGACACACATCCATAAACCTCGCAGTGATAAAAAATCATATCTGTGTGTGTGGGAATCTGAAACTCATCTGACACGGTTTAAATCATTCTTTTAAATCTGTGTCAAAGACTGCACTTTGAATAAATGTGGAGGATTATGAAGGGGAAATAATCAGCGACTTGTCTCGCCCTCATATGGATTTAGTTTCAAGTAAAATTGAGGATTAAATGATTGAAAAGTTCACACCATCATAAAATTCACAATTTTAAACATTTTGTTATTTCTTTTAGTTTTACCCTTAAGCTATTTTGTCATGTTTTTACCTGTCTATAAGTTTGTTTCTGACCACGGTACAAGTTTTTTACATTCTTTAAATAACTAGTTAAAATGTCTTTTTTTGTCATATGACAAAGTTTCGAATATTTAGAATATTTTAATTAGAAAAAAAAACTGAAGACCCATCTCTCAGGTTTCTCCTGGTAGAGCTGTGTTTACCTCAGCATGAATCACGTTAACGTTGAATCACGACTTGTTCAAACTGTCTCAGCCTGTTACTGTACATCTGTGTGTAAACGTTCACTCATCCAGAAGATGGTGAGATTAATGCTGCAGCATCAGCTGCAACGTCTGACCTTCACCACAGTGGACAAACATCTACCTTAATGTGATGTGTTGATCACTGATGTCCTGTCAGATGTTTCTCTGCCAACCTCCGTCTTCTCTGTGACACAGCCAGCAACGCACCACTGTGGATTCACTGCACGTGAAGTTTTAAGATTAAGATTTTAACCCCAGTTTATTTTATCTACAGCATCTTTCGTCAACAATAATCTAGGATTTTCTATCTTTCTTTCTTTTTATAAGGAAACATGATCATCACACAAAACTGAACCAATTCAAGGAGGTGATTTTATTCGCAGTATCCATATAATGAAAATGATTTATTTCTGCCAGTTAACTCCTCACAACAGGCTACAACACTCTTCATTTATTAGCTGAGATGAGAGGAGCTGCTGATCCACTGCTGTCCTGTGGGGTTAGTTTCTGTCACTGACACCAAAGTAACCAAAAATTGTTAATTTCCTTTTTTTTCTTCTGTGGGACTTGTTGTGGGAACATGACAGGTTTGAAAGTAATATGTAATAAATATGTGATAAATGTGAAGACGAGGTGGTCGTCCTGACGTGGATCCAATGTGGTTGCTGTGTTCATGGTTCATGACCACAAAAACACAACGTTTGTGAGATGAGTATACAGAGTATGGCGAGGTGCATGAAAGAATGTGTTCATGCTGCAGAAAGTGACCTTCATTCAGGATGAGTACAGTGAACTGTGTCCGTAGGCTGTGGTTGTGGTGAGCTGCACGGCACGCTGCTGTCCTCAACATGCAGCCTTTCCCTGCAGGCTCTCTGGAAAAGATAATATGATAACAGTGTGACAGGACCACATTTGTACATCATTATGGTGTACCTGCTCTGTCAGAAGCTGCATGCAGAAAAAAAGGCTATTATCATCTCTTTTCTTTTTAACTTAGATTTATTTATATCTTAATTTGTATCATTATTTAAAATGATAAAGTGTCTTTAACTACATTTAGACGTCTGCATTAATATAGCTGTTAAGATAAATTCTTACATTTCAGTTTGGTGGAATATCATGTTAACTTGGTTGTAAGAATCCTAGCCTGATTTCTCGAGTTTATTGTCGTGTTTTTGGACCTCAGTATTAGGTACACAGGCCTGATGACAGGAGTGTTTGTTTTGTGTTTGACACCCTGTTCCAGCTCATTTGTGTTGAGATAATTCATACTACCATTAGACCAAACCAAAGAATGATTTGACTTTATGTCCTCACATGTTTTTTTTACCAGCTCTGTCTGGTCTCACCTTCAGACAAGAACAAACATCTTTCTGAGGATTCAAATCTGATCTGAGCACAGGTTGAAATTGCACATAAAGGGAGTAAGATGAGGAGCAGGTGGAGGAGGAGGAGGAGGAGGAGGGTTTGGCGTCACCTCAGGGCTTCAGCTAAGCCCAGTCTCTGAAGATTTCCTCTCGTCGCCTTGAGCTCTAAAGCCTCCGTCATAGCTGCTCCAATTCCAGACGCTCACGCCTCCTCCACCCCCCCGACCCCAGCCTCTGATTTTCAACTCTTTCAGCTCCTGCAGGAGAATTCTGGAGCTGGGGGACAAAATCAATATATACTTTTTTACACCACTCCTTATTAGGGGAATAAAAAGCTTCACGTTTTGGAAATAAGCAACGCGAGACATTAATAAGACTTTTATTCAGGCGCTGATGTGCTCAACAAGTGGCCTGAAGGAGACATTTAAGAGGAATCAGCGTGTGATGGAGTAATGAAGGCTTTAACGCTGTGGTCAGAATTTTAATTGGGACCAGGATCTGAATTCAGGGCCTGTGGGCTGGAGAAGCTCCTGAAACAAGACATCAGATGTGTCCCTGCAGCTGAGGACAGCTGGAGACAGACGTCTCTGTGCTCCTTTTTTGTATATATTTTCTCTTTCACCCTCGTCGCCCTCCTCCTCCTCCCCCGTGTCTGTTTGTGCACAGTTACCAGCTGTGATCCTGCCCTCAGCCATTTACTCCTGACTTTGAAAAGACCCGCACTGGTGGTCAGTATTTATTTGCCTGCTTTTTCAGATGCTTGCAAATGTCACCATAGTAGGAACGCATCAAAGAAATTATGACATTATTATGTATCATGATGAAATTAGAATTACTCATCTTTGGTTTAAACTGCATATTTCTGCCGTTAAGAGTTATCGTAGATGAAATTATTTGACTTGAAAATGCTGTCTATAACCTGCCACTATAAAAGCCCTTAATGATACATCCTGAACCACCAGGACTTTATAGAACATCTGTTTTCTCTGTTTTTCTCCCAGCAGTTGTGGTGACACTGATGATTTTAACCACCTTAGACATTTTTTTAATATATTTAAACTAGTTTGTAACCACTCATTTCTTAGAGTCACAAAATAATTTAGTTCATATGTGTTTTGTGTCTTTCAGTTTTCAAAATATCTTTTTGCAGTCACAAACACAAACACACCACAGGAGGCAGCAGTGGACCAGAAACTCCCGAGTCTCTGAGCTAAAAATCACTGACGTTCACTGTGGACCCTGGTGCAGGAGAGTAAGGGCTTTTCAAGCGTTCCATATTCCTCAAATTTTCTTAAAATATTTTTAACATAAACCTCCTTTGCGTCCTAATTTAATACGTAAAAAGTGGTAAAAACAGATTTTTCTTGTGAGTAAATTAGTACTACTAATAAATTACTACATAATGAAAAATTTACTGTAATTTTTTCTCATTTTATCTGGTATTATTTATGTATGTTGTATTATTTTATTTATTTATTAGTATTGTTTGTTCTTTCACAGTCTGATTATTGTGTCCACTGAGCTGCTCTGTTTTATCTCGTGCACACACTCGGGGGGCGTGGTTAGGGCGTAGTTACGTCATCTTATCAGGAAGAAGCGGAGCAGTTGAGAGAGCGGTTGAAGAAGCGCGGAGGTGAGTGAAAACACATGCAAGGTTAACAATTATATCGTGTTAATAGCATAACATTTAAACTTGTAAATTATTTTTTACATTTAGCTGGTTGTTTTGTAGTTAATTTCGTTCACTTTGTTTATAAAAAGGAAACTTTCTGGCGCCGTAAAGTTTTCACGAGTTGAACTAAGGCCATGGAGTAAGGTGGCTGCTACACACTGATACAACGGTCCTGCTTGTAATCGCTCTTTTTTATTATGTGCCAGTGTCTTTGGGGAAAGGCGTAAATGGTTTAACTAAACAGTTTTTGATAGTATTTGACCGTATGTGAAATCCGGCATATATTTGAACGACTATTAAACCGCACTTTTGTCCAACCTTTCGTTTTAATTTCGTACGGTACATAGGATTGAGGCAACGTCATCTATAGTTTAGAATGGCTATCCTGCAGTTTAATCGTACGTAAAAATGAATGGGATGTCGTTTTTGAAACTATGACAGTTCTCTTAATTAACAGATGTAGGACGTGTCATTTGAGACTTGGAGATAATGAAAAACCTAGTTCTATGTTTCCAGTAGTTCCGTTAGGTAGAATGTGAAATTATATTAAGAAAATTAACCCAAATGTATCAACCCTACATTTGAACTGTTATTGTTATTAAAGCTCTCGTGTCCAGTAAAAATGAATAATTTTACAATATCGAGATATAGTTAAACATTAGTCTTTTATGGTTTTGCAAATAATTTAAAGGTAAGCTAGAAATGGTAGAATATTTCTGACTCTGTCTATGAGCTTTGATAGCTAAAACTAATGCCTACTCTTTGCCATGTTAAGATATTATTGACATATATAAACTAAATATAGCTCAAAATACTGAAAGATTAAAAAGTTATCATTTTGCCAAATTTCCTAGATACCAAAAACTGTACATATATAAATATGAAGTCAGGTCAAACTTAGTCAACAGTGTAGTAAAATAGTGACAAACACCTAATAGACAATGATACAGTTTCCTGATACCAGTGCTAGGAGGTTTTAAAAGTGTACTATCAGACTGTCTGTTGTTTTTGCAGCCGTGTCAATGCGTCATGTCGGACGACATGTCAAGGCCTTTGGTTCGTGGCAGAGGAGGCGTCGGAGACTCCTGGCATCTGGAAGCCCCTATGTCGGAACTGCAACCTCCACTGATCGGTATCCTGGGCACAGGGGACTTTGCCCGCTCTCTGGCTGGACGACTGGTGGGCTCGGGCTACCAGGTGGTGGTGGGCAGTAGAAACCCAAAGCGCTGCTCGTCTCTGTTCCCTGAAGAGACTGAGGTGACGTTAAGTCCACACCTAACTGCTGTTTTTGTTTCCCTCTGATGATAATTACAACTTTCCCCAAACTCTTTAACCATCAAGAGATAATAACTGTTGTCTTCCTGCTAAAACACACACAAAACGCACGATGTCAGCTTATGACAGCGGTGCTGTGGGAGCACAACAAAACAGCCAATGTGAAGACCGGGGTCGATTATAATCAAATAAAGTTTCACTCTCACACAAAAGTTCATAGAAAAATCAGTGATTTACGTTCACACCAACCCATGTGTTCTACTGCTGTCACCATTACTGAGTGCTTTTTGGTACAGACTGATCGAGGGTTAGCGAAGTAGGGTTTCTGTTTGCTGACCTGGTGGTTCATGGATAAATTCCACAGTTCCTGGTTGCTAAAATCACTGGTCATACTTTTGGACTATGAACTTCTGTTTCCTGTAATAAAAGAGTAAGAGTGAGACAAGGCACTGATGTTATTACTAGAATACTGTAAACGTTGGTCAGGTGCAAGATTTTATTAGGTGAGTCAGAACCACAGTTTGTAAAGTCAGTGAAAAAATGTAAAAGAAAAATTGGAAAAGACAAAAGGGAAACACTGAGAGTAGAGAACCTGCTGGTGGTCATTGAACATCAGAGTTGTATTTACAATACGTTTTACCATCTGTTCCGTAGGTGACCTCTCAGATGGAGGCAGCCACTCATGCTGACCTGATCTTCATCGCTGTCTTCCCCGAACATCACTCATCACTGCTGCAGCTGAAGCAGGCGATGGCTGGGAAAACTCTGGTGGACGTTAGCAACGGTTTGAGAATGAATTGTGACGGACCATCAAATGCCAGTCGCCTGGCCGACATGTTTCCTGAGAGTTCAGTCGTCAAAGGCTTCAACACCCTCTCAGCCTGGACGCTGCAGATGGGGCCGCGGGACGGGAGCAGACAGGTAAAGGTGGATCTTACCTTGGTCATGATGGTACCTGATGTTAGAATTACAAACCATCTCCTAGATCTCAAACTAATTTATTCATCAATTATTTCATAGACAGTTTCAACGCTGATATTTTAAACAATGACTGAATAATGTAGCACCCTCTTCTGGCACTTCATAATAAATCACTATAAGTTCATGTTGGTGAGCTGACCTATATTTGAAGCCAGCTAATGAGGTATATTTAAAATAATCACAATAATGAGAATGTTTTGTCTTCCTCATATTTAGATCTTGACATTTTCTTACCCATGCAGGTTTTCCTCTGCAGTGATGACCATCGAGCCAAGCTGTCAGTGATGCAGCTCTGTCAGAGGATGGGCTTCATCCCTGTGGACTATGGCCTCCTCTCCTCAGCTCTGGACGTTGAGAACCTTCCCTTCCATCTCTTTCCGTCCTGGCACGTCCCTGTCCTCGGTCTGTTTTTCCTCTTCGTCTTCTTTTACCTCTACAACTTCATCCGGGACGTCCTGCACCCTTACGTCACCAAGGGTAAGAACGTGTTCTACAAACTGCCCATTGACACGGTGAACGTAACACTGCCCTGCGTGGCTTTGGTGATGCTGTCCTTGGTCTACCTGCCTGGTGTGGTGGCCTCCATCGTCCAGCTGTGGAGAGGAACCAAATATAGAAGATTCCCGCCGTGGTTGGACCAATGGCTGCTCCGCAGGAAACAGTTGGGTCTGTGCAGCTTCCTGTGTGCTGCACTGCACGCCATCTACAGTCTGAGTCTGCCCATGAGGAAGTCTGCTCGATACAAACTCATCAACACTGCCTATAAACAGGTCATCATAACAGAAGAAAATATCCTCTAACACTAATGTACATGGACCGAATCACCACCACTCTCATGGCTTCAGTCCAGGTTCATTATCCAAGACATTTAGTCCTTAGTAAAGACACCAGGATAATCATGATGTTTTGTTTGCTGCTGGGTTTAACCTCGCAGGTGAAGGATGGGGTGGAGGACTCGTGGCAGGAGGAGGAGGTGTGGAGGATGGAGTTGTACGTGTCTGCAGGAATCTTGGCTCTGGGTCTGCTCTGTCTGTTGGCTGTGACATCACTGCCTTCAGTCTCTAATGCAGTCAACTGGAGGGAGTTTACCTTCGTACAGGTCTGTCCTTTATAGATTTAATATATATTTATATATATATGCAGTGTATAAACACACAGTTCATGACTGTAAACATCACCAGGTTTTTGACTCACACCTTTGTCTTGTATTTTATTTAGGTTTTGTCTCTTTCCTCTTCCTTTTTCCATGTCCATTACTGTCTTGTCTCCTTCCTCTCCTCTGACCTCGCCCACTAATTTCTTGTTCGCTCTCCTGTCCTTCCTCTACCCTTCCCCTTGTTTCTGTTTTTCTTGCTTTGCTCCTCTCCATATATTTCTCCCCCCATTTGTTTTTTGTCATCTACTTCTCTGTTTTCTCTGCTGCTTTGATTCCTTTGCCCTTCTCTCTAACACCTGGGAACCTTCAGTGTCCTCTCTAATGTTTCTGTACTAACCTGTTATTTATCTCTGCCCTTCTTTTCTCTCTTCTTCTCTTTTCTCTCACCCCCATATCTCTGTCCTTAGTCATGGGAACCAATCTGTCACATGTTTTTTTATTTTAGTCTGTGAACATGAGCAGTCTTCTATTATTGAACTTTTTCTTCCAGGAGGACTGTCTGTGTGTGTGTGCGTGCAGTCTAAACCTCAGACCCAGACCATGTTGAACCATGTCTAATCTCTCTGTGTGTGTCTCTCCCTGCAGTCATCTCTGGGTTACTGTGCCCTCTTCATGGCCACCCTCCACACCTTGCTTTTTGGCTGGGATCGAGCCTTCAAAGCGGATGAGTACCAGTTCCTGCTGCCGCCCACCTTCATGCTGGTGCTGCTCCTCCCCCTGACGGTGCTGGTGGGGCGACTCACTCTCCTCCTGCCCTGCATTGCCCTGCGGCTCAAAAAGATCCGCCGCGGCTGGGAGACGAGTCAGCATGTCAGATTCATGAGTCTGGAAGAAGAGGACGACTGTCGTGGTGGACTAGAGGGTGTCAGTAATGTCTGAGGGTCCTCTGGTCCAGGGTCAGGGCTCGACCTTGAGGGAAAATCCAAATTTCTGAAAACAACCTGTGTTATCTGAGGGTTGACTTTGTCAGAATGTGAGGGTGAAATGATCTGTGGGCTTCCATAGCACAAACAACTTCCATCTTTGATACTACTGTATTGTGCATTTTTTTAAACTATAGAAAATATGCTGAAAATTAGCCATAAAGTACCTTAGATAGTTCTGTAGATAGAGGTCGCTAAAAACTTCTAGATGAAAAAATGTGAACGAGAAAATATGAAAATTTTAACTGTGCCTAAAAACAATTAAAAATTAGATTTAGGTTAAACAAAAGTTTGGAGCTAACCTGACCTTCGTCCACTCTGTTGACTCCAGCTTTATTATTAATTGTAAGTGGTCAACAGGGTCCAGGCCTAGTTGGTCATACCTCCTTGACAAGTGATATGAAGAAGGCAGACATGGATCTCTGCAGGTGGAGAGAAGCTGTAAAGGATCCCAGTATCTGGAGCCAGGCGACCAATACACTCATGTCAAGGAGACGCTGCTCTTCACTGACAAAGAGGCGAGAGGAAACAACTGTGAGCAGCAGCCTGACGCCTTGTCCATGTATGTGTGTTAACTGCTGCCCTACATCCATCCATTGTCACTGTTGTTACTTTAACTTAAAAACAGCTGAATCTGAGTTGAGAAAAATGTATTTTAAGTCAAAGACAGATATTAATATAATTTAACGTTTACACACACTAGTTTAGGGATAAATAAATGTATAAATGAATCTTTTTCACATTCATAAAACAGTTTAGTTTCTGCTTCAGAATTTGCCAGCTCCAATCATTAGATTTGTGTTTGTGTGTGTTTGTTACACACTGATATGTTTATTGAGTCACTTTGTGATGTTATTTTTATTATTTATTCACTCATTTTAAATATGATAGTTGTAGTGTTTAAATCAGAGCAAACTATAGTGAGAAAGACCTGCTGAAACTTCATTAAAGTTTATGGATGAAGTGACATCCAATCACTGGATAAATGGTTAACCACAAATTGATATTTTTGATTAATCAATATCTGTGTGAATTAAGTATTATTTTCATGATCAACACTGAAGATGTCGTCACTGAACCTGTTGCTGCCAAAGATGACAACGTTTCTGTTATAACTCAAGAAAGTCACCAAGTGTCTGTTTGTACTACATTAAATTATCCTGAGTTCTGTTTACTAAGTCTAATGCTTTTGTTTTGTTTGTCAAAATGTTTTGTCTGTAACCAGGCTGATGTCCAGGTATTATGTGTGTGAATGCTACCATCTGGTGGTGAAAACACACTGACTTGATATATTGACCTTTTGAACAAGTAAAAACCGCCTGTGTTTTCGTTTGTTTGATTAATATGATGTTATACAGCTGTTTTAACGCGCGTTGATTCCACAAACTGATCCTGACGTCTGAAAGACATTTAAAAGTTCCTGATTGTTTTCTTTCCTATTGACTTTATGTGATGCAAATGACGATTTTACGTGTGTTAATGCCGCCATCTGGTGGTCAGTTAAAAACTTTATGAAAGTGGACCTTTTTATTTCCTCGTTATACATTAAATACCTAAGCGAGTGATTTTCTAGAATAACGATTATTTTTTTAATAGTTGAACCACATTTGGTAGACTCTTGATTTGGGCAAATTTTCACGATTTTTCTTTTAATAAAATCAATTCTCTGCTATGAGTAATTCCACCTGTTTTTGCTGACATTTAACACAAGACATCCTTTTCTTTATCCCTGGTTTCCTTTGGCCAGAAAATGCATAAATTATAGTGAGCGTTTGGCCTTTGGTAAACTATCACTTCAGATTAGGCAAAAATAAATCAGTTTAAGAATGAATCCAGGATAGATGCTAACGGAGTGAAACGTAAGTTATGATATGTAATGAAACTGGTCCGTGGTTATGGAATGTATTCCGTGCAGCTCACGCCACCGTGTGATGAGGTTAACGTGTCTGGTGTGACGTCACACTTTAAACCCCTCCTTGAGGAAACGCCCTTAAACCTGCAGTTTTTAAACCCGTCAGACCAGAACAGACTGTTTAACTATATCAACTGCAGCCCTAAGTGCAACAGAAGCCGCTGAGATCATGTCTGTGAGTTTCTCTATTTTATCCATTTATTGTTATCATACTTTATATCACATAAGCTCATCATACTCTCACTGCAGAGAAAAAAAACAAACAAACATTGTCCGCACGTGTTTACTCAGTTTAAACAAACTCAGGAGTTCATTTTGTTTTTTGTTTCCTCTCTTTTAACCCGGATCAGTGATTTTGTTACGGTCCAATGTATTTGTGATCCCTGTGGTTCTGTATTTCCAGCTCTTTCCGTTTGTATTTTCGTAACTTTTACCTAAGTCAAAACTACTTCTACTAAGGAATAGAAGATAGTCTACCTGGGCTGGTCAGGGCCAGCACAAATTATGCGTTAACGTATGGCAAAAATTAGCTGACTCTTTACAAATTTAGTGAATCAAAATGAGTGACAGGATAAACAACACTCGCTGAAAAATAAAAGAAAGTGAGGTAAATGTTTTCATAGAAACAACTTAAACAGGAAAAAGTTTTAGTCACAAAAGTTGGATATTGTTTTTCTGCCTGAAATGAATCTTCCTGTATTTGATTATGTGCTGAAATCTAATTTCTAACAATATCTGTAGAAGAAACCGTTCATGTGAGTAGGAATGCCCCCATGACTCTGGTGAGCTTGGTGCTTGTCCCTGCTCTTTAGGATCTTCTACATTCCTGTCTGAGGTAATAGAACAGTCGCTGATGCTTTTCTTTGTCTCCAGGAATTGTTCGATAAAGCAGTGGAGGAGGTTAAGGTCCTGAAACAGAGGCCGGATAAAAATGATCTGTCTGATCTGTATGGTTTATACAAACAGGCCACGTTGGGAGACGTCAACACTGGTCAGTGTCCACAGAAGGTCCTTCTCCCCTGTCTGTCTGTCATTAGTTGTACATGTGAGTCATCCTGAGCTCAGATTATCTGTTCATCAGTTGTGTGAAGGTGAGGTGGAGCCAAAAAATGATGTCTGTCCTGTTTACCGTCACTTTGCACAACTTAACAGCTCCACTGTTGTTTTAAGGCCTGTAGTATCTACCAATCTTGGATCTTAAAATTGAAAATGTACAGCATCATTTCCAATCGCATTCTTTTCCCTGATTTTGAATTCCAATAGAAATGAAACTTTTATTTTAAACTTTTATCCACAGAACGGCCAGGTTTTCTGGACATTATAGGAAAAGGGAAGTGGGACGCGTGGAATACAATGAAAGGTTTGTGTTCGGCTACACACTAAATATCTCTAATAAATTGTAAACCAAGAATTATTCTACATAAAATCATCTTTTATTTGTTTGTGAACTTGCAGGAGTTTCTAAAGATGAGGCCATGGCTGCTTATGTCGATTTGGTGGAGAAGCTGAAGATAAAATATGGAATTTAACCTGTAACAAATAAACAAGAATTTTTTTTTTTTTGTTATGAATCGGAACGAAAACGTAGGCTTCGTTTCTGTCCAGACTGTTTTCACTGCTGCACTGAGTCACACGCTCCCGCTTCTATGTTTGACTGGCGACGTTTATTTTAAAGGTGACAGGAAACACTGTAGGCATGGTTGACGGTGACGTCACTGAGAAAATAAAGATGCGATTTCTCTGGAGAAGTTGTTACGGAAGCAGGAACTGTGAGAGTAATTTATACAGAACAAGTCGTAGGGCCGATGTTAAGAAAAACGCTTTATTACATGACTATATAAATAAAAAAAACACCGCATCTGTTGAAATGACTCTGTTTTTCTCAAATAATTTTAAAGAAAACAATCCAATCATGTTGTTTATGATTTATTAAATGTCTACTATTGGTAACGAACGACTTATTTTCTTACACCTGGCCCACTGCTGTCCCCTGTGGTCAGTTTGTGTCACTTCAGTTTCAGCTCATTTTTATAAGCGCTTAAACCACACACACAGACTCTACTGTACTGAGTCACCACCGATGATTTTTAGCTCTCTGAAAATCAGCATGCTGCGTCCACTGCTGCCTACTGTGGTCAGTTTGTGTCACTGGGGTAGAGCTGAAAAAATATTTCAAATTGTGGAATCGCAGAATTACACAGCACTCCACGTGATATGTTCATGGATTTTCAGAACATTTCTATAGACATTTGTCAATGGATATACACTATAATGACTATTTCACAGATGTTGACACTGTTCCATTGTCCTGCTGGTTGTAGTGTGTGTGAGAAGAATTAATATCTCACAGAAAGTGTTGCATTTAATACTACAAACTACAGCCGTCTTAATGTGGGAAGAGTGCACCAGTCCAACCACTGACTGTGTAGTTACAATACGCGGTTCCTTTAACAAACAGCTAGAATTAATCATTCTGACTGCTGAGCTCTAATCTACTGCTCACTGTGTGCGTGTGTGTGAGAGAGATCTTAATGAGTCAGTGTTCGCATAAAGGGCCTAACGGTGAGAAACTGTCACTGCCTTATCTTAACAAATGAGTTTCCCTGAAATGCATCTACCAGAGTAATGTGGTGTATTTAATGAATGACACTGGGTGTGTTTGTGTGTGTGAAAGGGACATACAAAGGACAGCTATTAGTATGGGCTTTCAAAGGACATAAACTCTCCAGTAACAAAACTGTTACTGCTACAGTACTGTTAAATAGCTAGCTGTTGAGCTGTCACAACGATAACTACAATTAAAAACCAGAAGGAATTTACAGTCTAAATTCTAAAATCATTCAAATGTTAGTAAATGCATGTAAATAATAATAATAATAACCATAATAATAATAATTCCTGTTCTTATTATTATTATAAATTCGTTGGTTAATTCTGTCTCTTTGAAAGTCTCACAGTAAAATGTGTCATTTTTAATGGCTTACATTTCTCTACTAAATAAGTACAGTAATAAATAAATTCAGCTTTTGTCTTCGTGCTAAAAACGTGTGAAAAACCGAATTCTGATAAAAAGGGTTCGCGTTCGCAATGTGTTATATAATAATGGCCGTATGAGCCCAGTGGAACCTTTTATTGTGAAAGTGTGAAAGTAGTTTTTCCGGTCTGAGGTTGTTTGTGCCCCGCCCTCCACAGAGCGCAGGTGTTACCACGACGACAGCAGTGACTGTTTTGTTTGGCTGAAAAGTCAGAGAAGCTACTGCTGCTAAGTTGATCTATTATGGTGGCTCTTTCCTTTTTATTTTGTAGTCTTACACAGCGAATATAAACGTCTTTTGAATTTCAATAAGTTCATACAGTTTTACAAAAATGACAGAATGAAAAAAAGGCATTTTTCGTGATGTTTTAAGGTGAGTTAAGTAGTCGCTACAGTTCTGTTGCGGCGTTAGCATAATTAGCTGATTTGAACAAATTACGCGAACATCTGCTTGTATCGGCAGCGTTTTTTCATAACTTGTAAGACAATTACTCAGACAATTATTTTAATTGCCAGAAAAAACAACAAAGTTTTAAAGCCTTACTGAACCTTTAACTTTAACTGAAAACATTTAACTTTAAACCTTTAACTTTACCTTTAACTTTAAACCTTTAACTGAACCTTACTGAACTCTTCCTAAGAGTTTGAGGGGGAGGAGGGGTGGTAATTGCTTTTTAAATGTCAAACATTATTATTCGTTTTTGGTAAATCATTTTCACATATGTCACTGTAACTACATACAAAATCTGTATTGAACGTTGTGTTTTTGTTTTCTCTGCTTTAATGGCCTTTTCTTATCTACCTATTTATTTAATCTATACATTATATTGGTTTTACTTTTGCTAACATTGCTACAGCTTGTTATTTTAGATTGGACAAACAGATCTATGATGGCGAGGCATACATGTGTTAAAACCAACTATGGGAGATTATCGTTTACAAAAAAACTTAAAATTGCAAGACCCCATAATGCTCAATGCACAGTATATACAGAATATATTTTTTAAATTCACTAATTTCTTTGTTCATTGTCCATTAAATTGATACGTTGTTTTTGGTTTTTTGTTGTTGTTTTTTTTACAAACATTTGCTTAATTTAAGCTTTTACTTCTATTTATTGTCATTAAGATTGTCCTTATTATTTCTCTGCTTCTGGTCTTTCTTCAGCTGTGTGTGAAACCTTTCAAGTGGACCCTGAACTGACCTGTAGTCAGGATGCAGGTGGCCCCTCCTGTGGCCTCACAGCCAGTCCCTGAGCCTCTCAAGAGGATTAAGACTCCTCTTCCACTGAGTGAGCTGGTGGAGAGGCGCAGGAGCCGGGACCTAGCTCCCAATCACCTCCTAGACTCAAGTATGTCTTTAAAAGACTGTCTGAGACCAAAAGAGAATATCTATCATATCTGTATCTACATCACTGCTTTGTCCCCTAATGTAAACTCCCAGAGACACAGCAGTGGTGGACCTACTGCTGCTTATATCACAAAGATCAGATAACACTACACTGCATTATTAGATTTGTATCACATATGAGCACACGTATTTGTGTTCTTGCTGATACCAAGTCCATTATCACTTTAAATCACTCCTACATCATTTACTTGTTTTCTTGAAGCTTCCAAAATGAACCAAGTGATGAATGTGTATTTTCTGATCTTTTAGAAATCTTTACCAAACTGAAAAGAAACAGTGTGATTGAAGCAGATCCTCCTGAGCTTCACTTCAACGGCTTCGAGCCTGGAAAAGACTTCATCAAGATTCTGGTCCGGAGACAAAAAGCTTTAATCTTTATTTTTTCACCTAAGTTCATTGTGCACAAATGCAGTGTCCACAATGCATGGCTAATTTCTTCTCAGTATAATTTAATGTTTTCTTCTGTTTATCCCTGAGGGCTTCATTACTGAGTTAAGGAAACAAAGAGAAAAAAGAACTGATTATTTTATCACAATCTTAAAACAGTCTTTTCATTATAGAAATGGATCTT
>NC_024320.1:13285307-13330746 GCF_000523025.1 Cynoglossus semilaevis
TTTAGCTCCAACATCAGGGTTGAAATAGTAGTTCTATGAAGCCAAAAAAATAAGCAAAAGTTAACAAAAAGAATTGAATTCAGGTAAAAACAAATAAGAAACAGTACAAGTTGGTAAAATAATAACTGAAGGCTGGTCCAAAAATGTCCTGGAAGCATTCAGAGTTAAAAATAAAAACTGGCAATGTTCCTCTGCTGCTGTGGACACATGTCAGCGTGTTTCCACTGCACACAGGTGAGAAGAGGAGATGTCAGAGAAGAGCAGCAGCAGCAGCAGCAGCAGCAGCAGCAGCAGCAGCAGCAGGATGGTAAAACCTTCACTGCTGCTGCTGCCACTACCACTGAACTCTACTCCAGACGACTGCTGTGTGAAGCCACAGAGGTGAATTCCAGTTTCACTGTCATTTAATATTGCTTTTTAAAAGTTTTATTTTATAGTCTCATACCACACAATAAAGAATCAATGTTTGTACAAAAATGTGAAGATTTATATTTGCATGCAAAACGTGTCTAAATGATGAATGTTAATGTATCGTTAGCCTTTCTGTGGAAGAGCCTTTGAAGTTGACCTCCTCTCCTCATTTACACAAGTGTCAAAGCAGCAGCTAATGGATGATTAAGTTAGATATATCCCTTTTCTTCTTCTGACCTGATCCAGGTCCCACAGGGAGACCCCTTCTTTCAGTTCCACTGTACTTTTCATCTGGAGCTTAGACTCAGAGTCTTCAGATTGTTCCAACAGGCAGGTCGTAAGGTACAGCAACCCCACAGTCACGTGACACTCACATAAGAAATGTAGTCCACAACCAAAAAACAAGTTGAGAATCCAAAAGCAAAGTTGCCAGTATGTTCAAACTCAGTGTTTGGTGTAAACCACAGGTCACTTCAGTGCTGCTCTCTCACAGGTCGTGATCCGACGTCGTGCAGACAGAAGGCTGCAGTGTTTGAAGAATGTGATGAGAGACCTGCCATCACAGCAGAAAGGTTCAGATTATCATCATAATCTGAAAGTTACACAAATGATTTTTCTGAATGAAGTCATCACCTTCTGACCTGATTGTCATGGCTTTAACTCTCATGTACTGTGTGAATGTTTTTTATATCAGAGGAGAAGAACCAGAAGACCAGCTGGGATGTGATTCCACTGAACAGAGTCTTTCCTTCTTCTTGTCCTGTTGTCTCAGTTAAAGACGACCCACAGGTGAGAGTCAGAGAACGAAGAACACTTCTATCAGACTGAAAACACTTCATCCAGTAACGTCCTGAAGGATCTCTCATCTCAATCTAATGTGATTGACTGAACAGTGCGAGGACAAATTGACTGTTGATCTAGTGCTCAGACATTCCACTGTTAGATTAAACCTGCAGCTCACACAGAAAAAAGACCTTGGAATAAATCACACCATTTGTCTTGTCTTTGTGTTTAATCCCTCAGGTTCTTAGTCATTCACAGACGGAGGCCGTGGCTCCTATAGACGTGTCCAGAACAACACGTGTTCCTTTCTTCCAGCTTCAGGTGGGTTTGTGTTTCTCTGTTCTGTTTGTATAAGACGTGGACACGGCAGGGCCGTAGCTGCTGAAAGAATATTTATGGATTTAATTTCATCTGTATCTGCTCACTTTATTTTTCTACTTGGAATTTAGTTTTGTAGAGGAAAATAAAGTATATGACACACACAGAGACTACATTTCAGAGCCACTGACAGAGGAGTTAAAAAAACTCTGTCACTGTCTGACTCTTTTCACTTTCCTATTCTCGTTCTCCCTCTCTTTCTCTCTCTCTCTGTCTGTCTCTGTCATTTGTTTATTGTGTATCATACTTATTTTTAACTCTGCTCATTTGGTTCAGTTTGGTCTGCAGGACATTCACATGAAAACGTGTGACTATCATAAAACAGCCCAGCCGTCCTGGACTCTCTCTCTCCTCTCCCTGCTGCCTTCAGGCCACCGCCACCGGAGCCTGAAGGCAGACACCGAGAGGATGTAAAGGGTTTTTTTTCCTCAGGTCATTCGTCAGCTTAACTCCAAAAAGTCATACAACTAAGTGTTCTGCAGTGCCTGGTTCCACAGTCTGTAAACATGTACACTAAAACAAATGTCATTGAACTGTGTATAACTCTTGTATCTCCAGGTTCCTCTGCACTACGAGCTGATGGGTTACCACCCTGTCTCCACCTGGGAGGCGTTCACCTCCTACATGCCCACCACGTTGTCCAGACAGTTGCGTACTGGACTAACGGTAGGTGTCGAACATCCTCACGTCAATAATCTTCATTGCCAACCATGAGTTGTTTTTCTGTGTCGTCACAGGATGATCCTGAATCCATGTCTCCTCCACAGACTGAAGGTGAGGATGAAGATGAAGGTGTGGAAGCTCTGACCTCAATCAGTCTGAGCTTCACCGCTCCTGAAGGTCTGTCCAGGCCGGTTCCTGCAGACCCTCTAAGAATCTTTGTAAGATTATTGTTCCTTCAAACACACTGACTGTTCTCTGTCTTCATCCTTTTTAAGAGGTTTTACTAATGTCTTTGTGCAGAATCCAGCTCCAGGTCTACAGACCTACAGACCCTCTCCTAAATACCTGGAGAACCAGCTGGACTCTCACCTCTGTCCCTCTCACTGGTAAAACACATCTCACTGCAGGAATGAACTAGTACCAGGAACAACCTTCCCAACACAAGGACCAGTACTATACTGGATACAGCTTATTGAACTGAACTGTATTATTATCCAAGGATCCAGTCCTGTAAATCATGTGCACTGGAGTTAGTACCAGGGACTAACATCAGTTGGTTGTTTCCACTGTGTCTTTGTTGGTTTTATGTTTTTTAATCAAGCAAAAAACAATTAAACAAAATACTTGTTTTTATCTAAAATAATTAATAATTAATAAATGTATCAAATTAATATGAAATAATTAATTCATCTAAAATAAACTCTGCTTGTTTGTCCAGAACGGCTTAATTTACCTCTTCCATTTCTACTCTTTTCTGCTGTTTTTCTCGTTGTTCTCAGGAAGAGTGATCACAACAGTGACATGTTTGTCAATAGTCCTCAGAAGAAGAACTCACTGGACCATCGGGTGAGTTGTTATTAAACACCCTGTTGTTAATCAACTACTTGAAAACTCTCTTACTCTCGTCTGTAAGACACTTGTACCTGTTTAAACCTGTGTTTGAAGACTATCATTTTATCTATGCTGACATTTCTTCTCAAAGACAAGCTTTTTCTAAAGGTTAATGCGTTTCCTGTGTTTGATCTTAAGCCAAATCACTGTAATTTTTTTGTTCCTCTAACAGGAAGTGATAAAAGGCATCATGTCGTGGAGGAATTTCAGTTCATTCACCTGGAAATGTCTGTCGGCTCTTCCTGCTCTCAAAGATGACACTTTTATTCAGGGGTACTTTCTTTAAAATGCAATTTGACTTTTGTCTTAGCAGATGTTTTTTATAAAAACATCTTAAAAAGATATTTTAACTTTGACAAGATTCAATCATAAATCTTTTCCTAACCTCCATCTATGTCTTTACAAGCATTTCTATGCTACTATAGTTATAAAATATATGAACTCACATAGTAATAATCAAGATATATATTGATTGTTTTGTCTCCTCCTGATCTCCTGCAGTTCCTTGGACCACAGCACAGACCTGCTCCCTCTCTCCGTACCCCCTGCTCTTTTCTCCATCCATCCTGACACACTTGATGGAGATGCTGGTTATAGTGAGGGTGTGACTGCACTAATGGACAGAGTGTGAGGAACATCATGCTCTGTATTGAATGTTAACACATCAGTGAAGGCTTTACTCTCATTTCTAAAAGCCAAATTCTCCCCGTGTGTGTCTCCTCAGGTGTGAGGACTCTGGAGTTCGACTCACACCTCAGATGATCAGAGCTCAGTTCCTATCTGGAGAAGCTTCAACTCCTCAGCCAGGTATGACGCACAGCTGCAGAAATGCATTTACACACACAACACAGCATACACAAGAAAAGGGTTCATGTTTAAGGAGTTCAAGATCTGTGTACAGCAGAAATCACGATCACTGATCTTTCCTCCCACTCACCTTCATCCCTACAGTCCACAGCACATCACTTCACCGACCTTCAGTTTCATTCTAATGAATTCATTTCATTTTATTCAGTTGTTTCACTCCTGAAAAAAGTCATTACTTTTTGCATGTTATGTTGCATATACGATATGGTAAAAATGATAATAGAGCAAAAACAAAGGTGCAGTCAGGGTTGGTGATGATGAGTTTTTGTATTATTTTTGTTTGTTATGTCAGAGACAAAGGTAGGGCTACAGAAAAGGTAAGTGACTTTTGTGGTCAGAGAGATATTGTAAATGATGATTAAGGTTAGCCCTAATCATATGACTTAGTTTTTATAGATTCAGATTAGATCTCATGTATTTTATATAGATTTGTGTTCAGCACAAGTTTGTGTTGAACTGATACATTTGATGGTGTGTGAAGGACAAACTCTTTTCCTGGGCCTTAAACAAAACGTTTTTTCTTACCCTGTGAAATTTTTGTTATTAATATGCAGATATAAACTTATGGAAATGTAAATAAATCTAGTTCAAAGACCAAAATTCAAAATAGCTAACTTCCTGTAAGATCCTAAACCTGACTATCGATTTTACTAGGGATAATATTTTAGGGGGCGCTACTGTGTCATTGTGCCTTGTGTCAGAGATATAAAGGTGAAACTTGAAAACTGTGAATTGTGAATCTTTTTTACATGTCTTAATAATGACAATTGCTGCAGTAGTGTGAACAGGATTTTGATTGGTTTTGCTATTTTTTGTTTTTGTGATTAAGAAACTGTGGTAGTTTGAGAGTAGAGGTGTCCGTCTGTGTTGTTAAAAAAAGTTTACACTTCCACCTCTTGTTTATTGACAAATGTTAATACTCTATTTTGTGTAACGAACGTCATTTAGAAATGTATCTATCATAAATCTCCGTGATCTTAAAGAAGCAGATCAGATCAGCTCTGAGAAGAAGCTGCTAAACTGAACAGTTTCACGTTTCGAACTCCAGAGGGAGCTGTAGCTTTGTCCTTTAAAGCCGTTCTATACTGTAGAGTTTCCAGTTTCCATTCAGAGTTAGCTTTGTCCTTTAAAGCCGTTCTATACAGTAGAGCAGGCGGGTTTGTTCGTTCGTCTTCGACACAGTCCAGTTTCCATTCAGAGTTTCCTTAAGACATTTTCCCAACACTCCCTGTCAGTGTGACCAACCGTGGCCTTCTGTTAAAGGACAGAATAGCTTTATGTCTGTTGAGGAGTAGATTAAATTATTGATTTGTTTGTAAATATGTGTGTGTGACCGTGTGTGTGTGCTGTAACAGAATATAAAAGAAACAGGCTGTAGCTGCACATTGAGTCAAAGCCACAGCAGTGATATGGATTTAATAAGTCATAGAGGGTGTAATAATAGCAGCGTGTGTGTGTGTGTGTGTGTGTGTGTGTCATGTGTGTGAAGTGACTGAGAGAGAAAAGATGAGGAGCCACAGAAGAGCTGTGTTCTTCCATTACACTCTGTATAATTTATTCACTCTTCTTCTCCATCTGTTTAACTTCTAGGATATAGTACAACATGATGCAGTAGCCGTGTCATCACAGTATTATGTAGTTAGAGCTGCAGTGTCAAGTCTCTACTAGCACAATAACTCACTGTTCCACTGACTTTTTCTAACAGCAAACTGAAGTGAGTAAATCTCTTCTGTACCTTCCCGTCCAGAGAGAGACTCTGTGATGGAAGCCCACACACACACACACACACACACACACACACACCGGTGATCCACTGCTGACTCCTTGTGCCACTGGAATGTATCTAGACAAACATTCAAACACCACATACTTAAGAATGTTGACAGCCTTAGATCAATTATTCATGTCTGCCATCATGTAGCACTGCTGATCTTCTCTGAGGACGTTGGTGCAGCAGAGTACGTGTCAGCCTCCAGTCGGTTTGAGAACATGCTAAGGAGAACGCAATGGGCTAAAGCAAACATAATTATGGACTTTTAACGAGTCGAGGTCCATTGAGGAAATAGTCAGTTCAACTCAGGTACGAATTTGGGAGACGTTTGTAATCCGTTCAGTCAAAGGAGGATCTATCCATGAATCGATTTGACAGTGAGGGAGAAAACCTTGCATTTGGTCCATGTTTGCCAGAATGGAGCAACCTTTCCACAGAAATCTTTTTTTTTTCTAAGGCAATAGTGCATTGATTTTCTTTGCCTCCCTTTATTTACCGTCCATAAACCCGTGAGACGGAGCCCCAGTGGCCTCCAGCCTCAGATCTGTCCACAGCACCTCCACTCTTTGTTGTGATCTCTCTCACTCTCAGTATCTGTTTGCTCTCCCCGCTTTTAACTTCACACATTCCTCTGAATGATTTCTACCCGCTTACATTTCCTGGGAGAGACACTGTGTCGCCGTTTTCTTTTTCCCTTTGCCTCAGAGTAATGGTTCTCTGGAGACGCCATTCTCCTCGCTGCTGTCATAAACTGGAGAAACAGACTTGGTTTGTTTTTGGGTTTGGGGAAAAACGGTCTGAAGTTACAAATATGAAGTTATGTATTTTCCTCTTTAAACCTGGTTGATGATGCTCCCAGAGCTCAGACCTGGGTGGTGTTAAAGCCTGACCTCTCCCCTCACTGTTAGACCTCAGTGACACAGAGCAGACTGTAATGGCTGTGACTGGTGGATGGCGAGGTGCCCTGCACCGCTTCACACGGTCAAAGTCTAAAATGAAGCCATGAGCGCTTCTGTCTGTGTCTACGATTGAGTGCATTTAAGTGGAAAGAACATTATGTGTCGGTGACTTTTCTCTTCACGAGAGCAGAGACGAAACAAGTAAACAGAAAAAAAACAACCCTTTAAACTATATATGAAATTCAAACAATAATCGTAGGAAACATGTTGGTTATACTTTTGGTCAAAACTGGGGTCGTCTTATTCTTTTGCCAACCTCTGGCTAAACATTTGACATTAATCACTACACATCAGTGTTTCCCCTTCTTATGGATGTTGCTGGGAGTTTTCTTTTAATTCTCTACTGTTGACTGTAGAAGACCAGTGTGGATCTAGATCCAGACCAGTTGTCCCAGTTTTGCAGATTGAAGGAATAAGTGAGAATGTTCTTCAGCAGCTGTTTTATTTACCTTTGGCTTCAAATACAATCTACTTCTTCTTCCATCATCCTCATCATCATTACCCCTGACTCCTGTGTAATGCCTCAGTCTTGCCCCATCCCCCACCTTAATAGGAGAGTAAGTGAATTTAATGACCTTTATCTCTGACACTCTGGTGTTTACTGTGTTAATGGGTCTTATTTTTCAAATGTCACTTGTGTCTAACTTCTCACAGCCTCAGGACACACACAGAATTAATCTCCTATTCTTTACAGCAGGACGCCCAAACACAGTGGTGCTCCCACAGCTTTATTACATTATACAGGACGTCTTCCTATGGTTAGCTGCTAACATGCTAAAATACTCAAGGCTGTAAATGGGAAAAAAATACCGTTCATAAAGATGATGATGCTGGCGGTGTTGAGATGAACACTCACATAGTTCACATTTTCTACTTATGCTGTCGATTTTATTAAATACATTGGAACCCTTGCTATTATAGCCAGTATTTACGTCTACAGTTTCTGCTTCATTTCTTTGGCTAATTAAGTAGTTAATGGTTATATTCTCCATGGCTAAGTCTTAATTATCTCTTGATGAAATGTTTGTTGTGTTTCTTGGTTAATTCAGTTGTTGGTTTTTTGTTTTAGTTTTAGGCTTTTCATATTTACTTTGTTACATGTACAGCAGTTCATACAGTATGTATGTAAAAGGAGAATGAAAATACTTCATTTATAATTTATAAATTGTTTTCTCAGGAGCCTTTATTAACAGCCTTTATTAACCCCTGAAATGAATTACCAATTTTCAATTTTCAGTTTCAATTAGGAAACTAAAATTGTGAATGTGTTAAAATTGCAAAATACTGCACTGTAAAAATGTTGTATTTGTCTGGTCCTGATCCAATGGTGTAAAGAATATTTCATTGCAGGCACAGATAGAAGCAAACGTTCATTCCAGTTAACAGCCACGTGTTCAGTGTAGCGTTAAATAGGACAACACAAAACAGGGGCTGCATAAATCCTTGCTGACATTTCTGCAGATGAAAATACAGATGTTTATTTGTGATCAGGAAACAGCGAAACACACCTTTCTGAAAAGAAAATCTACTCCAAAATGACAGGCAAATTCTATACATCGCCAGACAGAAAATAACAACTCAAATAATAAAATGATGGCTTTAAGTCAGGAGTGAAATGGTAAGAAATCCATCTAAACATGAGCAAATTCAACTGGCCCCAGAGTTAGAAAACAGCCAACAACAAGCATTCTCAATAAGGTTAATTTCAGTATTTTGATGTGTAAAGCCTTAACTAAAAATATAAATCTTAAGCAAATTCATGAATCAGTTCAAGTTCCATGACAATAAACAAAACATCTGAAAAAGCCTGTGCAGATAAGACGAGACCTAACAAACAGATCCATCAGATAATCTGTCTAATCCCTGGATTAGGTTGATAAACACGTACTTCAAGAACGATTTATTCAATTAAACCTGAGAATGAGAGACAGTGTGTCTGTAAATGTGCAGTAAAACAGAAGCCATTGTGACATATTATACCGTTTAAGTAAGGATTCCACAGGAGGTCAGCGTCCAGACCCAGATCAATGCTGCTGCAGCTGCATGTCTCATTAGAACCCATTCTGTTCCCCTGGTATTTCTGCCTGTCAGTCTGACACAAAATGTAGCTTTGTCAAGAAAGAAATAACAAGGGTTCTTAACAATGCTTTATCACAAATGTTGACAAATGAAACCACAGTTCCATTCAGCTGACCGTCCAATCACCAGCAACACTATGATAGTAACAGTTTTCATCAGTGTTTCTGATAAAACACTTAGCCTTCGCAGAGTTTTAAAAACATTCTAGTAGAATAAATCCAAATTGGACCAATTGTCCAATCACAAAGCTTTGTGATGTCATCACAATTCCTACAACTGTAGCCAGTTCCTGGAGTTATCCTGGCTGTAAATTCCTCCTATTTCCTGGTACCTTGCTAATACTCTATAGTTTTAATACCCTAAGTTCCTGTCACTGGTTTTTGTTTGTGGTAGTTGTAGAAGTAGTTTCTTAGTTTCTGCAAAAGAGATATATGGTACTCCTGGTACTGTTTTTACTAGAGTAGATGTTGTTTTAAACGTGCTGTAGTTTGTGGTGCTGTTCATATATCCTAGAACTAGTTTCAACAGAATAGCGTCGGGTTTGTTTTGCTCTGGTTATGTTCACAGATAAGATCTTAGTTAGATAAATTATAGATGTTTCTTCTCAAACAATTATTCTCTTTCTCTGTTGCCTGGGGTCGATCCAGATGTTTGTACTTCTGATCTTCCTCCTCATCTCCATCAGCTGACTCCTCAGATAGAAGCTCAGATAGTCAAACTGGGGTTAAACACAGTTCCAGGGCCTCATTAATCTCTGGGCGACTCTGCCCTGGGGCCACAGAGACGGAGTCGCTCGGCTGTTCTCACCCTGCGTATGTGTAAATAAATCATATATAAAGACTGAGAGCAGACACACACAGTAGTGAGGAGACAGAATAACGGCAGCAGCTGTTAGTGTTAGATCACACCTCAGGAACTTCTAAACAGACTGATGTGTGTGTGTGAAAGAGCGGCTGTAACAGTTCAGCTGAAACTTCCCTAGAAAATGTTTGCTGACCAAAACCCATAGAGAATATCAGTGACTGTCGCTCACAGGGACACAGCAGCCACTGCTTTACTGTCACAGTGAGTTAGAATAAAAAGTTCTTGTCTGCTAACACCACCCTCTCTTTCCACTTTGACTTTGGTCTAGGATTGAATGTCCTTTCATGAAACCTCAGTTTCCTGCAGTGACATGCCAGTGTAATGTGGTCTGTCACGTTTTTAAGATATGTCAGACCTGATCATTAATTTTATTACTCTGTCTAAGTCATATTTCTAATTTCTTTTGTAACTATTTTTTTGTATTATCTTCAGGTACATTTCCTAGAATAATTGCCATGTAGATTGATTATCTTTTAAATTACTTCTAACTGCTGAACAAAATGATGCCCCATTAATCACAATAGCTGTTGCCCATGTTTTATTATACTCGTATTACAGTGACAGTGGCGTCAGTGCAGGCGTCAGTGCAGAGATTTAGAGGATTGTGGGTAAAAAGGAGCACTGTGGTTTAGAGGCGACAACGCTAATTGAAATGAATTGAGCAGAGAGCTGGTGTCCTGTTTATGTCTGATAAAGATGAGTCAGAGGAATAATTGTTGTTGCTGATAGAATCAGCAGAAGGACAGTTGGCCGCAGCCTCAGGGCTACCTGTCGCTGCTTCCCTGAATCATCCACAACACCTCTGGGCCATGGAGGAGATGAAAGAGAAGATGTATGGTGGAGGACAGCCTTATGGTCAGGCAATATTAACGTGACTGCAGGTGATTTCTTTTTTTTCTTTCTTTGTTTCTCAGTTTGAGGTCCATTGTTTATTCGCAGCAGGAGCAGAACACGAAACAGCTTCGATTTAGAAACGTGTTGTTAGAAAAACTGGTCAGATGATTTAAAATGCTGAAAACTTTACTTTTAGCCAAAGGATGTTGAAATGATAACTTGAGGTTAGCTTCCAACTGGACACAAAAAATAACTATGGGTAACAGTTATGAGCCCATGATAAGGAGACATTGAGTCAGGTTTTCAGGATGAAATGGCCCCATGTTGTATGTGACCATATATCTGACTTACAAACATCCATCCAGGCTCCTGTAGCTCCTGAACCTCTCACTTCAGCAGCAGGAGAGAAAAACACAGTGTTTTCCAATGTTTCATCGCATCACTGTGAGAAAAGCCCCTGAAACAATGAGCTGTTTCAAACAGTACTTTTAGTGTTGTGTTGTTGTCATCATGGAGAAGAGTCTCAACCAAACATCACTGCTGCTCTCTTCTGTTTTCACTCTGGTTCTAACAGACACAGAACTGAACCACTCCACAAAAGAAACTCTTTACACTTTTATGTTAAAAAACCAAAACAAAACAAAACAAAAACAGGTAAAGTTGCTGTGCCAACCAGGACTTGGAGAAATCTGTGTTCTTCCCCCTCAGACTTTAGGCTGTGTCTAGGCTTCTGTGGCTACAGTTCTGATATATTTAATATAAAAAGCCCTACGTGGACAAGGACACGAGGACTGTGCTACAGGAGACTGGCTGGACATTCACACTGGGGTTTGGATGAAGGTATTGTTAGATTCCACCAGAGCCTTCTGTTATCACAGACTGGCACTGTCTACCTCCAACCTGTATGTTTACATGAATTCATGGACACACACACACACACACACACACACACACACACAGAAACACCAGCAGTGAGTCATAATCTGTCAGCTATCATCACTGTCAGTGCTGCTGCAGACGCTGTCCAATCACCGCACACACACACACACACACACACACACACACACACCCTCACACACACACACACACACACACTCACGTTCGCTCCTGCTTACACTTTCACATCTGCAAACGCACAATTATTCAAACATGATTGCCTGCCTCTGTGTGTGTGTGTGTGTTCAAACCCAAACAGACAACATATAGTTTTTTATTTTTTTAAACGTGTGTGTGTTACACCTCATTGAACCCCCTCCTCTCCTGCTCTCTTCTCTGCATCCATCATGATTTTCAGAGCGTAGACCTTCAGATTCACACCTGATGAGATGAAATATTGATTTCACACTCGGCTCTAATAAAAGCCTGTTGTGTGTTTGTCAGAGCCTCGTTTGTTGAAAATGGTTTCACTGCTGTAGATTCTCCAGCTGCAGCTGCAGCCGTTTCCGTCGTAGTCATGTTTGGCTCCACTTCTCTGTGTAAAACCACGTGTCTGCTTTAAGGTGGATTTGATCCCCGTTCATGATGTCATCCCTTTAACGTTCAGAGGCTGTAGAAGAGCACTCACAGGGAGAGGTGCGGTGGGATTCACGTTAAAAACACCTTCTTTCTCTAACCCTGAAGCCTCTGAACAGTGTCACAGTGGAATCTTGTTTTTCTATACAGAATGTTCTGTTCTATCCATCCTTTTTTTTTCACTCTCCACTCTCTCGTCCTTCTTCAGACAACCGTCCCTCTCCCATCTGTGTCTCACACACTGTCCTTCAGCTCCAGTAATTCACATCTTCTCTCAGATTAAGGCTGGACATCTTCATCAAATCAGTGATAAAAATAAACCCATCTGGACCTGGTTGGACACGGAGGCTCAGATGTTTCTTCTCCTTCCTGTCAGAACATTTTGCCTTAGAAATGACTGCTCTGAACTTCTCATCAGTTTAATCATGGAAAATAAAAGACATTTTAAGTGAAGACTGAGTTATGTGAGAGTCAGTTGAAGTGGAGTCCACATCAACTGGAGCTTCTTCAGATGAAAGCAGCAGTTGTTTGTTTGTAGAATTCACTTTCTTTCAATAATCAAATGAAAAAAAGAAGCGAAACGCATCTTTTCGTCTGCCGTCCTCTTGTGCACGTGTTTTTTTTCACTTTCATCACTTTCCTTGTGATGTTATCTTTTGACTCAAGTCTGCAGAGAATTGTCATCTTTTTATCTGTTTTCCAGACTTTGAATTGTCTTTTGGAGTCTTGTTGGACACTCTTCAACTCGTGTAAGCTAGCATGTTAGCTTCTTTGTTGATATTTCAAATTCTTTTTTTAGTATCCTGAAGAAATTCAACAATTCTATTTTTGGAATAAAATATAAAATATTTACACAATTAAATTAAGTGCAGGTGCAAACTTTGTGTGAAGTTTAGTGGGAAGTGAGAGACAACAAGACGGGCTTTTATCTGCCAACATATTTAGGGGCAAAGTGCCGTTTACTGAGCATTTATGGATCGTTTTTGGACAAACAAAATCTTCTCTGATTTGACAACTGACAGACCAGGTCTCTTCTCATCTACCGTACGGCTCATGCAAACTCAATATACGGCTCCAGTAACGATACAATACTGTTGGATTAGGTTTGTCTCTCTAAATGACTTTGCAGTGGCTGCCCCAGGGTTAACCTTACTGTTAATTATATTACAAATATACTTTTTTCATATTTCAATGTATTACAAATATAAAGCAAGTTTGGAGATTTCTTGGTTCACTCTCAGTTATGAACAGCGTATGAACTCCAGCTGGTGTGTGAGCTTCCGTGATCGGGGCCCATGGTTCCCAGCGACTGGCCTGTGGAGCAACACATTTATCTTGTTATTGTTGCTTCTTCATCTTAGCTGCTGTTGCTGCTGCTGGACTGTTGTTGGTGAATAAATCACAGCTGCTGATGTTCCCATGATGTAATCCAGGTTCAGATCTCTGATCACAGGCTCTTTCATCAAGTGTTTCTTTACTCTGGAGGATTTAAAGGAAAAAAAACAGAATCTCAAAACAGAGGCTTTTCTGGTTAGGAAGCTGTTGCTCTGTGGTTTATTTATTCCAAACCAACTACAAATGTACCATACGTCACTTCCTGGGAGAGGTGGAGGAAAAGTGGCTCCATCCATACTCAGGGAGACTTTTATCATCTGGGACTTCATGATGAGTTTGAAGACAGAGCACAGAAACATGAGAAGCTGTTCTCACGTTTACGTTGCAGATTCCTCACCTCTTTATTTAGACCCTTTCTTCTTGTCTTATATTTCATCAGGTCTTATTCCAATGGTTTTTAAGTATTTTCTTCATGTGCCTGTTGTCAGTTTTGTATCATTACCTTATTGCGTCGTGCAGTTTTGATCGGGTGCTGCGTTTAAGGGAAAACCTTCCTGATGATGCAGCATTTTTATTTTTTAGAAGTTCTTGTTTGTTTGTTTTTCTCCCCCAGAGTTTTATCAGCGGTTCTCGCTGTCATTTTTACTTTGTTTGTAGAGGCTGCAGTTGAAATGCTTCATACTTGAACAGCATGTTGAAATTTGATTCGATAAACGGCTTCAGTGTTGTTTAATTAGGGATGAATTACTCAGTGAAATAAAGGCAGTCTGTATGCTGTTGTTGTTATCACTGTTGATTTGGAGGAATATCCACGAATCTCTGGCCCAAACCGTCAGACTGTGCTGGAAACTGAGTGACTTGGCTTCGTTGTTTCCTGGATCATCAGGACTGTAGGTGACAACAGCCAAAAACAGTCACGGCTGCACATTCTAAAGTCTGTAAATGTGGCTCTGATTTGTGTTTTTCTTTCTGACAACCAGGAAGAGCAATTAGAGAGTGTGAGATTCCAGGAGGAGGACAGGAATAAAAAAAAAAAAACAGGTACAAAGACAGAAAGAAAGGGAAGGAAGAAACACTACATGCTGTGGTTCACTCATCAATTAACACCTTCATTCACACCTCCAAACACGTGCGTGTTTGTGCGCATGTGTGTGCGCGGGTGTGTGAATGTGTGTGTGTGTGTGTGTGTGTGTGTACGCAGGGCCTAAATAAACAACAGGAAACACTTTCCTCTTTATGTTCTCACCCTGTGAAACAAGCCAAACAGAGCAGACATGTTACTGCTCCACCTACTGTCCACTGTTTTATTTATAATGTGCTTGCCCTCCTTCTCAGTCTCTCTCTTTCTCCCTCTCTCTCTCGTGCACTCTGTCTCACACACTCTTGCCAGTGTGTGTGTGTGTGTGTGTATGTACAGAGCTCTTAACTATTCCTGGTTCTTCCGTTACAGAGCAGCAAAAGGGGCTCGCTGCATCTGCAGAAACACGTCCCTAAACAAAAGAGCGAGGAGAGCAGGAGAAAGAAAAAAAACATTCCATCATTGATTCGTCATTCTACAATGTTTTTAATATTCTATATAAAATAACTTAAATAACGTCATTCTACAATGTTTTTAATATTCTGTATAAAATAATCTTAAATAACTGCGAAGACCAGACATGTCTCTAGATTTATTCCTGCAATATCAGTTAGCAACGTTCTTCTCAGTAGAGAAGATTATGGTTAGCAATAAATTAGTAAAAACATTTGGGAAAAAATAACCCAAAAAATCCTGGCCATTCATTCAAAACTTTTGCTGTTAATAGTCAGGGAAGACGTTAGTTTCAAATGAATAGAAACGAGCCAAAAGCATTGCATTAAAATAAAAACTGTGGAGGAGGTACTGTAACTAGTGAGAACCAATATGTCTGGAATGAACAGCACCAACTAGGACATAATACCTGATGGGGAAAATGTCATAAAAGTAGAGAAAATGAGATCAGAGAGTTGCCAAAAAGATAACCATGGAAATAATGTCGGTGAAATCAAGCCCAGTAGGTGGCGATAGTAATTTAAAACACCAGATTGGTGGCATAGATTTCTCTGTGGAAACCTATGAAATAACGAGCCAGAAGAATGACCACCTCAAAGTTATCTTGTTGGTTAGATCCCTGAAGCTCGTGGAGTTGGCAGAATTCCCGGCTCAGCCGTTGCAGAACTTCTTCCACATCTTCTCCTCCTCTACATTCTCTCCTCTTGTGTCTGCAAACTTTCATCCCAGGCTGCAGGCAGCTAACAGGGCTAGCTTTAAACAGTGGAGTGTTGTTGTACAAATAAATTAATTTCAGCGTAATTGCTTCGATCAGAACGTTCCTCGGAGCGTGCAGGGTAAATGGGTTATCCGCTTTAATTTAACCCATAAAACAGGCCACACAAGGGGGAAGGCTGCTGCCGTTCTGTGCCAGAAGGCAGAGGACAGAGAAAATAAAAAAAGGCCACTTTACTCTGGTTCCTAAAAGCTCATAGTCATCTTTCTATCACAGCCTTGTTAGATGTTGGTAATAACCCTTTATTAAACTCCATGGAAGTATTGAGTGGAAAGACTGTTGGAACGCAGCATTAGAGCCTGTCCTTGAGTCGTCCTTTCAGCCCAGTGAGCTGCAGTTTTTTTGTGCTTTCCTTTTGTGCTGGTTACAGTTGCTTGTTGTTCCTCCTCCTCCACCTCGTCCACCTGCTTCTCCTGCGGGAGAATAAAGAGAGACAGTAAAAAGAAAAGTAGACGTTTTCTTTCCTCTGTTAAAAAGTCGATTTACTGTTGAGACAGACCAATACTGGACAGAAAGACCAGACAAAACCTCTAGTTCTTCACATCACGGAGCCTCTGAGCAGTGACGGACTCACATAAAGTCAATTACACGAAGAAGGAAGAGTGTTCTGCTACAGATTTTAAGGATTAAGGCTAATGTTCAGATCAATGTGATCGCAGAAGGATCTGTTGAAGCCAAGCTAAGACCGGTTGTGATTGGCAGGAGCAGGGAAGTGGTGTCCTGGTGGTTAAGGAACCAGATTTGTGTTTGGAAGGTGCCACTGATGTGCACTTAGCACGACACCGTCCCCACACACTGCTCCCCGGGCACTTAGCTTGAGCTGCCCCCTGCTGACTTTTGGTTTGATGGGTTAAATGCAGAAGACACGTTTCGTGGTGTGCAGTGGAGTGCTGTGTCACAATGACAATAAATCACCTAATCTCAATCTTAATCTACTGTGTCGTTGTGGACATTGAGATGTGGATGTTTGCACTCGGAAAGGGCAGAAAAGTACTTGAGGGAGTACACAAAATTTCCCAGGACAGTTTTCAGGTGTGTAGACTGAGTGGCTGCTGGGTTCAGGGAAGATTTTGGTTACCTGTGACCTTCTTCTTAAGTGAGTTAATGGTGCAAAGTCAATCAGAGGATATCAACTGGAGCCTCCTTTATTAACCAGCCGGTTAGGTTGATAAAGGATAATGAACAAACAGTTTTTCCAAACGTGTCAGTTGTTTTATTTACTTAGGTTTCATCCATCATTCTGACCAATCAAATCTCACTAACTCTAACCAAACATTTCTCTAAATTTCAAAAGTCAAGTATTTACAGCTATAAACAGCAGTAAATTATCCAGAACATCAGGGTTTTTTCTTTAATGAAGGAAATGCCTTTCCTTTGATTATTGTGGATTAGATTTGTTTTGAGTGAACAACAGTCAGAAACAGCAGGAGCTTTCAGTGATGAACGACATCGAGCTGGGAGACATTTACATGAGAATCAAGGATTTAAACTAATTTTATATTTAACAAAAATAAGTTTGGAGGTTGAGGTTGGCGGGAAGTGTGTGAAGAAATGTCCTGCTGTGAGTAAAATGAGTGACAGACTTATTTGAGTGTTTACTGTGTGTGTGTGTGTGTGTGTGTGTGGCTTTGAGTGACAGAGAGAGAGAGAGAGAGTAAGTAAAGTAAGTCTGTGTGTGTGTGTGTGTGTGTGTGTGTGTGTTACGCCCTTGTAATTTCTGTAAATTTAGGACCGTTTCACTTCTCAGACAAGCTGTCCTTCTGGGAATTAAAACCTGGAGCCATTGAATCATTTCTCAGGCTGAGTATTTGCCACTAGAACTGAATAAGTAATGTAATCTAACACACGGTGGTGTAGAAGGAAAGCTGACAGGTAGAAAACAAAAGAAAACGAGTAATGTCAGCATAAAACAAAAAGACAAAAAGGATACATTTAAAATGGCTAACGGTTGATTAGGGTTACAAACTGAGACGCTAATTCTTAAGAAATTCCAAAATGCTATGAGTTTTAACAAAAATTGACAGGAAACAAGCAGTAGGCTGTTGACAAAGGTTGAAACCAAAACATATTTTCCTGGTATTTCCAGTGTGGAAATGCAGAGAACAAAAAACAGAAATCAAAATTGCAAGCAGGCCTTTACAAAAGATACAAAACAAAGAAAAGAAAAGGATAAATTGCTCCAGAAAAGGGGCATTCTTTAGAGAAAGTACAGATTTTAAAAAGCCAGAAAATAAAAGAGTGGTGGCGGCGGTAGTTAGCCTGTAAAACAGTCTGTAATCAGTCTTGTGAATTAAAAATGAGGAAACATGCAGAGCCTCCTCCTTTTAAGATTATATGAGATTAACTTGGAGCATTACCTTCTAATTCAGAATCATTAATGGAGGTGTGTGTGTGTGTGGGTCTAAAATGTTCCTCGGGGGCACAGACTCATGTTCCACATTTTTATTTTCTACATTTTTAAAGTCGACCTTGATGGAATCAGGAGCTCAAATCTAATCAGAAAGAAGGATGTTGAATAAAGAGGCCCAGCTCTCCACCTCCACCTCATCCTCCACCCACCTCATCCTCCACCTCATCCTCCACCTCATCCTCCACCTCATCCTCCTCCTCATCCTCCTCCTCCTCCTCCTCTCTCGCACTCTATAAAAATGAGACGATAGTGAAGAAGATTAAACTCTGTGCTGAGGAGACTGGGCTGTCGTACAGGTCAGATTTAATGTGAATACCATAGTCACTTCATCAGACCGGTCCTGACCACAGATGTTTACTGTTGGTTTCTCACCCGTCTGTGGACAGAATCTCCTTTTAATGCTGATATGACAGCATTGTTAAACTGTTGTTAGAATGGAGCAGAGCACATTATCTACTGTTGGAGAGAAATTCTTCAACATTTTTAAATCGTCCAACAAAAATTGTCGGCATTTAATTTGTGCGTTCCACCGCAGGAAGTGTTAAGGTTAAGGACAAGGTTCACCGTACCATGAGGAGGACATCTTTGTTTTGGGCTTCACAGTAGAAGGCCCAATGAGACGAGCAGTTGTCTAAAAAAATAATTACATGTTAAGAATGTTTAATCTTTACTTTTAAAAAATCAATTTCTTAAGACGAATCTGGACTTGGAAAAAAATTGCAGTAAATAAAAGTTGGAAATAAAAGTTTATACCAAAACAAAAAAGATCTTTATCTCTGACTTTATTTTTTTAAATGCTTAGATACAGTAAGTCATTAAATCACAAAAATAAGGGCCTAATATGAGCTATTTAGCCAATACATGGATCTAGTGACACATTAAGATGAAAAAGCAAACCAAAAACTAAAAGCAAGTAACTTAATTCTAAGACAATTTGTCTCGTTGTCATCGATACATCCAGTGCTTGAGAGCCCCTCATTAGAAAGAAAAACTAAGATCAATGGGAAAAAGTACTTGTCTTCATCGGTGAATTGATTCAAGGTGAAGATCATATTTTTCAGTCTGAGTGAGCAGTGATAATACTGTTCATCTTCTTCCAAAGTATGTGAATTTCTAAATAATAAACATTCAGTCAACCTGCCAGAATCCACTCATACAGTCAAGGATGTAGAAAAGGATTTGATTACGTTTCGTTCATGTTTCTATACTGTGTTAATGCTACAGTGTAGCCTTCCAGCTGGATGTCTCCCCAGTCTGTGTTTTGTTGTTTTCTCCTCTCATTGTTCTGTTGCTCTGTGGTTTTATTTGGTGCTCTCAGGCTATGTTATATTTACTGTTTTTTCTTTGAATTCCAGACAAACATTCAGTTCCTTCCCAACAGCCACCTGTACATCACATCATGATTCAAGAACAAAAAAATAATGTTGGAGGGGCATTTTTAACCAATAAATTATTATGAAATGATAGTGAAAAATGACCAGATGGTAGCTAGGTTTAGCAAACGAAGGTTTAGCAAACGAAGGCTAGATGGTAGCTAGGTTTAGCAAACGAAGGCTAGCAATAAGGTGCAATTCTACAGTTATGTACTGTAATGGTCTGTATACACTGTGTGATTATGGGCTGTCACAGATGAAAGGCGACCATCGTAGAAGAAGTATCTTTGGTGTAGGGTCTAATGTTAGCTTTTAGCTTGTAGCTACATTAGTTTTATAAATTGTGTTCATTTCATTGTGTTATGCTATTGTGGTTTGTTAGCGGTGCTAACTTCAGGGCTAACTTTAAGCAAGGTTTTGGCTAATATTAGAATACAAGATTTACCCTTAGTTTTGTTGCCTGCTCTATTCTCCATACATCTGTAATCAGTGGTAACATGGTGGCGTGTTACCACTGATTACACATAAATAAATATGTCGGCTTCAAAATCTACAGCTAAAAACGACTCCTAAATGTTCTGGGGTCCGTCTGGTACATTTTAAGGTCAAACTCAGAGAATTCAAAGACAAGAGAGACAGTTTGTCCCGATCGGTTCAACCGTCCATTTTCACACTGTGATTGTCAGAAATCAGTGAAAGATTGATGATGTAGCTGTGGTGAAGGTGAGGCTCCGACTCATGATGGATGAGAAACGACAAGCAGGAAACTGCAGGGTGTTGATGAGATGGAGAAACAACGTTGAGTTTTGTTGACTTAGAAATAATAAAGGATGACACAGAGATACACAGACAGAAACACACACGGCTTGTAGTTTTATATCTGTCTGTGTAATGGAGATGTTTTGACAATAAAACAAACCAGTATTAACAGAACTATCACCACTGAAAACAAACTCTAACAAGAAACTGATCTTCACGGAATCGTCTTAAGTATCAGAATCTTAGTCCCATAACCAGACCTAGTACATGAAACATTAACTAGTGATAACTAGTTAACTTACCAGACACTTTTGTTGTCGCTACTTGTACTATTGCAATGGCCAAAATATTCACACAGTCACTCTCTTTGGTTTGTTCAGCTAACTAGCAACACAGCGTAGCGTTAGATATTCAGTTTGGTTATTTATATAATTCAGCTTTTGATTAAAAAATAATTAAAAGTACACTATGTGCTGCATTCAAAAATCTAAGCCTGAATGTAATATTATTTCCAAAGAGATTTGACCTCCTGCACTTCCATTTTTTTCAAAACGTCAAGTAGTCCATGGCCTAATGTTCAGTCATTTTAAGCTGTTTGGCTAATTGTAATCTAATTTGCTCAGAACAGTTTGCTATTTTGTCCTTACTTTCATTGTTTTTTGTACTCAATTTTTTTAAAATGGATAATAAAACGATAAAAGACTTTCGTGTGAATATTTGGAGACATTTTGGAGAACTGAGGAACAATTCAACTTCAGCTAATGTATCCTGAATCTCTTTGTCCTCCCGTTCTTTCTTCTCTTTTTTGTGTGTGTTGCGTGAAAGAAGTCAGATGTTAGAGGTGAGGTCAGCCTCTCGTTCGCTGCTTTGTAATTTGTGAACAATGGCAGCTGTGAAGAGAAGGACTCTTGAGTGAAGATCGCGCTCTCATTAATGCAGCTGCATGTTCGACCTACAGCAGAACACATTTACACCAGTGAGTCATGCAGTCTGGGCTCAGTCCTGCCGACTACTGTCCCTCGTCACATTCACAGACGGGAAAAATCCATCCATCTTTCTGAATAATCAGCAGTGACAGCTGCAGCGTCATCTGTAGCAGGGGGCTGCTGTTCAGATGGTGGGTTTACAGTTCGATTCTCTTCTTTCCCCTTTCATTATAGATCATTATATTCGGTGTAATTAGTACCTGGGATTCTTAATGGGCAGAATCTGTGGTGTACAACAGTTTGTCCCTAAACTCATACCGTTTATTGCAGCCCCACAGCTGTTATTTCATAATTATTTATTAGATTTTGATTTGATTTGATTTTTTTCTGGCTGTTGGCTTGACAAATTTGTAGATTTGAGATATGGTTTGGCTTTTTTTCAATTATGTTTCAGCTGTTTTGGCTAATTGTCAGTTTACTGTCAGTTCAGCATTTGTTATGGATTTACGCCTATGTTTTTTGTTCACTATCTTGTTCTTCCAGGTTTTACGCCTATGTTTTTTGTTCACTATCACTACCTTCCAGGATTTGGTTAATGGTTCACTCAGAGTGAATATTGTTTTGATGGTTGTTCGTCTCTATATCTGGACCAGTGATGGACTGGACACATGTCCAGGGTGAACTCTGCCCTCTCCTGCTGGCTGCTCCTCTCCTCCTCCCCCTCCTCCTACCCCTCGCCTTGCTCTGATCTGTCCAGAACTTCACTTGTCCGACCCAATGACCACATCCATACTTGAATTGTTCCAAATGTAGGTCGGACGTCACTTCGTCTCACAGAGTCAACTTGTAACCTCCACAGATTTGTTCACACGGAGTGACGCCAGTTGTCAGCTGATGATGTTTGAGTGCAGTTGTGTTAAATTTCTCACCTCTGGTGATCTGAGGCCTGAAGGGAACAGTCATGATCACAGTAGTGGAAAACAACGGGACGTGACGACAGGACAGAAAATATCTCCAGCTTCTGTCATCACTTCTCACTTTTAGTTAGTGTAACAAAATAAAAGGCTCTGAAACACGTTCAGTCTGAACTATAACCCTGAAGCCTATAGGCAGATGTTCAGATTTCACCCTCCACCTCCTCCCCCGTGGTGGTGAACACGGCACTTTTAGGCAAAGTTGTGAATAACAAGGGTAGAAAATAGCAAAGCCCTGATGTTGATCCAGTTCAGGCTCCAGTTCCCAAATGATTCCTGGTGTTCTTGCAAAAAACAAAACAAAAAACATCTTTTTTTTTTACACCAGTAGAAGCTGCACCAGAGTTCCACCTCTAGGTGTTCAAATTCAGGACTCTGTCTTGGTCTTTCTTCTTCTGCTCTTCAGTTTTTGGTCCAAGTTACTCATTTGACCAATTGATTGATTAAATGAACGAGTTCTTGCTGGATTCTAGTTCTGGTTTCAAGGTCAGTTCTGTTAGAGCCGTGATGGTGCGATACTCATCACAGCCGCCGTTATCCACTGCTGTTTAAACCAGGCGTCCAACAACAGCCGCCCTAAAGGCCTGTAAAGCAGGGATCAGAACCTACAGTCTTTAAATTCCACTTCCAGGACAAGCCAGGAATCCAATTAGCTTTTTCCAATTTATCCAACAGCCTTTCCAATTTCACCTCTGATTCGCTCTTTTCCCGATCTGACAAATGGATTTTGTGTGTGAAAAGTTGGCTCCGTGGAAAGTGTGGTCTCGATCTTAATGAACAACATCCATGAACAGAATGACGTTCTTCTGCTAAATCATCTCCTCGTGAATTTATACCGTGGATCTGTTAAAGTGATGGCTTCTCTCTTCCAAGTTTTATCACGTACACGGGAAGAGGAAGATCGAATGGTTCTGTCATTGTTGCATCCCATAATAATCATTCCACACATTTGGTCAGAGATAGGAGGTGAAGAGCCTGAATACCACTCTGATTGGTTCATATATACTCTGAACACAGTCTAAAGATTATCTATAACACACACACAGCAGCAGTGTGTGTGTGTGTGTGTGTGTCAGAGTAGGGGCGTGCACGTGGCTATACATGTTCATAGATAGAAAAAGAAAGAGTGCGTACATTCCACGACTTCTGTCTGTAGAGTCCACCGCTCACAGTGATGGACCCTGAATATATAATCAGGCTGGAGCTGAACAAACACACGAGACGTCGGGGCCGATGGTGGAGGCTGTGAAGGTGTGGGCAGGTTCTCCACTTCACGTAATTACACCCTTCAAAACACCATTCCGTTTTTTCTTTTTACTGTTACTCAGTCAGCGACTGAAGGCTGTGAAAGAAACAGCTTTACAATCAGTAATGGAATAGAAGGCTTCAGTGTGTGGGCACAAACGACGTGGACATTATAGGACATGGCACGCTGTCAATGCACATGTTCTCCACCAGGTTTTAGTAAGAGAAAATGGTTGTCCAGGTTATGGGCTGAAATGAGCTGAAGTTTAGAAGGAAACGTTCTTCACATCCACGGGTCTGTTCACAGTCTGACGTCTGTGTTCAAATCCAGTCTGACACAGACTTCAGTAGCTCAGATAATTCCCACTTCCTGTTTCATAGAGCTCATGGTATTTGTTATTAAAATGTATCCAAGTAAAAGCTAAAGGTCATTCTACTGACCAAAATTGATTAAAACGAATTGTTCAAAACATGTTAAAAATGTAACCCTTTAACCCTCTCCTTCTTTATTTTTATCAAACACTGTTAGTGGAGTGTCTGGAAGTAACTCTCCCTCTTTACAAGGTTTGTTGTTCACTAATCCGAAAGCTGAAAAATAAAAAAAATAAAAAAAATAAAAATTGTATTATAAAAACAATAAATCCCAGGACAGTCAGTTCTTCCTCCTGACTACATTTCTAAAGACTTTTAATAAAAGCTTTGCAGACACAGGATGGAGGAGTAAAATCTGAAACCCCTTTATTTTTCTCCTCTATTAAACACCTTCTCCTTTTCTCTCTCTCTCTCTCTCTCTCTCTCTCGTGTGTGTGTGTGTGTGTTTGAAGTCTTTTTTATGATCTAGATATAAAAAACCCCCACCATGTTAGCTGCAGATGTTTTTAGTTACCGCCTTTACAGAAGAAGAAAAGAAACCAAAAACCATCAGGTCAAGTTAATCTCACAGCAGAGGACGTTTTAATGAGGACACTGTTGGACAGACAGTTCCTACCAACACCAGTGTTTTGTCTGTGAAAACCATTATTTAGTCAAGTGAAGCTAAATGTTAGCGCCTCATATATTTAATATCTAATATTTTTCTGTAACAGTTTATCTCCAAACAAGAGTAAAGTTAAGGACATTATAACCATGCTGTTAAATGTTAGGCTATATGGCTAATGTTTGCACAGTTATACTGAAAGGAAGCAGACGTTAAAAATGCTAAAAAGCTTAGCAAGAGCTAATGTTTCGATACAACTACAAATATGTGAAGGTTCCTCTGCATTATGCAAAAGTTCATTTATATTGTTCCAAAAATAAACCTTACAACAAAACATAGCTGAAAACTACAGGAGCTGTAGCCTTACATCAACACCATTCAATTATCTTCGTTAGTGAAGTATAAAAATCCGGTGTGATCAGAAGTCTGACAGTGGCCGTCCTCAGGAGTGTCTTCACCTGGTGGAGACAGCTGCTGGATGTAATGACAGTGACTCAGGTCCGTCCTCAGCAGCTCTAAAAAAGGCTAATGGAGCTGTCGCAGATGTTTGGACGACAGCTGCTCATTCTTCTTCATCACACTCATATAATGACCCCTGTACTGCTGCTGCTGCTGCTGCTGTCGCCGTTGCTGCTGCTGCTGCTGCTGCTGCTGCTGCTCATAGGATTTTCCCCCAGAGTTACTAGGAAACAAAACGAACGCACCATCTGCGGAGATTTTTCACCTCGTGGTCTGTTCACCTCAAACGTTACCTTCTGGTTTATTAAAGCCCAGACTGACAAACAGGTGTGACAGTTACAGCCAGCAGGGGGCTTCTGTACAGCGGTGACGTTTCAATCCTAAATAGACAAAATGACTCCAGTGGTTGAATAAGAAACTCTTTTAAATCATAGAATATTTCTAACACATAAAGCCGTAGCTATTGACTGTAAAACTGTCTGAAAATGAAGAGCAGGCAGTCGGCCACGGAGTCGTGACTCTGAGCGTTTATAAAAAGCTGTTGATGCATCTCAGAATTGGCTGGGCCCTTCACATCAAAGGACGTTTCACCAAAGGGGAAAAACACAAAGGCCATTAGAGTATTTTGGTTTTCATGTAAGTCCCAAACCAGGGCAGACAAGTGCACATTTCATTTGTACTGATCTTTTTCAATCCTGTTTTATTTGTGTGTCTCTTACATATTTATTTGCATTTGCTTTGACCTATTTTTAAATTTTTTAGACATTTATTGTTGGGCTGATGTCAAGCTGTTATCCTCAGTCTGTATTTCACCTGAAAGTCTTTACTGTCTGACATGTAACAGTTAAATGGGAGGAAGAAAAAGGAGGCAACGATGTTCCGTGTCCAATAGTTCGATATTTTCAGGTTTTAGTAAATATTACTGTACATTAATTTAATTTTCAGTGGCCTTAAAAGACTGTTTGAAAATGTTCAGTTTAAAAATTCTGAGATTTGTAATTTTTTATGGAAATAGCTGTAAATAAAAGAAGCCGAAGAGTCGCCTTCAAAGTCATCATACATACATGTAACCCATCAACCCATTCCTGAGGAGCACTGGGGATTAAGACGTGTCCAACCACAGTTAGGTGGGATTCACACCTGTAATCCCACGGCCGCAGGACTGATGATGAAACAGTGGAATAGAGAAAATATATCAAATTAGAGCTGGGACTGTAGGTCAAAATATAACAGACTTTAATTCACCTTTGCCACTTCCATAATTGTGGACACACCAGTAACACCGATGCCAAACTTCAGGGTTCAGATTTTTTTCCTGTTATTATTTTTTTATCACTACTGCTAATTCATTTGAGACAAACATTCTATAATGAATAACAAACACTTCAATGAGTCTGAGTCATTTAATATTCATAAATCCATTCATAATGACTGACTGTTATTATGTCGACTTTTATTAGATCTGCTTTATCCTCCAAACGCCTGCTGTAATGTGAGGATTCCCCTCCTCGTAACGTTGGAGAGAAACTGTGTCAGTTTGATCAGCCAGACAGAAACTGGATGAATCTTTAATGGAGTCGTCAGTGGTGGACACTTTTAGCCTCTTAAACCTCCTCCTCCTCCTCCTCCTTCTCCTCCTCCTCCTCCTCCTCCTCCTCCTCCTCCTTCCTTTTTTTTCCTCATCTCTGCTGCCGTGCTGTAACTGTCTGTGAATACAACCCAGGATGGTCTGAATCCAGCCAAGAGGCAGGAGATTTCCCCGGAGTTTCCCGTTAATGAAAACCTCTCAGATGAGGTCCAAATGTCTGTGAGGCTGAGGCTGTTCATTCAGCTCACGCATCGTTATTCCAGCATCCAATTTACAACAGTAATGAGAGCCGTGTTCCCTCTTTTCACTTCCAAACTCCTCCGAATATCTCTGGATTTATTTAGTCGGACAGCAGCCATTAATCCTGCACTGTGTGTTGTCTTTCACATTAATTTCTTTTTAATCTATCAACAATTAAATCCACTCTGCACAGATTTAATCAACAAGACTCCGTCAAACAGCTGTTGTTGCCGCAGGCTGTTGATGTCCGACCAAACAATATTTAGCAGAAAAAAAAGAACATTATTTATTTTCTGTGAATTTAAGTTGGACAGTTATGGTTGGTGAAATACCAGTTGTCTCACAATTGTCTAGAAGATGTTATGATATTAATGACATTATTTAGAAGTGGTCTAAGGTTGGGCTAACACATAACTCACAAAGTGGACAAAATAAAAGAGTTAAATCGTTTATGATTGGTTAAAAATGAACTGAAAAAACAGTCTGTAGATAACAGCACCAGAGAAATAGCAAATTAGTCAAGGAAAATAACCAAAAACTTTCAAATTAAGACTTGCCTGATTACACTGTATGAAAAACAGTGAGCAATTTAAATACAATTTTCCAGTTTGTTGTAGTTAAGTACGTATTAGATATTATGAGCAAAAAAGAAAATAAAAACAATGTCTAAAAAAGACAAAGAGAGATATTGAGTGTTCAGCCATAGAGAATAAAGATTGATAATTGCACCTTTACTCCAAGTTATCATAGACCTTTGGTGACTAAAAAGACAATTATGGTTGGCCCGGAGCTGTGATCGATGGAGACCAAAAATATAGTTACATGAAGATATTAAAAAGGGTAAAAAATTTAAGTTAAATCAATCAAGAGTTATGGTGTTTTGGTCAATATACCTTTACTTATATTTCACCAAACTTGGTTACAGCTTATTATTATTATTATTATTATTATTATTATTATTATTCCCTTGATATCTTTAAGCGTGATCACCAGTTCTCTTGTTAAATGCTTTCCCATGTGACTCTGTGATGATGAAAATGACCTAAAAGCCACTGAACCATCTGTATATGAAATCAACGTATGACTCATTTAGTGCTGGGTTTGTTTGATCACGATGAAGTTTTCATCACAACAGAGTCGTTCATGTGGAAAAGTACCATCGTTTAGAGGAGCGAGCAGTTTGTTCTGCATCTGATTTTCATTTAAAACCAAACGATGAACATACATAGGTTCATTACCAGCTGTGTCACTGTTCAAATCCCTGACACTATAAACTTAATTCATATTTAACAGAGTTACTTTGGTCAATATTCAAACCATTGGACTGAAAATAAATGCATACATAAATTAAATTAATATTGTACTGTTACTGTAATTGTACATGTTAAGTATAGATTTTTTTTTATATATGTTGTTATAGTTAAAAAATTCATTAGGGTGAGAATGTAAACATATATTGTCTATAAACTGCATCTGTGCATTTATTTCACCAGAATCCAAGAATGAGAATCTTCTTCAAACCTTCATTTACACAGTATCTTGCATTAACAAAACAGGCTAACAACATGAATCGCTGTCTCTCCTGCATCAGTTCCTGTCGATCCGTTTGTTTCTTTTGCTCTGCTCACAGTACTTCAGGAAGTACACTTGAAATACTGCAGTAGACTCTTTGGTCCCACTTTTGTTTTGAACAGACATCTTCATGGTTTACTTGTGTTTTTTTTCAGTAGTTCAGTAGCAGTGGCAATTAAACAGTGCCCTCTTGTGGCCATAGATAAACTTTCACTACATGTCACCCCTCTTAATGTTGACGGACCAGCAAAGCTACTAAAACAGGCAGGATGTGTAGTGTGTTAAATGGAAAAAATAAATTCACTTTTAATTCAAACACAACATCAACACAACACGTACATGTGTGTATCATCGACATATTCTTTCACATGTTAATGTAATTATGACGCCATGTTTCATGTCGTCTTTGACTGTTCCACCCTGTAAGGTGTGAATCTTGTTTTCAGGAACATTTAACAGCAACTACCTCGTAAACGTTTTCTCTCTGCTTCATTATCGTCTTTTTGTTTTGTCCTGCAGGAGGAATAAGGTGACTTTAGTAAAGACAGAAGGAAAATGAGATAAAGACTCTGACCTCGTTTATATTGTTATCGTCCGAAAGGATCAGAAGTTTTTACAGCTTCCAGCAGATGTTTGTTAGGAGCAGGCATCAGTCATAGCTGAATAGCTGAGGCAGTACTCTGTCTCTGTCTCTGTCTCTCTGTCTCTCTCTGTCTCTCTCTCTCTCTCTCTCTGTGTCTCTCTCTCTCTCTCTCTCTCTCTCTCTCTCTCACACACACACACACACCTCTGTCTCTATTTCTTATCCCGCAGTAATGAGAAGAATCAGTGTGATGTAATTACCTGAGACACACAGGAATGTTTGATGGTCTGAGTCACACGGTGAAGCAGCAGCAGCAGCAGCAGCAGCAGCAGCAGCAGCAGCAGCAGCTTCTTTATATCGTTCTTCATCATTTTGTCCCTTAATTATCTTCACATGTCTACAAGCTCAGTCTTCTGCTCTGCCGCAGACTCTAAGTGGTTTTTCCTTCATTCTAATATACCATTACCTTAGCACAGTTGTGAGTCAAAAATATAAAATACATCAAATAGGTTTTATTTTTGGCCTGGTCAGATACAAAAACAAACCAAACCAAAGCAGGGGCGTCGATTTATGTCTCCTTGGGTGCTTGGACCCTGAAGTACCCACGGAGACTGTCGAACACACATTCCTGGTCAAACCCACCCATTAATGTATCGCTTTTAATGAATAAATACCCCATAAACTCCAAGTTCCAAAATGTCTACGTATATACAGTATACCAGTATAAAATCCCATTAAAATAAGAATCAAAACACACTATAATCATACATCATACATGATATGAAGAACATCATCTACATACAGTACATCAATCAGATTATACATCCATCCATCAACCAACCATCTTCATCCACTTATCTGTTACCGGGTCGTGGGGCAGCAGTCTCCACGACCGCCACCCAAATCCCACTGCACCGTATCAACCCCCCTGAACCTTCCTGCAGGTGGTGAGTCCACTGGAAGGTACCAACCACCCTGACTGGGATTCAAACTTGCCCAGGAGGTGAACCCTGGGGTTCAACACCAATGACAGAGACGTTGCCTCTGGGCCAAAGTGCCACCGTTTTATACTTGTAAATATGAATCAACTGGAGTGGCTAATGTTCAGTATTTGAGTTTATTATGTATTGCGTTTTTTAATGATTAAATCAGTGTCTTTTCTCACCTTATTTCCACTTCCTGTGACACTAGCGGGTCACATGGACGTCCACAGCTCCACTTTAATTCTCTCTGTTGTCGGAGTGATTTTGACACTTGAGCTGAAAACAGAAATGTCACAAAACTACAGGAGTTTTCCCTGAAGTGAGAAGAATTCCCACACAACATTTGGCAGTGAACACACTGCTCTGTCACTTTGACAGGGTTGTAGTTGTACATCAGTGTAACCGCCAGTCTCACAGTCTCTCTCTCTCTCACACACACTCACACACACACACACAGCTGCAGAATGTGTCAGTGTCAGAATCTGTCACAGCCTTCACATCAACAACAGTTCGATACCTGGAGGAACAAACTCATCCCACGGTTAATTATTAGGATTTCTTTTTCATCAAATCATTGATCTGAAATGACAAATACGAACTTCACGGCCTCTTCATCAGAGACTGTTAGTGAGAGTCCTGCGTTGGACTTCTTTGTCTCCTTCAGCACTACTTCAGTCTGTCTTTAGAACAACTTTGAATTTCACATTTGAATATTATACAGAATTAAACTGTACTAATATGACAATAATTATAAAATGTGTTTTTCTAGTTACATGACAATTATTTGTAATAAATTAGGTTTACAATAATGGAACTTTCTGCCTTATGTTAATTTAACATGTTGCTGAAATTTGTAAATTAGTTAAATTTGCTTTAAAAACTATTTCTAGAGGATGCAGTTTCTTCCTAACGTACCTAATAATTCATAATATTGTTGTCATTACCATTGTAGAGTTAAGTGATACACATTCATGTACAACAGTTCCCACAAAAACACAGCCGACAGAAGCACATTTGACAAAAACATAGTTTATTCATATAAGCAACAAACCACGCACTAGAAAAAAGACACTCAGATTTTCACTGTCATAAAATACTCTTCTCAGGGAGCTGATCCAGGATCAGATTGACCTCACTGTCAAACCAAACTATCAGTGTGAGGTCGGGATTTCAATGACCTGCTTCTGTTCTGCGATCAGCTCTCTGACTCCCAAAGAAAACTCAGTCGGTGAGAATTCTACAGACGATTGTGTTGCTTGATAAAGATGATGAAGACACTTGAAAAGTGTGGTTAGAAAACTTGAACGTGAATGAAAAGAGTTAACGGCGGTGTGGGCGGAGCTTTTCTCTGCTCAGTTCAGTCAGCTCCTAGATAACAGTAATAATAATAATAATAATAATAATAAGTCTCGAAAAAAAGGACATAATTGAACTTCATCCATTTCTGTATGAATCGGCAAAGACAAGAAGGATAACATCTCCCACAGGGGGGAATTCCCCACCCAGCTATGGTGACCTGTACAACAAAGGTCAAACCAGTCCAGAGTAACTGTAAAAGGATTTGACTTTAAAGCAAACTTATTTGATATGAAAACAGATTAGTGTCTAAATCTCCCTTTATTTGATTTGTGTACAGTACAAATCTGACTAAACAGGAATCCAAGATATGCATTTATGCAAAATAAATTCAAATATTGCAATGTTTCCTGTATTTTACAAAAGCTAATTAAATACAACTGATGAATTTGGCGTAATATTAAAATAATATATATATTTAAGAGAAGGAAAGGAAAGCTAACCATAAGGTGAAAAGGTATTGTTAAGCTGACTGAACTGAAGCAAAGTCCACTCCAGACTCACTACTGCCCCCTAACATACATTCTATTAATACCGTACATAAAGACTTAAGATATATGTATATAAGTGTATGAAAATAGAAACATTAATTAGGTACATCTTACATAAAAGTTTTTCTCTAAACATACAAACAGTGTAGTAGAGCGAGGAGGAGGAGTAGAGGAGGAGGAGGAGGAAGGTTGATTGTGTTACCAAAACAAGTTTAATTAAACATAGAAATAATAACTTCACCTTCTTTCTTTTTGCCCTTTAGAGTTTATGAAAGTGGTTGTTGAATTAATTTGAACTGCTAAGATAATTTTATAGTTTTAGTTCATTTAATTTAAAATTCTATGTGCATTTAAAATGTTTAAAGTCGGTTAAGTCTCCTGTTAATATAGAGTTTTACTACTGCGAATATTTGAGTCAAAGAATATAGATTTAATTATTTTATTTGTAAAAATACTTTATATTTTCTAAAATCTATGTCCACAGAAATATATAAGGTAATAAAGAGGACTGAAAGTTATTGGTGGTTCCTTTTGTAATTTAGAAAATGGATATATATGTGTATTATTTTAAGTGCACTGTAGAAATTGAAAAATTAAAACTTCAGTCCAACTCTCAGCTATTTAAATTCCAAATATTAAAAGTAAAAATAATCATTGCTATGTTTAAATATATTCGTTTGCATCTAAGCATAAATTTAGTTTTTTAAAACTTGAAAGTGTTATTTTTGTTGAGCTGTTTTATAAAATGGTTAAATTTATCTATTTCTAATTAGAATTAATTGCCGTTTCTGAACGTTTTTTTTAATAAAAATGAAATACAGTATACAAAATAAATTTGAATCAAATGACTGTAATGAAACAGATGATTTGGCTTTGGATCCAGAAGAATTCCAACTCACCAGGAGTTGTTGTTGAAATTGTTTACAATCTGAGTCTTTCTTCTTCAACCTTTTTGTATGGCAGCAATTTGACATGGTTTTCTATAGCAGTCCATTAGCAGCCGGCATCATCACAGCACCTACTGCATGATCACCTTTGATTTTGAGTTTTCATTAGAGGATAAAAAAGAAACCCAGAAGCTGTCATTGATTTTAAAGCAGCGTTGAAATGAAAAGTAAATAGGCCATGTACAGTATCTGTGGGTCTGTGTTTGTGTGTCTGTGTTTGTGTGCCTCGGGGTTTGACGTGGCTGTGGGCCAAACACTCGTGTTTGTGCAGCTTCTACTGAAAAAAGAAAATGGAAAAAACACACACACATGCATTTGTGCAGAGCATTCTCAATGACAAAACAATGGTTGGATGTCAACCCAGTTTCTGCCTCTGCGGCTGAAACACTGGTCATTTATCTGTGGTCATTGTTTATAGAGAAAAAAAACCTCAACATTATGGGAAGCGTTCTTTTTCTGTGTGAGCTGATACAGTCGAGGACAGAAAAGTTAACCCTCAGCCTCCTTTACTGAGACACTTTAACCAGGGACCTCAGGATCACGCTGGTTGATAAAACAGTCACTTCCTGTACCAAAATTCATAGTGGAAATGAGTGATTTCAGCCCACAGGAACCGCAGAAGCTGCTGGTCCACTACTGCCTCCTGTGGTCAGTATCTGTCACTGACGAAGGATTTCAAAAAATGTAAATTTGAACTTGGTGATGGAGGCAGCAGTGGACCAAACAGGTGTGTTGTGATCTAAAATTGCAGATCTTCTTTGTGTACTTTTATAAATTTCGGTCCATCAGTAAAATCAATACGATGCAAAGACTTCTGATGATTTAGACCAAGGCCAGATCCAGGTTATGTGTTTGATAACTGGGAACTTAAGAAGCTGTAAACAGTTACCACCACTGGGCTCATACAGCAGCTAATAAAGTGCTCGGAGGTAAAAGAAATTAAAATAATAACTGTTGTCAGAGAAACTCATAAATACCACATCCTGTCCCTCTGTGTTGTCAGTAAGACTCATCTCAAAACCAAAACAAGGCAGCTAGCGTCTGAAGTCAACACTCATTAGTCTGTAATCAGTGTGTTGTTGATGTTGAAGCTCCTGTGAGTCATCACGGTGCATCATAAGCTCAGGCCGTGGAAACTCAGTGTTTCTTTATAGGGAGAATTTGTATAGAGGTTAGAGGAGCCGTGCTCTCCTTTCAGACGCTCGGTCAGCGCTGCATCAATGGAATCTGTGGTGTTAAAGGTGTTTCTCAGTGGGGGAACTCAGAGCTGAAGACATTTTCTCTTCATGCCTACACTGTGGTTCGTCGATGTTAGAGCAAGGGTCAGAAATCGGCAGATCTCAGAGTCAAAGCGTCTTGAAAAGGCCTGGAAATGTCCATGTCTTTCTACAAACAGGATACAAACAAATGTGTTCAAACCTGAATGTTACCTGTTCAGCTTCCAGGCTTCTGTAGCTCACACAACCCCACGATGTGCGTTTGGACATGTGACATTTCAAATGAGCTTGTAACTGCTAACTGTTATACAGAAAATAGATCAAAGCTAATAGGTAGAATTATTTGGACAAATGAAAACAACAGAGTCAGAAGTGCAGATTAGTTTTGAAATCTGAAAGCCTATTAGTTAAACAGGTAAATCAAATCAATTAGCAAATGGAATGCTGACCAAAACTACAGCTGACCATTAGCCACCTGAACAACTTGGCAGCGAGGTAGTTCAGGTGGCTAATTGTCTTAGCCAAATGTTGTGAGCCAGAAAAAAAAAACTAGTACCAAGAAGTGGAGGCACTGGAAGAAACCCAGTACCAGACCCTGTGTGCATTTACATTACAGTGTGTGATGCATATTGTAATGGTACTTGATACTCTTTATCTTTACACTTGCATCAGGAATGATGTGGGTTATTGATCAGAAGAAGAACTGAACCATGAACCATGAACCAGGAACCATGAACCAGGAACCATGAACCAGGAACCATGAACCATGAACCAGGAACCATGAACCATGAATCATGAACCATGGACCATGAACCATGAACCAGGAACCATGAACCATGAACCAGGAACCATGAACCAGGAACAGACCAGAAACATTTTGGAACATCGGTTACTGTTACTTTTTACTCTGTACATGACCTTATTTTCTTTTTTCAGAGTTTTCTGTCGGTAACACAGCCGTGTTTACTGTTGTTCGAGTGTTTGTTTGTAAACAGTGTGACTCATTAATAGCAACAACAGAGAAACTGTTGTTGTCAGCACTTTGTGTCTTTTTCTGACACTGACACTGTTTTTTTCAGGCCTAATTAGGGCCTGTTTCCGACTGTGTGTGTGTGTGTGTGTGTGTATGTGTGTGTGTGTTCGTCTGCTCTCATTAAAGCTGCACTGTCACCCAGATTAAATTAAGACTCTGCTTTTTCAGAGATTATTGTTTCCCAAAATGTCAGCCGTTTTCCCTACCCCAGCTGATGAGCCACAGTCCACAGTAAATCAATAGCAATACATAAGAAAAGCAAAGAGACAAAGACGGTCGGAGCATCTCTGAAGGACCACTTTGCTTTCACTAGAGTTTCTCCTAATTCTAGTCTGTGTGTTGTTTAGAGATAAGTGCGAAGGATTTGGGGTGTTAATATAAGAGAGCTGTAGTTTTACAAGATAAGACTCAACGGTGACTAAAAACAAAAGACAAAAATTCTTGGCGTTTACTTTGATATGAATCTTCACAAGATTGTTACCAGACGACCACTGTCCCCACACAAACTGATATTTAATAACTAACCACCTGTGTATAAACACATTATAAGTACAAATAACCCCGAAAAACACTGGAGGGCTGTCACTTTGAGTCCAAACAATGTGGGAAAAATAATGACCAGTTAGAAACTCATGTGAGGAAACATGGTCGGTAGTTCAAGAATGTCAAAGGACAACAATGAGTTCCTGGGATTATTTAAGTTAAGACTGAAAACCATTGGCTTTGAACACACCCTTAGATAGAAACAGAGACAGTGACACTATGTTGATCCTCAGGTGGCTGACAAGTCACCAATCAAAAAAGATTTTGGGAATTAGGAACATTTTTTAATATTTTAAAAATGTGTTTGCCAAAAAATAGATAAACTACAAGATAAGTTCAAGTTAGCAGATAGGTTGATAAATAAGGGCTCTAGGGTTTGGGGTAGGTCTGTTTTCCAAAGGCTTGATACCTTGCTTTGCTCGATCGATCCACCATTTAAAGAAGACAGTGACACTATGTTGTTTCTTAGTTCACCATCTCACAAAATAGACCGTTGTGTATCAGAAACCAGGTAATTTTGGAGAATGGAACAAACTAAATGAAATACCCAAAAAATCATTAGAGTTGTATGCTTGGAAAAGTGACAGCCCTCAAGTAATGGAGAGAAAAAGTAGAAGTTAGTGAGAAGTAGGAGTAAAAGAGTAGACGTGAGGCTAATGTGCTACAGAAGGAAAAGTGGGTGTTTGTTTCTTCTCAGCATCTCCAGCGGTGTGAAGCACGTTCTGTCTTTGTTTTCCCACAGAACAAACAGCCCAGCGTGTGGCAGCTGTGATGGATGAGGTAATAAAAATAATGGAGCTTAGGCCTTACGTAGTGTCCGCACCCTTTTTTTTAAAGAAGGCACTGTGGGTGCTTCACAGCCCCCTTCTCATCCTCCTCCTCTGCTGCTGAGGCTTTTAGCGATACAGACGTTTCCCAGTGAAATCAAAGCTGTCTGCAGTTCGGTTTAAAAACAGGAAAAGTCCTCTCAGGTTCTCAAGGATCAGAACCTTTAGTCTTCACTCAACACCAAAGCACTCCCTAGGCAGCAGTCCTTATAGACTGCCCTTCAGAGAGTAGACCTGACTGTGGAGTGACCTCCACACTCATGTCCACCCTCCACAGATGAAGCTCCAGGATGTGCGGCTTCGGTTGGGATTAGAGGTAGAGGTAACTGACCCAGTAGACAATGTTGAAGAGTAAAAAGGACGTAGGGAAGAAAACCCGAGAGTAAGAATCCAGCTCCTGGATGTTGACGTGGATGCGTCCTTTCTTCCAGCCACCTTCTTTACACTCCTCGTAGCAGCAGAAGAAGCTTTTGCAGTCCTTCCCGTCCAGACACTCATAAACACAGTTGTCGTCGTAGTCGTGCCAGAACAAAGAGTTCCCCATGGGCATCATGGTCCTGGCACGGGGGTGACGCCCTCTGCTGAAGGATGTGTAGGTCTGTTTGGAGAGAGAAGAAGAAAAAAAATCACTGAAATTAGGATTAAGACAAATGTGTTGCAAAAACCTCTAATTGGAAGTGTGAAGAAGTCGAGTCTGTCGTGTCCCGTTGATTGTTCTTACAAACAAGGCGACTATAGAAGAGGCTGAAAAATTGATTTAATAAAAACTAATAGGAATAAGTGAAACATTGACTCACACGTCAGCAGCCGTGTTTTTCTCATCTTTGGTTCAGCTGCAGTCTGATTTCTAAGTAATTTCTCTGATGAAAATTGATTAGATGCTTTTTCTTTTCTCTTCCGGTTAGAGATGAAAATTATGTAAAAAAAAAAGAAAACAATCCAAACCAAAAAAAAAAATAGAGATATCTTTATTTTATTCTCTCAGATTTTTTCTGTTCTCTTAAAGAAAGAGTGGGAGGAAACAGAGTTAGATGAGGGGATGTAGGTAGGAGGCAGAAAAGATGGAGGGATGAGCTGAGGAGTCCCCACAGACAGTGGGAGCTCACATTCTGCAGGTAGGCAGACAAGAAGAGGAGGAGAAAGAGATTTAACTTTGAAATCAGTTCATTTGTCAGTCGGCTCAATGTCTGTTGTTAAAACCAAGAGCAGGATCTGAAATGAAGGAGAACTGACCGCGACCAGCTGGGCGTCCACAACACCTGTGTCTTTTTATACCTAATAGTAAATGTTAATGTTCTCATTCATGTCAGACACAAACACCCACACTTCAACTAGCTAGTTCCAAAAATGAAAAATAATAAATCTAGTTGCATCTGAATTTTAACCACAAAAGTGTGTTCAGGTGTGGTTTGACTAAATGTTACCATTATGAAGGAACTAGTTAACAAATAAAAGCTGAACCTGAAATCTGGAAAAAGACGACCAAAGAAATGCTTATGAAAAAGCTAAACATCGGCCAAAATGAAGCAGTAATTATCACAGTGTTCCATGTTAGAGGATCAGCTACGTGTTAGCAGAATCTATACCTTAAGTGAATTTGAGTTGTATCTGTAAGCTAAGCATTTAGCTAGCAGAAATTATCAGTAAGCATAGAGTCAGTTCACAAAATATTTATCAAAATTAGGTGCTAAAACTTAAATTAAAAAAATAGGTACATTATACTATACAGTATATAAACCAAGGGAAAGAAACGGCTAATGGTTAGTTTAAAGAGTAGCTCCAGTATGAGTTATCCAAAGGATTAGTCAAGTACAGCTTACAAACAGCCAAGGGAAAGCTAAAAGTAAGCTGAAGATAAAAGTACAGCACAGGTGCGGCTGAAAAACACTTTTTTTTAAAAAACAGACACAGAACAGAAATTAACAATCTGAATCATTCTGCCGCTGGAACATGGTTGAAAAGTGGTTTAAAACTATAGGACTGTGATTCCCCTGCTGGTCGTAGACACTGAGCGCATCTCCTGTATCTTCAGCAGCAGTGAATGTGTGCAGATGTGGAGATAGTGAAGTGACAGAGTGAAGTGGAGGCTGACTCATTGTTGGTCGACACAGTCGCAGCAGGTGCAGCCTACACTGAGCATTAGGCTCTTAAAGTGAACAGAGGAGGGAATAAAAGTCTGCTTTTCTCACAGCACATCGAGTTTTCACAGGTGCATGTGATGCAGCCGACTCTTCGCTACATACTATATATATATATATATATATATGTATATATATATACATATATATATATATATATATATATAGAGAGAGAGAGAGAGAACCCTATCTCCCTCATTATACTGCACGATTTTCTCATATTTTGTTCTGAGAAAGAAATGTATTATACTGTAAAAGGAAGAAAAAGTTATTCCTAAACCAAAGAAATGTTTTAATTTGAATAGTTAATTGTCAACCTGTAAGAAATTAGATATCACATGTAAATATAGCTAATTAATAGACCAGGTTATTACAGAAATACCTTACAAAATAGCACAGAATTATTCAGCAAACGGCTTGAGCTAATTGTGAGACACAAACTTTCCCAAAACATTTTTGCTAAGCCCCTCCCCCCCAACAAATAGGCTAAAAGTCAGGCTAAAAGGCTAAGTCAGTATCTAAAAAGTAAATGAAAGTGCAGATGTATCTAAACTCTGGCCCCTGTGTTTATGTCCAGTCTTACCATCCTCTGAGGCTTGGCCGTCGGTCTGCGTATACTGTAGGAGTAGTAGTTGAGCATGGCGTACTCGATCATGGCGGCGAAGACAAACAGGAAGCAGACGGTGACAAACAGATCCATGGCTGTGATGTAGGAAACTCTGGGCAGAGAATTACGGGCTACGGTGCTCAGTGTGGTCATGGTCAGAACTGTGGTGATTCCTGCGGAGACAGAAGGAAGGACAGGTCAGAGAATCCATCACGTAGTTAAGGGACATTTCAGAGTTTTTTTTATGTGAAAACAGAAAAAAACAAAACAGGACCAGTTCAGGCCACAGGCTCACAGACATCCTCCGTTAGAACAGCACCTCCGGTGGTGTTCTTTATAAAGTTTTACAATCCACTGTTTCAGGTTAGGATAAAGAAAATCAAACAAATTTTTGCTAGCACCCAAGTTTCACCTGCGATTCACTCATTCATTATCATGAATGTTTAAAGTTCAACAATTCCTCTGTGTCCCACAGTGAAGAGCCGGGTCAGGACATCCTGACGATGACTAAAACATGAGCTTTAGAATCAGAGCGGCTGTAACTCTGTGCCACTCACAGCCTCAGTCATGAAAACACAGCAGTTTGGAACCTGATGGAACCTGAACTGACACACCACCGCTCTAACTCAGAGTAAAGTCACTTCTTTAAGGATTGAAGAGCATTTAGGAGGTGGAGGTTTGTGTGAACGTCAAGATGTCGTTCACAGATCATCGGTGGAGATTCTTCTGAGGTTTTGAATTGACGTTCGTCCCTCACCATTATTACAGCTCACTTCTAATGACAATGTGATGGGAATAACGCTAAGAGATTTGAGGTTCAATAGCACAAAAAACCATCTCATTAAAATGACATTTTCTAAAATTAAAACATCATTATTTATGACTAATCATTAAACTATGTTGCTGCGAACGTAGAAATATAGTCCAAAATGTTAAGTTATGCACATTAGCCAGTAAGAATGACATGGAAATGGTTTTAATGAGCCTAAAGATAGCTGGCAATGAGGAAACAAAAAACTAAGAAAAAAGTCCAGAATAAATGAAGATCTGCTGAAATAACTTCTTCTTTTTTTTTTTTTACAAATTAGCAACGGATAATCAAATGTTAATCAAAAGTTTAGATAAACAGTAACGACTGAAATTAAACGCTGATCTGTTAGTTTTTATTATTTTTATTAAATATAATAATGTTATATTATTATGATTATTATTATCTCAATGAAAAGTGAGTTCAAGTTAAAGGTGTTCATGATATGGTAACAAAATGAGTTCAAAGTCAGCTTTGGTTCAACTAAATGTTATCCACACATGGTAACTGGTACTGTTTCTGGTCCCACAGGGACATTGGGAACGTAGTAGAACTGTTCCGTGTCCCCTCCCCTGGACTATCACTACTGCATAAACGCAGACCTTAAGACCAAGAACCGTTTGGTTGGCACTAACATTTCTTGGCACTTTGTGTTTGTAACGTCAGAGTGATTTTCTCAGATTTGAAAACCTTCCCTACAAGTCATCTTTCAAACCTTAAAAATCACCTGTCAGTTCTGTGAATCCGTCCTAACCGGTACCAGTGACGGTGAAACATTTGCTGTGGTGCTTTCAAAGCCGGTGCTGTTGTTTCTTTTGTGAAATGAAAGGAAATCAATACTTGTTTTATTTTATTTTTTGGAGTCACACTCTGAATTCCCAGCAGGATCATGGATTTCTGTTGCTGCTGTGACACGTTCACATCATTCTCCTCCACCTCCTCGTCTCCCTCCATCTCTCCCTCTGTTTCTTTCATGTCTTTCATGCCACTGTTTTCGCGGCCGGTTTCCATGGTTACCAGTTTCAGCTCTGGTCTATTTCGAGCTTCTCCCTCAGTCGCTGCTGCTCCAGACTTTTCTCCTCTTGTTTTTCTCCGTTTCTCTGATTTAAGCCGTAGATAAATGAACAGTTTCATCACCTGAATTCTCTCTGGTCAGATCCTTAAAGCCCAACTGTAGACGTTTACGGAACTGCAGATGCAACATGGAAAAAAAAACACAGCGATTTATTTTCCCTTTCTTTTTCCGTCCCTGTCAGTTCTGTTGGAGTTGGAGCTCAGTGATAATTGGAATCTAAACAAAACAATGCCTCTGAGATAAAAAAAACAACTGCAGCTGCATCAATTACAGTACCATGTCTAAAGAGAAATTATGAACTGACAAAATACATTAAAGTTAAGCAAGACTGCATGCGCGTGATTCAAGATTCCATAAAAAGTAGTAGGTAGTGTTGAATTGACTAATTTGCCAAAAAATGCATTAGCCTAAAAAAACGAAAACAAAAAAGAATGAAGACAAACACGTTAGCACAAATATTTGTCACATACGTTTATAGGCACCACAGCACAATGACGTAAATGTCTCGGAGGTTCCAGTTGTTGACCTTTGTGAGGAGACCAGGAGGAACAGAACACAGCTGGTGTTCACTCTGCAGCTGCAGGGATTTCCTCCAAAATCTGACCATCTGTTCAGGTCTTTGTGTAAACAGTACTGCAAGTGTCAAAATGTGCAGTGAGACATGAAACTCTGGAAAGTCAGCCTCACCTGTGTTGTACGACCAAGGACCAAACCACTGTAGATACGTTAATGTTGCTGATGGTTTAATGGTTACTTTAACAATGGCCACGATCAGTCCAGTGGAAAAGGCTTGAATATTTGCCCTGAAATGTCACTGCTTTGTGAACCCACCAGGGGAGGCTGCAGTAGACCAGCGGCACCTGGGTCACTGCCAGATAAAATCCCTGTCTTTCTCTATGGACATTTTGTCGAAAACCTAGTTTTCAGATTTGAGAGTCTTGAACAATGGCTGTCGAACCGTTGTCGCCTCAGTCTCTGTATCTGACCACGGACAACAGCCACTGCCTCCCTCCTGTCAGGATGAAAACAACAGCTTCTTTCAGCTCAGCAGCAGCAGCAGCAGCAGCAGAGAAGAATCACTGAAGCTTTTTCTTCTCCTCTCCTGGCTGTAAGGTCAACCTCACACCTGATCTCAGGACTAGAAGGAGAGCACGGCGATAAGAACATGAAGTGAAAGAGAGAGTGAAAGGCTGCTGGCAGCTGTGGTCAGGGATAAATGTCAGCACGGGGGGCAAGGATCACTCAGATCGCCCCCACCTCCGGATGCTGACGATCTGCCTACATGGTCCAGGTGGTCTCTGCTGTCACTCAGCAGACGCTGCTCCACAGAGTCGGCGATCTGCTGCTGCCGCCGCGGCTGTTGGTTTCTCATTAGAGCTCCGTCTCTGCAGCTCAGACAGATCCTGGCACAGATACAGAAGAAGACCCTGACCTCAACAGTACTGTGGTCCGTGAGTTAATTGAACCAGGCTGTAACATCCATCATCTCTGAGCCTGTCAGAGAAAAGACCAGACGGAATCTGGAGTTTCTCCAACTGGAGGCAGTATTCAGGAGAACATTCCCATTCCCAGGTATATGATCAACACGTCTTGAGGTGTGTTTAAAGTACACTTTCACCAAGTTTCCAGTGTTTCTGCTCTCTGTGGAACCAAGTGTCAGTGGATTTATTGATGGCTCCAAAACTCCTTTGTCGGGCAGAGACATTTGTGTGTAACAATTAGCGCATCGACATGGGCCGCATGACGGCTTGCCCAGTGTTGCGTGATGTGTTTGGCGCTGGCACAAGCAGGAAACCTGGCCAAAGGGGAGTAACCTGTGTTTGTGCTGGGAATTTGTGGTGTTTATAAAAAAGTTGTTCAAAATCCCTGCCTCACTGTCATCCATGTCCCCATGTTGGACAGCCTGCCCTAGAATAAAAGGATTGTCCAAGTGGAACAGTCAGCTTGTTGTACCTTGTAGTAGCATCTGCTGTAAATATTTAATTAGTTCCTGGTACCGTTTGCATGTTTTGAGCTTTTGACTCCAGAGAGCTAACCTAAGTGATCTGTTAGCTAACATCTTCCAACTTTTATTTCATACCTGTGAACATCATGAATCACCTTTTATGTAAATGCTATATTTTTCTGCTGAATTCTGTTGAAAACAACATCTCTTTAATTCAAGGACATTCAGCGCTCTCATTTCTTAACCTGGTGCCAGTGATTGGAACTGTTATTGTCTTTTTCTCTTTTTTCACTCCCTGACTTTTTAAATGAAATATTGAGCCCTGTCTGACAGAAATTTCTGTCTTCTCATAATAACCTGTGAGCTGTCAGTCGTACAAACACATGTCAGCGCTGACTGCTCTTTGTGGAGGTTAGAACTGACAACCTTCCTCCTGGGAACCAGACAGTCACTAGCTGAGGCAGAAACTGGATCAGAAATGACACCAGAACTGCTGGCAGTAGATGTTGGATCCAAACCTGTTTCTGCCTCAGACACAGTTTAGGGTTTAATAATGGATTGGATAGAAGAATTTAAATGAATATTTCACATCAGAAAAATCCATGGGTTAGACAGATTAAACCTAATCTGTTTACATTAAGATGGTTCACACTTGAGTCTTGATCCAGTTAGTAAACCAGTTCATATAGTTTAAATCCATATCAGTTCACATTAAAAACCATATATACCAGGTTACTGTTTACAAGACTAAAACCATTTAGCCTTTATCCCCCTAGCACCCCCCCCCCCCTTTCTTTGAACAGGTTTACTAACCAGGTTACACTGGTTCCATCAGTCCATGGTCCAAATACTCTGAAACCAGTTAAAAAGTACTCATTTTAAGCATATTTCTACTTTCTACCAATGGCCATAGTCCAAACCAGGTTCTTTCCAATTAAAGCCTTGATTAATTTTCATATCATGTTTCTGTTTCCAATCAGTTTTCACAGTCTCTCGTCTGAGTCATTTTCATCAACACAGTTAATAAACCAAACCAATTCACTACCACAGTACAGCCTGTTGTACAGCAGATTGACATGGTTGTTATTATACAATTACATATTATATGAACCTGCAAATGGTGTAGACCTCTTTTAAAACCAGTTTTTACCTGCTGGAATCACTTTTTACTGGTCCCTTCATTTTATCCTGAGACAATAGGATATAAGGCATTGAACCCAGAACCCCCTGATGGTACCAGTGTACCACTCCACTCCTCAATCCAGATTGTATTGTCTAAATTCAGATGAATCCACTTTAGTATTGCAAACCTACACTGCAGAGAATGACTTCATTTCAGTTCAGTTCAGTTCATACAGTGTGAAAGCAGGACATTTACTTTAAGTAGTGAATACCACATAGTCTAAACTCAGAAGAATCCGTGTTTGGTCTAGAGTAGATTACAGTGTCCACTGTGCAGCAGTGTGTGGCTCCAGTGTCAGTGGAGAAGCTGTAGCTGAGCTCTGTAATTAAAACATTAGAGTTCCGAGGTTCTGTGACGCGAGTGTCTGCATTAATGATTGTGAGGAGACGAGAAATGGAGCAGAAAAAAAAAGGACATGACTGAGTGAAGACATGAGTGGATCAGAGACCCCAGCAGTCCCCAGGGGGCCCTGCATCTGCAGGGACCTACACCACAGTACTTTTACACTACAGTGATCTGGACCATCTGACTGAAGAGACACTCAGATTAAATCAGATCAAATTGTCAGGTTTTAACTTCTGTCACTGACGGTTTACTTTTAAACCATCACGAAAGTCAAACAAACCAGGATCAAGTCTCTCAACACCTCAACTCCTGTCGTGTTTTCACTCCGTGCTGAAAAAACAAATCAATTACAGCAGTTCAAGTAAGCCAGCGCTTCGTTAATAGGGCGACCAGGTTCCAATGAATGAAATGTGTGAGAACGATGGTGTTTGTGGGGAAGAATGTGGGCCAGTTAATGAGGTCACCGAGTGCTACCAGATTCTGATTAGTCTAGATGAAATGAAATAGATAGGACCCTCATTTATTTATCTCCATCAACTTCCACCAGTAGAATACTTGCTAACGCAGCCTTACATATTTGCCCCTGTGACCTACTGAGAAATTAGTTTGGCACAGAACCCAGAACATTCTTTCTGTATTGGCCTCCACAGGCTTCAAACTGTCAGGGAGAATTTTCCCTCTCACGACTAAACTGTACTTTCTCCTCTCTTCCGTCATGGACGTTCAGTGTGATGTGGTGTGAGGTGAACAGTCACAGCTCTGTGATAACAGCTGATCCTCGATGAAGTGTCCATACAAATGTTGTGACTTCACAACAAAGAATAACATCTTCACGTTCAGGATGAGTAGGGTCGCCCTGCTCTTAGAATACTACCAACGTACTGTGTATTACTGCACAAACAGTAGGTAAAGATGTGTTTGGCAGTATTGGAAAACGTGTTGAGTCAGCGACCTGATCCGTATCAGCTGATCACATTGACCAGTGGCAGACAGAGCAGCCGGTGTCATTGTTCTTAGCTGGGTAGTTTATTTAAGGGGATCAAACACTGACAACAAAGACAAGATCAAGAGACACTGTCCTGTTTGTTCTGTTACGATACTGGCTATTTAATAAAACGCCTGAAGAGTCGCCCTTCCATCGAAGACGTTAATGCCGTTGATGATTGGGCCACCCGTTTGTTTT